>NW_028256860.1:1559825-2207150 GCF_048593485.1 Apis florea
TAAAAATTGTAATAAAAAGTATTTCGATATTCTTTTTCCCGGAGAATATTTTTATGGAGAAAATTAAAAAATAGATTTTGATTAAATAATGCAATGACATATATTCAAGATAAATTTCAAAATTTTATTCCAACAAATCACAAGTTTTTACTTTAAAAACTCTTTGTTTTCCTCAATTGAAGAATATCGATCTTAAAGGATCATATAAAATGCTTGTGTAAAAATTCGAAAATTCTTTCTCCGTGGAAAATCAAGTACAAATGGGCCGATTCTCGAAATTTAATAATCGTTCCACGGAAGGATGAGCAACCAGAAATGGCACCGAGATAAGAGGCGACTAGAGATGGAGATATTTGTAGAGAATAGGTAATTTTGGCCAGTAATTACCAGTCGCTGATAATTCCTTGATTGGTAACGGGAATTAGAGGTGGAATCTAATTATCTGGCATTATCGTTAAATCTGATCACTGACGGACAGTGGTCCCCTGCAGTGGGCTGGTCTTGCTATGTTAAATCCCTGAAGCCAAAATCGATTTCAGCGGCGGAGTCGTGAGCCAGATACAATTTCAACGAATCTATTCAAAAGTCCGCCGTTTATTCCTACGACTTCTGTCAGCTCTTCCTCCTGCGATATAAATTCAATCGATATTATAACCCGTCGAGTTTGCCTATCTGCTATCGCTATTTTTCCACCGTCTATCACTTAGCAGTTCGTTTCGTCATCGTCAAAATTTAGAGGTTAGAAATTGCTTCACGATCTTTCCAATGTTTTTTTAATCCCTCGAAACGTGATGCGTCCACGTAATGCGGAAATATGACAAGAGAGAAGAGTAACGTGAGATTTATTTAAGCGTTAGTTTTGGTGATTTTAATACACGTTTTTTGAAATGATCCGATAAAGTTGGATAATGTCAAAGGGGTGTAGTAACCTAGCACCATCTATTGGTTTTGAACAGAAACATTTTCAGTTTAAAAGATGGCGTCGTGTAATCGATGTTGGACCGAAAGAATCTCCGCACTGCATTGGTTAAATAAATATACAGAATTGCAAGAGTTAATGATAAATAATTAATTGGATATATCGACTATATCGATTGAACTTTTTCTGTTCAATCCTTTTTTAATTAAATCGATTAATTAAAAAAAGCTACGTTCAACTTAGCGTTAATCTTTAAATAATTTTATATAAAATTCAGATAGATTTATTGATTTCAATGTGATGCAAATATTTATATCATTAACAAAATAAAATTTTGGAAAAGAAGGTATTAATTTTTTTAAAAAAGAAAATTTATCATTTTTTAAAAATGAAAGTATATAAAAAATACACAAAAATAGAAAAGAAAAATAGAAAATCCGTCACTAATTTTCCATTTCATTTCTAAATTTCGTGTATTCTCATAATTTATTCGAAAAGAAAAATCTGAAATTCCAATCGAAAAAGATTCGTCGTCAATTTCAACGGAAGGAAAGTGTTAATAATTTTTCAAACGAAAGCGAAGAAAAAAAAAAAAGAAGAAGACGAGGAAATTAGATTCGTGAATGGGGGCAATTTCGTCCACGCTCCTTTGTCGCCTGGGATTCGTAAACAAACTTGAAAACGACAAATGAAGCCTTCGCTGGCCACCACCGACAATTATTTCTCATGCATTATTTATTTCGACCGCTGCACGGGAGTGGGGAGAGGGTTGGCGCATTTTCAGCGTTCCCGCATTTTTGCAGGTCGCGGCTTAATGCGGTAGAACACGTGAAAAATTGTCGTCGCATACCGGCGTGGACGACCACGGTGTTTTGCATCGGCTGTAAAATGTTCGAAGAGCCGGATAATTAAGACCGCGGCGAGGAAAATACAACTTTTTCTCGCTCCTCCTCTTTAATTAACCCTTCTTTCGCGAACGATGTGGTGACGAATATTGGGAATTATTGTTCTCTTATCGAATAAAAATTCGCATTGTCTAATTCAACAAGTCACGAATTTTAAACATCTCAAGTCTAAACGATATTAATCAATATTCCAATTTTGGAACTTTCTCTATAATGTTGTTTAAATATACAAATTAACAACACGCAATAATTATTACATTACACGTTCTCGTATAATATTAATAATAAAATTAAAGCGTCTTAATACGCGTATCGTGGAATACGCAGATTAATACGGGGCCATCTCTGAAGCATCTCGGAGCATATTCTATCCCGGCAAGAGATATCCTGGCAAGTTGATCGCAACGGCCACCGAGTTACCCGCCCGTATGAATATTAAACGGTTTTTGAGCTGTTGTACAATTGCCGCGTCCTCGGTGGCCTGTTAAGTACACGTGGCCACGAAACCGTGTATTTGTCTAGTAAAATTAGCGATGCAATTATGCAAGGGGAGCGGAGGAGTGACGCTTTCTGAGACAGAGGTAAGCCCGGGGGGACGAAACGCGAGCGGCCAAACAACGCCGAGGGACGACGAAATCGCGAATGTATTACAGTCGCTCGAATATCGTTACCAATTAACGGTCCCAGGGCGACGAACGCTGGTCCGGCGGCCATTAAAATGCATCGCGGCCCCCCTCGTTAAACTTTTAACGGTGCAATGGAACGAAGAACAGCAATTAAAAGATAGATGCCCCAAATTACGGCCCAGCTCCACCGTGCGGTTAACGGTGAAAACACGTGGTACCAGTTTTTGGAACATTGATTCTTTTTTCTCCTCCCCTTCTTTCTTTCTTCTCTGGTCTCTCTCTAGAATACAGTGGATTCGCGAGCCCGAATTTGTAAGCTCGAATTTTTAACAAGAGAATCGTAAATCTTGTGTTATTAAAAACGATCGATTTTGAATCTTCCATCGAAGGTTAAATGGATATCTTCGATTGGACCAGCCATTTTTCCTTTAACCAAAGACGTGAGCCTTCTAAATCCTAATGAAATCCTCCCTGAAGGAACGTTCATAACGTCACATGGGAGTTGCGGGTGGAGAGTCGTGTTTGCCACGATCGGCGACGCAATTACATTATTACTCGTGGTGGTGGCGACGCCTCCACCTTTCTGAGACACGGAGAGGAAACTCCGCCTCGGGTGTACACCGTGAAGAGCGAATGCAATCGCGACGAGGTCGCGTACCAGCCTCTGCTCGCGCACTCGGTTAAGTACACTTTATTAAGCATGCTGTCTGCGCGTTGCAGCATCCACTTACGTGGTAAATGGAATTACAAACGCATCCCACCGCCACCGTGGATGCGGCTGACACCTTCCACGCCCGGTTTACGCGTGCACACGTTAAACCCGACGATCATGGAGGCGTTATGTTCGCGCGATCCTCCCTGCCAAATTGCTCGACGAATTAAATGCCGGCTCCTCGAAGAAATCGACGGAATTCGATGGAAAATCGGAGACGATGAACAAATTTAACTTCGTTAATGTTGATGATTTCGTTCGAATTGGGAGATGAGGGAAAATTAAAACTTCAAATTACTTTTTACGTAATTTCTGCATAGAAATGTGCGCATAGAAATATCTTATTGTTCTCCAAACCATCAATCAGACGCGCGAATTCATACGTCTATCAACGATCGAAAGTTGTTCCCCGCCTCGCCCAAACGAACTATAATTGAGGTTGGAAGGGGGATGAAAATTCCGCGGCGTCGGCGGCGAATTCAGCCTCGGCCGAGCGAATTACTCGCGGAGGACGCGAGGCGCGGCTCGTTTATCAAATTCGCTCGGTATGCGCCGCATCAAAGACAGGGCCGTTGATTTATTAAATTGCGGCCCGGATGAAACCGTTGGCTGGGCCGCGAGGAAAGAGGAATCTATTAACGGTGGATTCGACGTCACACCAGACGTCGCCCCTACTTCGAGCGGGTGGAGGCTTCCTTCCCAAGAAGACGAAATTATTAGAGTTCGCTACGTACACATTTATCTCGTGGTATGGCTCCGTGGTAAATAATGCGTCGAAGGTGATGAAGAGCGACTTGTTTACTTCCGCCATCACTCCCGGAAAAAAGTTTTTCACTGGGTGGAACGCGTGTGCTTTGAACTTACCTCGAGGGTGTACGTTTGGGTTCGAGTGGCATACGAATATGCATTGATCAGAAGGTGTATTTTTCTAATCGTTATTGGAATCCATTGCAAATTTAACTTAACGCCGTGGTCGAAGTGAAGTTCGTAGAAAAACAAGAATTGTTTAAGCTAACAACATTTCTTTATTCCATTATTGTCAATCACCATTATTTCATTTCGTCTCAAGCTTCGTTCTGTTTTATTTTCTTAAAAAAAAAAAAAAGAAGAAGAAGAAAGAAACGACGAGTATATCCAAAGATGTATTTATCTCTAGATTTTTCTGTACAGCGATAATTAAATTGTGCACAAGAAAAGTTATCTTTCCTCTCTCTCTCTCTCTCTCTCTTTCTGCAGCTAAAGATAAAGTAGAACGATCCGTGCCTAGTAGAATTCCGGCACAATAGTCGTCCACGGCGCAACCATTAATTAGATTCGCCATGAAATAAGGATGGAAGAGGAAGTTGGCCAAATACGAAGGAAGATGAACGCAGGTGTTGCAACGACGGCCAAGAAGTTGAGAGAGAGAGAGAGAGAGAGAGAGAGTGGAAAACGTATCTCTCTCCTTGAAAGTAAATCGGAGGAGTAGGGCCGCTCCTCGGCCGGAAATGAGGCTTGCCAAGCACAATCTCCGGTCAGGGAAGGCCTCTCCATTTTGTTCTTTGTGATGTGTCCGCAATAATTGAAAATGTCCGCGCGGACTTTGCGCTCCCCTTTCTTCGAGCAAACTCCACTTCGCGGCGGACCACCACCCCCTTTCGAGGCCGAATCGCGTCATTATTGTCGAGGGAGCACAATGGGCGCCCGTGAAACGGACACAATCGAGGGAAACTCGCGTTTAACTCGCGAATCTCGCGGTTCGTTGCCGTTCTATGCAAATATTCTTCTGGCGATCATGTCTGAATCAACCCTTGTTCGCGAAGAGGGATGTTTTCTTCTTTGCGAACGGGGGAGATACGCGTACGCGCGCGGCTTGATGAATTAAATTTCTCTTTTTTCTTTACCTTGGAAATAGATGCGTTATTGGAGATCGAAAGATTTTTTTTTTTATCGAATTTAATTCATCGGATGGAATAAATACAAATGTACCAAATATCAAGGCATTGATAGTAATTATATGATATGTATACATTTTGCATGCAAAATTGGCTGTCAATATATTGATGATTTCATTTGAAAATACGACCAATTCGATTTTTATTATATGAATATTTAAAGATTTTTGAGAGGATTTATATTTATATCTTTTAGAATTCGAATATAAATAAATTAAGTTTAGTTAGATTAAAAATTGATACGAATTTTTTTATTTTAATAAAATCAATTTTTCAGCGTTCAATACCAATTTGACGAATATTATAAACAAATTCAAAAATCGATTCTTCTCTTTTTGAGAAAACTAAACAGAAGAGAAAGATTAAAATCGAGGAGTATCAAGATAAAAGTAGGGAGAAAAGGAAGAGAACCTTTTTTAGTTCAAAGATATCGGGAGTTTGCACGCTTAAAACATGTTCGACATTTTTTCCCCTGGATCGATAGCCCCTGGATCGTTTCTTCATCGATCGACGTTGACGGGCCAATCGGCCATTAAGTGTATCCCACCGATCGCAAAAAAGGAGCGCAATCAATCTTCCATAAGTCGAAGTCTTGGAAGAAACACTCGCTTTATCGAACGTTGGATCGAAAATGTAACGTATAAGGGGGCGAAATCTCTAGGTGTCGCAAGAAATTCTCGATCGAGAATCTCGAAACATCGGCCCTCGACGTGTGCAGCCAATAGTTTTGTCATCGATCAACCCAGGAGAAGCGGTTTCTTGCGCCCGTGTGTGTGTGATTTTCATTGAGTGGCATGTTTCGATTTGCATGTATATCGGTTAGGGGGGGGAGTTAGCAGCTCATAGATCTCTTCTTTGGTTTCAGGTAGCAGCGAGGAATCGAGACCTGGGGGTGGGGATCCTGGAAAGTTGGGGGTGAAGAAACCAAGACCGAAGGCTTCGTCGCCCAACCGACAGGGACCACAGCAGTGCCAGGTAAGTGTTTCGTTTTGCTTGTAAATTGTGTAAACAATTGAAAATCTTTAACAAGGCTAATCATTTTGTTTAATTCATTTTCTTCTCTCTCCGTCTTGTGGAAATTTTGCATTTAAAGGATTCGAAAAGAGTCGATCAATGTAAGTCACGTTTCTTTGTTTGGATTTATTGATATGTTAATTAAATAATACTACTTGAATAATAATTCTTGATTGATTATAACCGATAAAGAGATTTAGAGATTATCATTTACATTGATTGATTTCTGAACTTAAAATATACACTTTTTTTAATTCGAATTAGATGTGAAATATTTTTTATCGTATTCAATTTGCTGAATTAAAATTATGTATTGCGAAGAGAGTGAAGATTGATTCCTTCTAATGAACGCTGAATCAGATTAATTAGGCTATCTTTTTTTAGGTTGTCGCTCTATCATCGAGTGTTTTCTTTTCATTTTAGATCTAACGAATAATTCTATTAAAAATTTCGAATACTCGATAAACTTTCTATATATTTCTCACTTTTCATTTACATAAAAAATAAAACAAAAAAGTGTTAATAACATTAAGAACGAAAGACTTACACCGTGTCTATACATCTATACATCTATACATTTAACACAGAAAAGCAATTTCATGAACAATTTAAAAAAAAAAAAAAGAAAGAAACACTTTTCTCACTTTTCCAATACTAAACCCTCTGACACAATTTCCTTTCAACGTCTGAAACACAAAAGATGTCATTCCACGGTCGAATTCACGCGGAAGGAAGAGATAACGGAGGCGAGAATTCGAAACACGTTTTAATGTCAAAGTTGAATCGTCGATCCGATCACCGTTCCCGATGACGTCCGTCCGACAATTTTATTAGCTCGTGAAGACCGACTGCGAGGAGAATTTCCAGCGAAATCCAGTTCATTAGCAACGATCGAATTAAAAGAACGATCGATAGCAAACGAAGTGTGGCTCGCGGAACCGCAAGTCTACGAAATCCATGCTTTTATTCCTCTCGCTCGTTTCGCTCGTTTTTACTCCCCGCTATTGTTCCACTTGTACTTCACGTTTTATCGCTTTTGTTTCCCTAGGCAGTTTGCTTTTCGTTCTTTTTTTTTTTTTTTTTTTATTTTTTCGTTTATGATTCTCCATGCATATCCTGCACGGAGAATCTATGATATTATTATTTTTATTTATTTATTTTTTTTTTTTCGTCTATTTCTCCTGCGGTTTCAGTTTCCTTGTATATTTTTCGAAATAAATTCTTTTCTTTTTCATCGTGTTCCTCGTATATTTTTTTTCTTTTTTTTTTTTTTTTTTTTTTAAGGCAGAATATATGAATGTTTGAATTTCAAATTGCCTCGAAAGCGATTGGAAGAAATTGAATATCGTATATGCGTCGGGAAGTGTTAAAAAACAAACGTAATAAACTTGTATAGAAATTATTCGATACTATAAATTGTTAATTTTCAATTTTCTTTATTTTTATAGCAAAATTTTCAAGTTTTTTTTTTATATACTTGTTACTCGAATAAAATTATCATTATTCCATGAATGATTATTGTGGTATAATAGAGAATATAATTATTTGTTATTAATTGCTAATTCAGATTTCACAAATATTACGTAGCTTTAGCTTCGTTCCAAAACATATCTGTGTAACTATCGAATTAGGGCAAAAGTTCAAGGCCGTTTCGGAACCATCCGCTTCGTTAGTCCGGTTCGATTTAATTTCTATTCCCAGTTTCTGAACAAAGTCAAGAGAAATATTGGGATTGAGCTCTCTCGATTTGCAATTTTATTTATTACCTTGAACTCTATTCAATATATAGAACATAAAGATAATTTGCTCTACATCTTTGATTTATACGTATTATATTATTCCGTGAATGAATTATTTATATTTGTTACAATTTTTATCGTGTGTATTAAAATATGGAAAATGAGAAAATATAATTAATAACGTTACAATTTTCCAATATTTTTGATAATTGCGAGTAAATTTAAAATCGAACGCATTTAATTTATAAAACTCGTATTAAAGAATATTTTTGCGTATTTTTGATAATTATCATTAAGTAGAAAATTTTCGACTAATAAAATTTACATCGAAAAAAAAAACGCGTTAAATTACACGTTAAACGATATCTATTAAACCATTAAACCGAAATTAATTGTTGGAAATCTAATAATTCAATTAAATCTATTTGTATCGTCGAAATTTATCTAACCAGTTAAATGCTCGAATGCTCCGCTTAGATACAAATGGCTGTAGAATAAATGTAGAAACGATTACATCCGTGACATTCTCTGTTAATTTACATCACGAATTTCCTGTATGTTAATAATTAAACACATTCGTTGTGTACAAGGCGAATAACATAAACTGATTTTCGAATAGATCCAGCTCGGCAAATTTAATTTTATTCTCTTTGAAGATATTTCGGCGGCGACCGTGTTTAAATTTATATTAATTAAATGCTGTTTCTTATAGGATTATTGTCTCTCAAACGTATCGAGTTCTTTGAAGAATATATCTTCAAATTCCCATTCAATTTTCATTTGATCGAATAACAATTTTCACAATAATCGTTTCATATTTTCTTCTTAAAAGAATATCATATAATGTTATAAATTTAATTCTATGACAATTATCCTATGACAAATTAAATTTTCATCTCAATTTTGAAATTATAAATTCGACGAGTTTAAGCAGATGTAATTTACTAAGAAATCGAAAGAAAGCTTACACTTTTTCGTTTTGTCTATCCAAATTTCTGATTTACATCAGATTTACATGGATAGTTAATTCTGAAATTACACGTACTAATGAATTAAGAATCAGAATATTCCAGAATGGAATTTATAATTAGAATTAAAAGAGTAAAAACAGAAGCTGATATATAATTAAATTCTCGTTATATTATTATTCTTGAAAACTAATTAAGATTTATTCAAATACTTCCATCTCACCTTATATTCATCTCTTAACCCAATTACCTCACTTTCTCAATTTTTTATATCACAATATCTTTCGAGATAGATAACCAAGTCATGCTCCCTTAAATATCTTTTACTTAATATCCGCACAAAGGGAAAAATATATCAAATATTTCAAAATAAAAATCCCGAAGTAAATTCCCCCGAAAGAGAGAAGAAAGTGAAAATCCATTTTCAATTATCCACTCATTTTCTCTAAATTCAATTACCCTTTCGCCTCAAGTCTCGATTTCAAACCTTCGTTTCCATCCCCCCCAAAATTATTCGACGATCCGTACATACCATCGATGATCGAAACACGCATTTTCGCGTGACCCAGATCGGTATGAAATGACCGGAACACGAAAGCCACGTTTCTGTCGATACCTATTTATGCAGGTGAGCTCGCAACAGCCGAGCCGGCGTGTACACACGCGTGTACGGGGGTCGCGTTTCACCAACACTCGTGGACAATGTGTAACTCGGAAAGGCTATTGAATATTCAGGCGGCACGATCCTCGAGCATCCACGGGGAACACGCCGCCTCGTCGAGTACAACACACGAACGCAATATCTCTTCGCTCGCGTAACCGAGCAGCGTAGTTACGTCAAGGACCATTTAAAGGAGTACCCCTGTTTTTCCTCTCTTCTTCGTCTTTGCGCGCCGTGTTTAACTTGCGTCACGTTGCCCTTATTTCCTTCTTTATTTTATTTCATTTCACCAAGTATATTCGAGGAATATGAAATGTAACTTTACGAGAATCGTTACAAAAACAGGGTACTTTTGATCGATAGATTGAAGATTATCACGAAGAGACAAATTTAAAAAGAACGCTTCTCCCGCTCCACTTTTTATTGCACAAATGCATTTTCCCGACGAAGGGATGGAGCTAATTCGATATCTCCTCGATATCTAACCCGATCCATTATCTCGAGAGGAGCGTCTTCGTCTCGTATCAGAGAATCGGGTAGCCGGGAAACGAAGGGCCGTGAATTACGGTTCGCCTTGTTACATAATTAAATGATGGCTTGGCCGACTTGTTGACAAGCCCCGTCGATGTATCGAGTTAGCGACGAATTAAGCCGATCCTCCACGGCTCGATTATGGCTCGGATATCGGCGTTAAGGATCCACGAAGGAGAAGGAGGAGGAGGAGGAGGGAGAAGTGGCTGCTGGCCTCGTGGCTCAACGACGCGGTGACGTCGATCGCCCTGTAATTTTACGGGAAATTAATAGTTACTGGTTGCGCAGGGATCGTGAAAACCTTGGCGAGTCGGTCGCCACCCCTCCGTTTTATCCCTCAATTATCGGCAATTCGTCGTTCGCCGTCGTTTGATACTTTTTAATTGACGGCCCATTTTCAAACGGCACTCGAACAGTTTTATCGATGCTTTTAATAACTTTGAGTCGTAATTTTTAGAACAGTTTTTTTGAGGAGTCCTGTCAAGTTTGGGAAGAAGAATGAAACCAATTTACTCGTGTAATGATATTATATATATATATATAAATTGAATATAAAGGAATGTTCGTTTTTATTGTATTCGGTTAATTTTAATTTAAATTGTTAAAGTGAGAAGTGTATTATTAAAATTGTAATTATAATTATGAATTATAAAAAAAGAAGGATGTTAATTTTATTAACGTTACCCCGAATAATAATTATATTTTGAGGAAAAAAGTCGAAAATCGAAAAATTGTACGTGATAAATCTGAATTTTGATAAGTTTTATCCTTGACACCACTTCTTCACCAGGTTCCATCGCTTGTATGCATATTTTTGTATCTTTATTAAAATTTAATGTAAAAATAGCTCGTTTTATTTCGAGCTACATTTTGTCAACATAACGTATGATAATGTAATTCTCTGAACGAATATAAATCAAACCTAATTTTCACAAACTTTGATCTTGTCACCCTTGCTCATCTGTATTTTTATTAATAATTCAAGAGTACGCAATTTGTTTTTTATTTAAAGCAAAATTTGTTAAATACGCGAATGAAAAATTGCATAAAAAAAAAAGTCTGAAACAAATTTCAACCTTGACACAATTTTTTGAATTCTACTGTTCGCACGTAACACGTGTAACCTCTCGAGCGTTGCGATTCATTGAAGATGCATTCAACACAATGGCATGAATTAAATAATATGTAAAAATTTTTATAACGCGAATTTATCATTGCGTGGAAACAAATTGCTCGTAACAAATACATAACTTAAGAGATCAATATTTTTAATCACAATTTAAAATAAATTTAAATACGACTTCATTATGAAATAAACGTTCGGACGAATAATTGATTTTTTAAATGTTTAAGAGAAGGTAAATTAAATTACTAGATTTTTAAAATAAAATTTAAATTTAAAAAAGTTTTTTAAAATATAGATATTTTCTCTCTCTCTTTTTGCATGTTTTCAAACACATTACAATCTTCATTGTTATTATAAACCCAACTTTCATCAAACATCATGCCTCCCTCTATGCAAGCATATTTAATTCAATTTTGAAATATCTCTGACACTCCTTATCTCGCTTCCAAGAAACTGTATACCATAATCTCTGCTCGTCGTTTTCACGCCGTGCAATCATCGATGGCGTGTAAATTTTCGTAGTGACGTGGCCACGTGTCCATTGTCAAGGGATCCGATGTAACGAATAATCCTCCGAACTCAGGAAGATCAGAGGCGAGGAACGCATCGATCCTTTCACCTGGCCCTCGTACGTACACTTACACTCGTGTTCATGTGTGTGTGCACGCGGTGGTCGACTCTCGGTAATCCGAAAGCGAGGAACTGGAAGCACAATGGGAGGTAAACCGATTGAACCGGGCGAAATCTGATGGCATTTCTGCTGCACCTCTCTGTTTCTCCTCAGAGCAGTGCTTCCTCCTCCACGTACGATAACATCGTGGAAGGGTTTCGAGAGTCGTCGACCCCGAGTCTTCCGATTATCGAAACTCTTCGTGATCGGCCCGATAAGCGCGCACCTCTTTCAAGGGAAACGGCCGATCCGAGTTATGGGACGTTAAAGCGTGCCGCTGTAGATCGTTAAGTTAATTAATTGGCTAGCAGGTTGCCGCTTGTACCGGCTCGGTTGCGCGGGTTCGTGGAACACTTGCGAAGATCATCCTTGGCAGGATGAACACTCGGCCCTGATCGAACGTTCAGTAGAATTTATGGAGATGATCATTACGATGTGGTGGTGTTTTCGTACCGGATAAAATTTTAACGGTTAGTAGTTGAGAATAAGGTTAGTTACGGCTAGTTATATTGCTCAAAGCTGTTGTAGTAGATGGGCGAGTGGATCAGCTATAAGTATGAATAAATTTTAAACGTTTTAAGTAAGGTTATGAAGTAACTTTGCTCAAAATTTTAACCAATTTTACTTTTCAATTAAATTCGATCGTTTTTGTTGATTAATCGGGAGGGAGATTTTGTTGAATAAAGAATTCGTTTCATCGAGGTGGATGTTGATTTGAAAGTGAAGAATTTTTGAGAAATTTAATATATAGTATTAATCTTTCATGACTCGATCTCTGTCGCATGGGTTCTATCACGAAGTGATAGATTGGGAAGGACGTGGATTTAATAGCGGAGGAAAGATATCGATGTTGTAAAATTATGTTTAAATCGCAATATCGAGGACAGGTTAAAAGGAAAATCATTTTAAACGATAGGAGCTTCGATACAAATCTTTCAAAATTAACTAGATCTAAAAATCTGATACACTTATAAGAGATTCCTTGTCTCGAATCCCCCTCAAAACTATGAATAATCCTATGACTAAACGATATCGTCGAATAATCCCACGCCTCCTTCTACCCCCTAGAAAACAGACACGCTTCCATCAGACTTGCGTCCTCCTCACAATATCCCCGAAATCTCATATCCGAGATCCAGAATCATCAACGATCCCCCTCCGTCAAGACAAGAAATTCCTCGTAGCGAGTCATATTCCCGCACCGGTAATTCCATAATTCCCCCATTGAGAACGAGCTCGAGCGACTCGACGCGATTGTCGCTCGCTCACAATGAGGGCTTCGCGACGTCTCCTTTTCCATCCTTGTGCCCCGAATAATATTCTGTCGCGGCGGCTCACTTTTGTGCGCCAAACCCTTCGTTATCCAGGGGCGCGAGTAATAAGATGCACTTCTTTAAAGAGCCAACAAATGTATCTCCTTATACAACGTTTTTCGAGGGTGGCAGACGAATGTGGTTAGCCGGAACAAACGTTAAGGGATAGAATCTATTTTAAATCAACCGGCTGCTTTTTGAATCGAGGTATGGATAATTGGATAAAAGGGGATATTAGGAGGAGTGTGTCGTTGTTTCAGGCTGTATTTTTCCTTGAAATCGAGAGCTGTGGTTGTAATAGGCGGATAGATATCGATTTGTTCGAGGAGTCATAACTGAAACTCTGTGCAAAATGAAACACCGCAGTCTCGTAGATCCCACTTCAGGGCAGGCCTTCTTATTTCCTGGCGAAGACAAACATCAACCTGATCGGCCAGCAGACGTGGTTGCAGACCACGAATCATCTCAACTTCGTCCATCGACTTCTCCTTCCATCCTCCCCTTCCCTGCCACACGAAACTTCACCCCTAACGAAGTATCAATGTTACCACCGACGGATTACGTATTCAGGAGCGGCGTTGCTCGGTGTACATTGGCGGGTTTGGCAGCGCGGACAACGAGGAGCCTGCTGCTGCAGACGTGCAGCGTGGAGGGGGTGGAGCGCCAGTGGCCAGGGGGAGGCGAGAGCTGCTGGTGGCGGTACAGGGAAAGGCCGGGGAGTAATGATGTTTGTTTAGCTCTCGAGGAAAGACCGTTAGCGGGGTTGGAAGATACGGGTTTTGGCACGAAGATGATGGCTAAGGGATGAAACGACCAGCCGGTGTCGAGACGTGTCCCATCTCTTTCCATCCCTCGTGGCCGTCTCTCGCCTTCCGTAAATTGAAACTCCCGTGTACTCGTGTCCGTGGATCCGCACCTCCTTAGGAAGCCGGGCTACGCAAATTAGATTTTCTGCTTAGGGGGCTGGGAGTGCGATTTTCTCTTCTCCGCTCTCTTCCTCGCCTCTGACTTCTCGGACCACTCCGTCCTTCGATGTTTGGCGACTCGAAGGGGGAGGTTTTGTTGGCGTGGTGCGTGCACTTGGATATTGGAAGTTTTTAAACGTTTTTACTCAACGACGGTCGTTTTAAATAGGAAAATTTATCTTTTGGAAAGATCGAATTTAAAAATTCGTTGTGTTAGAAGAACGTATATTTTTTTAATCGATTTAAAAATTTTCGTATTTCGTAGTTTTTAATCGTATCATAGAATATTTCTCCTTCATTATGTAATTAGAGATATTTGTAACGGGATCTTATAATTAGGTCGAGAATGTTGACGATCCATTTTTCACGATACGTGCGCGCGTTAGTTAAAAAGTGTCCCACCGAAAAAAAGGCGAGGTGCAATATCTGTCAAAAGTTAGGTTTTTAATTACGATACAAAAGATCTGACAAGCGGCAGTTTAATTAAGATTAAAAGTCCGATAGCATGGATTGCGGTTAACTTTCCTTTCGATTAACCTAGATTTCACTCAAAGGGAAGAGGAATGGGTGTATAAAGAAGTGGTATGTTATATATCTTTCGCAGAGACACGTAGTTTTGTTTTATCACGAATAATAAACTTCTGTTTCTTGATAAGAAATTGCACTTTATGCGCGTGACGTTGGTTTATTTAAATTAGAGATGACCTTAATATCCATCCTCGAGCTACGATTCTTCATGAATTTCATTAAAAGATAGTACGTGAGTTTTCATTTATTAATCTGTCATGTTGTATTCCTTTTTTTTTTTTTTTTTTTTTTTTATTTTATTAAGATATAGAACGAAGGGAATTGTACGGATTGATAAAAATTGTTTCATAAATTTCGTTTTTATTATTTATGCGAGTGAAATTAAAAATAAAATTAGAAAACGAACTACTTTGACTAGAAAAAATATCTAAATTATTCATAGACTCGAATCTAAATAAATTTTAGATTGTAGATTATTTGAATTTCAATTATCTAAACAAAATTTTGCATTTCTCTTTTATGTAATGAATAATTGTTATAATTGTCTCATATTCATGAATATATTTCTTTCTGCAAACAAATTTGTCTCCCAATTAGTTGAAATAACCGACGCTCTCCTCAATTTCCAAACCTATTACATATTTCATAACTTTTCCAATTTTTCAAAAAATCTATCGTCCAAAATGAAAAATGTTTCAATAAAATTAGAAATCGTCTATTCGATCGGAAAACGTAGCAAACACGATGGATGCGTCCTATCTTTTTCTTTCCAAGATATATACCCCTCGGATGATGAACGACGGGGAAGAAGAAGAAAAAGAATACAAAAATATATATTTCCTCTTGATATCGAAATTCTGCGAGCTTCCCTCGAGTTGTTCGACGCTGGTTCCGCGAATCCAGTAAATTTCACGGCTCAAGTATCAATGATCGCTGAGTCGACGGTTTATCCTTTCTTCTCCGTTCCATTAGGGAAACGGAAGTTTCCGGGACGAAGGAGAGAAAGTTGGTTTCGATTGGAAGGCGAGAGAAATTTCCGCGGACGAGTCTCGAGTACGCGACTTATTCGCATTCGTGGAAGAGGAGGGGGAGGCTCGATTGAGCCGAGTCGAACCGATGAAAATAACGGCGAAACGAAAAGTGGAAAGAAGTTTTCCGATAATGGAGCCGGGCCGCGTCGCCACGTGTTGGCCGCAGCTGCATTGGAAATTAATTTCGACTTAACGATGCGAATACCGGGCGGTGGATTTTCGATGCGCCGCGACGAGCTTTTGATGCGCGTAGATTTCTAGGGAAAGGTTCGAAAGTCGAATTTTGTAAGAGATCGAGGATCGAGAAGGATCGTGAGGAGAATGAGTGCAAAATTTGGAAATGAAGAAACTGATGCGTGTGATAAATTTTTAAAATTCAATTTTCATAATTAATTGTGAATAGAAGCGAATGCTATCGAAAACGAAAAGTGAATTTAATCCAAATTAGTTTGTAATCAGTTTATAATAGGAGAAATTCAGGCTAGTTAAGAATATTCATACTGTATACTTTTAATATTTTATATCGATGAATTTTTATAATAAAAGAATTATATAATTGTTTTCTTCCTAGCAATTATTTACATTGTGATATAATATATAATAATAATATTTTTTGCAAATGTAAAAGTGGTCTTTGATAGATTAAAAATGATAGATTAATGTACGAGATTTATTTATTAAATTTATAATTTGACGACGTTGAAATAATTATAAATATAATAAAGTATAAATATAAATAAAACTGATGAGTTTTAACTGTTTATATATCCTTACGAAATGAAATGTTATACGAATAGTGAAGTTGTTCTTTTAGAAATAGCTATAATTATGACATAATTACACACATTGCTCTTGTTTAATACAAATTTCTTTTTAGATTCATATTTCGCATATTTCCACTAAACAAGCCGAGATAAATATTTTTCCACATTCATTTGGATTCATCGACATTTTCGTTTTTCATTATGTTACTTCTTCACTTTCTATATCTTCTGTTTTTTTATAATACAGACTCTTTCATTATTCCTTTCATTACTTTTGAATATAAAAACTGTACAGTTTTTATAAATATAAATATATGCTGAATAATACATATTTATACATAATATACGTATTATATGTATATTTTTTCTATTTTTTCGATTCATTTGTAAAAGTTTAGAATCATTTAATCACGGCAATGAGCTAAAGAAGAACATAAAGGAATGAGGTGAATTTCAGTGAACGTTGTCCGTTCCTCGCTAAATTTGAGCCATGGAATTTCACATGATATTCGACGAAGGCAAATTCGACGCCAATTCCGGGTGTTCTTGCGCGTCCCATGGGACTTTCAAATGAAACAGGGTCCATGCGCGCACAGGGCCTCGGTCTTTAGCTTCCTGAAATAGTTGGTGAAATAGTACACGCCCCTGCCCGAGTAATAAACTCAATTCCACATACTTAACAGGCATACCATGTCTGACACCCTCGACCATGTCTTCGAGCTGCTTGTTGTTAACACGTGAAATGCCATGCCAACATCTCACGTTAATTAGGAATTTTGTAGGATACGGTATTGTCTTGTATTTGGATCAGGTTTCAAAGAAGAATTTATCTTTTAAAAATAATGGCATTGGCAGGATCAAATCTTGGATAATTTTGACATATTAATTTGAATATATAGTTTTACGTTCTCTAAGTTTTAATTAGAATTATGGGAGAATATAATATGAGAATAAAAATATCACAGAGAAAATTGAAAAATTTCGATATTCTTGGGCAAGTATGTGCCTCTTTTTTTTATAATCTTTAATCCAACTTATTTAAATGTAATAATGTTATTTGTTTATACTTTATTGTGAAAATTTATGAAAAGTAATCGAGGATAATTATAATATTTGAGAATATTTAAAGGTAATATTTCTAAGGCAATAAAGAATATTATTTCTTTTTCTGCCAGTTATCAAAATAGATAGGCGATGCGTAAGGATGCATAAAAAATCTATCAAAAAATAATGTATATATTTGTCGACCCTATTTTCCCCTATAACTGATGGATTCATAAAAATAAAGCAACCCTTGCTCAATTCCAATCAGAAAATCTATTTTATTATCCGAGAATCTATAGAATCTATAGAAATCGTACAGAATAATTGATATTCTGTCAAAAAATAGCCTACTTCTAGTTCTTCTCTTTTTTTTGGAGACAAAATTTTTATTTTTGTATTCATCGAACATATAAATAACCGACTTAAATGAAAAAAGAATATAATAGAAATAAGTAAATAAAATAAATAATAAATCTTATCGTTGACAAATTGCATAATAAAGCATCATGAATAGTAATAAAAAGAAGAAGTGATTATTTGCATTAATATCTCAGAGAAAAGCAGATAATTCTGAAAACACGGCAAACAAGAACGTGGAAACGCGGCGTTCACAATGGGGCAATGATATCTTATTATTGTCGTTCTAATGTCTGTCGTAAAGCGCGTCCGGCCTGGCTTTACGATGGCTACGTGTGGTAATTGAAAATCGTGTCCAGCCTCGTTCTGTTTCACGTGTTCGTAATGAACCGTTCAAAACACGCGATTGCGAATTGCGAACCATTCGCGCGATACGCGCTTCGATTATTGAAAGCACGAATTGGAAGTCGTTACACTTGATTCGTCGTCGATCGCCACTTGATTTCCGTTGGAACCAAGTTTTCACCCGTTTCGATTGGATTCATCAATTAAATCGTTAAGATTTAATTGAATTGATTATTCTAGAGAAGTATCGTTAATGTCTTAGGTGGAGAATAATTAAATTTTTTAAGAAGATTTTTGATCTGTATAACAATAATATTAATATTAATTAAAGTATTTGTAAATTTGTAATTTGTAGTTTATAAAAATACTTTAATCCATTAAGATATACCATATATCATCTTTTTAATATTTTCATAGCAAAATTACATTATGTTCTTTAGAATAGAATTTTTTAAATTTTATTTGAAAAATTAAAAATATTGTGATATTTGAGAAAATTTAATTCTAAGATATTAAATTGCATATTATAATGCTTAATAACATGATCGATCGTTTATTCGATTGAGATTTAATTTTTCTTTTTTAAATAATATTAAACTGATTCGTCAGTTTGAGAAAGAATAGGTAATTGTGTCTATATTTTATAGAAAATAATATGGATTAAATTACAATGCTGTTACAATTCAACGAAATATTCTATACTATCAATGAATTATGATATAAAATCTAAATCGTCAAACTATTAATTGTAAATAATATAACAATAATATTAAACAAGTAAATCTTATCTATCTTAATTAAAATCTATATTTTTTTCTAAATTTTGTTATGAAAATTTTACACTTTTTTTGCACTTTTCATGTTCGAATATTTTTGTAAAAATTCAAGTAAAGCTGTGGCCAGTGGAAATAGGGAGAAATAATAGAAGCATCACCGTGCATATTTGTTCTGTAGCGTAAAAAACACAGGAAGCTGGATGTATTTTTGGAATGCAGTCATTAATGGATACTAGGAAATGTGTGTACGCGGGCATGTAGCAGTGCCGTCTACGTCAAGCACATTCGCACGGTTGGCAGTAACATGTGTCAAATGTTAGACAGTTCTGAAAATGTGTTTCACGTAATGCTAATAGCCAAATATAGATTTGCTGAAATTACATTTTGCCAGTTTGTCAACTATTTCGAATTGCTGGAATAAAAAAATCTCAACGAATATTATATTTTGAAGAATATTGATACATGTGTATATGTTTGATCCTCATTTATTTGAGTATCTGTGATACTTAAAAAAAATTTTCATATTATTTAATACATTCTATATTTAAATATGTCGTGAATATTATTGAAAATATTAATTAATTTATACAATTATCTTTTTTAAATTTTAATATATTCATTTTAGAAGAGATTACAACTTTTTCGATAAATAAATATATAATTTCAAATAATTTTATATTGATAGTTTTATAAAAAATAAAAAATAAACAATATATCATTAGATTCAAACAAATTTTACGATAAAGATTTAAATTTTTCGAAATAATTAAACCAATCCAACTATTATAATACCTTCAAATATCGCGGGCGTTATCGCTCGAATCCGAAGTCTCTTCGGATCCTTTCGGGTCTGTTCGGGTGTTCTCGGCGCAGGATGGCGCGAGCAGTAACGAAAAGTCACGCGCAACAAATGTGTCATTGTCTCGTGCGTAATAAAATATTATCGTGTGTAATAAAGTGTTTATTATGAATCATTGTGTTTCGACGTATATTTTCGATCTCGAGCTATCATTCAACATCAATCATCATGTATAGATGTACGTAAAATTTCTGCTTTCCTTGATTTAACGTTAATTTTCCGTGCTTAGTAACATTTCTATTTCCGCCATTTCTCTTATTGTACGAACAGTTCATTTTACCGTAGCGATATAAACTCGCCCAACCTTGAGCCATAACCTCGAGATCATAAATAATCAATTAAGCTGACTGCCAGAGATGGAACATCAATACAAAGACACGCTGACACGTTTCACGATTTCTGTCTGCAGGTCTGCGGGAAGGTGTTCAACAACGCATCGGCGCTCACGAAACACAAGCTGACGCACAGTGACGAGAGGAAATACGTGTGCACGATGTGCGGCAAGGCGTTCAAGCGGCAGGACCACTTGTGAGTACAGATGAATACAATTCACCTCTTTTCTGCGTCAATTAACCAACGCTTATATCGCGTTTCTTGCCTCAGTCATTCCAAAAAAGAAATATTATAAATGATAATTCTGCATTCGATTCTTTCTTGTATTTAAAAGCGAACAAAGCTTTCTATTTCTCGTCCGTGATTTTCTCTTTTGTGTCTTTGTGCGAACGGTTCCATTTAAAGATCGAAAGCTTTTCATTTACGTTTGCCAAAGCTTCTCAAGGAATAGATGCTGGTTAAGAGCGAGGTTTCTGAAATTTGTATATTACATAATATTATGAAATAGTTGTTTTACTGCTTTGTGCGCTCGACAAGAGGATTGTTTCTGATACACGATTCATCTTGCCGCATGAGTGAGCCACGGCTTGAGAGGAGTTTATTCTCTAGGTCGGATTTCAAGAGCTCATGCTTTTGTTATGAAAACCCCGCGGCTCACGATTGCCAAATAAATACTAAGCTGGTGATAAAAAATTTTATATACTTGATGAATAAAAATCGCTTATTCGAAACAAACATAATTTCTTAAATTAAATAATACTTTGGTAGATTTTATCTAGTAATTTTTGTTAATAAACATTCGTCTTTCTCTTGATTGATATTAGATTTAATTTAATATTTTTGAGTGATCTATCTTTGTATCTTTAAATCCTTCAATTCTTTCAATCCTTAAATAATTAAATATTGTTTGAGTCTTAAAATCTTCGAATCTTTGAATTTCAAATTCTTTTGACTATTAACTTTTTGAATCTTCGAACTTAATAGAATCTTTGAACAAAATTTCAACAAGACAAATTCACCGTATTTGTCTACCATTTCTCGAATTAAATAAACATTTCGAGACGATTCTTCGTAAGATATGTACGAACGGTGAAGAGGAAAGTAACGATAGTGTGAGAAGAGGAGAAAGAGCTTCGCAAGGATCGAAAGAATTGAAGATTCAATTCTTCTCAGAAGAACGAGAAAAGGAGAATAAAGGAGAATCAATAGTGGCAGCGACGGTTGCTAGCCTTGGTCAGACTTGTTGGCCGGTCGGAAAAGATTAGACTTGTATTTCCTTTTCGTAGACGGATCTACAAATCCTCTCTTCGTTCCTTCCACTTTCTCGATCTCGGTTCTTCCTTTCTCCTTATTCGAGATTCGCCACATACCTCGGCCACGTTTCCACTCGGACAGTAGTTTTCCTTTCTTCCACCCTCTCGAGTCCTCTCTCCGTCACGTTCAACTCGGCTTTGCGGTATTACTCGCGATTCGTTGAACGCTTTGTCAGAAACTTATTGATACCGCATGAAACCGTTGCTTCTCGTGCTTAGGATATTTATTAATTTTCTTTGCCCGATAGATCTTATTATAAATTCCTTGGGATACTACTTTATTATTGCTTTTCTACGTTGCTGTTATTAAATTATGGTAACTTTTATGATAATCTGTATATAAATAATTCGACATTCTTGTTTATTTATTAAATTAATCGTGAATGGTCAAATCGAAGCTCTTTATTATCTCAATAGAATGCTAATTTTCATATATTTTTATTGTGATACTTATTGGTGATATTGATAAAATTTGTATAAATTTCTTACATAGTTGTTTGCAAATAATTTGAAAATATGCAATTTTTCCAAGGTTTAAAACTTCAATGATTTAAATACATTCAAAAACATATAATAAAAGAAAGATTATCTTCTAATAAAAGTCAAAAAATGGATGTAAATATGATTTTTATATAACATAAAGAAATAATCAAGAATTATTTTTTGCGTATAAATTTCACAAAAAGAGAATATATGCAACAAATTATAAATATATTAATATTTCGATTAAATTTATTCTTCGCCAATCACCAATTACTATTTTATAAGATTTCCTTCAGAGAAATTACAATTTTCTTCGCAGAATATTACAATATCTCTTTCCTCTTTCTTTCTCTCTTGACTCGTTTTTTTTAAAATGTTTTCTCTTTTTCTTTGTTTTCACGTAGAAATGTATATTGTATCTTTAACGATTCAACAAGCTGAAGAAATATCGTTTCATGAAATTCTTCTAAAGAGTTTCTTTAAACTCCATAGATATTCCCTCCAACAATATCTTTTTCTTTCGTGACGTTTCATTTCTCAAGATTCTTCGATAATTTCATGAAAATTTCTCAAGATCGGCCATTTTTGAAAACAATGTTACTGTAAACAACAGTAATTGAATCTCTTTTTTAGAATAATTAATATCATTTTCTTTATTTTGTTTCTTATTACATTGTATAAACTTTGTAATAACTTTATAATTTCACAAAGAACAAATAACAAAATTAAAACTTGTCAAAAATTTATACAACTCGTAAAATAATATTATTATAATAATATTTTCATTTCATTTAATTATGATTATTTCAACGTTTCTGTTAAACTACATCTGTATTTATATTCAGAATGTAACTTTCATAATTTTATGAAAATTTTTCCTACATTAACTGTTCTTCATCTACATTAATTGTAATTGAACTTATATTTTAAAGATCTAATTTAATGAGAAATTTTTATAACTGGAACTGGTTTCGAAATATCTTTGTCGAAATCGCCACAATTTTCTTTTGTGCTCGTTCTGTCGGGGCTACGTGCACTGGATTCGAGCAGACTGTATTTTTCTTTTCCTCGACCTTTCCACCATGTCACCTTCGTTTTATGTACGTATTTCATTCGATAGGGTCGCTCAACACCCGGCTCAATACGAGTTGACGAACAGCCTGAAGAATTACTTTCGTTTCATCTCTCGTCCCCTAGAATTTCTTTTTCTTTTTGTCGTTCTTATTTAGTTCAAATGCATCGTCTCACCCATTGTTCCTTTTCAAGCTCCTTTCGTAATTCAAGATTCTTCGATCGATCGAAGAACCCTGAGTTGAATTTAATATATGTCGGATTTTGAATTGTTTGAAGTTTGATTAAAAATTGATTGTTACCAATTGTTTTGCACGATTTTATTTGGAAAGATAAATAAAACATTGTAAGTTCATATTGCAGATAATCTTCAAAATAATTTTGTAATCATGTTATATAATAATTTTTTTAAAAAATGAATATTTTTACTGGAAATAATAAATATTTTTATTTTTTTTTTATGGATATTTATGTATAAATATATTATATCGATTGTATTTTTGTGAATCACTATTGATCTTTCATAGTAACCAATATTTTTGAACATTTTTCTTATTACAATACGTTTCAAGTTCGTTTAGAAATATTTTATAATAATAGAAATAGAATAAATTTTAACAAATTATGTATTTGAAAAAAATCGCCACAAGAATAAAATATTTTTCAAGAAATCTTTCACAAATAAACTAAAGATTTTACAAAATCATATTTTTCATAAAAATTGATAAAAATGTCTAAATAAATATTCACTTCACTTCTTAAATATCATAATACATGTTATATATTGAACATTTCTACATTCAAATTTTGCATAAATATCCTATTTACAAAAAATAAAAATTAACGAAGCAATATTTTCTCCGATCACTGAGACATTCTATTATACTCCAACTCCATTCTCTTTAAAATTTCTTTAAAGAAATCTTTCGCATTAAGATTTTTTTTAATTCTAACAAGCTACACAAGCTTTTATACAAAAACAAACTCGAGCATTCGATTTGGCTTTCGTCCATAAAAATTTCCTTACTTGGAAACTCGTTTTTAAGAAAGCATATGCCAGGATTCGAGTAAACGATGTGGACGACTTTATCCGATCAGAGAAAAAGTCCTTAGCCTGTTTCCCGTTTTTATTGAAATCTTTTTAACCTCGGACAGAACCTCGAAAAGACGAGGGGGGGGGGGGAGGCTTAAGTATCTAACTCTGTTCATAAAAAGTCGTAAAGAATTGCGCTCTCCCTCCTTTTAAACTTTCCTAGCATATTATATATAGGGCCACGGAAATTCTAACACGAATGGGGAAAAGTAAGATTCGCAATAATTTACTGAATCGTATTCTTGGTCTATAAAACTGGCATTTAAACGTAGCCGGTACAGTTCACAAGTGGAGCAACGTCGTTAAACTGCTTTCTAAACTCGATAGCGAAGAGTTAAAAGGAAATTGTTGTGTAATGAGTTCAAAATATCAATAATCTTTTTGTGCGTGTTAAGAATACAACTGTTCAGCCATCTTCAGAAGTAGAATCTATTAGCATGGAGAATGGAACTAAATTGATAGTAGTAGATTAAAACATTTATTGATTCAATGTTTTTTGGAACAATTGCCTTCTAAATGGGATAGTGATGAATTCGAAATATCTTCTTTCTTTTTGTATATACAGTATTTCAAAAATATACGAAAAAGCATTTCTTATTAGTGGTTGAGGCTAAATTGTAAATGATTATTCTTGATTAATGATATTTATTTAAATGTCTTTGAAGTATTGGTGCTTTGTATAGGGTTCAAGAAAATGAAATGGAATTCAATTTGATCGATATTTTTGTGTATGTAAAATGTTATTTAAAATTTTATAAAAAGTTAGACTTGCATATGTTTATTATTTTTCTTGGAAGAGTATTCCAATATAACATTCATAAATTGAATTTCTTATAGATAATCAATACATAGAATAACGTTATTAATATGTTAAATAGATTTTTATTATATCAAAAAACTATATAACTTAAATATTTATTTTTTAGAAAACGTAAAAAACATGAGAATATTTTGACCTTTGGTTTTAATTATTAATACTAGAATCTATTTTGCAGTAATGATTAAATAATAATAATTTATTTTGCATTGTTTAAGTACTGATAACGATTTTATAATGAATTAAGTGTCTTCAGTGAATGCGTTAAAAATTTATTTTCAATATTTTTTAATATCTTTAATTGAGATTGTTAAAATTATTTTATTTGATTTTGAATTTTTCTATTAGCTCTTGATAGCATTGAAATTTTGAAAATTTAATTTAAATTTTTTTAATACTTTTCATAAAATTATAAAGATATTATTTAAATCTTTGTAAAATCTTTCTTTAAAATTAACTAACCATTTCAATTTTCTTTCAAAAAAGTCTAACTTTAATTGCAATAAAAAACAAAATTATCAAGAAAATTAAATAGATTTTAATGCTCATTATAAACTTATGCAGAAAATATTTAAAGAATTTTAATTCTGCGTTAAAATTAAAATTCTTACAATTCACCATTGCTTTACATTTTATTCAATTTAAAATGTAAAAAGTACGAATCGTTTATTACTAAAACAAATATTCTTCTTTCCTTCTTTTTTTTTTTTTTTTTTCACGTTTGAACACTCTATTACGTATGAAAATTAAGTATAATTGGTCTTCGAGATTCTTGTTCTGCGAGTTCAACGCGAAGTTTAATTCGTGCCCATCGAGCTGAAAATTCTCCTAGATTCAGCGAAGGGGAAAAAAATTACGTCCTGTCTGCTTTTTACAGAATATTTCAACCGGATGAATGTAATATTGCAATTGTCGTGATTGAAATACTTCTTTGAAGTCTCTTGCCTTTTAGGTATTTAGCAAAGAATTTTCTTGGAGCGCCTGCTTCGTAAGAGGCTCCTATTGCATAAAGAAAATCAACTAATTAATCGAGGATCAAAAAGAAAAAAAAAAAACTCTTTTGTTGTTTTCGCGCGCGAAAATTCTCACTAGGTTTTCTTTTTACATTCATAAAAATTCAATTCGTTGCATAGAATGAAAAATACGATAATTTAAATATTTCGATAAATTATTTAAATTATACTTTCAAGCTTTCATTCTTATATAATTTATGTATCTTTAATGACTTTTCATCATTTACTGATATTCTTAAGAAATAGTTCATCATTTGTTTCTTGAAAAATTTTCAATTTCAAGAGGAATTAGATTTGAGCACGAACGAACGTTTCTTTCATCTTTGAATATATTGATTCGAATTTTGATTAAAATTAAAGAAACCTTTCAACAATTAATTGGATGATAAAATCATCATTAATATAAATATCAGTAATTAAAGAAGCCTTTTAATAATTACTTGGATAATAAAATACAAATATCAGTAAATCTGTTTTTTTAAGAATTCTTAAATTCTTTAATACAATAGCGTTGAAAAAATCAGTAAATAGAAAAAGAATATTACACATATTAGGATATTAAAATTGTTCTTTGATGCGATGAATAATCAATAATAGCAAAAAATCGATATTTAATATTTTACATAAATATAAAACTTTAGTTACATTTCTTCTATTTCTTGAAAATTGAAAAAAAAAAAATAAAAATAATAAAATGAAAAAAATATTAATTCGTTAAGATGTCAGAAACATTCGATTTTCTATATATTCCTCTTCATTATTTTTGGTACTTTTATGAAGCATAAATTATTATCACGAAAAAAAGAGAAGATAATTGATATTCTCAGACAAATGTAATTAGAGCTTTCCATCGAAAAAAGTTTGATAGCTGATAAGGAAATAAAAGTAATGCTTTCATGATGGAACGTAATTTAATTCTATTTGCGCGAACTAATAAGCATCGAATTACATTTTTCACTGGTACTTCTCTGTTATTCCGCCAATCCTTCAACTTTTTCATCTTTTGTAATAAAGGAAAAAGTGGTTTCTCAACCAGGCAACGCGTTTGTAAAACTATTGGAAATTTTTTACGAGAAAACGATGAAATTATTCTTTTTTTTTTTTTGATGAATTTTTAAATCGATAAATCTATTTTGATTAATTCTTATTTAAGATAGGACTCGTGATGATTATTATTATTGGTATATATCAAATTTATATCGTTATTGATTGTTTTATTTTTATATTCGACTTTTATTATGCATTGTTACTTTATTGTATTATTATTTTGTGTGCATTATATTCATTTCTACAAAGTGTTAATATGTTTGTGAAACATATTTAAAACTTATTCTGAAAACTATCCTTCAAAGATATGAATATATTAATATATTATATTCAGAAATAAATGAATATCAATAATAATATCGATATCAATGTAGAATCAATGAATATCAATGATAATAATTTTCAAATATTCTAATTCTAATTCTAATTGCATTTAAATTGTATATTTATATTCTAAAATAAAGAATTCCTTTTTATCAAAGTTTTTATTTAAGGAAAAAAACATATAAAAATAAATTATTTGATGATATAATTAATTCGAATAAAAAATTTAATTTGCTTTAAGTTTACCTCGAGATGTGGCTGTATATTCTTTTATAAAGGCTCAAAGAAAAAATAGAAAAAGAAAGGAATAGCATGAATTCTCTTGCACAGTTCACAAGGAACAATTTCCTTTTTTCCTTTTTTTTTTTTTTGATCCTATTCTAAATTTTTTCAAGTTCTTATTATAAAAACATTTTAAATAGGCCTTTGTTGTTCGACTTTAGACATCGTATAAAGAAGAAGAAAAAAAAGTTTTGAGCTACTTAACCAGTTTCTCATTATATTTTAAAAGGATTTTTCTTGTATCACGAATGATGCATAGAATTTGTATAAAATTTTTATTGTTTCACAAAAATTACAATTGTTCTTCATTATACATTTTTGATTTCTTCGAATATAAATTGTTGATATTTTTGAAAAGACGAGAAGACGAATTAATAAGATATTGAAATTAACAATTAAACTCAATGATTTCTTTATTATTATTTTTCTTTTCGTATAATTTCTCTGTTAGATAATCAATGAACATTTTCAACGATCAATATATTACTTATCAATAAAATAATTTTCATTAATAATAAAATCAAAATCACGTTAAATCGAAACTCAAAAAAATCAAATCCACTCGAACCTTTTCAAATACTTTCGTAAATTCAAATCAATCGAAACAAAAGAAAAGAAATAATCAATAAGATAAAGCCAGTCACAAGCAACGACAGATTGACAATTCTCTCCTCTTCCCCTGTTCAAACGAAGATGTCCCAGGATCGCTTAATTGAAAACTAAAAAGGAATAAGAAGACGAAGAAAAAGAAGAAAGAGAAGCGTAACATCTCTCGAGGTTCTTATTCTCGAACAGGGAGGATAGCTGCGTTTCCACTCTCGGTCCAGCGAGCACACCCGCCCCTTCCTCCTCAACCCTTTGCCGAGCCCGCCATTGTAAGTTCCACGGCGTATCTCTGTTATCGAAGTAAATCCACGTAGTCCTTTTCCCCGTGTTCGAACGGCGACAGTACCGCTTGAAATAAGGAAGAACGAAAGGAAGCGCTTATACCTCGAGAGGTATTCTCTTCGAGAGCTCTTCTTCGAGAGCCACGCCATATCTATCTATCTCTATATATATATACACTATGTGTATATAAAGAGAGAAAAGTATATATACATGTGTATATACAGTGTGTCCGGTTTATTGTGATTCCCTTAAATAAAAAGTAGTTTGAAGAAATGATACGTTACGATACGTTGTATTAATAATTTCAACAACGTTACTTATATTATAATGAAAAAAAGTGTTAATTCGTATCGAGAAATCTTCAGTTTAAAAGTTTATTTGAAGTTCATAAAACTTGTGCTCTCGTATGAAAGACTAATCTTTGACAAGATAAATTTCACGAAGTAAAGCTTCCAGCTAGCTTTTTGCAGCAAATAATTAACATTTATTATCCTTGGAGACGGTTAAGTTTCCAGTTGGAGATAAAGCGGACACATTGTATGTGGAGAGAGAAGGGCAGGTTGTGGAGGAGGACAGTGGCGTCTCCTCGTCCAAAAGGGATTTGCGAAGTTAGAAGAGAGAGGCTACGGAATAGAGGGGAGCGGAATTGAGAAAGAGTCGTTGCAGGGAGCAGGGGAGAAGTTGGTCGTTTCTTCGGTCTTCCGCTTGTAAAGAGGGCTTGCTTTCCCACCTCGATATCGTCGATACCCCCTTTGTTCCTCGGCTTCCGCCTCGTTCGACCTCGCATTAAGGATGCTCTGACCCCGTGAAATGAAAGAAAATTCAGAGGGAAACGGTCTTCCTCGAATAGAGCTTCGTAGCTATCCTTACTCTCTCTCTCTCTCTTTCTCTCTCTATCGTTGAATTAATGGAGAGTTGATAATTGACGCGAATTTAATCTTCGATCCTGATAATTGGAAGAGAAATGAGAGGATTCTCGGGTGGAAAATTTCTTTAGGAAATTCGACGGGGGCGAGTTTGGGCGATTATTGGAGATTTTAGAAAGTTTAGAGGATCTTTGGATTGGTGCTCGAACTGGTTTTACTGCGAGGAGATGTTCTGTGGAATTTTTTGGTTCGGCGTGCTTTCGTTTTATTAAATATTTGCATTAGAAAGCAGGGGGATCGGTTGAGACAATAGCATTTCGTGATTATTTGGAATTTTAAATTAATTAATTTTTTAGCCTAAAATTAAAAATAAAATAGAGAGATAGCACATATATTTCAGTAGAAAGAAATTAAATAAAAGTAAAAAATATAGAAAAATTTGCAGAATAGTTTCTTTCTTTTGTCAAGATGTATATTATTGTTTTTGTGTTAATTTTATTTCTATACATGTAATAAAATGTATTATAATTACAAATTGAACAAATTCAAGTCATGCTTTAGAGTAAGAAGTAACATATTCATAGAAATGCATAAAAAAAGTATATGTCAATGCAAGTAATATATTGCATAAACTGACACATTCATGGATAAATACACAAATAATATGTGACGAAATTATATAATATTTAGTTCATTTGACGAATATTTCCATTATTTATAGACGAAATATTGATCGCCTTTCGATGAATATCGTCGAAATAGTGCTTCGAGTTGGGATCAAGAATTGTTTTCTTCTAGCTATTTTCAAATTTGTATTCCAAGAGGAAAATGAGCTGTAACAAAAGTAGCGAGTGTTTTCGTTGCTGAGTCGTTTTTCATGTCCGTATCGTATCCTCGTTGCAAGAGTAATTTTTCTAAACGAAGAATCTTTTCGCTCTTCGAGGAAAGCAGCGTCCTCTCTGTATGTAAACCACGTGGAACGTAGACCATTAGAATCTTTAATGCGACGTAAAAAGGATACCGTGAACGCTCTTTGTTCTATCTCTTTATTTTATTTAAGAACAGGAGATTTCACTTTCAGAATTTATGTTGATTATTCAGGGAAACGTCATTAGCCTTGAAATGAAAGGCGATCAATTTTACTTTAGAAATATACTTTCAGCTTTGTCTCTTGAAGGATACATCGTCATTAGGGGGAGGGAGAGGGGGGGGGGGGACCATGGAACTTTCGTTCTTTTGTTTCTCTTTCATCGCAACGAAGCTTTCTTTTCCCGCTTCGACGACGTCTTCAATACGGTCTTTGTTCGTGCCATTTTCCTTTTCCGCTAAAAACGGTTTCGCCGTGGATCCGATAGAAAAGAAAGTAGAGCGAAAGAAAATTATAAAGGTATACACTTTCCATCTTTGATTCATATCAAATCCGAAAATCTATTTTATACCGACGAAGAATTAATTGGTTTATGACGTTTTTTTTTATTCGTGTTTCGAGTATAAATAAAATCCAGAACTGTTCGAATAATGGAATATAAATGTTTAATTTGATAATTAAATTTTGATGATCGATTTATCCTTTCATTGTATTCATCTTCTTTTTATTATATATATTGGTGTAAAGTTAAAGAAGTTCCACAGTCCACAATAATTTATAATTATTATCAAAATATGATTACTTAAAAATCAATCTTAATTTTTACTCATCGTTTATATAAAGAAAATCATTGTGCCGTTCGATAAATAATTTAAAATTTTTTAGATAAGATGAGTCTTTTATCTTCTTCGGTTAACCTAATTACAAATAAACTATAAAAGTATTAATCGTTACAAATCGAAGTCGAAAAAATCTCAAAGGAAACTAACGAATTTCTCTTCTTCACTCGCCATCTCAATTTCAATATCTTCGCAAATAGCCATTCGCTTTTGTTTTTTCCCCCCTCTTTTTCATTCGTTTAATAGCGAATAGTTGGCTCGATCGATTCCTAGAGGATTCGTGTGTGTACGTATCCATGCACGAATCAGAAAGGAAATACATTAAAGTTGAACGAATTAGCTTTTACAAATTAAACTTTGAACGTTCGTCCCGAGATAAAATTTAAGGGAGTTGCTCGCTCGTGTATCGTGATGGACTATAAAGCTTGGAACAATGGGACGGAACAGTTTCAATACTGTTTGAAAATTTACTGGGAACGATGTCGTCCGATGCTCTCCGACCACCTCTTAGCGCGATCCACGCGAGAATCTCTCTTTCTCCTTTTTCGAAAGGGAGGTGAACGATGTTCGAGGGTTCGTTAAAGTTTTACCAGAAGGGAGAAAGAACGCCAGGAGAATGGACGATTGAAATACGTGGAAACGAATGTTGACGAATCTCGCGTTACGTATATTTTTAATGCATTTTTGTCTTGTTGTATGCTAGTTATTTATTTCTTGTGCGAACGATAATGAGAATATAAATAGGAATTTTTAATTTATACGGGTTTTCTTCTCTTTCTCTATTTAAGAAAAATAATTTGGAAATAAGCAACATTAAAATTTAATTACACTTTTATAAATTATGATAATTAATAAAATATACTTTATAAATTCTCTTTTACATTTAATTTTTAATTGGTATTTTATTTAATTTTATATGTTTTATTGTTATATTTATTCTATTTTGAGATACGTTTAAAATAACAAAATGAAATGGAAAACGATCATAAACTGTAAATATAAATTCGTTTATCAACGAGCGAACAGTTCAAAATTCTTTTTCAATTGTTAGAAGGATTAAAATTATATGTAACTCTTAATTGAGTTGCTTTTCTTTTTCCTTTTTCCTTTTTTTTTTTTTTTTTATTCACGGAATGTCCTCGCATTTGCTCATTAGTTAAAACAAGTGCCTCGCTCTTGAAAATTAAAGGTTAATGCGTAGGTGAAAGGTTAAAGGTAACATTTCCCTCCTTAAGCTACAAACAACGTTTAAGAGAGCCTCGCTCATCTCTTTTTACCCTTTAATTAAAAACCTTTGATATATAACGCTGAAAAGTTTCCATAAAGAACAGCATCGTCGAAAAATGGTACTTTTACAAAGTGAATCGTGCGCAAGGTACGAGTTTCAAAAAGAATACTCTATCCACGACTCGAGAGAAAGAAAAAAAAGAAGAAGAGGAAGAAAGGAGAAATAGAAAAATCAACATCCGATAAATCTTAAAACGGTGTTTTAACGAAATGAAATGTCCGATTTCTCGTTTTCACCATGTAACGAACGTGCAAATTAATCGAGCAACCTGAAAAATTCTCCCTCCACAGTCCTTTCCTTCCTCCCTCTCTCTCTCTCTCTCTCTCGACTCGCCGCTGATATTCCAAGCAAATATTTGTCCAGAGAAATCGGATCCACCGGTGTGGTCGGTGTTCCGTATCGATGGAACGAGATACAAATCGACGATTTACCGTCGTACTTACCGTCTGTTTTATCCGCGTTAAATCTCGGATCCCGATTACAGTTACGACGTAGGAAACGGCGTTTAACGATGTCGTTTCCACCGTGTAACTCATTGTTGGATTAATGCAATTATACTGGATATTGTGGGGGGAGGGATGAACGTGTCAAACGATTCTTAGGGGCAATAAAGGTATCCTTGAATAGCATGGCCAACTTGTTGCACCACCTTTTCTTCTTCTTTCTTATTTCTTTCCGGTTCTTGTGCCGTATGGCGTGATAAAATGTTATTGTTGTTACATTTACACGTTTTAAAATTTTCCCCCATTATTTCGATTCTCGGGATGAAATCTTGGAGCGAGTTTCAAGAAAATTTGGGATAGATCACTCGGTATACATTAATTTCATATGCTTTTGCTGAAGCCGAAGTTTTAAAAGAGCATTCGGATTCGATTCAGAATCATAGCAATTCGTGTAAAAATATTTTAAACAACTCATTTAAATTTACATTTTAAAAAAGAACATTTTATTTTCGTTGTATATTTTTTACTTTATTATTCAGCTTTGATATTCTGTTGGTTTAAAATTATAACTTGAAAAAATTATATCATAGTTATTTCTTTTTACATAATTATTCTACATTTTTTTTTTTTACTTATTTTCAATCGATAATTCATTTGTATCTAATCGGATAATTTATTAAATGTTTTATTATTATTACTTCGAATCATTATCTATATCTATTAATGCAAAACTTCAACAGATTCCTTGATAATCTAATTATCGTGTTTCTTGTAAGGCCAAAAATTATTCTTTCGAAAAGTAAAAAGCAAACAAAATATTTAAAAAATCGATTATAAGATAAATAGAAAAGTAACGAAATATGAAGTATTTAAAAGGATTCTATTCCAACTCATTCTATCGTATCCATATATAACAACACATTTCCACTCTAAGGCTACCTTTCATCTGATAACCAAACTCCCTTTCTGCGAGAGATTTCACGTGAGAGGGTATGTGTCAGATTGGTGCGTTTCACCCCATCGATGGGGTCGCATACCGTGTATATCAGGCAAATGGTCTGGAGAGTAGTCTTTAGCCCTACGAAACGGTCGTAAGGCTGTCACGTCGAGGATAAGCTTAGATGCAGCTCGCAGATAGCTCGATGCCAAGATCGCCCAGCTCCTCGTTGTACAGGATTTCCGGTGTTCGGTAGATCCTCTATACAGATAGGAACTTAATTGGACCGACATAATTTTCTACCCTCAACCGTGGGACTGGATGATCGAGATCTCTTGAATGTTTCTTGCGTGTCAGTGGAGGATTATGAAACACTTTGCTCAACTTCTTGGTCTTATCTCGACGATACGTGAACCGAATTCCCTTATATATCGTTAAATGTACGAAAATTTTCTTATTATTACAACAATCGATTCTTGATTTTATCCTCATGGAAGATGATTTTGCGTTAGAAATTCTTTTTGTTTATTACATTTGATTCGATGATAAAGGGCCAAAGTGAAACCAATTTATTATTAAGATTACATTAATCTTAAGAAAACTTATTGGATCTTAAATAAATACTTCTTGTGAAAATTTTTGTGTAAAAAAAAAAAGTATTTATTATTGTAATTCTTCTAGTTTCGCTTATTTAAAATTAATAATATTTATTAAACTTAAAATTCGAACAGTTACATTAAGTGTATCATAAATTCAAATCTAAATGTTGATAGAGAGGAATACACAATCTAGAAATTCAAATTAGGAGATAATCTAATTATTACATGACAAAACAACTCGCAATAAACTAAATCTCTTTAATATCGAACCATAAAGAAGAACTCGTTTCGTAATTATCGCCTTTCTTCAGCAGCATACCTTTAATAATTCAAAATCTGGCAAAATTTCGAAATTCCACCAAATCTCACACTCTTTTAATCTCACGATTGTTCCCTTACTTACTTTTTTCAGGAACGGGCACATGTTGACGCATCGAAACAAGAAGCCGTACGAATGCAAAGCGGAAGGATGCGGCAAGTCGTATTGCGACGCGAGGAGTCTGAGGAGGCACACGGAGAATCATCATGCCGGTAGCAAGGTGAACGAGAGCGTTAGTCCTAGCAGTCCAACCACCGGTCCTCACACACCAAATACACCGGGAAGTAATCCCAGCACGCCGAGCACGCCAGGAGCGACGTCGACGCCCAACGGCCATGGACATCCGGCCTTGAAACAATTGCTCGCCACGGAACCGTCACAGACGCAGCAGCAAAAGGTAAGTGGCGATATATTCTCTGATAACGCGAAAGATAAAACGGAAGTCAGATATACAATATATATAAATAAAAAATATAATTATTCAATTAATTAAATTTTTTATAAGTATAAATTATATATATATATATATATATATATATATAGATTAAAGTAAAATTATATAATTATTTAAATATATATAAAAAGAAATTATACTAATAATTAATAATTTTAAATTTTATATATATAATAATTTGTTATTTTGATTAAATTAATAATTTATTTGATTTGTAAATTAAAATTTTAAATTTTAAATTTGTTTTGGTTAAATATAAAAATTATATTATAGTTTTAGAAATTAATTATATTAATAGATTATATATAAAATTTATTAAAAATTTTAAATTATATTTAATAATTAATTCTGAAATGAATGAAAATGGATCAATTGATTTTTCTTTTATTGATTTGGGCTTATGTTATATTTACTCGTGTTATAATATTTACATCAATGCCATCATTATATATAAGTATATTGTATTTTATTTAATAACATTTCAAAAGTTTGATGCTGTGCAAAAATGAAATGCAGTACTTAAGCAAGTAAGAATTGGAAAAGTAATTAAAAGAAAAGAAATTTCTTTACAAAATCGATTGCTAATTTTTTTTCGTAAAATTTCTAACAACATTTTGCTATATCAAAATAGATTTTACAATATTCTTAATCTTGATTTTTAATCTAACTTCAATGCTGAAGAAAATTGCAACTTAAATCTTTAAAAAATCATATAATTATATTTAATATCAATTTACCATATATAAAAGACAACCTATCTATCAATAATTTAATCCAAAAGTTTGATACATAATATATATATATATATATAAGGTATAAATGTATATAAGTATATCGTGACACCGTTTCTTCGAAATTGGCCCGATATTGGTTCGTCTGAGACAGGTTTAAAGGCTTAGAGAAGTAGCGTTTCTCTTGGATAAGCCTGGTCAACGTGGATCTGAGGATCCACCGACGTAAGAGGATTACATTGATCTACCTGATCGTGGAGCATGTTACGCGACCTCTAACTGCCCCTTCATTAATTTTTATACGTCATTCACGATCTTCAATTTGTCCAGATCGGTATAGGATCGTTCGATAAATGGATTCCAGGAATTATATATAACTTCAAAGACAGATTAGGGATTACAATCGAAAAATTCTTTAATAACGTCGCCCGAGAGATCCGTTCCTTCGTTGATCCATTGGTGGATCGGATCAATTGGTAATTATTGGAAAGCTATGAAGTTAAAGTGGGATCGTATAAAATTGTTTCTGTTAATCCTATTGTTCTGTTATTGAAACATTTTTAACTTTTTTAATTGGAAAATTAATGGTACAATATCGTGAAACACGGATATGGGGATTATTACATCTTTATGAATATATTATTTATCATTTCGCATTTTTAAATATTACTCAACGAAGTAATTAAAAGGTCGAAATAGTCATGTTAAGTTATTCCATTATTTCTCGAACAATTCTAATAATTTTCCAATAATCCATAATTTTGGTATCAATTTCTTCGTTAGAGAATATTTTCGTTCGAAGAAATGATCGAAATGGTTGAAACTTTAAAAAGAGCAAGCTTCTGTGCTATGCTGTAATGACAATGGAATACAAACAATTAGAATGTATAATTACCAAAGATGTAATAATAAGACGCCTTACGCAAACAGAGTATTAATATTGGAGGCCATTATCAACGCAGTAGAAACTGGTCGTATCAGTCAGCCATCGTTTACACTGGCGTGCAGCTACTAACAGTGGAGTTGGTTAGCATATAATCAGCCAGCCGTGACAGTAGCAGGAGTTTGTAGAAACTCCAGTAGTTGCTGATCACACAATGAGGACAGTAGCAAATATCAGATACTAAACACAAGCATACACAATAATATATGAATCATACAATCATCGATAATTTATTTAATCACTAAACATCAGCCTTTAATAAAAGCCTTTATATTTTGACCCACAAGAAAAATAGAAAATGTATATAGTTTTGATTTTAAAACTTGACACTTCGTAAAAAAAAAAAAAAAAAAAAACGTTTCACCATTACATTAAAAGTTCCATTTATCGAAATCAGATTAAATCGACTTCGAGGGAATTCCAATTCGCACAAATACTATTTTAAATTTTCCACATCGTGGGCCGATATTTCGACACAAAAATTCCATTGTGTAACCATTACAAATCCCTCGATTTTTAATCTCTTCATCGCGTTCGAGCCGACGATTATCAATTTTCATAAAAAAAAAAAAATCCTCTCTTTTTTTAATCCGGAAATACCACGACTCCTGCCCGCCTTTCCGCGAAATCAACCATCCCCTTCGTATCCTAACTTTATTGGCTGCGACGCCAGCGGTGCAGCTGGGTCGGCCATTGTCGGCCGATAAAAGGGCGCGAGAGGAAACGAACTGCTTGCAAGAAGAAGAAGAAGAAGAAGAAGAAGAAGAAGAAGCTCGAGAAAGAGGAGAAGCACGAGAGGAAACAAAGAAGGAGGAGGACGAAAGGAGGCGTCGTCCACCGTCCTCCTTGTTCATCCTGGCTTGATCCCCCGTCCACCGTCTTCAGAGCTCGGTGGAAATTAGTTCTCGGCCGTGGAGCACGAAATTATTGCCGCTTTCAAAGTCGCTCGAGCTTACATCTTGGCCTTCTCGCGGGATCCTGTACAGAGCGTGCACGCGTGCGAGGAAGAAAGAGAGCAGTAGTTAAACCGAGACTACAAATCTACGATATTGAGTTAGAAGTAGAAGGCGGCCCCTTGAAGCGGGGCTAATAAAATTTGATGACCGGGAACTTCTCGTAACGAGAATGAGACGCGCGAGATCAGGGGCTCGCTGAGAGAGTGAGAGAGAGAGAGAGGAAAAAAAGGTGGAGGGAAGGTTTGGTCGAATCGGCCGCCTATGAAAACTTCTCAGACACCAACGAGTCCCGTGATTTACGATATTTCATCGGAACGTAACGCAGGGCCACTCTTATCCGAGTGGTTATTGTCGAGTTCCTTGTGAGCCAGGTGTGCGGGAACCGGGGTATTTTCATCTTCTGATTTCTCTTCTTTCTCTTCTTCCCTCATCTTTCATTTTTCTTGCTTTTTTTGGGGAGGGGGGAGGACTGTCAAGACACATGGGCTACAGCGATGTGTATTTATCTTGGCGGATTTATCTTTATTTGAAGCAAAAAATTTTCTATTTTCTATTCTTGAGGAATTTTTGAGCGTGCTGACGTTTCGAATAACGTTATCTTATGTATCGATGTAAGATTGGAGATCCAATATTGGATTTTATTTTCTCGTTTTCATTTGTAAATGATATTCCAATTAATCGAGAAAAATATATATATAAAGAATTTACTTGCTATATATATTTCTATTTTTTTTCCTTCATTGAATAGAAGATCTGGAAGATAATATTTATTCCGCCACAAGACTGATTTGGCACATTTAGTCTTGCTTTCTTATTTGATTTCCATTCTTATTCACTGGAGGCTAAAATTTCCTGAATATTCGTGAAAGGCACGTTTCCCGTTTCGTTTGCTCAGGTACAATGGCTGACGCAAGAAATGCAAAGTGGAAAAATATCACCAGAAGCGTAAAATCGCTTGAAACACCAGTCACGAATGCAAAAAAAGTTTATGTATGCGCTGTGAATATGTACTAAAAATGTAAAAATGTTGAAATATTAAGAGTCTCCTGCTATAATATCGAACGAATACAAATTAAGCAATTATAAGAGATAAAGCTACGACTCGAAGAATAATCTTCATCAGAATAATCTTACGAATATAATACGAATAAGACAAAAAGAATTAATTTATATACATATAGGGAAGAATTTCGAAGTTCTTTCCACGCGAGATTTTATTAAAATTCTTGCCCCAGGATACTTGCCATTGCAGTTATAACGAGAGATAATTTCATTTATCAAGGAATCAAAGATCTCGGGAAACAAGGGTGGCGCGTGAATCCAGGTGAAAGAGGAGCGGGGTTCGTCGCGTGAAATCCATTCAAGGGTGGAGATGAGCGAGTGGAAGGGACGTTGTCAGTGATTCGACATCAAAAGGCGTCTGTCGGTCATTCAACCGGCTCCCTGATTGCACGGTAAAGGCAGGGTGTCTTAGAAATCACGGTTATCGCGGTAGAAAATCACTTTCTTGCTCGCGGAAGCGTGCACGGCCGACAAAAGCGGCAAAGGGCAAGGTGAGCCAAGGGTTCAGAGCCGGACCTGCACCCTCAGAACGTGGCATCGAATTAGATATTGTCTTTCGTGCGACCACCTCTTCGTTCGTTGGTCAACCGCCACTAATTCGCTAATTTTCGATATCGATGAGAAATCCCTTCCCTTTAACTCGAGTGATTTGTGCCGTTCAGAATAATAGCAACGATCTATAACAAGATAAAAATAATTATATTCATTTTGAGAAATCAATAATAAGAGTAATTGCATTACTATTGTTGTGAATTATTTTCATCAAAGTTTTTTTAAAGTCAACTTATAAATTCTATTAATTGGCTCAATAATGAATCAGAAATCATGAAAAAAATTCTGCAAATAGTTTGCATGTAATGCTCAAGATATTTCAAGGTACTTGAAATAAAATAATTATAATTATTATCTCTGGCACAGAGTTTTCAGTCAATATAAAATTAAAAATACTTTTTAAATAATGAGAAAAAGTAAATACAAAAATAATTTAAACGGTTTCATCGGTAAATGTCCTGTTATTAAATTATATCGTGAAAAGCATCAATATTTCTTTTGTTACATTTTCAGCTATAAATACTTTTATGCGTGTTGGATGTAAATTAAAGTAAATTAAATGCGTTATATTTTAACATAGCTCAAAAACTACAATACTTTAAAAGAATTTCGTATTGTTGCTTGACTGAAAATTTTTTACCAGAAGTAAAATATTCGTGAGACATCTTTTGGAGAGTCGATTCTCAAAAATTCTCGAAAGAAATACGAAAATATAAATTGAGATTTCTTCATATATCAATACAGAGCAAATGAAATAACCACGAGACATTTCATACAAATAATTCCAATCAACTTATATCTAAAATATTTAATTTCCACATACGTATATATATATATATATATATATAAATAAATATATTTATATATATATATATATATATATATATCCAAAACGAAGAATCGATTTCTTTTGACAAAAGTTCTCAAACCAGAAGAAAAGCAATCGAAATACTGAGATGACAGCACACTCTTACCAGAGCGCTCTTCCAACCTCTGCTCTTCACTTAATTAATGACTATTAAGCAACACAATAGGCGTATGTGACACGGGTAAACTCGATTTTATAGCGCGACAGCAATGTTCGCGAAGTATGAATACATATCCATGAAAACAGGGCCAGTGTAATATGAAATTCCACGACTCTTTGTCAATATTACCAGGCTGAAAGACCTCCCGGTAGCTTCGAGTTTAATATGATTAAAATTGGACTGAAAGTACCGCGTGGTTCGCGATAAAACGCGTCGAAATCCATGAAAAACATTTTCACGGCACAGAGGATACGTGGCCGATGGAATTTCACCCGGCAATTAGTTGGAATCAAGCGAATCGCCCGAATTCCATGAATTGCCTTTAATCATGGACGACGAGGAACGCGTGCATGCACTTTATAGTATTGAAAGTCGATGACATTCTTAATTTGCAGATGAATTCTCTGAATCGAAATAACAATGCGAGCGTTCGTTGTTTCCCAATTTTTCATTTATTTTATGAATAACCGGCGTCCCGATTATTGAATTATAAGAATCATTTTGAGCGTGAAATTATTTAAATGGGAATTGAAATGGCGCCTATTTCCATCATTCCTTTTTTTTAATAAATGACCATATAAATTTGAGCTTGCTGATGCGCGTACTCTACTATTGTCCGAGCAGAGAATAGAGAAAAGATTTTTACAATTTTTATATTTATCTCCTATCTACCATGCGTTCTCTCTTTGTTTCTCTCTCTCTCTTTTTTTTGAAGTTTTTACTTACGGATAATATTTTACAATTAACGATAAAAATAATTCTGTAACTTGGGAATCAATAGCTTATTACGCCTATTATATCTATATTTAATTTATTTCTCTACTATCTTCAAACACAAGAAAACTTTTCATTCCCTTCAATAATCATTTCAATGAAAATATTCAACTCGTTGCACACTTCACAAAACTTATTATTAACCTCTATATCGATCGATATATCTTCTATGAAATAATAAATCAAGGAGAACGAGATAATAAACCTGTCGAATCGAATTGCATTGTAGACTGATTTCAACTCGACGCAGAGGAAATTTGAAAATCCGTATAATGGAACAACAAAAATGCTGCCAAAAGCAGAAAGTTTCGCTTCGTAATTACGATAAACGCGCGTCGTGTTGTGATTCGCCACGATTACGCTTCGTTCAACGTTCTGGAATTATCTTCTTAACGCGGAGACATCGTAAACTGGGTCGAACAGAGTCGTAGACACGGTGCACAGCTCCTCTCTCTGTGTGTGCCCGCCGGGTTTGGAATCTCGAATCGGAATCGGAGCGTCTCGAAGTTTGCAAATTACGTTCGGCCGGCCTTCACACACGCGCCCCTTTCACGAACCCATATCACGAGTCAATCGCGAAGTCAATCGCGGATCGCACAATTCCTCCAACGTTAACGCTCGATCGTGCTTGTATTTTGTATTGGGAAGCGAAGCAATTAGGGGATAGAGTTGGATTTGCGCGCGGGAGACAAAATTCGATGGGTTTGAGCGAGGTAAATAAAGATAAGGAGAGATAGAGTGGGTATTTTAGTTTCAGTTTTGACTCGATCACGTGGTCGGTGATTGTGGATAATAAATGAGGATGCGCGGTGCTCGAGATGAATTGTTTGAGTTGTAAGTTCGGTTGATCGATGAAATAGGTATAAAAAGTAAGATATTGAAGGTAATGTATGTGTAAATATAATGTAATGTGGAAATTGGAATAGTGGAAGGGGATTGTTTTCATTCTTTTCGTTTCTTTGTGATTGATTGGTTGATTGATGAATATATTATATATGTATTACTGCAACGTGTTAAGGATGATGAAGAAGAACGAGTTTCTTCGTGTGATTCATCATGGAAGTAAGAATATACAGTAATTCGATGCATTGAATATATAATATGCTTCGTTTTGTAGATTTATAGAAAAATTATATAGAAAAAAAAAAGATATTATTATTTTATTATTAAAATCAATTATTTCGAAGGAAAGGAAAACCACGTAAAAACAAATATGATGATTATTGATAAATTTCTGAAGGCATAAAATGTTACCAATATTCGATCTCATAAATTAACGAATTATGTAGAATTAACGCGAAGATTGCATCAGAAATGCGATTGCATTCTCTTCGAAACGTATCTTTAATTTAATTAATTCTTCACAATTAATTTCTTGTTTCATTCAGAATATAATCTGAAAGTGTAACGATCATTATATTAATTAATAAACATTCAGGTTTATTTTCAAATAAACTTAACGAAGCAAAACAAGGATTAATATTGGAAAAAGATAATTTCTATGATCCAAAGCATCGTTTCAACTTTTATACTTATTCTATCAAGTTTGATATACAAAGGAAATCTGCATAACAAAGAAACCAGAAATCTATTTAGCATTCATGAACTTTTACCTTGACACGGTGAAGAGACAGATTTCCACAACGGTTGAATGTTGACGTCCAAACAATTTCAGAAATAATAAGTTTGTCAGGAGACCACTTCAATTCGATGAAATGAATTAAAATTTATTCTCCAATTTATCTTTAGAATCTCAATTGGAATTGAAGAAAATCTATTAATAGTTTCATTTTCCTTTTGATCGAATAGGTTTGTTAAAATTTAAAAATCGAAATGCAAAATTCATTAATCGTTTCGAAATCATGGAATGAACGCTGAGTGAAAAGAGTGTAAAATAAAAAAAAATAAAATCAAAAATCACGAAAAAACACGTAGAAACGTAAACAAAATATAAACTTTTCCGAATAATAGAACAAAAAATTTTCGCAATTTCCACATGTAAAAACATATATCGTATATAAAACTCTAAATTTGTAAATTAAACGCCGTAAAAAACTGGTAAAAAGAGTCTTTTCAAAATAATAAATCCGTACAAAAATTTAGCATATGAAAGGATTAATCTTAAAAATTGCGAAACTTTGTGATCGTGCCATGATTAAATCACTAAAATTCATAATTCTTGAACAAAAAAAAAAAAAAAAAAGAAAAGATACGTTCAATTCCAAGAATTTTAAACGAACAAATTATCATTCAACGATACATTTAATTATGAAATTAATTCTGAATAATTTTACTTCTTCGCGAGCAAAGTAACCCATTCATATAATGAAGCGAAAATTGCGAAAATCTAAAAAAAATAAATAAATAAATAAATAAAAAACCCACAACTCTTCATCCAAATCCACAAAGAAAATCAGACGAACCTATCCGACGAATCCTCGACAACACGACGAGAAAAGAGGACGAGCGTGGGGGGGAGAGGAGGGGGGTGTCCGCCACGGAATTCACTTTGCTCGCACAAAGGGCCGAAATGAGTTCTTCGCGTGGACGTCGAGACGAGGAGAACTTCTTTGAGCCGCATAATCGCGTCGAGGCGTCACGACGCCGTCCTCGATTAATCCCTCGTAATTCCGTGCGAGCTGCTCGTCATCGAATTTCCTTCGATTTCGATCCGGCAAAAGTGTCGCGCTTTCGTTACGCCAGCCTGGATATATCTCGTATCTCAGTGGCGCCATCTTAAACGGAATTACGCCGTAATGGCTCGCGAATCCCTGATCGCTATCTCCTTCGGCAATCGGAGCGAGCCATCGCAATTATCGTCTACGAAACGAACTTTTAAGCGGCGAGAACTGTGCTCGTCGATTTTAATGAAACTCCCCCAGACACGGAAGATACCCTTCCCACTTGTTAATTTATCGGATTGAAATATCTTTGAGCATTACAGTTCATCACTGTAGACACGTATCGCATTTTGGTGAATTTTTTTTATTATATTATTAAACTGCTAACGTTTCGTATAAATACGACGTTGAATATTTTCTATATCACGCGCATTCTATAGATTTTTGTACATTGAATTTTTTTTATTCGTGTATTATTGTATTAATTTGGACTAATATATAAGAATTTTTATAACGACTTTGATCGTTACGACATCTTGCTATAAAAATGTTAAGGTTCCTTAACATTTACCTTTTCAATCTGACTTTTATTCTTATTCTCTCTTCAATAAATAAATTGGAGTCTTAGGGATCGAAATGAGATAAAGTGAGAAACTTCGAATGACAAAAACAATTTAAAAAACGAAGATGAATAAACGAGCAATCCATATCGTTGTAATACTATTATGAAAAAGGATACAATTAAACGAATAATTCGCGATATATATATAACTCAAAATATCGAAAGTGTATACACATCTCTTGCATAATACACGGTATAATACAATCGTAATTTCAATTTCAATATCTGTCATAATATGGATGCAAGAAGGCAGGAATAATTCAAAGTATATAATAATCTCAATATCGGGAAACATTCCAATTTCAACAATCGTAAGCCCCTCTCTCCACGGAACTTCCTCCTTCCATCATCCTTCTCGTATCTCGGGGCACCGTATCTCTCATCCATTGCAGAAGCTCGTGTTGTGTTTGAAAATATCTACAATATCTCGCGAACGATACACGGAACAGGGAGGGAGAGGATAAACGAGGGAGAGGAAGAAGAGGAAGAAAACGGAGATAGATGATAAATTTCCGGGCATCGAGCGGGGCACAGGATTTTCTAAGCATCGCCGTGTGGGATTTGGACGAATCGCCATCGCGAGCGGAAATTGACGTACTTTCCCGCGGGAGTTTGGAGGGATAGGGGGTGGAGGATATCGGTCGAGCTCTGCTTCTGAAAGTGTATCCGATTAGCGACAATTCGAACGGCTCGCTAGGGAGAATCTCTTTGCCTCCTTCGTTGCGATAACAACGTTATCTCGTGGTCGCTTTGCTCTCGATGTTACACGCGCGCGCGCGCGGTGTGTGTGTGTGTGGATGAAATTTGTTAACGCGAGCTTTGTTAAGAGGAATGAAAATTTATTCGCGTGTCGACATTTTCGAATTAGGAAATTATTCGGCTGTTGTGAACGAAACGAATAAATCCTTAGTGCGATTTTTTGACAACTTTGCTGAAAATAATCGATGTTTGATTATTGATAAATTCAATGTGGTAGAATGTATGTCTATACCGATGTCTAAGCTGTGCTGTTTTAAAAGTGATTTTGATGAGGGGTATATTCGTCATATGCAGACAGGTTTTTACGATGGATAATAAAAGAATAAGTTAACGCAAAAAGAAATAATATTGTTTTCTCTTGATTTTTAACACAATTGAAAAAATTAAATTCATACCACATTTTTTTGGAAGGTAAATTATTTAATTTTCCATAATATTAATTCTATGATATTGTTTTTAAGTTTCAAATTGTAAATTCTTGTTGTAAAGCTGCAAATTCTATTTTTATAATAGTCTCTTATTGATTATTCATTTTATCATTATTTGATTTTTCTTTCACTTGAAACCATAGATTCTGCTTGATTTGTATACTTAAACGTAACACTACGATTTGACGAATATAAAATACTTTAACACTTTATAATTCTTATTGTCAATAATAGACAGAATGCAATACATTTTAACATTTTCACATTATTTTTTACTGAGAGATCTCGTTTTAATGTTTTAATCTATCACAATATTTTAATAATCTAATCATCCATCAACGCTTTGTTTCTTGTCATCAGATAAATTAATCTTTTTTCTTTTATTTACTCTTATCTCATTCCATATATATATATATATAAAACACTATCAATTTGCGCAATACATATTTTTTGAATCCACTTAATTCGTCCTAGCCACAGTAATTATCGAGAAAGAACATAAAACGGGACAAGAGATAGCAAAAAAGTCATTAAAATAAAATACTCTTTGAAAAATACGTGTGCAATCCCTTTCGTATTATTACTTCACCCACCCGAAAATTCGCGGTGTTGGCGCGGTAAAAATCGAAACGCGGAATAAACTGGAAACGCATGACGCGTGCAAAACTCTGTGAATAATTACGTTTCCAAACCAAGTGAGGTTTTCACCGTTGAAAACTCGCGACGCGATTTTCACAAGCTTCTACTTCGCTGATCCCCGTAGAAAACGAGAACCGGAAACGCGGCCGATTTCCCTCCTCCTCCTCCTCCTCCTCCTCCTCTCTCGGTTGGAAAATAAACGCTGCAACCGTGTTCAACGTTGTTCCGGATCATTAAACGGTGTTGGTTCGCAAGTTTTATTACGGGTTGCGTGTCTTCTTCGTGTGTATTGCTGTTCAAAGTAACGTTCGAAAAATAAGGAAAGGGGGAAGTAAGGAGAAATATGTATGGGGAAACGAATTTTGTTTTCGTCGAAAGAAACGTAAGGAAAGGAAAACGTATTTCTTTTATTTTTTTTAATTTTATTTAAGGATTAAGCATTTCGTTAATATTAGAAACGATTAATTTAAGAATTTTTGAATTTTCATGTGATAAAAAGGAAATAGGAAATTATTCGCTACATTGAATATATTAATCTTATAAAAAAAAAGTAAAAAGTGTAAGAATTTAACTCAATGTAATAATTAATCACTCTTTTTAAGATTGCACAATCATCACGAAAATTAATCATAATGTATGAAGGGCATGTAATATCGTGTATACATTTTATCCTTCTCTATCGTTTCTCAATAAAATGACCAATATTCGAGGAACAATTCTCTCAAACTGATGAAACGAAAATCTCTTCCGTGCTCGATGTCTTCTTCTTCTTCTTCTTCTTCTTCTTCCAGCGCGATAGCGTGAAGAAAAAAATAAGCGTAAAATAAAAAAGGAGGAATGAAACGTAAAAGGAAACGAGAAGGAAAAGATAAAGGAGGAGACGTATAGCAGACTATAAAAAGCGCAGTGTCCTCTTGCAAAGTGTCTTCTCGATATTCCAGGCGTCGAAGCCCCGAAGAAAAAAGCTAAGCACCCTGGTTATTGACGACCGAGGTGTCGGATGGACTAGCTTGATTTATCGATTCGGTAGAGGAGAGAGAGAGAGAGAGAGATACTTCTCGAGAAGATGAGAAGAAGAAGGCGATGGAGGATCGCAGGTGATATGTATGGAAGTCGGCTAGGGGGTTGGGAATTTACGATAATATTTGCCAGAGTACGGACGACGGACTGTGAAATGAAATTTTGTTCGAGGAACTTTCACGGGGAACTTTATTCTCGTTCTATTAGCTCCCGGGACAAAAATAATCGGGAGGATCCTGCCGCTGCCCGGAATTTATGCAGAGCACGTGGCTCGCTTTTTTCTTTCTTTTTTTTTTTTTTTTTTTTTTTTATGCGACCGAAAAGCACGCGAATCATATTTTCGAAGGGGGGAATTTCTGTCACGGGTAACTTGGTTATTGAATATTGGAAACGATCGTGATGTTGGCAAGCCGATTCTTCGAAACCGGTTGCCCCCAAATTGCCAAAGGTAACTTTTTGATGGTTCTAATTTGGTTTAACCCTTTGAGCTCTGGATAATCGTTTCACTCGCAATTTTCGTCTCAAATATTTGGAACAAAACTATTCGGATAGATAAATATATATATATTTTTTTTTTACGATTATTAAACACGTTTTAATATTTTTCAAGTAATTTTACAAAAATTAATTACCATTAAATATCTTAAAAATGTATGTTAAGCCTGATTAAAAGAGAAGAATTTACAAGTATTAATATCATATACTGTCTTTAATATTATTCTTAAATTTTTCATTTATTCCATAAAGGAACTTTAGAAAGAAATTTTAGAAACAAAGTGTTAATTACGAGAGTGACGAAATTTCCTCAATAATGTGATCATATTCCTTCTAAATTTCTCCACTCTCTCTGTAAAGTGTTTTTAAAAAGAAACACTTGATTCCTAATCACGTTTCGCGCGCATCACGAATCGAGTTATACAATTTCCCAGCACAAGTCGATTCCAACGCGGGAATCGGTTAATCGTGATCGGTCGGTAAAATTTCGTTTGGAAAGCATTTTCCTACACGCACGAATTATCGTCGCGAAAACGGCTCTTTTGTAGCTGGCATCCGCCATAAATAGACGGTTCGTTATCAAAGAGAACAGTTTCGATTCTCTCTTTCCGTGGGCATGGCGCTTTGGCGAGCCGTTCGAAATTTATTAAACGGGCCGCTCGATACGGGAATAAATCGTGAACGCCAGAAGCGGCATCGAGTCGTAAATAACACGCGACAATGGAAATTTATGTTAATACGGCCGGCCTAGCGCGAAAGGATAACCAAATGAAATTTCATCGATCGTGTATTTTCATAGGTAGATATTCGGTTTTCGATTTAGGGGCGAGAAGAGGTTTAGCCTTTCCTTTCTTTTTTTTTTTTTCTTTGGCGTCGTGGATAGATAAATTGGTAATTTATGTTGGAAGGGAATTTTGGTTAATGGGATTGTTATTATCGCTGAATTTGTGCAATAATAATGCGTTATATCGCATTAATGTATCGCGATGGTATCTCAGAGATGGCATCTCTTTGCAAGGGTTTTGTTAAAATTTCATATTTTACGCCGTTGATCGATGCAGACAATAAAAAATCATTATCTGTGATTATTATGTTTTAAATTATAGCAGAAGTTTAAAAAAAGTGTATTAAAGTAGTGAAAAGTTGAACAACAAGATTGTGATGATTTGAAAGAAATATTAGTATTATAATCGAATAGAATATTATTGTAAAAATAGGATGTTACAACATGATTCTTCGATTTAATTCGTGTCGAAGAAACAGTTATTATAAAATCTTGGACATATTTTATTATATTAGAGTAACGGCACAATTAAACTTTAAAAACTATATTATATTTCTCAAACGAAATAAAAAGAAAATGAACGAGTTAATATAATATAAATAATTACAATTTACGAACAATTTACAATTTGTATAATAAACGTTCAAAAGAAACATGTATAAAAATTTATACAAATGGTATCGTTGCGAAAATATTACGAAACCGTTTATCCGAATAAAATATCCATTTCCAATATCGAATAAAGATCATAAAATATCTACTCTACTTGTACCAAATATATCCACAAAGGAACGAATCCAACAATAACAACTCGATCATTCTTCCTCCTCCAACATTTCCAAATACCGTTCAATTAACCAAATTATCTCAAATATGATCGCACGCGTCATAAATCTGCATCGAGTGCAGAAGAAAGAGAGAGAGAGAGAGAGAGAAAAGAAATCTGCTCGACTCGAGGAGCAACGATGCAAATCCATAATAACCCTGCCTGCCTGATTCAAATAGGAACGAGCAACGAAATTCCTCGTCCATCTCTCCTCCCCCTCCCTCTCCCCCTCTCTCTCTCTCCTCGTCGTTCTCGACGTGTTCTAATTTCGCCCCACGGAGCTTTTAAAACGAAGCACCCACTCGAAACGAGTGGGGAGTCCATCGATTCTATGGGAGTTCACGTACGATTTTTATGGAACGTCCGTATTCTCTTATTCGCGTCGGATACGGTTGAAAGGGAGCCTTTTTGTTCGGGGGAAAGTAAATTCCCAGGCAAATTGGTATCGTCCGTTCGCCGTTCGGCTCTCGATGGAGAAGAATAATTCGACGTTGGAGGAGTGAGGGGGAAAAAAGAAAAAAAACAAAGAATATTATGCACGCCCTTTGACGAGACGAGGCGAGTGAACCGTGTCCGCTCGAATTGGGCGACCGGTTCTCGAGAAGAGAAGTCGATTGGAACGGTGAATCGCCCGATTTTTATCCTCTTCTCGCATTGGAAATCTCAATCGACTGTTTAATATCGCGAGGATATCGAATGTCGCGTTATAATAAAGCAGATGTTATATTTTTCTTTTAAGCATTTTGAATTGTTGGATGATAAGATTTTCGTTATTTATTTATCGATACGAAAAATTTTTATTTTATCGTTTCAAATTAGACGAATGTTCAGAAATGGATCAGGTAAAAATAAATCTTACAATTAGATTAACTATGATTCCCTAGTTTCTTTTTTCATGCAGATCTAAATTTTAAAGCTGACGTTTCTCAATTCGTAATTTGTAATGGCTCGACTGTTTCATATTACAATGAAATAATTTTGAGGAAATGTCGTTTGATACGATTTTTAATAGATACACGAATTCTATTTCTTTTTTATTTTCGAATTCAAATATTTTATTGTACGGCGAATGATTTTAATAATCGTTCGAGCAACGATCATCGAAGTACTTGTCACATTGCATTTCGAAATCGTTTTTGAACGAGAAGATCGAGTACCTCATCATTGCGTTCGATGAATATTGAAGGAATATCTCTGTTACGATCGTACCTGCAAATTTGTCCATAAATTTTCGACGATACAATATAAAATAGAAAAATTCAATAGCCCTTCTAAAAAATACGAAAAAATCAATATTTTATATCTTATCTTCCTTTTAATACGCGCATATTATTTTATTTCTCATACAAAGATATATTCAAGCTTACTTAAAATCAAATTATAAAGCAATTTAATTTCGCATTGGATGAAGCGTTTTCTTTATTCCATTTATCCACCTCGTCTAACTTCGATCATTTCTAACTGAAATAAACCGTAACCAACATATCCTTATACGCGTCTGCGTTCCCGATCGATCGAACGATTCCTAGATCTTGCTAGATTCTTCTTAACAATAAAATGCAGAATGGACGCGGTTCTAACAGGATCGGCCGACACCAGCGATTACTCACCGCCTGTCCAGAGGTATAACAAAAAGGTAATCGGGTTCGTGCCAGGCTTTAATCAAACGATGCTCCTGCATCGGCTTTATCTTTGGCTGAAGCACCGCAAAAGTCGTGTATCCCTTTCGAGTCGCGGAACTAATCGAGTTTCCTCGAGCATCCCAACGGACAAAGTGCCCGATGAGAGCTTTAATCTAAAGTGCTCGTACACACGTGTGTGTGTGTGTGTGTGCGTGTGTACACGCGCCAGTTTCTCCGCGCGGATAAATACGAGGAGATGCACTACACCATGTAACTTCCGTTTGCAAACGATTCCGGTTTCCGAGGTAAAGAAAACAATGGATCCGGGATTATTCCAGCTATTCGAAGATATGTAACGTCTGTGTATTTAGATTGGAATTTGTACATGGATACGGGAAATTTAGAATGGAGGACAATTAATACGATTCGTTTATTATCGAATTTCGCGCCTCGCTATTTTACAGGATAGAAAATTGTTGATTTTTCGTCGATTGAAATGACGGGTTTCGTATCGTATAAAATATTCAGAAAAATTAATAATCTCTCGAATATACACATATTTCTTAATTCATTAATGTGTAAAATTTCATCAAACTATCGAGACTCCTTTCTCTTATCGCCATATATATCCCGTCAGAAATATCAACCTAATCGACCTCTTCCCCATTCAATTCGGAGGAAGTCCGCCTCGGTCGAAAACTGTTAATCATCCGCCGATCACGGGACGTTGATGTTTCATCCGTCCGTCCATCGGTCGATCCGCTGATTGCGGAGGGCGAGAGTTACAAATCAAAGTCGCCGTTCCGCGCGGATATTGACAGCGGTGGACCTGCTATTGGATGAAGACGCGAGGATCGTCGTTGCACGTATACATATTTGTATATATATATATATATATGTTGAGGAGGATGGAGCTAGTAACGTCAAAACGCGTGCAAAGCGGTGAAGAGAGTGGCATCGATGATGGACAAAGAGAACAGCGAGGGAGGAGGGAAGCGGGGATGAAAGAGGGCGGCGCACCCTGGGAGCATAAATCCTAGGCAACGTCGGTGTATACATATTCATACGGTGGCGCAAAACCAACACACATTAATGCGCCGACGATATTAACGCAAACCGGGGGATGAAATGGGGGGAGGAGGGGGGAGGGTGTACTTTGTAATCGGTCGCCAAAGAAATGAGGATGGTAGGGAAACTTGTAGCGAGACTGGAATAATGCAAATTTTTTAAAATGGTCGGCAGTAATGGTCTTTGTCTAGAATTTTTTCTTCCTCGATTTTCGTTTCGGGTGATGCTAAATCCGTGTAAAGTTTTCCAACATCGAACATACTTTTATTTTCCAATCAAGCGTCTTTTTATTAGATTTCATTCTGCGATTTACATTACACTAAAGGAAAATTATTGGAATGAATTATTCGTACGGATATTTGCATTCTAAATTTCTGTTTAGCATCTTTTTAACAGACTATTATATAATCTCAATTGTCTATTGCGCCAGTTTATTATTAATCATTTCTTTTCATTCGTCAGTTAACGAAGTTTAAATACATATATATATATCATTGGATTCTTCTTTTTATATCTTTATCCAAAATAAAAATTCTGCTAAATGAAACATGAAAATTAGATATTCGTATTGCTTCATCAACTTCAGATTTTGATATATGTTTTTGTATTTGTTAAAGCCAGAATAATAGGATATAAATTTTCGAGCATCATATCAATTATTCTTCTTATCTTACTCCTTCTAAACTATTCACAAAATGTGATTTCACAGTATTGTATATGCAGAGATGAAACGTAGCAAAAAAATCATTGTTGTACGATTGTGGTAAAAATTAATGATTTTTAATAACACTTTGCTAAATAATTATTCATGAACCATAAATATATGAAAAGTATTATAAATTATAATGATAAGAATTTATTATATACCACCTATTATTTTATGAAATCTTGATATAACCCATATAATATTTCAGCTACCTGAAAAGTAACACCAAAATTATATGATAAACTCATATACATATTTCTCTTTTTGTCCCATGTAATAGACAAAGCAATTCCTCTTCAAAGCCTGAATTAATTACGAGCGTCCCAAAGGAAATTAATTTTGCATGGAACAAGAGATATAATTATTCTAACAATATTCGTTATCACGAACACGAGTTGAAATTTTTGAATCGATACCGTCGGAACAACGACGAAAAGGATAATTTCTTTTTTTTTTAATCGCTTATTCGTCGGATGAGAGATATCTATGAATGAACATACGCTTGACTGATTGAAAATTAGAATTTGAAAACGAACGATTCATTGAGTGTACGAAGATATTTTCAAATGTTGTTTTTTGTTGACTGAGATTTAATTGAGAAATTTAGACGAAGAAATTTGAGGAATTTTATTTGTCAATGAGATTTGCCAAAGAGAAAATTCTATTATGCTGCTCGGTTTCAAAATTTTCGTGTTTTTGCGATTTTCTGGTCTTTATACAATTTTAATGAAGAGGAGAGAATCATTTGGGATTACGTTCTTTTTACATTTTAATTTTTTTTTTTTAATAAAAGATCTTTGGAAGATTTTATGCTTTTGAAATCTCTTTTATCTTTTTTTTTTAACTTTGATGATATGTTTTACAAGTGCACTAAGACTACTTTTTCCACTTTTAAGTATTAAACCTTTATAAACTATTTTTTTTATAATTTCTGTACAAAGGATTTATCATTGCATAATATTTAGTTTGTTGAAATTTATCAACTTTAGAAACGTTGAGGATGATTTTGAAAGAGAAGAGCATTTCAAGCATATTATTTCAGAAGAATTAACAAACTTAGTTCTCCCAAAAAATTGAAATATTTATAACATTAAGAAAAATCTTTTGGGAGGAAGAAAATTTTTTATGTTCAGAATACAACGAAATATTTTCCTGGAAATTATCAAAATTGTAACTATCAAAAATGTGCTGTAAAAATGAAAAGATCAATAATCCTTTCAAAAATTCTATTTGTATTAATCTTTTATTATTATTCTTTTCTCTCTTCTTCTTTTTCGTTTTCGTTTATGTGATAAGAAACCAATCCGTTTAAAATTCGTGGATAATAAAATTCGTGGATAAAATTCAGGGAATAAAATTTAATTTCGTCATCGAAAACGTGATAATTCGAGTGTCGAGTTAAGTGGTGGCCGCCGCAGACGCATAGAGAAATAAATAATTTATTCGACGTCACGCGGCCCCCAGGATTTTTCATCCAGATTTCGATTAATCGTTTTCATAATTCCTTCCCATTTCGATATTTGTACATGATAATTCACGATCGCTTCTATTTCGTTCTCATTTGTATGATAATCGTAGGCGCCCGTATGCGGCACGTTTGCAAAATTATTCGAGCAAAGTAACTTTCGTAGAATAATTTTTGTTTTAAATTCTGATCCCTGTTCGACGCAGTAAATATACTTGGCCCTTGGTTTCTCTATCGGAAATAGAAAGACTCACGTTTATTTACATAACATTTACATATTTTTTATTATTCCGTTAAATTAATTTCTCGCGTGCACGAATCGGCGTGGAATCGGTTCTGCGAGCAATTTGCATGTTCACAATTAAAGTTGTGGAAATTACATAGAGGATTCGATATTAGATCGAAATTAAAACACTGTCTTCGAAACTGTATCGTAATCTACGACATTCTTCACTTCATGCTCTATAAATTAAAACATGCTGTTTTAATACCACAAGAATTTCCTGTGTCAAGAAGTATATCGTCAATTTTTTGCGCTTTATTTAAAAGTATATCATATCAAGAATTTTCAAAATTATTTCAACTTCCAATCTTAGAATATTTTCTACATCTCGTTTTACAAAGTGAATGGAGCAATAACAGAGCAGATGTTAACACGCAATACCAAGCGTTTTTTGATCTTCTGACTCTTCTATATGAGACTACAGCCATTCGTGAAGATATAGGAAAAACTCGAGCCCAAAAACTGATCGTAAATTTGACCCGTCGAATTCGCTATTGCTACGAGGGATCGTATTTATAAATCACGGATAGCCGGTCGGTTTGATATAGGGCTAATTGAAGATCGGAATCTCGACACGATTATAGTATGCTGAGCACGCGTGAGATCGGCATTGAAATCGATGCGGTGTCCTCGTTCATCGGTAGAATTCGAAAGGAATATGGAAAATAGGGAGGATGAGATTAGGAAAATAGGAATGATTCGATTTTTATTTTTTAGTCGAGGAGATTATAACTTTCTTTATTTTTTTTATTTTTTATTTTTTATTTTTTTTTAGTATCATTTTTAAAATATTATTATTAAATATATGATATAGATATATGTACAGCCCAATACAATTTTAATAGACTACTATTTTGGTTGTTCATATCATTATGTGTCAGTAAGAGATTAAATGATATGAAAAACGATGCTGAAAAAGGAAATACATCTAATCAAATCATGAAATTTGAATTGAAATTAGATAAAAGAATTTGATAAATATTATGATAAAATTTTGAATGAATTAATGTAATTATTATAATATAATAACGAAACAATTGATAATAGTTTGATTATTATAAAATATCGTAAGTTTGACTCCTGGAAACAAATTGATTCTAGAAATCTTGATATATGAAATCTCGAGAATCGATTAGTCGTTTTACAATATATAGTTAGACTTCTCGATTATTAGTTTGTTTGAAGAAAACATTGAATATTCTGGCAAGATTTTATACCAGACCACAACGTGCCTCTATTCATCTTTGTTATAGAAGATTGGCCATTAGGAAGTTTCGATCTTAATCCTTTCAATTATCGCCTGTGGAATACATTAGAAGGCAGTTTTGAACAAAATTTCTATGTACATATATAAATCCTACATGCATTAAATATGAGTGGTAACATCGATTAATTTAAAATTTTACAACAATACTTTTTAAAATTATTACGTTTTGTTTTAGAAAAAAAGAAAAAAATATTTAAATTTAAAATCTTTAATCTTCCCTCAATAAATTCTTACCTTCTTTTCGAATGTGAATTATATTATAAAATTTAGAAAAATTTATAAAGTATAACGGGTCTTATGTGCAGTTTAATCTTGTTTCAACGATTGAAAATAAATCGAAGATACTCTCCATCATCCTTCCTATTCTGTTCATCGAGGATTATAACAACGTTACACACGTGCGCATCGCGATACACGGAAAATTATCGATATTCTGATTTCATTTGTTCCAAGTTGCGGTTGAGCAAGTATTTCGGCACACCTATCTGTAGCGGTTTAACTAGGTGCCTCATTTATCCAATTATGGTATTCTGTGATGAAATTCGCGAACTACCTAGGAATAGCGATTAGTGTAAATGCTTCCACGGAATAATCCGAGAAATGCACGCGCTGCTGCACATTCACCGACATAGAATAACGTGCACGTGCGTCATTCGGTATTGCCAAATTGCTGCAACTTTCGCTGAACTTCTGATGGCGGCGGTTTTCCACGCTCTCAGAAAAATTTTAACCATCGTTGCGTGCGAAATTTTTTGGTAAACATACGACTACCATATATATAAGTCGTATTCTAACGAAAAGAAGAATTTTAATTTGAAATGTTCAGCTGGAATTTTTCGCAGTTTTTACCAATTTTAAACGAGAAATTTATAATTTAAGATTAGACGTTGCGTCCGAAGAGTCTTCTTGTTTTTTAAATTTTCAATTTTGTAGATTAATCGATAAATTATTATCTAGTATTGGTCTTATATTATCTTCTTCGATTTTTTTCTTCTTTGCATAAAAATTTAACGGAATAATAAAAATGAACTTTTATATTTTGTATATATAATAGATTTCGAATGTTTAATAACTTGAGGGAAACTTTATCGCTTTTATTGAAAGAAAGAAAATGAAAAATGTTAAAAGCAAAAGCTATATTAATATCATCTACTAACAAAATAATTTATTGACCAAGGCATATTTGATTTAAACATCATAAGAAAACTTGAATGAAAATTTTATAAAAAAGGAAACATAGATTTTTACGTACATAAAATAAAGTTTTCCGTTATTCATCTAGTGTTCGGGAAAAAATGCACTTGTGTCATTTCCCCCCTTAGCCTTTCAATTATAACAGCAAACATTGTTGATACCGGAAACACGTTCCAAAGCAAACTCAATATTTTTCAAAGTCATGGTGGAAAGTCAAAACCTGTTCCAATTTTTATTCTGCAAATTGCGAGAGAAAGCTAAACGAATGAATGTAAACGGGAAGGGTTTTTTTTTTCTCCCTCCTCCCAGTCGAAAAAATGACGGAAATCGAGTGTAGCTCGATACACGCAGAGTGACAGTGGAATCCTGTAAAAGCCTTGTGCATTTTTTCATTCTTTTCTTCTATCGATACAGTGAAATTACACTGTGAACACATTGGTGGAGTTTTGCACATTCCCAAGCATTTCTTTTATTTTCTTTCAGGGAAAGCAAGAGAGAATGATTTTGTTAATGGATTTTATAGGTTAGGTTCGCTAGCCCATGGTTTCGTTGCATTTATTATTACACCTACCATGAAATTCAATCCATACGCGTTCCACCATATTTTGTTGCACATATTGAACGGTCTTCATCTTGATTGCAAATATTAATTAATGGCTACGAGTGATCGAACTTGTAAATTGAAATGGAAATCATAAAAGCTTTCTTCCCTTACGTTCAGTTCAATATTCAATTATATGAATTCATTTGAGATCGGATGACATATTACTTCGATATAAACTTGTTTAAAATGAAATTTCTTAATGGTTTTTTGCATATATAATAATAATGAATAAACACTTATTATAGGGCTTTCGCATTTACGATGCGAATAAGTATTTGTCGTTTTTGATTTAAATTTCTTTTTTATTTAAAATTTGTCTAAATAGTTATTTGTTGAAACGGTGGAACAAATAATTCTGTACAAATAAATAGATATATACATTATTATAGATATATTTAATTATAATCATACACGAAAAAGAATTAAAATTAAGGTTAAGTTGTATATAAATAACTGTTGTATCGACTCATGGTAATTTTGGCGGTAGATTTAAATTTATGTAGCTTACTATTTCTTATTTTATTTATATTATTTTTAACAATTAATAGTAGATTGAACAACAGTTTAAAAGATATTATATATGCAATGGATTATATTTATAAAATACAGAATAAAATAGTATAAAAGTTTAATCTTTTATATCGTTGTATCGCGATACAATGAACACGAAAACATTTACGAGCACGTATTTCTAATTCCCATTCTGAATCAGCAATGGATTAAATTCGTGACTTCGAAATTTATCGTCTGTGTTTGTTCCACGTAAGCGGCTTATCTCGAGAAGATAAGACTCGACAAATTCATAATTTAACGTTACAAAAGGGATGAAATCATACGTAAAATTGCACCGTTCGGATATTTTATCACATTTTGTTGAAAAAATAATTTTACGAAAAATATATTTTAGACAATTTATTAAAACATGTAATAAAATATTGCTGGTGTTTTGAAAAATTCATTTAATAGACATACGTATTTAAGAATCGGTTGTAATTGCTGTGCAATGCTGTTAAATCAAATAATACAAAATCGCGCATTAAATTATGTTGCATTAATTCGTGCGTTTTTATTAAAGAGAAAATTAAATGTGCCAATTACCGAACGAATTAAAATACTCGATGAATGAATATTCATGATGCTTATACATAAAACATTGAATTAAATGCTGCCAAGAAAAGACACAATACAATATATCTTTTGTCCAGATGTACAGTTCAGTAAGTACGAATAATTTTCAAAACATTTGATCGCCTCGCTTATACGTATTTATAATTTCTTTAATTATTAATTAAATCTTGCTGATTTATCGTTTTCTTTTTTTTTTTTCGATTAAAATTCATTGTCACATCTTTAAAAAATTTTAATAAACATTCACATTTCAAATTAAATATTACAAATGAAGGAATATAATATTTTTCCACGTATACGCTCATTTAACATGAAAATATTATAATTATTTTACTTACGTATTCATAATTTTTTAATTATTATTTAAATTTCGCGCATAATTTATTATTTCCATTTCTTTCTGTAATTAAAATTCGTTTTCTAGTAATTCTTATTTTCAAAAGATAAGAATTTCAACAACACTTAATTTTAAAATTAAACATTATTAATAAAATATACGTAAAATAAACCATTTTCCCAATTATATTATTATCATTCTTTTTTCATTTATTTCTTCCAGTTAAAAAAATTATAAGTCAAAGTTTTTTAAAAAAGATCAAGTACAAAAGTTTTGATGGGCATATTATACGAATATAATAATAATCGTACTATTTATTAAAAATCCATCAAAAACTCTTGCACTCACTCAATACAAATCCAAAATGGATTAAACGTTTATACTCTTAATTACCGTTACTTGAATTGTTCCATGTCAACAACAGGGGATGTTACTTTGCTATTGTACATGTAAAACTGGACCCTCTGATTCGAGATGGAAGAAAAGAAGGAAAGTATTTCATATCAAAGTGAAACCCCATCCGGAGGTTAAAAGTTACATCCTAAAAATAGCGACTCTAGCGGATCTAGAAATAATATTTTTGCTTTCAGAAATAAGATTTACCTTTTATCGCGTCTAGTAGTTCTCTGTTTGAGTAACCCAGTTTCGTCCCGCGCAAAGGTGGAACGAGAGATCGAATGTTCAAGCAATGGATTCGATCTTTTCGAACGCGTTTACCAGTCTAATACCAGTCTGAAGAAACCATCGTAGGGATGGTAGCAATGCTGTTATTTCTCGTGTAAAGTCTTAAGTGCACTTTGCAATTTAAATTCTGGTTCAAAATGTAATAAGGAAGGGAGAAAAGGAGTTGTTACGATATGATTGGAAAAACTTGTGAGACAATTTAATGAATTTTTCTTCTTTCTCTCTTTCTTTTTCTTTTTTTCTTTTTTTTTTATATTTTGGAAAATATAGAAAATAAAAGAAATGACAATAATTCTCTTGCAGAGAAAACAAATTATTTCTGCGTATGCAGGAGGCACCTTTCGACTGCTTTCGAACTTCGTTATTTATTTAGTAATAATTTTAACAAATATCTCGTATTTGTGTGTGTCATTTAACAAATGATTTCTGATACTACAGAGACAGATGTATCGATTATTTTTCGTGCGAAAAATTGGACGAGAATGATGTTTAAAAGTTCGCGAATAATTGCATATAAATTAATTTTTTACGCTTTAAATTTCGTTCATCAAAGAACGTTGTATGTATATTCTAATTTACATCGTGTGAAAACTCGTTTTAATGGACTTCTTTATATCGCCGCACTTAAAAAGCATTTAAAATTCATTTGCATGTTGTTTTATTTTTAATTAAACGTCAACAAAAATCAAGTTTTAATTTTCATTGCTCTTTAATCTAACTAAAGTGCAATTAAAAGGATAATCAAATACGTAATCAATAATGTAACATTAACTGTCCCGTAAATTACATTCGATTCGATCGATCGTTTATCCCCAAAGTGATAATAATTATCAAAACTGTTGATTAGATACTCTTACTGCAATGATCTTCTTCTTGAATTAAAAAAAGAAAAAATAATCACACGTACGATATTTTAAATCGAATACTATATAATTCCTATATTTTCGTTTATCGCAGCAACTTGTTTTTTCTTAAAACGTAATTTTAAGGAAATGAAGAAATTTCCGGATTCCTACGAATCTTCATTTTAAAAAGATACTCTTCTCGCCTTCACGTGAGAAAGTATTAAATTACAAGAAGCAATCTCCATCTTGATTAAAATTTTCTCAAAATTTACACGCTTTGATGAAATTTGTTTTCTAATTGGAAACGAAATGTGCATAATTCGAATTTTATTACGTTTTTCTTTTTCTTTTTTTTTTTTTTTTTTCGATATGGCAGAAAGATACGGCAAAATTTTCTGCCATAGCTAGTCTTTGACTTGGAGCAAATATCAGTCGAGAAGGAGAATTTTCGATTTCCGTACAAAGAAAGTGGAGAACGGAAGTTTCGTTGTCCAAAGGAAAAGGGGTTATCGAAAAAAAAAAAGGATAGAATGTTTTCCAGCGTAGATTTGGCCCCCCCCGGGGAGGAGAATCGAGCCACAAGAGCCCATATCCTAAAAGTTTTAGCCGATGCGGTGTGTAATCAGGTCGGGATCTTATCGAATTTTCGTACTTTCGAATTCCACCTGCCGGAACCCGAGGCACACCGCAAAATTTGCTTTTCAGCTTGCCAATTTCCCGCCCAATGGCCAACTTTTGCCACGTACAGACGAATTTTACTCTGACTCGATCCCTTACGGTATTCGAAAAGTGCTATTGACCGGGGAAACATTTCTTCGAGGAAAGTGAGATTTCTCTGAACGAGATATTTCCGAAGAATTTGTCAAAAAGATGAAAATATCGAACGTCTTTGATATTTTTTAAAGAAAATTGGAAGATGAAGATTCATATTTGTGTGTTTTTATCCACGATAGATGTGTTAATTTATGTATAATGTTAATTAGTCTTAAATAATTATTTTATCTTATTTTTTAAAATAGAATCATATAATTTGATATTAATTGTTGCAATATAAATACTTCTCTTTCATAAATTTTACAAAATTCCACAATTAAAAAAATTTCTGATTTGAAAGTAAGCTTATTTCTTTATACGAAACAATGCATATATAATTGTTTCTATAATAAAAGGCATACATTGATTTGATTTATACCAAATGCAATTTTTTTCTATTTTCAAAATCAAATTAAATATTCAAAATGATCAATTATTTTATTCATTCTGCGTATAATATTATAATTATAATGTTGTAACAATAATTTAACATATTTTATGTTTTATTATACTCGTTTTTCTTTCTTCTTATCTTCTTATAAGTATAAGAAGTATAAAAGTTCTTATAAGTATAAAATAATTTATCGTTATACAAATTTTAATATATTTCAATGATTTACGAGTCTTGTTAACGTTTTAATCAAATCAATCTCTCTAATCTTGAAACTTTTTTATTAACTATGCATCATCTACCACTGAAAGGGTAAGAGTTAAAAAGTTTTCAAATAAAAATCGAAGCATCATGAAAAAGGTTTTTGAATAGAAAATTTCGTTCGAACGTGATTTCAATCTCTTGCCTTGTGCTGTTTTTAATTTGTTATCGTTTAATAGCCTTGAAATCAAATATAAAAAGAATAAACGTTTTAAAGGAAACACGATTTTCTAATTCTCTCGTGTGTTGAGCGATTTTAATTATAGTTTTCCAATGATTTTGCAATTTTCTTCGCGGTGTTGAAAGTCCATGAATAAATAATGAAATTTTTCCATTAACGAGACAATGAATTGTTCGATCTCGATCGATGTTTGTCCTCTGTGAGTTATATTCGAAAAATACCCGCCCATTGGAATTTTTTCACGATATTTAACTCGTGTTACTTGATGATGAAAATAATTATGGATTTTTCTTCGAACGAAAAGCAATTGTAAAGAAATTAAATTCGACTTTTACGATCAAATTAACGAAATTAAAGAACAGACAATCATTATAACACTTTATTACAATATTAATTTATGAAATAAATTACACCAATCAATGAAATATATAATATTCAAAAAAAAAAAAAAACATTTAATATCTTTTCAAAACACAGCTTCTTACCAACACTAATCTATCTAAAATAGAATTCAATAATATCGAACGAAAAAATCTACTTCTTTATCAACTTCTTTATTCACAACAAGATAAAAAGAAAAAGATCACAATTTAATCGAATTCATAAAACGAGGTATAACATAAGAAGAGTCGGAAATATCACAACGCATCGAGATTTCACCAATTTATTCGTGCCTTCAGCATGATACTTTCAACTTCATCGTTGAAAAGAGAAACGAAGAACGAGGCTTTCTCCAACTGCTGTAAATTCTTCCAATGGTTGCACACATGACCATCAAGTGGCCCAAAGAGAAGAAGAGAGAAAAAAAAAAATTGGTGTACCTCGGCAGCGTTCGAAAACGGGTATTCATCCGCGGCAGTGGAAGAGAGCCTCCCCCTTCTTTTTCTCTTCTTTCGAGAGCTGCGTAACGGGGTCGAGATCTTATCAAGCTTTCTCGTGGTTTTTCGGCCCGTGCTCGTTGGCGAGCAAAGAAAATCGGGGAGGGATTTCCCTTTTTTTCAAATATCTGGTATATCTGAATGTTTGCGGACAAAGACGGTTGGAAACTGGTTTCGTTTAATGTATATTTCATTGTTCTGCGCTGGCTACGCTACTAGTCAGGATATGAATTTTTTTCCTCCCTTGTAAATCTCTCTCCCTCTCTTTGTTTCTCCGTATCCGCTTAACGCTAGGACGAAAAAGCAGATTTCGCATTTCTGATTGAAACGATACTGTTGCATTACACGGTGGGATTAATTGTAATCCACGTCGAACGAACGAAAAGAAATTAATTAATTTGTATTTGTTTGTTTGATATAATTTGTTCATCGCTGCGCCCACCGCTTTGTGGATTATTAACGATTACGCGTTGTGTTGTTTACGTTGGATTTATTTAGTTACACGTTATTAATCATTTAACGATGTTCAATCGGATAAGAATATGGAATAACTATTGGAAATTACGGTGTTCTTTATCTTTTAATAATATTAAGTTATAAAAAACGAGAGAAATATTGGAAGTTACAAAACAATTATCTCTGTTAATAATAGTGGATAATATGAATTAGTACGAATTGTATATGCGATTTTTATGAAAAGAAGAAAAATTGCAGAGAGGAAACTTCAGATCTTTGGAAGAAATTAATTTTTATCGTATTGGAAAAGAATCGAAGTCTGATTAAATATCAATGTTAATATTTGTAATATGTGTCATTACAACAATATGACATTTCATTTCTGTGTTAAATGGAGGGAAATTTTAAAGTAAAATATAGAAAGAAAGCAAAGAATGATTTTATTAATTATCTCGAAGGAAATAATTTTTCAAGTCGCTTCAAAAGTTCAAGAAGCCTAACTATTATAGTCCAATCAATTATCCTCTTTTTGTGAAACGATTATGAACGAAGGAAAATCGAGTAGACAGAAACAAATTGCCCGGACTTGCTACTTCGAGTATCGTTTCCTCGAAATTGTCGGTTGATCGACGATATAGGTAGAAATATATACCTGAAAAGAGTTGAGAGATGGAAAAGTGGTTGATAAGAGTACTTATACCTCTGAAATACCTTCAACGGTGAATCGGCCAATTATAAAAAGGGACTTTTACGATTGCGATCAATTAGGTCAATGGGAAGAATCAAAGGAAAGCACCTTATGACTGATGAGGGTAAATCCGTCCTTTCTTCTTTGATTTGCTTGAACATCCGCATTCGAATGTTCTTCTCTTTTGCTTGATGAAACTGTACATCACCGTCCACAAGTATTTGTCCACTTAATCAGATTGATTCGAAGAGAATGTATAAAGAAATTCATCAATAATTCGAAAATTCTAATTCGATAAATAAAGATTCGTGCGTACGTAAAGCATAATAAATTAATTTTTCCATTATTTCCATTTTTCCATTATACCTTTACTCGTCGATCCATTGAATTCCTCAATTTTTGGATTTGGCATCTTAAATTCATTCTTGAAACAATGATCAAATATAAAAGATATTCGTAAATGTAACTTTGTTGTAAAATATAAAATATATCTATTTTCAAAAAAGTGATGAAACAGTTACGAAGCATAGCTTGGATTTCAAAAAAGTAGAATCGTCAAGTTTCTTCGTCGAAAAATCGATCCTTTGAAAAGAAAGAAAGAAAGAAGGAAAAAAAAGAAAGAAAGAAGTCAGTGAACCACAACCGCGACCAGATCCATGAAACTTTGGCAAAAGTTTCACGAAGGAACTAGCCAAACGAACTTGTTCGGTTGTCGATTTCCATGGAAACTCCACGATTTGTGTAGCGAAACGATGCCGATCTCCCGCCAGGAATCGATAAAGCAGTTGACTCGGTATTAAATGCTTCGAGAGACGAGGAACACGCCATTTTTCTTCGTCCATTTACCTCCTTTTTGCTCGACCTTTTGGTTCTTTCGACTTTTGTTGACATTTCCTCCAGGTTTAACTGGACTTCGAAACTGGCTCGATGTATATTTTATATTTTCATCCGAAATGGTATGAATTTTCAGATTCGGATCGGATTTAAAGAAGTTTTTTAATCTATGGTTTATATTTGGATGTTGATGAGTGGATCATAAATCGTTAAAAAAAAAATAAATTGAAGGATTAAGAGTATATATAACTATTAAATCGTTCATAATTTATTAATTGAAATATTTTTATTAATGAATAATGTATAGATAACTATCTCGGCGAGTAATTATTTAATGTGATAAAAATTTTTATGATTATTACCCGATTTTCATTTGTTTTTTTAAACCATAGAATAATATGAAAATTGATTTCGTATACAAGTAAAATCAAGTTTTCCAATATGAAGAAACATATCTTTCCATTAAAATAGAATTTATCAGCCAAGAAATTCATTTTCTGAAAACTATTAACAAATAATCGTTGACGTTTAATTACAATACAAAAATATCGAATCTATTCCAAATGTTTTCTTAAAATTCTTTTTTCTCTTCTAAAGATACTCTCTCCCCATGACCAGGAAAAAAAGAATTCAATTTTAAAGTCGTTTCATGTATATCTCGTTACGATCCACCGTGATCGCATCAGATCCGATCGAAGATCGAAAAGCAAAGATCCGAGCGGATCACGCAAATACAAGATGCAGAGAGAGAGAGAGAGAGAGAGAGATACCAATCCGTGCTCATCGTATCGATAACGTGATATCGATATCTGCTCCGAGGTTCGAATAATAAAACGTTCGTTAACGAACCGGTTGCCATAGTTTCGCGCAGATGGAGAATCAGGTCGAGGAGGAAGGAGCGGCTGGTGGCTTCTCCGCCAGAATTAAATTAATTAAGCCAGATTATCTCGACGGATGTTGAAAAAAAAAAAAAAGAAAAAAAGAGGAAGAAGAAGAGGGGAAAAAAACTTCAATGGAAGCCGCGTGGACGGACAAGTTTCCCTTGCCAGATCGGCCAGGAGGGGAGAAAGGAGAGGGGGAAGGAAGAGCTTCTCGTACTTTTAATTCCGTTTAAGTTCATCGCGACCATCGTTGAGACCTCGCCAAAGGCGGAAGCAGGTGTTAAGATGCCTCCTGCGGCCACATATTTTCAACATTCCTCCTCCTCTTCCCTCCTCCGTCAATTTTCATTTGGAACTTTGGCTGGCTCGCATCTTTTCACCCCTTTTGTACTACGGAAGAGACTGGCTAGGAGGGGAGGGGATGGGTCTCTGGAAAAGTGACGCACTTAAGGCTAACTTTTCTCACTTGTCCCATTTTCTCTTCTTGGTGAGGATAAACGCCACGACGCTTGGGGAACGTGTTCTTTCTTCTTCTTCTTCTTCTTCTTCTTTTGCGGGAATAATTATTAAATGTGGGTGAAGGGTGAAGGGTGGAGAAGGGTGAAATTGTGCGAAATTGGGATTTAAAGTAAAGGGTTTTAAGAAATTTGTTGGGCTCTTCGTTTTGTTGTATAAGAATTTTATTTGTATTTATTTATAGGGAATGTAAATGGAGAGTAAGGTAGAACTTTAAGTTTATATTGGTTGGACGTTTGGGGACTTTAATGAAATTTGAAAAGACAAATGTGAGGATACAGGGGAATATCTTCTGTGCAATATTTTATTCTTATGGGAATTTTTTGTATATGATATAATGATTTAAAATAACTGTAAATCCAGAAGTTACAAGAATGAAAGAATATAATAACTATTGGATTTCTAATGGATTAAAGAATTTAATATCTTTGGAAGGTCAAGATATATCAATGTTTGAAGAAATTGATGAATTTTTAATAAGTATAAATTTAAAATTAACAAAACATAATTTGTTCCATTTTTCATTGTATCATTTAATTACTTATAAATGCTCGTTTGCATAATTTGTATTGGATTATTACATATAATAAATGAAATTTATCCAAATTTATTATTACGTTTGGAAACGTGTAAAAATTTTTTATAAGATAATTAAATACACAGAATTGTTAGGAATCGAATTTAGGAATTTAAAAAGTGGAGGTATGTAGTTTGTTCACAATAAATTATCGCAATTATACATTGAATTCCATGATATATCTTTTTATCGATTCTACATGCTAAAATAAATACAAAAATTGTTTGTTTATAAAATGCAAAAATTATTAACTGAAGTTTATTTATTGAATTATAAGCAATTTAAATTTACATTAGATGAAATGAAACGGAATTAAAACGAATGGTCGAAGATAAAGCTAAAAATATTCAGCGGGAAAAATACATAAAAATTTTATATTCATATTTATATAAATATTGCTCGCACTGGCGATAAAACAAGCTGAATATAATGTTATTACAACTATTAATTTTTCCAAACTTTGCATCGTTCGATTCATCGTGCGTTTTGCAGAAAAAAAAATGTTCATTAAATAAACACAATTTAATAATCGTATCGTTAGACCTAGATAGATTATTAGATACTTTATATTTCATATTAATTTAAACATTATCACCTCTAAACAAAATTTATCGCGTAGAACCAACCCGTAGAATGATCTCCGAACAAAGAGGAATCATCCATCTTCCACCTTCGTCATTATTCATCCTGCTTATTCGCTTATTCGAATTTGATTTTCCAGCTCCGTTAACGTTATAACCAGTCACGTCAGTGTCTCTCGTTTGGCCTCGACTGAAATTTTTCAGTGAACTAACGCGCGTGCAATCATCTTCCACGCGTCTCCGCCTCCCTGTGCTCGTTTACCTGCCCGCCGGATGCTCGTACGCCAGTCTCCCGACAATAACATACGTGTCACTCACGCTGGAATACATTTTCAAACTTCCATTTCCCGTCTCGGGGAGAGGCGTTTCGATCGTTTCAGCCTCTTCCAACCCCGTGTCGAACTTTGCATTCGATCCAGGATATCGCGTTCCCTCGCGTCCTCGTTTCACCCCTCGTGTTTCAGGCAATCGTCGCACGAGTGCTCGCATAATTTTTTGAATGGAAATTTGTAAAAGATGTTTTCTTGTTAAATTGAAATTCTTTGCAAAGGAAAATAGAAACTTAATATGCATTGATTTATCGCGATGACTTTATTTAGACATTTATTACAATTATGAATATAATATTTGTTAGGTGTAAATACGTATTTGGAAAATTTTTATTCCATGTTATTTAATATCGTACGTGAAAAATATTAACGAATGAAACGGCTTGTACATCTTCGACTATGTTCGCACACGCGACACGTGGATAAAAGAAAAGTCGCCTTCGGGGATTTTAACATCTGCACTACTGTTTATTGAAATTGCAACGAAGGGACGTGAGAAATTCCACGCGTTTATCCAACGCCTCGGTTCGAAAGGAATTTCCGAGAAAGAGATTGCAAGAATCTCGAACACCGATCTCGAAAGCGATCATTAGAATGGAAAAATAATTACACCGTCGAAAGTAAAAAATAAAAAATTCGAGACTACGTTTATATTTTCCGCTTATGTTTATATCGTAGATGTGTTGTTAATAGCTCATCATTAATCAACGTAATTCATTATCGAGCACGCTATTAAATATATTAATCAACCTAATTAATTAAGCTGTATAAATGTTTGCGCAATATTGTCGCGTAGTTTCGTAGATGTGCACTCGAAATGGCCAGGAAATTTATAAAATCTATGACGCGGACAATATTAATTGCGGTGATGTTGCGTTTGATTAAATTTCATTAAATAATTCAACGCTTGGAATAATAGTAAATGCGTAAACGAATTAGATATTGCTATCTCTTCTTTTTTATTTGTTTATTAAAGTATTAGTGAATGCAGCGTTTAAAGTTAAAGAAGATGAAATTCAAACGATCCAAGTTATGTTATACTTTTTCCAACACGAAACAAAACATATTAAAACGAAGGGAAGAAATATTAATCGCGAAATAATAAAATGCAGAGATTTAGAGATTATGAGGATACATTGGTAAATCCGATTTTCCCCTAAAAGTTTGATAAAAATTTCATCAACAATTTCGCGTGATTAATTCACAATGAATTTTCACGAACGATCACGCACGAAACTAGCACGAAACCAAGCTGGACGAGAGACGGTGGCGAAAAGAATGGCGCTGGCTACGCCGAGCAAAAAACGTGGTCGAATAATTAAAAGCTCGCCGCGCACCTTTCACTCCGGGACAATTGAAATAAAAGAGCATCTCTCGTGTTCCCGAGCGAAAGCAAGCAACACCGGAAACGAACAGTGGAAGCATCGGTGTATACGCTTATAAATAATAGAGCGGAAGGGGCGAAAATATCGTATGAGGGAAGGAAGGAAGGAAGATGGCGAAGGAAAAGTGGGTCGCGGCGTGGTTGAGAAAGGACGGGTGATAAACGAGCGCGGTTGCGACAAGGGAGATGGTAGAAAAATAATGCGATTCTCGCGTGAGCTCGATGAATTGTGGAACGGCGGTGGAAAGTGTCGAACGAGGAAGGAAGGAATCAAGGAGGGGTAACAGGATGATGAATGGTTGAATGAAGATTAATAATTGCGGCCGAATATTGCGCAAGGAGGGTGGTTGAAACGAAGAAGAGCGAAATTATCGATTTATACGTGCGACTCGAGTCGATTTAATTATCCAAGAGATTATTTGATAATCTAGATTTGAGGCGTAACGTCGACAATTGTAACAACGAAGAAGGCGATCTGAAAAACGTATTTCGGAAATTTGGATCAATTTAATTTAATTCGATACAAAAGTGTGATAAGAAAATAATGGATAATTAAATACGTGGAATCTGATGATGGATTAATGCAAAATTTTTATTGAAATTCGTTTAAAGTATTTTCTACATTTTTCAGAAAAATTAAGAATTATTTCTATTCCTTGAAATTTGTTCAAAACAAAATATTCTCAACCGCGGATGGTGAATATAAGGAAAAAAGTATGTGTGGATAGAATGTATAGAGTGGATGGATGAGGGTGGTAGAAAGAAGGGTGAATACTCCCTTTCGTCGACAGATTCGTAGCGTCGGAAACGACGATTTGTCAGGGAAGCTCGTTCGTCCAACAAGAGATAACACCAAACTTTCAGAGACGTTGTGAAGAACGAACATCCGTGGCTAACAAATGCGTCTCCCTCTTGGACCGTGTCGGGAGCCACTTTGTTATGATTACAAATAGTCGTTTGCACGGTGAACGTGCATGGCAAATATGAGTTAGATATAAAATGTGTCAAACTTGAGTGAGGAAGAGCGTGAAAAATTAGATTCTTTTTATCCCCCCGTTCACTTGCGTAGGATATAAAATGTTTATCTGAAGGATGGAGGGCGAAATATAATATTTTAAATAATACAGCGATCGTGATGAATATCCCACTCGACAATGTTCAATTCAATGTAATTTTGATTTTCCATAGTAATTTTCACTGGATATAATACAATCAAAACAGTTTATTTATCTGTTCGAACTTTGCTCAAAGATTGCTCCCCGCCAGTGTCACTCTTTGAAATAGCATTAAAGTATTCGAGTTAACGAGGAATGTTTCGTGCTTCTAAAAAATTCATACGTAACGATCGCAATGATCGTTCAACAAACCTTTCCCATCCCGCCGTTGAAATAACACAATGTCATTGTACACGTTCGAAACATGGCCGAAATCGAGGAAAAAGTCAATACTCGAGTCGAAAACGTGGTGAAACGCCGTTTTGTCTTCGACGCGTAAACGCGCTCTCTCTCCTTTTCAACGCCTTTATACGGCCAACAAAGTGTCCGATATTAATAATAAGTGAACGAAAACGCCCCGGGCGGATATATTTAGAGGACAAACATACGCACGTTTAATTCTTCACATAGAACGAAATCGACCGATTGGCCTTGCGCTCTCCTCTCTTAAATATTTAATTATAATTATTCGATATTTGCACGGGCGCATTAGCGAACCGTGGCATGATTTATTCCTGTTCCTGTATTACGAGAGAAAATATTAAAGATTTGCGAATTTATCTTTTATATATATTTGTTTGTAAGATTTTATGAGATTTTTGTATTCATTTCGATTTTACGTTTACATGTTAATACGACGCGTGAATAAAAATTTTAATTGATTTTAATTAGAGGTACAATTTTTTAAATACTGAAATTAAATTACTTGAAAATATCAACGTGTTCTCGTTATTTTGCGAGAGATTTGTTGAAAATAATTTTAAATACAATGAAAGTGAGGAGAGAATAAAAAGAGCGAAGTAAGAGTAAAAATGAACGTGACCGATGAAATACGATATATACAATAATAGTACAACGTACATCGTTTTCAACGTATACACCTTTTATGATGTATAATAAAATCTCTATAAATAAAATCGAAAATTTCTACTAATCTACAACTAATCCTCGCAAATTAAAAAGTTCACGAAACGAAAAAAAAAAAAGAAAAGAAAGAAAGGATAAAAACAATTTTCGCTAATTTTACATGCGCGAATTTACATATTCACACAACTCGAAACGAATTTTTACGTCCACGCGAGCAACAATCCACCACGATTTGATTATGTAACTCTGGCGAATGCACCAGGGATGCGAAAGCGAGTCGGCGTGAAATATCTTTCGCGATCGCCCCTCCCCTCACCGCAGAACGGGGTGGCGAGAAAAACGCGCGGAAAACAACCGGCTACTGATTACAGCGATGACAAATGGTGGCGTGGGAATTACGAAATGAAGGTTTAATAAGGTATGAGACGGATAGGGCGACGGCCACATTCCCCGCGCTAATTAACAAATCCAATTTTAATCGACGCTCCAATTCGCGCCCCCTCTCTGGCCCACGTTGCGCCATGGAGGGTAAAAGTGATCAGCGGCTGCCTCCCCCCTCCTCGTGGCGAAATTATTTCGCGTCAGCTGGACCCTCATTTGCTCTTTTCCCCCTTTTTTTTTCATTTCCTTCTTCTGGGAAATGCGATTACCACGACGCTTCGATGGTTTATCTCTGGTTTATGTGTGATGTATCAGCTTTACGAAAGATCGAAATAAATCGTGGAAATTGGTGTACAAGTAAATCGAGTTTGCTTTAAACTCGATTTCTCTAAAAATAGAGAAAAATAAAGAAAAATTCGTTAAAACAATCCTTGAATTAAAGTTTCAAAGAATGAAATACCAATGAAATTCTAGTTATCGTAGGATCAAGATCAACAATGACAACATATCCTTCTATATATCCTTCATCGTTTCACCATTACCCGAAAAATTATCGCTCGATCCACCCACAAATTGAAATCGTTCGTAAATTCAAAAAAAGAGAAACAACGTTCCCCCGATTCTCTATACCAAATTGACGTCCTACCATTGTCATCGAACGTCACGATGAACCTCAGAGTCAATGAAAACGCGTAACAAACAAAAAAAAAAAAAAGAAAACGCGTATCCCACATATCTCCCGTCAATTGTCCCGAGATTTTTCGGCCTGGTGGTGTCCGTAATAACCAAAACGCAGGAACGAAGGGAGCGTTGAATGACCGGACTTTCCGCGATCACACCCGAATAATTCAGGAAACCGAGTCCGAGGATCGAAAGCGATGACACGAATGGCATGCCAGCCGTGTCCGTGGTAACCCAATGGGGCCGGTCTCTTAATTAAAAATCGTGAAATCCGGCCCCCCGTCGTGTCCCTTTGTTACCGTTCTCGTCATTCGTCGTTTCGTTGAGCAGAGAGAGAGAGAGAGAGAGAGAGAGAGAGAAAAGAAGGGAAAAAAGGGGGAAAAAAACGAGGAAAATAAAGCATAGCGGCGTCTACTACGGTTTTTCCATGGTGTGTCGTTGAAAAACGATCAGCAAGCGGGACAACCATTGCTCGCATCCGCCATTCTTTCGTTTGTACGCATCCACGCGAGCGCCCTCGTCCTTTTCCTCCTCCCTTTCTCTTTTATTTTGCTCCTTTTCTCTCTCTTTTTTTATTATCCTTCTCGTTTCTTTCTCTTCTCTACGCCGCTTTTTTCCCTGCTCGCGCTTTTATTTTATCCCACGCGAAACATTCTTATCCGAATTTATCGTAGGTTTAGAATCGGGAAATAAATAGTTCGCGGGAGTTGTTTGGCGAGTTAGAAACCAATTTTTTTTTTTTTTTTTTCATTCGATGATTTGTTACGATCGTTTCTCTATTCCTCGATTATTTCTTCCTAACTTGACGATTTGAAGATATTTCTTTTATATCCATGTAGCTAGGATATTTATAATATACGATTTTTTTTTCTGAAGAAAAGAGAATTTGGAAATACTTAGTAAGATATAATAGGGGATATAATAGGTAGACAGATATCTTGGGTATTTTTTGAATAATTATTAAAAACTTTGCGAATAACTATTTCACAGATTAGTTTCGATTAATTGTGTTTTTAAGATAAAACTTAAATTGATTTATACAAATATTATAATTTATTTTTCGAAATATTAATTAAAAAATGGAAAAATATTTTCTTAAAAGTATTATTCGACAAACGACGAGATTTCGTTGGATTACGATATAAACAACTATGGTTAAAATTTATTACCATCTATTCTTCGTCTCTTCCACATTTCGACTCTTCGATCTCGAGATTCCTGTGACAACACTCGCTCGTGTTACGAGATTGTTGGACTGTAAAACAACCGTATACACGGCATGGGGCGCCAAAGCACAGGTGCATCGCCCCTTCGTATATATATCCAGCTATAAGTTTCATTGTTCGCTCGGTGGGTAAGTATCGTGCGTGCATGCTCACGAATTTTATGGGTCGATCTTTTCGTGAATATTACGACGGTCGTTAACGTTCATGGCGGATGGAATTTCTTGAAAAGGGAAAAACTCACTTTCTCTGTCTCTCTCTCTCTCCCTCTCTGTCTGAACTGTGCGCTGGCCTCGATCGATAAAAGAGAAAAAGAGCGCGCGCTTTTAAAATTCAGTCGCCGAGTTAGTGCGCGGAATTGCGAACGGTGAATTAGCGGAAACGTGTTTTTAATGTAAACCGAAATTAATAGAACGTGGTGGAGGAATGTGGGAAGGGAATGTTGGCGGAAATGATGGTTTCTCTCGAGCAGGGTGGGTTTTTTTTTTTCAGGGAGAGTGTGGTCGGGGTTTATCGAGGTTTGTTGTTCAGGGCATTCGTTTTTCTTATACAGGACTTGAAGAACTAATGGTTATTCTTCTTTTTTATATACCTAGAATTTCAGTATATGGAAGAGTTTTTTCAATAGAAATCCTTTAATAAAAGACTTTAGTGTCTATATGAAAGTTAAGTATATTTTTATGTCACTTGATGAAGAAGGAAAAATATTTCGTTATGATATAATTAATCCTAGGGTGCATATAGCTTTAGAAGGTTTGAGGAAAGATTTTGTATCCATATGAGAAAAAAATGTAATTTTTGAAATGAAATATTAAATGAATTAGTCACTGAATGAAATTTTTATTGTTTCATTCTGTAAAAAATGTTTAGATTTATAATGGATGAACTTGAAGAATACGTAAAAGAAAAGCATTTTTTTCAAAGATTTACAAAGTATTTACATCGATTAAAGTGAATTCCTGCATAAGATCGTTAAACCGTCAAACGAAGTTTCCCATTTTCAAGTACATTTTCAACCTGGATTGGTTTAATCAATTAAGGTTTCTAGGTCGGCGTCAAATTTTTTTCTCCAGAATTATTCTTTCGTTTCTTTTTTTTTTTTTTTTTTTTTTCTAAGTAAAACCTCGAAAGGTTCTAAGAAAAATTGAGTAAGAAAAATAATTTGCACTTTCTTTCCACAGTTTTAACTCTTTTATTTTTTTTTAAACAACTAAAATACGCACGTTAAATTAATATCAATATTTTATCAACATTCTCAAATAGAGAAAACTCTCTCTGCTTGTTTTTAATTATTAATATTAACTTTTTGTTTTATATATATTTTTTCTTTTAATGAAATATAAATTATTAATATTTCTATTTCCTTTTTCTATATTTTATAGAGTGCCACGTCTCCTGGTGCTAGCAACGATGGTCTCACGAAACAGCAATTGGAGCTCATTCAACAGATTATGCAACAAACGCAGCAACAGCAGCAACAACAGCAACAAACATCCGCGCAACAGCCACAGCAACAACGGAACAATTCGTCAAGCACAGTCACAGCGCAGATTCAAAAAACGCAAAAACCGTCCGTCAAATCCACAACTTCATCTGGCAGCGTTTCGAATAATTCTGGAAGTTCAAATGCAACAAATAACGCGAGATCCAGCCCCAAACCTAAAGTCTGGAGTCACGTACAGGTAAGTGAAGTAATATTTTTTTTTTAACCCTTAATTAATAATTAATAATTATTAAAAATTCTCAATATAGAGATTTCCTTCTTTAGAAAAGAAATATTTCTAATATTTTATTTATTAAATCGCAAACATCTTGCAGAATGCAAGGAAAAAGAAATAATTAAATTAAAATCAAATTATCAAATTTAATGAAATAGAACTTACTTAAACTTTTAAAAATCATAAAATTTATGTTTAATAAATTATAAGATTCGTAATAAAAAAAGATTTAACGAAAAAAATTAAACGATATCTTCAAAAATACATTTATGAATAAATTACGAATATGTGCATAAGACATAAATATATTCATATAATATCTAAAAGCATTCAGACTTTTTCAATGCTTTCAAAAATGTAGCTTTAATTTCTCAAATTAAAAATTTTATTATCTTATATTACATCTCTTTTCCACGAGTTATAATTGCCTCGTTTAAAAGGCAATTAACTAATTCTTTTAAATAAATTCAGATATAAAATTAGATATAAAAAGACGATATAAAATTCTTCGCAATAAATAATTTCCAAGAAAAGAAAAAAATAAATTATATCAATTTTAATTTCATGTAAAGATCTTTCTTCGATTAAAATTTATTTCACTTGTCGATTTTTCAAATTATATGAATATCTGAAAAAACTCTTGACAAATTGTTCTAATCTAAGTATAGCTTTGCATAACAAGCTAAAGGATTCACTCTCCAAAAATGTCCCACGAATATAGCACTCTATTTTAAAGAAAGAGATAAATAAAATACATTAATTCCAATCCTAAAATCGCACATAAGTAATGGTTCGTGACACTCTCACCGAGATTCCACCTCAAGATGTCAAAGGAGATGACAAAGAAATATTACTTTCACCATTACTTAATAGCGACTCAACATTGTGATACGTTGCAATGTGCATACATTATTTGGTTTACTTCATGCGAAAATATTTTAACGATGGCGGACTATGCCTAGTGATATATTTTGTCATTACAACTAATCAACGCAGCGTGACCTGTTAAAGCTCCGATAGCTGGTATGCGTTTAAATCGCGTTTGTTCCCCTCGATTCTCTTTTTCGAATCATTATCTTTCGAAATAATTTGCCAATTTCCGTTCTCAGATTATCTTCTTTTTCAGAATGGATGCGATAATTAATCTGTTATTCTCGTTTAGATTTCCACAAATTTCTCTTTGATATAAATAAAATATGATAAACACGCATGCGGATATAATACATCACTCAGTTGAGAGATTTATTAGTTTTTAGAACAATGAAGGATAAAACAGAACTAAAAAAAAGAAGAAAAAGAATTTAATAACGCCTGAGGGCAGCATCAAATCGAGAGGCAGCTAGTTTAAATTAGAATAAGATTAATCAAAAGTATGGTGCACAATTTTTAAATTTTTTCTTCATCAAAGACAAAACATTAGATATAAAAATGATAGACGTGGAAACAAAATATTAGATAAAATGTATATATATATATATATTTTTAAAAGATGATCTTTATTTCTTTGTGAATTCACTGTAACTATATTTCCTTAAATATTTCTTTTCCAATTATAATTTTTTTTCCATTATTTTCTCTTTCATAATATATAAATTTATTTTAATTATTTTATGATATTATATTACAGCTATATAATTGCCAATTTTATCATATATGATAAAAAATTTACTAGTGTTTCAGAAATCGTATATATATAAACATTCTCCACATATGCTTATTCTTTTTTTTTTTGTGATTGAAAAAATTGAAAATCATAGTTAGGAATGATGGTAACAATATCTAATGAAGTAGGAAATATTTAATAAAAAATTTTATTGTCTATTTAAATGAAACAAAGGATACAATGTAAAGATTGAATGCATATAAAAAGTCAAAACTTTTCCTTACGAAATGAATATAACAAATATTCATATATGAATTTATTCTCTCACTATTTCAATTTAATTCTATAATAATAAACACTTTGTTATTTTAAAATTGAAATTGTCACACCATTGATCCATCATCGTTCAAGGAATCGTAACACTTGCACTCAAGTTCCAAATTTGTATCGATATTTCTATTATCACTCAATAATTTAATTTTTCTAATTATTCCACAAAATGAGAAATATCGAATACAATAAATACATTCAAATCGTGTACAAATCAATACAATTCCAATCCATCGATAGAAGATTAATTCTGTGCCCGATACACGTCGTGTACACAATGCTATTCTATTTCTGAATGAACGTTTAATAATGAACCGGTAGAACACAGGATTTAGAGTAACCCCGTTTCACGCGAGTTAGTTTCAACCGGTCGTAAAACAAAAGCAATCACGGCCCACGACGTTTCTCAATTGTTGATACAAGAAATACAATCGGCAAACACGGAGCATGTTGCCACAAGGAATTCAGTTTCCAGCCACCTAAACATATCACCCATGCGTCTTCCACGTTGACTTAATCGATCTAATAGTAGTTGCTCGGTCCATCGTGGGGACAAATTGTTTACCGTTTGCTTCAATCTATGTATAAGAACAATAAACTCTAATCGCGATGCATTAGCGGGGATCAACAACAGCGTGGATCCTCTCCTATCTCTTTTTGTGTTTGACTTTTGTTGACGCACAATGTGGTCAATGTGAAAATCGCTGAATTCACGTGAATTGTTGCGATTCATCGAACGTAAAATTGTATTCAATCTCGTACATTTACGAATTATACATACGCGGGGGGAAAAATTGCTTGTATTCTTTATTCGATCGAATCCTAGCCGTTTAAAACGCTTTCGAGTTTAATACATTTTAAGTTCGTGTAAAACTGGATGCTCGTCGAATAACACGATTAAATTTTTAACTTGCCGCTCCGGTATTATTGGGCTTGAAAATTGAATGTAACCCAGGTTTAATTAAAATTAAATATGCATCGTTTATTTAAAATTTATCGAGCATATTTTCAATGGGCTCGAAAACGTATTTTAAAAACGTATGCACGCGATATATCCTTGAGAAATTTTAAGCGTCTTTGATTGTTTGCATATCAAAATTAAAAAAAAAAAAAAAAATGAACGAATCGATTAAAGAATTATTTTTCATATTGATTGCATTTGAATTACTTTGAAATTATATTAAAATATAATACCGATAAATGTTTGATGTACAAATTACTTTCAAGATTCTATAATAAGACTCTTTATTTAAGACATATTATTATAGATTTAAAATACATTGCAATTCTCATAATATAACTCCATCCTCGATTAAATTGCTATAAATAAATCCGAAACTCGTTTCAAAATTTCCTATTCAAATCTCCATTCCTCTTGAAATCTCGTACAATTCCACATCTCTAAAATTCTTCAAAATTTCGCCTCGATTCTCCACAAAGAAATTCATTCGAAGAAGCCATGCGATATTTTTCATCGGAGTCTAGAGAAAAACAATTAACCGTTCGATAAATACTTCGATCACCCGAACCTTTGTTTCCACCTAACCTTCATTACATTAATGGCATAATAACCATTGCGACCAACGGAAGGGCTCACGGTTGTCCCCAAACAGAGCAAGAAGCGAGCTCGCCCCGAAATCGATCGAATCGTCATTAATATGTATGAGATCTTGCGCCGATGGAAGGTGGATGAAGTTGGTGTCCTCTTCGACCGAGGGGGTGGAAACGAAGAATTCGCCGGAATCCTCGTTAACCCAGGAGAACGAGGGCCTGGTCGTAATTGGCCAGGAATTCGTGGACGAACGGATTCTCAGGGACTTTCGTCGGCCCGCTTTCGTCGCGAGGAAACAATCGAAGTGGTTCGAGCTTTATCCCATTCCTCGAGATCAAAGGGCGGCCCACACCACAAACGGGGAATAAATACTTTCACTTGGGGATCGATTGGGGAGCGTTTCCAACAATAAGGGAACCGCGGATGGATTTTAGAAAGAGGATTGTTTTTTGGATTTTTTTTTTTTTGTCTTTTAATTTGAATTCGTTAATGAGGAAGTTTGCTTGTGTTGAAATTGTATTTTCATTTGGGAATGGAAAGTGTTTGACAATGGGGATGAAGAAGATGTGATTATAAAGATCGTGTCTGAGAGATAGAAAAATCTTAGTTTATTTAATGAAAAATTAAATCGCTTGAAGCTTAGATAGTGTTAATAATAAAAATGAGGAGCTGTGGAAATATTAAAATATAATAATGATCGAGCAAATGAAAGTGTTTTATTTTTGACAATATAATCAAAAGTATATATTTTACAATAATAATAGATATGGACGAACATGTGCCTTATCGTGTGATCTTAGAACAAAATTTCTACTTATTTTTTTTTGTATTTGTTTTAATTTGCACAATGAAACATTCTAATATAAACAAAGAATAGTTAAAGAAATTATAACAATTATTTAAAAAAATATCACTATACAACTTTATTCTTATTGTTTTATTAAAAAAATTAAATTCCTTTTTAGAAAAGGAATCTATAATTATAACTTGCAACTTGTTAATTGACATTGTCGTTAATGTATAAATATTTAACTTAACACTTATGTAAATACACTTATCTCATTTCCAAAAGAAAAAAAAAGAATAGATTCATCGATTTTCAATTAATCAACAACATAAAATGTAAACAACGTGAAATAACGAAACCCTCTTCGTTTAATCTCAATCGATCCCATCAATTTCCAAAGGAAAAGAGGAGAGAAAAAAGAAAGAAAGAAAGAAACGAAAAATAAATATATTTCTCTTTTTCCCCGGCAAAATAAATCCCCGCCAGCGGTTTCGAAGCGCGAACTGATCGATCAACGTAAATTACACATCGAGCGCAATCGTTTCACGTAGATGGGAAAAATGGAGGTTGGACCGATCGGTTGTTCCAATTCCGCCGGAAATAGCCACGGCCGAGGCGAGGTCGGGTGATTTAAAGCGGCCGGCCTAAAACATTAGCCGCGCCGGGTGGGGAAAGTTGAAAGAGTAAACACCGACCGCCACAAATTGCAAAGGTAACGACGTGTTCTTAGTCACCGTTTCTGGCAGGCGAAACTTTTCGCCGCGAATAGTGCTTTCTCGTGTCTATGCGTGGGCCAGGTTCGGGGAAGGGGTTGAAATTCGATGGCGCGCCCCCTCCGTGTGTAACAGCCGGTTGCAATCACGCAACCGTTTCGAGCTTTAGACACGCTTGGCTTAACTGCATCCAAGCAAAGCGCCAACGACACGAAGCGTTTCTTTCCGCGATAAGCTTTTCCTTTTTGTCGTTTGGCGCCACCAGTCAGTCGATGGCGTGTTATGCGATTGTTAATATATATTTTCTTCTATAATCTTCTTTTATGAAAGAACGTTGTTGAGAAAAATAATAATTGGTTAAAATAAATTTGGAACAAGTGATTTTAAGTAATAACTTTATTTGAAATGTAATAACGAATTTATTCATAGCTGTTATAGTTCATTCGCTATTCAACCCCTTGGCGTTAGAATTATCTGCGTTTATTCGATGCTTATTCGAGTAATAAATTATCGGGAAGGAACTCGTTGAAGTAACTTTATTCTTAACTTCAATCATTAAAATTTTGTCCATCTCTAATTAGAAATGTTAAAAAATTTATGTATTAATTAATGTTATAGAAGACAATTTTAAGAGATACAAAATTTGTTTGATATAATATATATTGGTTTAAAATGAATAGTTTTTAAAGTGGAAAATGGATGCATACAAAAGTTTTAATGGATTCTTAATAGAATCGATGACAAACACAGTAGACGATTTATTGAAATTTGTTTTTGTAATAATATAATAGTATTTTCACAATTGTTGATTGCGAATTGCAGATGTTTTTGCAAAATTTAAATATAAAGAAAAATCTACAAAATACAGATAATATACAAAAAAGAATAAAATATTCGTAATATGAATTATATTTGAAGAGTAATACAAATCTCTATTTAATCTCTATTCCTCCATATTCATAACGTAGGAAATTGTTTCCATTGTTTCCATCCTATTTCATTAAGAATTTCTATATTTTTTACAAATAATTTAATAACGATGTGAACTATAGAATTACAATATTCCTAAAAATCTAACTACTATATAGTTTATTCAAGAATCTCTACGAAATCTTTCTATCAGAGATTTTACAAATTTTACAAATTCGTCCGATATATACGCAATTGGCAATTTTCTGACACAATTCCAAGCACAATGACCCGCGAAAGCGAGAGGAGAAGGAAACGAGATCGAATCGGGAAGGATTTGCAATCACAAGTAACTCACCCCGTCAGCTTCTCCCCCCCTCCTCCCCATTCGAATTCCAAAAGCACCTGCCCCGACTCTTTTCAATCGGTCGTCCGCGGACGGCACAGCTGCGAACCCAACTCCTGGACGTCGAGGAATATTAATAAAGAAGCGGGATTGAGCGGAGAACAGAGTCGGTCTCGAAAATTATTCCATCGAGTCGTTCCACTGGCGGGGAGAACGAGAGGGGTGACTCCTCGATTATCTTAAATCGTTTCCCCCGACGAGGCACACAAAGATCCTCCAATCGATACGAGGCAATAACAGTTACAAGTTTCGAATGACGACCGATCCGCTCCTCCATCATTCTGGCTCAGATGTTCCACGCTGTGAGCCATCTTCGTTGGATTTATGATGAAACGTGTGATGGAACGTTGAGGAAACGAAGTTGCATTTATAGGTTTTAGATATCTATTCGATCGGGGATGGATCTTAGGAAATTTTATAAATAATGTAATAAGGATTTTTTGTTGGATCGATTAATTATTGATAATGAATAGTAGAAAATTTTGTGAATAATCTTTGATACGTGTTTCTTTAAAGAAATATCAATATGCATTTATTTTTATATACAATTTGGCCAATCAAATAATTTTAATCATAATTGCAATTGTATTACTTTGTCTCAAAGATTTTTTACAAATTGAACTTTGGAAAATTAATGAAATATAGTTAGTATATAGTACAGTAGTATTAATATAATGAAGTGATATTAGTTTAATGAGATTAAAATTCAAAAAGATGAAGAATAAATTGTTTTTAGAATTGAAATTTTAACACAAATAAATATAAATCAATTTAGAAAAAAAATGAAGTTCAATGTTTTTGACCAAAGTAATATTTTTACAATTCAGCTATATACTTAAAAAGTTATTTTGATCAGATAGATAAAGCTAATTTCATTTCTTCAACTGAATATAATATAATAGCTTTTTTGAATTTAAAGAGAAAAGTTCAAAAAGAATCAGAAAGAAAAAGATATTCTCATTTTGACTTCGGTCCAAGTTTGTTGAAACGAAAAGCTCTTATCATGACCCAACAAGCTATCAGAGGGTACTTAAAGAAATTACCAAGAAAGCAAACAAACTCTTTATTCCGAATGAAACGTTCGTTTATAGATTTCGTAGATTTCTTAATCTCCAAAAATTATATAAAAATTATTTCGAATATTTTAAAAATTATTTCATTTAATTTCCTCTTTATTATATTATTTTGTCACAGAAGTATCTTTTTTTTAAATATCAGATTTCAAAATTAATCATTTCATTTCCTTTCATTCTTTCTCTTCAATAATTCAAGATTTTTACTATTTTCACTCTTTGTTTCAAAATAGGATCGAGTATCTTTTAACGACAATTGGTATTTTTACAAAGATTTCATTATCTCAAATTACAAATTGATCAAATGTATTGTACCAATTCACATAAATATTTTAAGGTAGATTTCCTATGCATGTTCATATTATTTTTTTGCAAATAAAAAGATACATACATTTTATAGTTGCAATATTTTTTAAATAAAAATCTTTCTTTCTCTTGCATGGAATTCTCTTGAAATTAGTACGAGGAATTAAGAATTTTTTCCTAAAATATTTTATCTAATTATAATTAAAAAAGAAATTACAATAAACTACCAATATATATATATCATTTTTCAATGTTTTCTAAAGATTTCTTTTTATTACAATTAAATAATTTTCTTGTTGTAATTATACATATAAAATTATCTTCATATAGGATGGAATACATATAATATATTATCTTTGCTTATGAAGGAAATTAGAAAGAAATATTAAGAGACATCTACTGTAATAAATATACATATACAATAAATCTTTATTATTTTCTCAATCACCACTGCAATAGACGAGTTGCTTCAATTTATCTTGCACATATTTGTATATTGAAATAAATAAGTCAATCCATTTATCGATATTTAACATTACATGAACCTAAAATCTATAATCTCTCAAATATTTCTTCCTTAAAAAAAAAAAAAAAAAAAAAAAAGAAACCAAACCAATCCTTATTTTTCACGTTCCAAATTTTCCCACGACGATCTAACATACCCTCCCCCTCTCTCTCTCTCTCAACAATTCGCGTACATATAAAATCCTTTTTTTACCACCGAAACTCATCAGTCGACGTTTAAAACAAGAGCATCTAAACGAGACTAACCAAAACTGAAATCGCCCTCGCGGAAAGCTCTTCAATATTAACCAGTGACAGTGGCACAAAAGGGAATGTTGAAAGGAAACAGGACGGGGCGGCTCAAGGATGAGAGGAGGAAGGGGCGAGCTTGGCGATCGTTCGGTTGCATTAATATGTATGCACTCCGGTCGGCCATCGTCGTGGGTTAGGTCAGAGACCCTACAAAGTTTCACAAGCAAATAGAGCGGCTGTAATAATAATAAATATGGCGGCCCGCGGACGTGGACGCGAATAAACTCGTGAAACGAATCGGCGACACGATCGAGAGGTCGGCCCCAGCCTTTCGCCTCGTCGTTTTGCCTAGCCGGCTATAAGATAGAGTTTGTAACGGGGGTATGGATTAAATTAATATGATCTGGTACGCGCTCTTGGATACGCCCCCGCATAGTAATGAAGGGATCGAGAGGATTCGGTCTGCACGTCGGACGGTTTTATCTTTATGAAACCTTGCGGGGAAATTTGTATTTGCGGCCTTCGCCGATCTCGTCTCGACGGTTTTGCTAAACTGAGCTCGGGTCCGAATGAAATGCGTTTCCGCATTTTCGTGTAATAACAGCGTTATTCGAAAAAGAAAAAAAAAAAAGGAAGAAAGGTACATCATCCTGCGATTTTTACGATTTTTTGACGCACGGTTGAATGACATTTTTGTTTAATTTTGAAATTAATATAAATTGATCGGTTTTTCAACAAGAAAAATTTGCAAATGTAAGGAACAAATGGAAAATAATAGGATAATCACTTGACAGTGGTGATGAATATTTAATTCCACGATTTGAGGAAATATAAATATTTCTTATGTCGAGAGAACGTCGCGTTATTATTTGTTGGAAAATATATAATTTAAAAAAGTTGTATTACTTTCAATCGGGAATATCAGGAATTATATTCGGTGCGTTTGAAATTTTAAAAAGGAAATTTATCGAATTTATCCAGTAAATTATGAAATTTTATACATTTAGCAAAATATTTTAACGTATCTCTGAAATTACGATCCTTTTCATTGATCAAATTATATCGAATTCTCGTGTGCACCGTGGGCAAAAGAGAGATGTAATTTCAGTCTAAAGTTGAAATAATGCCAGAATGTATGGTTTAAATGATACGCGTAGTAGCAGGTTGCAAATTTGTATACGCGAAACTTTAAGGTTTAACTTTTGCGAACGTTGCTTCAATGAGCTACATTTAGAATCAGCAATATTTGTTTTTCCCGTTACTAATTATATGGATGTTATAACGTCAGAGAGAGAGGAGATTTGCACTTTTCACGTTTCTAAATATTTGTGCAATGAATCGTGCTTCGAAATCAAAGAAAAATATTAGAACGCGTATTAATAAAGATTATTAAAAATATTTGATAACTTAAGAAGATTAGGAAGAAAGATTTCAGCCTGGAACTTAATTATATTCGACAAATAAGAAATAATTCCCTTTCGAGAAACCAGATCAAAAAAGAACAGACGGGTGTCGAATTAACTTCCACTTCATAATTTCCACACACATAAACAACAATTAACAAAAATTCTAATCCTGAAATTGTTAATCATCAAATCATCATCATCAGTAAGAAAATACTACGACTACTTTTGCATTAAAACGACTCCAACCCATTCCTGCATAAGCCGATCGCACTTCTCGCGCGAGCAACTTCGCTTTGGAGGTGATCCGGAAACAGAGGGAGATCTCGAGGGCGAATAAGAATTACGATCGGGTCGTTGGGTTCCATGCGGGGAGGCATGGAATACAGAGTTCGAGAGCGAAACGGTTTGCACTATCGTAAGTTTATGTCGTCGGTTGCAGGCTAACCTTTGCCAGCCTCTCGCGCCCTTTTACACGACACGATAGTTTCATTCGCGAAACAGCCACATCTGTTGCCTTTCCCATTACCGCGCAAACACATATAAACCAACCCATTTGCCGACCGGCAAACTCGATTCCTAGTTTTCTTTGTCATTTCTCGCCATTTTCCCTTTTCTCTCTTCTCAACTCTTTTCCGGATTTTCGATCGTTCCCTTTTCTATATCGTGACAGGTGCACTCGTAGGAGGAAGGGAAATTAATTTTCGACGCAGTGTTATTAAAATGTGAAACATGAATGGCGTGATAATATTGATCTTTTCGTTACAAATCCTACACTGGTTGCCTAAACTGGTATAATATATCAGAATCTTAACGATACCGACTATGATCTTATAATAGCTTGGAACCTCTAGAGAGCTTGTGAAGGAATTTCTGAAAATAGTCCGTGTCATTGCGTTCGTTCTAAATCCGAGCGGGCGAGGCAAAGCGTTTGCCAAGTGTTCCTTAATATCTGCCTGTTTTCCGTCTCGCGACAATCTCGTCCACTCAACGAAACATTAAGTTTATCTTAAGTTCCCTTTATTATTTCGAGATCTTGATCCAGAGAATCCAAGGAGCCAAAATCACTCCCGTCGAATATCTTAATGGGATATCTTCTGTCGGAAAACCGAATGTTAGCGTAAATGTTAGCATAAAGATTTCTCTTGGATTGGCTCGTCTCGAATCGGTGTGATACGGGGAAGTCGAAAACAAGTAGGATTAGAGTAAAGTAGGATGCTTTTATACCGAATATATATATATATGTCTTTGCGAATAATAAAGAATGAAAAACGATTGAACCAATCAATCGATTAAACATGTTGTCCAATTTTCGAAATAATTTATTCATAACAACTCTCATAGAAATATTTTATTTAACCAGGAAGAATACAAACGCGAAACATGGAATGTTTCATGTACGAAATGTTAAGAATCATTGATTATTACGATTTAAAGAAAAAATTAATTCCATCGCCAAATTATTAGAAAAAAATACGAAAAAGTTAAATTTTATACCTCTGCGAAGAAAATTGCATCCTCCCCTCGCCTAAAATCGAATGGCGCGATTCCCAAGTACCGCAACTCTTTCCTTCCGATTAAAAATTCAAACTGTCTCGCCGACCGGAAGTAAAAGCGATAGTTCCCTTTAAATAACCCACTATTCTCGAAACGGGTCCTCGCGAGAACGGGTCGCCACGAGGGTTGAAACGCGGAGGGAAAAAAGGGTTGTCTCTCTCTTGTGCCTCCGAGGAAACCTCAACTAACCCTACGCTCCGGTTCACGTAGACGTACGAGCAACGTATCTTCTCACAGTTGGATCCGGTTGGACCGGTGTCACGTGCACCCCGTTACACCGAAAGAATTTCTCCTCTTCTTGCCTAAAAAGAAGACCCCCAGTGAATCACGAGAAAAGACCCCCAGCAAGTTTTCTTCCCTCGTACGAGGAGCCCACGTTGAACCGACCAATCGTACGGTTCCTCGGTTGGAAAAATCTTGATTCCCGACCAATGACCAACTTCCCTTTTCGAGGATACGTTGGAAGATCGGATGGCCTTGAAAAATTTCGACCACGTGCGTTTCCTTTCTCGATTTTTATTGCCCGAACTCGAAAATCTGGACCGACAGATGCACGCTTCGCGCCTTTTCCTTTTTCCCTTTTCTCTTCTCCGTTGTTTTCTACGTCTTATTCTTATCTCTTCTTCTTTTTCTTCTTCTTGTTTCTAGTTAATCGCGAGTACGTTGAAGAGATTTTTAAAGGGATGGGTAACTTAACTTCCTGGACCACGAAAGTGATTTATCGACGACGATTTAAATTTTAAACCGAAAACGAACGTGCTAATGGAGGACTCTTTCTCGGTCGCCTGTTTTTTCTGGGTCACGGGGGACCGTTAGTATTCAGACGGGGCTCTGGACGATGAACGTGTATCTCGAATCGTTTCTTCTTTTTCCGCGCCGGAATTTCCATCGATGTTACTGTTGAAATATATTCGAGTAAATAGCGATTTTCTGGACTGGTTGGAAAATCGTATTTTTACGTTGGAGAATTTTCGTAATGCCGATTTCAGGAAATGGGATTTTTGACGTTTTCTCGTTGACAAAATTGTTAGCACTTTGTTAGAAACGTTGATCGTTTATTCATACAATTTGTTCAATTTTGTGTTAATGATTTTCTTTAATTTTAGAAGATTAATATTATGATAATCACGCTTTATTCATTTTTTTTTTATTATATATCTTTATTTTTTGAAGTAATACATTATATTTGTGTCCATTATATTTGATTATATGACATGAATTATAAAAAAAAACAATTAAAAGCGATACAAATATTTATATAAAATTCAATATCCAATATCTCGTGTCAAAATTGTTTCTGTCTAATATTTACTAAACAAAAAATAGAAAAAAAAAGAGAGAGAGAGATTAAATATACATTAATAATTTATGCAAACATGTAAATTATATGTTATTTGATGTAAATTAAATATTTCACACGGATACAAAGAAACAATTCACTATTAGACAAAATTATAATAACTTTCATTTGAACAAAACTAATCAAATCTTTTTTAATGTTAGTAATGTTATATCGATTTTTCTTTTCAACTACCTCGATCATTCAATTTGGCAAACTTGTATATGCTTCATATATAATTTTGATCCAATTCTCTCCATACGCGTTAAACCACTTTTTAAATTCTTTAATATCATTACATTATGCCTGCCATCATTATGCTTTCACATTCTTTTATAAAAGAGGATATCAAGTTCGTTGGAGGATCAAAAAGTACCAATAATTACTTAAAATTAATCAAAGTTAATCAAATTCTGTAGTGCAATAAAATGAGAAAAATTCCATTCTCAAAAAATCGTATCCCATTTTAATGAAAATTAATATCCGTGGTAAAAAAATAAAATCAATATCCAATACGAAAAAAAAAAAAAAAAAAAAAAGAAACTTACCAACCATCATCGATGAAAAGAAAAAAACACGTTCAACGAAACGTTGAACACACACGTGTACACTCTTAACTCCGCGTGTCAACACCATTCGCACGATCCCATCGGTTTTACCGATCGAGCAAATTATATTTCTGAAACTTCGCTCACGACGAAGAAGCCCCCCGGCTTCCTTGGATCGATTCGCTCGCAAGGAGGAGGAGAGGCTCCTCGTGTACACAAGGAATGATCGTTAATGGAAGATGTAATTGGAAAATACTTGGCGCGCCTCCGTTCAATTCGCCTTCGTGTTTGTTTGCGATATCGTGCCAAGCTGCTGCGAGTTATTGCAAGAATCCTGCGCTACACTCTCTCTCTCTCTCTCTCTCTCTCGACCCGCCGCCATAATCCTGGCCCACCTATATATAAGCTTCCTTGCCTCAGCATCGTCCTCCACGCTTTTACGTCGACGTACACGTCGTCTGAACAAAGATCGATGCCTCGTACCGGATGCTCGATCGGCGAAATATGCGTTTTCATGGTCCCCCGCGAAAAAAATGATTTCCTTCCGGCGGACGTCAGCTGAAACTTACTTTAAAGCGGGAATATTCAATATAATATAAATACCGTCCTCTCCTTTTTTTTTTTTTTTTTTTTTACGAGAAGATCGTCCTTTTTTGTCGTGGCATTGAAATATCGTCGCGTTAATGGCGTGGTTCGAGAAAATAGGTGCTCTTTCTCTTCGAAGAATTTTTAGGGGATGTTTGGAATTTCGGACGGGCGACGAAGATGATGGAATTCGATATATGTTGTAATTTATTTCGACTTTTGGTAATTTAATTAGATACAATGGAGAAATTTTTAATATAGGAATGAAACCGAATGAAAAATTGTTTAGAAATATTTCTGATATATTTGATTACTTATATGATTATGTTTAGAAGAGATGATACAAAGTTTCATATGTAAATGTAAAATTTTCTTTTCTTGCTTTTGAATTTTTAATTGAATTAAAAAAATAAATATACGTTTTCTGGTAATTTAAGAGAAGGATAATAATAGAATTATTGGATGAAAAATTGCTCTTTAATCGTACATACTTTCTTTTTAACTTCGATTTTATCACAATGGAAATATAGCGTGCTCGAAAAGATTCGAGTGACATTTTAAAAAGTCCTCGACACGAAAAAGGTATCTTATATCCGAAATCGTGGTAGACATGCACAGTTTATCTATGCAAATAAGAGAAATATTTCAGATAACAAATCAGGTAATTCATTGTCATTAGCTTACGTGAAAATTCACACGGAAATGGTGAAAAATGTAATACAATATTTCAACTTGACCTATTCGGTTTTATTCAGATTTTTTACATCGGCAAAATTTATTTTTAATTTTCTTCCGCGACTTATCCAATCTTCTTTTCTTTCTTCCTTACCGATTAATACGAAAGATAGGTGGATAGATTTTTATAATACAAAAAAATTCAATCTAAAGAGGAAAATCGTTCGAAGTTGAAATAGCATTAAAAATCCAGAGATTTAAACGAATCTACAAAGAGATTCCATGTTGAAAAACTGAACTTTTTCATTTCTTGAGTTCATTGTTCCACTACCATTACGCTCCTGCGAACATTGTTAAATACCTTTAAAAGCTATTATCCCTCAAACTTTACTAATCCTTTATCCTTTATCCCTTCTCCATACTTGCTTAAAAATCAATGAGAATTATATTAGTGATCACATATATTAAGATATTCATGCAAAATATTGTTATCTTCTATATTGTTTTATTGAATACTTTTCATTGTTCCAAAACTAGAGATTTTTCATTAAATAAAATTATATTATATTTATAAGATCAGTAATATAATAATATACAAATAGGAATCATAATATTATTATTCAAATCAGCAAACAAAATTTGAAATTTATAGAAGTGCAGAATGTGATCATTGAGAAATATCAGCTCACGTAAATCTTCATTTACATTTGAAATGAGATTTCACAATCTACCATAAATGTCGTTATTATTATAGATATAGTGGAATATTATATACTTGTGGATAATTTTTGAATATCTATTACAATTATCCAAAAATTGATTATTTGAAAATTAAAAAATAAGATTTTCTGAAGATTAATATAAATATTTTTACGATATGTATCTGTAATCAAACAATTTGTTAAAAATGCTCGTAAAATTAACCAACTTAAAGAGCACTAAAATTTACAAAATTATTCCGCTTTAATACTTACGATCACCGGTATACCCCTATAGAACCTGGAATTGGCTCGAAACGCCACGCATGGCGATCATTACCATCGTCGTTACATGCAAAACGCATACCCCTCCCCCCTTTTCGCACGCACAATTCGTTGGTAATTTCGCGATAGCCATTCCAACCACCTTGCTCAGACGTTATCATCACCCTTTTCCACCCTTTCTCTCCGTTCCCCCTCACCCAATCCCTGGCAATACCGTGTGTTCCGCCAATTGCGAATCTAAGCCAGGGGAATCATTTTGCGGCTTCGTGACGCTTCTCCTCCGAAAGCGGATTCGATTTCTCCCGGCAGAGTTGGATATCTAAAGAGAAAACGATCTTCAGAGACGGATACGTAATTGGGGGAAGAGCGTGAGCGGAACGAGACACGGAAAGGAAAGGGGATCGGAGTCGTGGATGGGTTAGTGCATTGGGAGTCGCACGTGGGCTACACAAAGCTCGTCGAGAATACTCTTGAAAGTGAATACTGGTATCCAATTGCAAGTACCGTGCCGCGTCTCTAGTTGTTCAAAGTGTGCATAACAGGCGGGCAAGGGTAGGAACTAATTGGCAGGTTGCTCTCAAGAACATAAATACGAGGCGAGAGGATCTCGGTGAACTCGGTGGTGGGGGATCTCGGGGGAGTCTCTGGTTGCCACGGGATGACGAAGCGCCTCGCAGGCTTTGAAACCTGCCATTTTTGCCGGACCGATGGGGAACGCGAATATTGGATAACAGGGATGTTATCGATTCGGACTATGCTCGAGCGCGAACGATGGAGGAACATCTTTGGGGTTAATGATGTCAGGATCGGACGGTGGTTTAAAATTTTCTTTTAATCTAAGAAAGGAAGTTACAATGAATGTGACTTTTCACGTTAAATTGTTTGTTATTGTTGAAATAGATAATTCATTCTTAAAGATCTATTTTGTCCAAGTATATTCAACATTCATATCAGTTGAATGTGTCAAAACAGTCAGCTCGATTAGCTTTTTCAATTGAATTTTGAAAGAATTTACAAGAATCTTGCCGATTCATTTATATAAATTACGAAATTCTTAGTAATTATAAAAAAAAAAAAAAAAAGGAGCTCAAGTTGTTCTTCAATTTTGAGAAAATTATTCCTTTCTTCAAGGACGATCGAAAGATCTCTATCGAAAAGATTTCACACAGTTTCTTTCTCGCTTCACAACGCAGCAATCCAATCCGTCGCGCCACCGGATTTTTCGGAAACAACGTCAAATAACGGCGCAGGCCGAGCAAGCAAGCGATACAACACGGTTGTGAATACGTGCGTGCACCGGCCTCATGTATATTCGTTCGTGGAATGGAATTACCAGGGGATCGTCCAGATAAAAAGCGGCCGCGTATCGCCGGGACACGATCGATAAATTTAACCAATTCCAAGCGGCGCTTTATGGACTCGTTATACGACTGGTATCGTAATTATCTCCATTTCGAATTTATACGTGCGCCGCGCGTGAATCCTTTAATCTTGTCGGCCGTGCCCGATCGTCGACGAATTACTGTAACTCGCGTCGTCACGTTATTAACCCGCCAACTAAAATGTCCATCGCTGCCAGCCGAAGAATTTGACGTTTGCCAACGGGGGGAGGCTTAACGCGTCGTTGGTCGCTCGCTGATATCGCGATGATTACGGGCGATGATGCGTCACCGTTGAATTTTCGAAGAATTTTTGACGAGTAAACTTTTTGTTTCTTCTTTTTTTTTTTTCTTTTTTTTATCTATTAAAGATTCAACGTGAAAAACAGGAGATATAGAATTGAAATTTTTTGAAAAATTGTACGGAAGAATTGTACATGGTGTGTTGAAAATTGCAAAATAAAACGAAAAAAGAAGAGAAAGGTGAATTTTCGTGCAAAAATAAGTCGAGAACGTAGAATGACAATTTTTTATTTTGAAGTTTCGTATTTATGTTTCATTTATTTTAATTATTTTTGATTTATTTTATATATATATATATATATATATATATATATATATATATATATATTCATGTGAAAAATCATGTGTTTAATATTAGTGATGAATTATTAATATCGTATAAAAGTATATACAAGATTTTAAGTTTTACATAATCATGATATATAATTGCATATTGTAATACAAGGTGATACATATGAATATATAATTGATATCGAATCGAATGATGAATAAAAAAAGTATAATATTGAATGTTATAATTAAATGTAATATTAGATTTCTAAGTGGAATTTTTATAAATTGTGAAAATATTGAAGTAAAAAAAAAAAAAAAATATTGCATTCGTTTAATTTATCGTTACAGTTTATTGCTTTCAATTTAATAATTAAATTTTTACGAAATAAACTTGGAAACGTTTAATTTTAACACCATAACGATTAATTTGAAATTAAAAAGTTCAAATAATTAAAGTCACGTTTCGAGACTCTCCTATTTTTTTTTTTTTTTTTTTTTTGTTCCATCAGCAATATCGAGGCAAGAGAAAAATCGTGCGATCGTTGAATGCTTCGAAAAGAAATTTTTCCGGGGAGAGGTAAAAATGGTACACAAAACGAAAGAAACGAAATGGAAAGCGGAAGAATTTATGGTTCAGGGGAATGAAACTGTAAAGTAATCGGAATTTCGTGCGGTGCAAAAACACTTGGGCTCACCGTCACGTAATTAAAATCAATGCCCTCGGTTGATTATTACACGGTGATGAAAAATAACAAAAGATCGAATATATCGAATATATATTTCAAGGAATAATTTTTAATTTATTTTCTATGTGAATTAAATTGAATTTTTTCTTTTTTCTATATGGAAAATTTTACAATTGAAAGGAAAGTAAAGGATTAAACAATTGTAAAATAAAATGAATGAAAATACTACAGAATTTGAAATTCATTTCGACGATCCTTTCATCCATGAAATCGTATTCATCGACGACGTATGCGTGTACCTAATTGTGCTAAATAGAGTACAAAAAAATCAGAGTATTAACAAAAAACGTGAAACGTACAATGAATTGAAAAATAATACCGAACTTTTATTTTTAACATCATTGTTAAGCACTCAATTGTTTTCATTTCAAGTAATTATAAGTATTACTCTTTCCAGATTTCATTTAATCCTTTTTTAAATTTTTGATCGATTAATTACATACATAAAATGTATTCTTTTATAAAAATCATTTAATATAAATCGTTCTAACAGAAATTTTATGGAAATTGTAAATGCATTATTACTAAGATGAAAAGTAATTAAAAATCACACTAGTTGAACGTAACAAATAAATTACACAAAATTGAACAATATAATAATTATAAAATTTTATCTTTTGAAATCATTATAATTTGTAATTACGTTTTGGGAAAAGATAAAAATATACCTCTCAATCACGATATTCAAATTAACCTTCATTTTTTAATATTAATCGTCTACGAACACAACAAATTTAATTTCCAATTTAATCATTTAATTTTCCTCGACGCTATTTATGTTATAACCTTACACCTTGTAATTAACAATTATCCAAATTGCTACAGCAAATTAATAACTCACAAATCACGAAAATACAACAAATCGAAACAAAAGAAACGAATCTAAAAAGGGCAACGTAACAAACCACGAGAATAAAAGATAAAATAATCTGTGCTTCGACGATTTAATTAGCCAGTAAAGTATTTATCGATGAAACTGTTTAAATTTCCCGCCACGATACAGGAAAAGGAGAGTTTCCATCGCTTTTTAGCATGGCGGATGGGCCTCCTCGATGATTGTAAGCGCAAAAAAGTCGTACGTCCAGCAGGGTTGAAATTCACCGGTACAAAGATTCAAGAGGCACGTTTTTGCTTTTCGCTCGTATGCAAAGCTTTGAATTTTTCACTATCCCCTCCTCTCTCTCTTCCGTGATCAAGCTGATCTTCTTCTCTTTTCATCGTACGCGCTGGTCTCGTTTCCTTCCTCTTCCCTTCGCGTGTCTCTTCGTTTTAATCATCCCCCTCGTTCTTCGATTATTATTTGCTTTTGCACCCCTTCGATCTCTTTTGAGCCCTCTCTTTCCTCCTCTGTGATTATTTCTCACAATATTTCGTTTCGTTGGTTTTTTTTTTTTTTTCAAAAGTTGATGATGTTTGAACGCATTTTTTCGTATCTTTTGTTTTTTTATATATATAGGAGAAGTATATTCATTCTTTTCTCAGGAATAGGGAAAAGGATGTAGAATTCAGATTGCTGAATTTCATCAAATGTTTTATTACCTTGGCAATGAAATTGTATTTATGCGAATTTTTATAATTTATGAAATGATTTTTCAATACGATAGTTGCGTTCAACATTTGAGAATGAAATCAGGATGGTTAATTGTATGTAAAAAAAAATAACCACTGTCGTGATGTTTAATATATGTTAATAGATTTGTAAATAAAATTTCTTGAATTCGATGCTTATTCGTAAAAAAGCTTTGCCTCGAGACCCGGTTGAGAACAGGTTATTCTTCTTTTCGTCTTAGCATATTAGTTCTCTCTTTTGATCCCCGTGTAATATTAAAATCGATAAAAATAAACTGTGTGATCCACATTTGTATAAATATACCGAATAAGAGAATGATTTAAATCATTCTATAATAATTTCTATATCGTGAAATATTAGATTCGTAGAACGAAAAGCTTTCAACGTCTTCTAAACCATTGAAATTAAATCTAAACGAAACATTATCAATTCAAACCATTCTCCAAATATCTTACTTTTCCTCAAGTTTCATTTTCATCCCACAAACCAATCTCGATTTCCCAAAGAAAATCACGCTACACGCACGAAAAACATTCCTCTTTTTTTACAAAATTTTATCCCGATTCCCTTCTTCTTTCCTCTCCCTTCGTTCCTTTCTTTTTCAGCCCAGTTCTTGACTTTCCCCTCTCATCCCTTTTTCCCTTTCCCTATTTCATCTACACACACACACACACACATACTCCAATTTACCCTATTGAACGTGCAAGAGAACGTTTCCAGCGCGTGTAACTTACAATCGTGTTATCCCGGTTGGATTTTTACAAGCGCGCGCCGCCATGCCGGAAGAATCGGTCGTGGAGCCAACCAGAAAACTAGGTCGAGCGTACTGACGTCAATTTTTTGAAATAATGTTATAGACACTCGTTTCTGCCATGCTTTTTTTTTTCCCCCCCCTTTTCTTTTAATTGCTACTAGCGGCTGATGACTCGCGCACAAAGGGAACACGAGAAGAAGGTACGCGTGGATGGGATATAATTATACTTGGTTTTATCATGCGGATCATTAGGGAATCGTAAACGTACGCGTGTTATTATATTGGAATGCCTCGTCCTCGTGCTTTAATTACACTAGATGTTCCATACATCTTCTCGATAAAGTTTGCACGTGTTGCACGTTGGATTCTGTATGGAAGCATGGCTCTTTTCGAGTCATGATGATGCACAGGTTGCACGTACGTGACGTTTCGTGTTATTTGTCTGTGATTATGAGTGGCTCGAAGAGTTTATTTAATTTTAATCGGAATTCGAATTTAAAGGAGACATTATAATTTTAAAGAAAGAAATAATTAAAAAAATAACTTAATTCTCTAATAAAATTTAATAAATTTAATAAATTCTAATTGAATAATTACATTTTATTGAGATTTCGAGATTCTCCAGTATGCAAAAGAGAGAGAAATATAATTAGAACTAATTAGTTCGTTCATTGTTCGCTTTCTTTCGACCTACACCTCGCTTGCATTCATTTACTCGACATCGTACATCGCATCTCGTGATTGTTTTTTTTTTTTTTATCAATAACTCGTTAACGAAACCGAAACGAAACGAAAGTTTTTGCGAAGAAAAATGTTGCTCGAAATTTCCTCGAGAAATCTCCACCAGTTCGACAAATGTTCCACATTTCTGGAACACTCGCGCGTGTATATATACATGAAAAAGGGAAAAAATCCATTCAGAGGCCATTTTCATCGGGTTCGACAGTTTTCAGCCACTTAGCCCGTTCGAGTTGGAGAATAACCGCCGCTTAATGCTCCGCCCGGCGCGGTTATTAAAGAGGATTACGGCCTTTAATAATCCCGCTTTCGCAAAAATTTCGCAACGCTCTCGAATTACCTTCGCAGCGGCCAACCAGCGTGCCCGCTCTCATTGTTTTGCCGACCATTTGTTTCTGCCTGGTGTAACGTTCGCGAAAATGGAAGCTCGTTATTACGGCTCTCCCCATTGTTTCCGCGGAAAGGGTGGTGGCGAGACCAGGTAGACGAAACGTTCGAACCTTCGTTTCGAATTTTTCCCTTTTTTATATATATATATATATTTATTCTTCCAAAAAACTCGTGGAAATCTCATCGGGCACTTGTCGCCGGCGACACTTTCGCAGGGTGTCGTGGGCCGTGCATTATTAGATTTACCCGTTCGAGGCGAAAGGGTTGGCCCAAACAACCCTTCGCTTCGCCCTGCCCCTTCGACGAACAATCGCCTTTTTAACAGCGAGTTCTCCTCGAGGGATTACACGCAACCCTGTCTAACCTGTTCGCTGTTACGTGGAAGCATTGAGGGAAAATCGGGAGGATTTAAAAGTAATAATGACAATGAATATTGGTAGGGACGCTTTTAATTGGAAATTAAAGGTCGGGTATTGTTGGAGATTTGAGATTTAGAATGGGAGAGCAAGGAATACTCGTTCGAATAAGTGGAAAGTAGATTGTATTTGGTCAGGCAAATTAAGCTTCGTGTGTATATATTACTTTTTGTTATCGATATTTGAATCAAATGAGAAAATGTTATAAACACAACGCGTGATGTTTTCACAATTATATTTATGTATGAAATAAAATTTTTTAAATAATGTTATTTTTCGTGATCACGTTTAAAAAATAATAGAAACGAGTTATATGAACTATCGTTATTCCGAAATGTTTGATATTTTAATTATTTTTTTTAATTCAAATTATTATGCTGAAAAAAAAATATCGTATTTATCCATGAAAAAAAAATGAAATTCATTACTTACCATTAATAATTTGTATCCCAAACATCGAAAAATCAAAATAAACGTGCATCAATTTTAAAATTTTTTTAAAATCAAAACATCGTATAAAACGCCAAAATCGATCAGGATATATATATATATAAACATCAGTATCGAATTTACAAAAAAATGTAACTTTTTCCAAATTAGAATTTCCATTCCAACTTCGTATCACGCAAATACCGTGTCGGATGGCAATTTTTCAAATTCGTTCGCGCGCTCATTCATCAGAGCAACGATCCAGTTACTGATATTTTGTCCAATTCGTCACGCGATATTACTCTCTCTCTCTCTCTCTCTCTCTCTCTCTCTCTCTCTCTCTTCTTTTCCTGATCGATAAGAGGAGATTTTTGACGGATACCGGTTGACAAGGTTAATTAGAATATTCCTATCCGAATCGTATTAATTGGCTGTGATGCAATCTAAATGGGTGGTAATGGGAATCGCGGGCATTGCAATTACAGTTCTGTAATGGACCGTCGCGACTAGAATTAATTTGAGTTAATGATTATCAGGCCGCGATAAAACGAAACGGGGTGAGTGTTAGAAGTGCATAATCGTTAACGGATTCGTGCCCGTGCAACTGATAGCGCGGCTACTGTAATACGAGTGTTAATTGCCAGTTTAAATCAGCTTTAAATGGAAATTCAACGGGAATAATGAATTCGATTTGTCGTATATTTTATCTTAATTCCGTATTATCGCGGATAATACCGTTGTTTATTAAATTATCGGAACCAAGGAGCACGATATCTTTTTAAAATATATCGCTTGCGAGCTCCTTCGTTGATTTTATTGGAGGGGTAGAATTAAAATAGGATCGATATAACATTGAAATAAGAATAACGAATGATCGAGATATTATTGAGTCGATGGAGGAATAAGATCGCGTGTTAATTTTTATTACACGAAACGATTATTCCACCGATGAATCGGGATCGATAATTATTTTTAACCTCGAATACCCTTCGAGTATAATCCAAATGACAGTATTCGACTATTAATTTATAAATGGAAATTCCAATCCAACTCGAAAATTTTAATCTCAAATTTATAGAAAATAATACAATAGGCTAATTGAACTCTGAATATTTTATTACAATTAAAAATTTTTAGCTCGATCAAAAAAGCATTGAAAGCACGATCTATCTGTGCTGTGAATAATTACAAACTTTCCTTTCATTCTATACAAGAAATAAAAAAGTATCCGAAAGTGATCGAAATCGATTGTTTAAAAATAATTCTCCTCGAAAGGAGAAACATCCTCGAATCCAGTTTTAAACTCAAACCCTAAACGAGGAAGAAATTCGTCGCGCGAGAGAAGAGCACACCCGATTTCCCTCGCCTCGATTGGTCGCCTCGAAACCAAGGTTAGAAAGACTTATCTAAGAAAGTGGTAGCCATCAGGAAGAAATCTCTCCGGCAGGTTTTCGAATCAAGTCGGGTGTGCCAATAAGCAAATCGCGTGTAGTACCATCAACCCCTTCTCTTCCTGATCCCTTCCTTTTTCCCAAAGGCGACCCCCAGCAAGACAACCTGGAACGCTGACCGGTCCACCGGGTTGCCCCCAAGCGGAAAAGAGGAAGAGGATCCTCCGAAGGGACGAACAATAACAGTCCGTGGGGGTCAAGCAAGAGTAGGGGAAGGGACCACCAGCGGCTCACCGCGATTTCACCAATTTGAACGCGAGTTAGTTGGCCCGCAATCATCACCTAGTGGAGTGCAATACGAGTGAGGAAGTGCGAGTCCAAGTTTCGTGAACCTGTGCGTGGAAATCGGTCGCCGTACATCCCCTTAAACGGAGAAGCAACGGGAACTCTCTGTTCCAGAATCTTTCCACGATCGTTCGATGTATAGAAGTGGAGGGAAAAAAGAAAAGGGATAAAGAATAAGAGCTCTGTAGGAACAATCGAGCGAGGTACGTTTTTTCGAAAACTCACGGGCGCAATCGGTATCGCAATAATTTTTCTCGTCGAGCCATCCGTCAATCGGGACAAAGGAAGCGGGCAAACAATAGAGAGATACGCGGCTGAGGGGCAGGGAGGGGGATGTGATGTCGGGTATTCCGCGCGAAAGAGAATTCGGAATACGACGATCGAACGTCCGGACCCTATTGGCAGGTGATTGATATGTTTGCCATTTGCGCGAGCTTGCCTTTTTCACCTCGAACTGAGGATACTTACAACGTGACTTCGTCGTGATATGGATGGTTATAATCATGGATGGTATCACCAGCATCAGCATCATCATCAGTATCAGCATCAGCATCAACATCAGACGCATCTGGAGCAACAACAGTACCAGCAACACCAGCAACAGTTTCATCCATTGCAACGGTACAGTCAGCAGCCTTATCAGCATCATCAGTATCCGCAACAGTATCCCCCGGATTATCTGTATCGGTTCTCGTTGCAGGTAAATAGAGCATCTTCACTGAACATCGTTGAACGACTCTAGTGAACGACGCTGTTCTTTTCTTTGAGTTTCTTGGTATTATATTGTAAAGGTAATGGGTTAAATGTAGTTTTGTTTGATATAACGTTCCTGTTTTTCATGTACCCTGATATTTTTGATCGAAATATTTGATTCTTATAGATACATTGGGTATGACATTTTAAATTTAATATTATTATATTATTATTATTATTATTATTATTATTTTGACTCTCTGAGTGATTCGTAAATACACAGAATGCAAGCTTTTCGTAATTTTTCTTGAAGATTACGAGATCGTTTTGTAAAAAGTTAGATGTATCTATAATAATTGGGCGTGGAGAAGACGATATACAATTCTTTTCTTGTTTCGTTAATACACAACAGTTCCATTAGTGTCTTTATCGTTATTAATTTTGCATTTAATATTTTATTCGCGTTTAGATTCACTTTCGAAGATTCGTTACTTAACGCATCAACGTTAACATATTTCTATATTGAATTAATTCAAATATAATCTATACACGCAAAAAAGGTTCGAGTAATTTCGAGAAGAAAAGAAACTTTTTATAAATTCTTTTATCTTCTCCTATTTATTTAAAATATATTTCAATTGAAATCGGAACACACGCGTATATCTTCCAACGATTTCGAATTAAAATTTCCATTTTCCCACGACAATGAAAAACAATTCAATCCACGGTATGGAAAATTCTTGAAAAAAAAAAAAAAAAAGTCCACGCAAGCAAGAAATCCTTCCGTGCATCCACCGGTTATCCATCGATAATACATCAAATATTATCTCCACTCGAGCGTTCTCACGAGTAACTGTCGAAAGATCCGCAGAAAAACAATGAGCGGAAACATCTCTCTCGGCCGGGAGAGATTTTCCTTCGAGAACCGCAGAACCCCTGCCTCCTCGATAACTGTAACCGAATCTGAAAGGCCATTTATCAACGGCAACGATATTTCTTACGAAATACCGTAAACGATTTTCGAGATCCGCCATATATATTGCTTATCGGTGGAGGGGAGGGCTGGCCTCGGGAATTAATCAAACTCACGGCGCTACGTTCGCGGATGCGATTTTGCAACGTTCATTCGACACGTGGAATAGTATAGGAAACAACCGCGTGTCGAGCCGATAGCAAATGAGCGGGGCGAGGAATGGGGACGCGGATAGATGGACATGCAGACGGATACATAGCTCGTCGTGTCACCCGACAAATGATTTAACCGTGTACAACTTTTAAACAATTTCTCGAGGTGCGATAATTTCTCTGCGAAAGTCGTGGTGGGATCGTTGCATTGGAACTGTATAAAATTTTTCATATCTTTTTTGAAAAGATTTTTGAATTAGCATTATTTTAAGTTTCAAATTCTTAATATTACATCCCTTTTTCATCGCGTGTTTTAGAATTACAATCAATTGAATTAATCAAAATCATAATCGCTTATTCCTTCTATAAACGATTCAAATATTATTCGATGATAATATTTTCGTCTCGAAGAAAAAACGAAATATGAACGGTCAACTCTCCATGATAGAAATATCCAATATGCTATAAAAGACTGATTACATTTTGAATTATATCAATGCATTGATATCACCCATGTACCAAAGCCTATTCGCGCATACACACACATATATAAGCTACTTACGTATATACTAAATCTACATATACATTAAATTCCATTACATTAAGCCTATACTGCATATAAGCTACGAATCTACATGAACTCTCAAACCTAGAAGACGCGCTTATGAACGCTTATAAATCAAGCGAATCAAGCAGCAACCAGCGAATTATGCTTCCGTTAGTTCCCTGTTCCAGTAGTGGAGCTCGATGGCAAGAGATCCTCCAAGTTACGAATGGCGAACGAACGAAACAAATGGAATTTCCGACCCGCGAATTCAACGCTTGTCGCGAATTTCTGACACGCGGATTACGCGGAAGCGACGATGATGACGAGGAGCTTTGTTTCCCGTTTTGTCCAATTGCTCGATTTTCCAGAGGTGTTGGTCAGATTTCGGTTATGTCAGAATCAATCGGGATAATTGACGGATACCTGTCGCCGAGAATGGAGTAATCGGTGGTGCAGGTGGTTCTGCTTATCGCTCTGCTTGCACTTTCCTAGCTTCTCCCGACAAGCGAAGCTTTTAGGGCGACGAATTAATTTTGAAAAAAGAAAAAGTTGTTAAATTATCGAGGATAACAAGCGAACGATATCTTAATCGAAGATCTAATTTTCAATCCAAAATGATCCAATTGAAAACCGACGATTTCGATATTGGAATACGCGATGCGAAAACTTTGCTTCGTCGTAACAAATCGGGGGGGGAGCGAGAATCGTAAAAATTCGAACAAAGAGCCCTAATAAAGACGCGTGCGTATCGGCCACGTCGTACAGATACAGGCGGTGAATTACGCGCGCGGAATTATGCCTCCCTCTGCTCGTGGTAGCCGACGCTATCTCGCCGGATTTACGACTCGTCAGCCGGGGAAAAACCGCGCTGTCCGCCCCGAATTACTCGCGATCGTTAAACTGTCAACTGGAATCGCACGGGCGTCTATAAGTTCACGTGTGCAAGGAAACCATCCGTTGAATCTAGAATCCGTTTCGTAGAAAATATCGTGGCTATGAATCCATTTGAAAGTTTTTCGATTCTCAACTCTCTCGATCAATAATCACCTCGAATTGAAATTTAATTTAACTTCTAATCCTTCTATCGTCTCGGTTAAAACTTGCTGCGGTAATTGCGCTTGTTCAAATGCAATAATTATAATATCCTTATATATATATATATATCTCCTTGTCTTCACTCGCTCGATTTAATTCTCTCGATTCAATATTCTTATTATGAATATATCCTTCTTAACAATGAATTTAATCAATTAAATTTTTACGCGATTCTGTATGAAATCTTACAACACAGCCACAAACAGATCTCTTTAGATCGAATAATTCAATTTTTATATAATCACTTCATTGATTTAATGTGAACAGCAAAGAAACGTCATCAGCAATGGCATAAATCGATTCGACGAGAATGCTCAACAACTATTCTGTCACAAATCAAAAAACCACTCGTTGCCGTCGTGAAAAATCTAATGGACTAATCTGAACACCTGTACCGTCATATTACCACCCCTAATCCATCCGCCAACCAGTGTGCCTGATCGTTTGCGGGATACTTCAAAATCCGCCATCATAAATCCGATTCGATTAGTCGCGCATCCATCATTCGGTTCGAGGGACACGCGGTTTTATTTATCTCGAAAAACGCGGATGTCGATCGGGAAACAAAATCACGCCGATAACGATAACGATTGCAATAACGTGGGATAGCAAACAGTTACGCGGGCCACGGTAACAACAAAGCGAAACAAGTTGTGCGGCAATCGGGATGGGACCGATAACGATCGCAGGCCCCGAGTTAGAAAGCTGAAAGCGCGAAACCGAGGCACGGTAGATCGCTCGTTCGAGATAATCAGCGCACAATTTTCGTATCGACAACCCGCTCCTATGATAATCACCGGTATGAACGTGTGTTGGTTGGATCGAAGGTAATGGTACGAGAGAATTTGGATCATATGTGTAGGTTAGAATTGTATTTGGGATTTCTGTGAACGTTAATCGAAGCGGTTTTTGCACGATAATTTTTGACAATACGTTGATTGAATTAATAGTTACGTGTAGTATATATTTTCTAATATGTTTCGCGAAAGAGAACGTGTGTTGGAGGAATTGAAAAATCGATGTTTCTTTTTAAATGAAATTTTTAATGTTATTAAACCAAATTAATTTTAAACGTGTAAATGAATAAAAAGTATCCTGCTGATTAAAGGGAACGAGCAAACGTATTTATCCTCGCTATTTCTACGAATCAAATTCTTATTCCCTTTTATCAAAGATATATATATATATGTACAACACGGCATCCATTTCAAGAGAAAGAAATCCACAAAGTCTATCTAGCGCAAGGGAGCACTCTCTTAAATGCGCCCGAGATAAATAGAATTATGTCTGAAGTAACCTTTGCATCTGCAGGCAACGGTTGAACTAACAATAAATAAAAAGCCAAGAGAAAGAGCCAAGATAAAGTTACAACGAATCGCAAAATCGAGTAAAAGGATAATAATGTTTAAAAAATTTTCAACTAAACACGTGAATGTTAAATATACTATTCTGATGAAAAATAATCGAAAGAAAAGAAGATTGAATTGCAATTAATTAGATTCAACAGTTGGACAGATCAAAAATGGTGGAGGGAAAGGATAAAGAGGGATGAACCAGACAGACAACTACTGGACTACAGAATACTATTTCTGAGAGCCTGTTCATTTCATGCTTTAACTTTTACAGAATTTAAATTGAAATAAAATCTTCTTCGCAAAAAAAATAACACACTTTTTCTCGAAACATAAAATCAATAATTCACGTGTTGCTCGAACGTGTCGTCGTCTTATGAATATTAATATAAAAATACAAAATATCGTGATACAAGTACTTTAACACGTTAAAGTATAATTCTTCTCGCGTATGGCGATCGCGTAATCGACTCCATAATCGACGAAACACGGGAATTTCCGTGTTGGAAAGTGCGACAAATATTTCTCGTCGAGATTAATGTTTTCCATTATCCGTCAAACGCGCTAGCTCGACAACTAACTTCCTTGCCAAGACTATGTTGTGATTTACAGGGCGGTTCACAGTACATTGCTTCGCGGGGACGATTCAGCACGTTTCCACATTGCAATTCGAACCATTCAACACCGGCATTGTGCGTTCGTTGCAATATCGGAAAAGTGATATACGCTCCTCATTAGCAAGTTATCGCCTAGTTTCCTGTCGCTATTTCATTGCTAGTTGTTTCAAATATCGACTCCCCCTTTTGTCGCTTTTCGATCGCTTATTTCATGAACAATCGAGGTGTTCGATGATCGAACGTTATTCCTCTATATTTTATTCGAAGTGCAAATTTGCAATGCAGACCTTTCGCTTAGGATCTTCATTCAAGCTTTAATTAAAATAAATAAAAATACAATATCCTTATATATGTCCCTTTCGCTTCAGAAGATATAATAAGATATATTCTTCTTTTTAAAAGTTATCAGAAACTAACGAGCAAATGAAATACCATCGTTACATTTTATCGCAACGAGAAATATTGAAAAAATTCCGTGTTAATATCCGAAAATTGTCGTCCTCCTGTCGCATCGTACGAAGTCATCGTGGTGAGCGTGTTCCAACGAATGCTCAAAGGGTCGAAGGAAGCTTTCTGCGAAATTACATTTTTTCCCATAGCCTGATGTGCACGCGTATTTTTGGCGTATATATCAAATATTTCGCGAGGCGCCTCTTTTGTGCGTGAGATTTCCCCTTGTCAAAATAGGCTCCTATAAATCCCCCTACGCGCTGCCCCGGGAAAAAGATTCAAGAGCAGCGACCCATTTTATATTCCGCGTCATACACGTTTCGCATTATTCGAACGAATCCGTTATTTTTTTTTTTTTTTCCCCGATTTTTTCTCCTCTCCCTTTTTTTTTTTTTTTTTTTTAAACACGCGCTTTACCCAACTCGCCGTTGATTCCATGTCGTCGCGATACGCTTGGAAATTACAGCGAATAATCAAATTTTTCGTCGTAACGAAATTTCGCTCGCTTTGTAAACAGCGCGATACACGATACGTCGAGCGGAATAAATTTCGTTTCGGGATGAGAAAATGTAGGTCGATGCATTTTTTTTTTTTTTTTTATTATTATTTCGATTCTTGGAAAATGTTTAATTGGAATTTTGTGAAAATGTGTCTAGGAGCGCAAATTGTTCGTTAAATCATGTGTCGATATCTCGTGTTACGAGATTGAAAAAGATAAAATTACGCGATCTGATAGAATTCTGATACGAGTCCATTTTTCTCGAAAATCGTTTGTGTGCCATCATTGTACCATTATTTTATCGTTACTCTTCTACTCTTTTTTACCGGAATAATCGAAGATTATGATGTTTATGTAATATTTGAACGACAAATATTCGCTAGTCTCGCGACTTGAGATCCAATATTCCAAATATATTGCTTATTTTAACTTTTTATTTAAATTTTCTTCCTATAGAATTCGTGCATTATGGAATTACACAAGAAACGAGCAATTCATGATTTTATTATTAATTCTAAAATCACAAACTCTCGATCTTTACACCTCTCAACGCATGAACTGCGTGCATACGCATATCCAGAAAAGAAGAAGAAAATGGGGTTGGTCGAGGGTGGCTATTTCGCTGCGCGTAATTAGACACGTCGTCCAGTTTACGTGAAGACGTTAAACTCGAGCACGAGATAAGGATGCCCTTTCAGCAAGGACGAAGGCTCGTTAAATTGAGCGATCCTCCTCCTGGTCCTCGATTTCCTCGCGTTAAAACGCCGTAACGCACCCGCAATTGCACGCGGATCGTCCCGGGTTGGTTGGACCTTTCCTGGGTGCAACGTAGTTTCAGAGAGGCGATGCCGAGTTAACGAGCATGTTGGTTCAAGATTATGGCCTCGATGGACAAACTCGAGTCGAAAGGGTGATTTTTATTTTGGCGGGTAGAATAAGTGGCTCTCTGAAACGTCGCTCGATGTTTTGAATATTAGTTGAAAGGGTGGATCAGTTGGGTTCATTCAATTGGAATATATTCAATGGATAATGGATGCTTTTACTATTTTCGCTTGAGAAGCGACTTGATTATTCATCAATTTTATGATAAATATATCTTATAACTTGCTTTTTTAACTTAAAATCTTTTCTTCGACGACGATATGAATTCCTAAGAAAAGTAAAAAATTGTGGAATATCCGAGTACTAAAATTACATATTGGACAAAGTCATCAAAGAGTCTTCGCTTTAGAGAATCGAAATTCGAATAAAATGAGGTTAATAACAAATTAATATCACATTCAATTATCAATAACTTTCATTTTTCATTCATTAATATTTATCTCGTCCCATAAAGAAAATATTTCCTCACTCACCTCCGGAAAGTGAAAATAAAATTTACTTATTCTCTTCCTTCGACGATTTGCGGGGAGAAAAATCAATCGAGTCGAGAAAAATTTATGGGACTCGCTACTTCTTTTTTTTCCTCTCTTTTTTTTTTTTTTCACATCGATCCCATCGCGACAGATCCATCCACAATCGGTAATTTAAAGAACATCGGTGCACGTGACGGTGGCGGACCATTAGAGGGGAGGGGGTTGGAGAGAGAACTCGTGACCTAATCCCGGGATCGTTTACTTCTGCCGGGAACATTATGCAGATGATCCTCCCCGGTGCTCGGTCAAATAAGGGACATCTGGTACCACGGGGAGGGGGGGGAGGGGAGGGAGAGGGCACGTTTGGCACTCGTGCCTCGTCGGCAAGATTAAATCGTGGGCCGAATATTTATGACTCCCCCCCCTCTTCCCGTATTTATTATCGTAGACGTAACGCGATTTCGCGAGGTAAGGAAAGCTCGAGGATCGAGCTTGTTGCGTATCTCTGCCATCGTGGCTTGATTCATGGCCCTCCGCCACTCAACCAACTGATGGCTCTTCGCCTTCAGGATGATTTGTACGGATGCGGCTTGGTAATTTGGATTGCAGCTGGATTTGGTTAAACTGAATTTGAATTTATATCGAGATAGGTTGATTAGGTAATGGTAGTAATCAGTTTATTTGATATTATTGGCTTCGTAATGCGTGAACTTGGAATTTTGACGGGTTAATTGAACGTTTCAATGAGACACGCTCGAGAGGAGAGAAATTCGAGTGGAGAAGGTAGCGTTGGAAACGTGAATATATCTTTATACCTGTTCCGGAATAATTATTCTTTAAATTGTCCAAAAGTTGATTTAGACGGGGTGAAAATTTTTGTATTAGCGTATCGAATAATACGAGTGAGTGAAATTTTTGATATTCTTCAGGGAATATTTTTCCCTATGAAATAAGTTTGAAATACACGTCGAAGAATTTTTCATTTATACCATATTTTGCGTCACGCTATTTACCATAATAAATAAATATTTCCTCACGCGTGTCCGATCGGTTGCACCGGTTTTCTTTACAATAACCATTTTTCAATACATTTTATCTTGCACCATAACACCAACGATTCTGAAAGCAATTTACGAGGCTATAAATTCAAGCATGTGTGGTGAATGGGAAACTATATGGATGATGCAGAACCTCCACCGTGAGATATACTTGTTTGGTGCGCTAAATGTTTATAAAAAATAAAACACTGTAAATCTTAATTATAGCGCGTTATACATCTGTATTACGTTCATCTGCTTTCGTTTCCATTGGAAAATAAGCCAGTTTTGCGTGTTACATTAATTTGTATGTATAATTTAAATTCAATTTTCAAGATCGAAATACGGAAAATGATAGGAAATTTTAATTTTTTTTATTACATATATCGGTTTCTTTAAGATTAAATTATTTTCATTATTTCAAAACCAATCTTTAGAAAAGCCTCGTTTAATTCTTTAAAAACCCTATTTTTTTTCCTCCTTTTCAAAAAATCTCCCTTCGTTCTCTCGTAACAAGCCGGTTCAAATCCACACAGGCCTCCGATGCAGAGAACGTTATGCAGATGATCTCCCTCAAGGCGGGGGAGACATGTGGCAGGAAGCCACGCCTGGCACTTGTGTCCCTTGTCTTCCGGGCGAGATTGAACCGTGAGCCGAATGTTTATGGGTCTGGCGTAATTACCGGCTAGGAGGAGGCTAACGTGCCTCTGGCATCAACGTCGACAGCCACCACGGCGGAGGTGGAGGAAACCAGCCGTGGTTATTGTTCATAAGCTCAGACGCCATGTGTTGGAGGAATTTATGCGCCGGTTGTACCGCACCCACGGAGAATAACCCCTCGTCCCGTGGTGTCTCGAGCACGCCGCCACCCACGGGAAGAGTAGGCTTGCCCCGTTTCCGTGTGTGGCCCCCTTAAGCACGACCGAGTTCGGCCTCTCCCGCCTTACAGCTGGATTTGTCACCGATAATGTTCACCGAGGTCGTGTTTACTTCTCCGGTTATGGCGGCTCGAGCCATCCCCCCCCCCCCCCGACGATGAATCAGCGACGTCTCGAGATATCCCTTTGTCCCCCCCCCGGCTTTCCAAGTTTCCTCGTTCTTGTCGCGCTAGTTTTTTGGTTTTTGTTTTTTTGTCGAAGCTTTTTAGTCGAATGACGAACGACTTTCGAAAGCGAGTTTTGAAAGGGGGTTAGATGGAATTGGGTTAGGATAGGAGCGGAGTTTGTGATCGATTATGTGCAGTTGGATATTAAATATTGATTATGATATACCAGGTATGTTAATTATTCGAATATATTTGAAATATTTTCGTTCTGGAAAAATGAATAATTTTACAATTGCTTATTTTCTCTTATTGTTTGATCGATCGTATCTGATTGAAAATTGGCCGATTTCACTCGTGATCGACAAGTTTTTTTTTTTTTTTTTTTAATGAACGACGCTTTCGACAAGAGAATTTATTTTATTTTTTTTTTTTTTTTTTTTTGTATATACATTGTTCGAGAGCACAGCACAGTTAAATCCGTTGCCAAAGTGAAAGTATTTTTTCCCATCTCGAATTTCTAACGTGTCTAGAAATAGGAATGAGAACGAGTCAAGCCGGCGCAAATAAAACCAGTAATTATAAAAGTTTAAATATTCATAGCTTTGTGAGGAAACGAAAAACACGAGGCGGAGTCGGCGTAAAGTTTGAAACGTGCTCGTACCAATCATAAACTTTCAGCGAACCCCGGAGCATTATTTATCAAGGAAATTCGAGAACCATGAAACGCCAAGGCCGGAAATTAACGTTGAACCCCCTCCCTGTTTTCAGCATAATTTGTTTCCGTCGCATAAAAGTCAAACTTTTCCCGCGAATTTTCCTTTCTTTTCCTTTCTTTCCTCTTTTTTTTTTTTTTTTCTACTTGTTTCTTTTTCTCGTAAAGTAAAACGAAGTCAACTTGATACTTTTTACTTTGAAATTTATCCGTATAATGTATAACTCTGATATTATTCAATTATTCTAAATGTTATATCCAATCGTAAATTGCATTCGATGTTTATTAATATTACGATCGGATCAGGCGAACAATTCACAGTTGAGTAACTTCGTGTTTGAAGAAGAAGAAGAAACGGAAGACAACTTTTTTCAGCATGATCGTTTGTCTTGACACATTTGAAGATGTGAAAAAAGAGAACTGAGAGAGAGAGAGACACGTGTGGAGAGATACTTTTAAGAAGCCGTCCTAAAAGAAAAAAAAAAAAAGAAAGGACAGATTGAAATATAAAAAGTGAATGGAAGAAGAAACGTTATTCGAAAGTACGTTACATTGCATAAAACATGAATTCTCAGCATGTAAATCGTGATCTTTAAAGCAATTCTTTGGAAATGATTCTTGTTACACTCTTTCCTTTCTTTCACATAATATTCTATTCTTCTTCCGATACATCCTCTTTTCGCATCTCCATTCAATTTCTAGATATTAAGTTACCTCTATCTGGATCGATATACTGTTACGGAATTTTATATAACTTTTTATGAGAAAAAAGAAAAAAGGAAAAAGTCACGAGTTATTCGACTACCACAAAAATCAAAAAAAGGGAAACGCTGTTTCTCGAAACCTCGAATCGAGGAATCGTCTTGCTCATCCTAAAAATCGTTTCACGTCGAGCACGAGTCATCGTTTTATCCAAAAGACCCCTAATTAACCCGTAAACAGAAACAACAGAAAGAGAAAAGAATGGTAATTAGCTCGATGCGATGCTTGTTCCACTTTTTAATGCCTCACTTTTCCTTTCGTTCCTGCTCTCGTTCCGCTAGTTATATCAACACCGGGCTCAAGCTCCATCGACGTGTCGGCTCTTGTCGTGAAGAGCACTCGTTGCGAAGTCGACGTAAAATACGGAGATAAAGCAACAACGACGCGGCTGTTGCGCGACACACAGAGGAGCTAACTCGTATCCGCGTAATTATTAACGTTTATGTTGTGTCGAGCCATCCTTATATCGCGAGATGTGTTTTCCAAAAGAATGCGATTCGATTATATCGAATGGACGGAATATTTCTTCTTAAATTTTTGTTAAGCGATTTTTAGAAAATTTTGATTGTCTGATAAATTCAGTTCAGCGACAGAAGATGTTAGAATTTTATTTGAAAATGTAATTAAAATAATCAATTATTATATCATCAGGGTAAAGATTTCTACATCCAAAGTTTATGTTTTATGCAGCTGTTTTATTTATTTATGAGAAATGTTAAGAAAGGAAATATTTTGAAAGTGTTTCGATCTCGTTATTCTGTTTATTTTTTTCTTGATATATTTTGAAAATTTATAAATATAAATAATAATTCTGCACAATTATTCGAAGACAATTCGTCTTCATTATTCACCATCTTTTTTGTATTTAGGTTGTATGTTTGAATAAAATCTCGAATGATATATATTAGAAAAAAAAAAGTATGCATTTTAATGAACTGATATATTCTCGTTAAGAACATGTATTGTAAATTATGGAACAATGAAAACGTTTCAACACAGTGACTTTTTATTTATTTTGTTTATTTTGCAAGAAAATTGTTCTTTGGACGATTGTTGTTTTTATTAACAAAAACATTGCTAAGTCTGCTGAATTATCTTCATTAATCCTCTAGCAATACGATAGTACGTGTCAGGTTTTATTATTCTCTTTCAACGTGACAAAGAAAAATGAAGGAGAATCGCTTTATTATTCTTTTCATTCCTCCCATTTTTTATTCATGAAACTTAATGCTAAAGTTAACGAATGTTATACGACAACAACATCACAAGAGTTAATAAAAATTATTAATGCCTTCTATTTTAAATTATTAAAATTTCTATTCTTCTTTCATAAAAATCATTACATCACAATCGTTATGTACCACATTCAAATTCTACTACAAACAAAATACTTATTTTCCCCATTCTTCGTTTCTTATTATTCGCAACAAAACTTTATTTACATACTTTACGTCTTTAATATTAAAATTAAAACTCCAATACAACAACCCACGAAACTTAAATCCTCTCCTTCCGATCTCAAACACGCCTCCCCCCTTTTCCTCAGAAACAATCGTCCTCGAACTCGCTCGTCCGGAATCCTCCGTGCAATCTCCGTCTGCAAAAATTAATTACACCCGATGAGATTAGATTCAGAAGGCAGCCACGTGTCCTCTCTGGTTCGAGCGTAATTCTGTTGCACGGCTGGTGGAGTTCGGACCGGACGCCAGAAAGAGGGTTGGAGAGAAGCAGGGAGGGGGAGAGGGAGGGATCTCCTAATCGGTATGAGAGTTTCCACCGGTCGACTCTCAATTCGTACCGAAGCAATTCAAAAGGGGGAGGGGAGGGACGGGCTAACGCAGCGCGGATGGAGGGGCGGGGAGAGAAGGAGAGACTCGAGCGAACGACTCGAAGACAATGCAATTATTCGCAATTACCGCGTCCGTCCGCGGTTCGCGGAATTATCCCATTCTGTTTCCATTACTGGTACCGTCATTCCTGCCTATGCACCCCTCAACCGTGCACACGTGTAAACTCTTGTATCGGGGACGTAAGGTGGCGTCGTCGAAGGAACGACGCAAATTCATCGCGGGCGGAATGTTTCGAGAAGGAATGTGAATATAATTTCGAAGGGAGGAGATATTCGTGTGAAGGTGACAGGTGGTATAGATCGTGAACAACGAATATTCGCATTATGAAATTGTTTATAAATATTACGAGGTAATAAATACTTTTTATATTTTTGTAATATGTTTTTTAATATTTTAATATATAACTGTTGAAATGATTTCGTGACACATTTGATTGGAAAACATTGTGGTTGTTATGTGGGTAATATAATATACATTGTTGTAGATTGATAGTTTCCAAGAAGCAAATTGAATCGATTGTTATTTATAACTGTATTTCATCTATATATTGTTTGAGAGCCAGTTTGATGAATTTTTAATTAACAGAAAGAATATTTCTTTGATGCTTATCAATTTACCAAAAAAATAATCATATTTTCCCTGTAAAGATTAAGCTTATTCTTCAATTTTCATTCATTGTACTTGCGATTGCAACTCGTGATCAATTTTCGTCTTCTCGAAAACGAAGAAGCCCCGTTTCATTTTTTCGTAAGGAATCCATCACGATTGATATCGTTTCGTGTATTTATCTCAATTGTGGAAGAAGCGAAACATTCGAAGATGGGAATGCAACATTTGGCCAGCGCAAGTCGTTACGCGGTCGCGAGAAAAACCGAGCTGTAAGAGGACGGACGTTCTAAAGAGAATCGCGTAATTAGGTTTCATCCCTCGTCGCCCGGATTTCCTTTGTTACATTAGCCGCCCCCTGTTCCGACTCTTGGAACCACGAACGCTATTCCAGGCCGACGACGTTAATCTTTAACGAGCTGAGGCCACGCTCACGGCGAGGATCAGAGAGGGAGAGGGGGAGATCTCGAAGGCTTTGTAATCGAATCCCTCCGCCTCCCTTCATTTTTGGCGACCTGCTATCAACGTGATTCGGTTTATAGTCGAGGACGAGGGGAGGAAGAATTTTGTCACGCGAGCTACCTCTAATCGGATTAAATTAATGTGTCGTGATTTTACGCGCGCGCCAGGATTCTGTTCGCTGATTCGATCCGCGTTTGGAGGAGAAAGATTTTTGAAAAAAGAGGATCATGGAAGGTGCTTTATAATTTGTGTATCTTATGATAATTTTCTTTTACGTGAATTGTTAATTGAATTATAGGAAATAGAATATAATTTCGAGAAATTAATTTTTTATTTTGGTCTTTTTGAATATAAAGTCGTAATGATAGGAAAATTGTAAACTATAGAATATTCGTGTTTTAATGTTTTATTGCTGTAAAAAATATTTTCAATAAGTGTGATAAAAATTTAAGGGTTGATTTCACGTGTAAAGAAATTTTCTGTCGAAAAAAATAAATTGATCAATATTCAAAATCAGATTTCTTAAAATAGATTAATTCCCTTGTAAGCTCATTAAGACTTTTGTGATTGATTGTAAATGTTATATTAGAAAGCTATCCAAGCTTTTCTTAATATTCGTACCTTTTTAAAATCTTCATTAAGATATTGAGATATCGAGATTGTGAAATACGAATAAACAATTTAATCTCTTCGTTGCTAAAGTGATCATTTTTATTAATTTTTATGAAAAGTTAATCATAGAATCATAATTTTTATTCTATTTGTAAATGTAGAAAGCAAATGACTCTCAAATAATGATAATTTTATGGAAATACTAATTTTTGGAAATAATAAGGATATGTAATTAAAGTGCATTAAAGTGTAAGTTTTATGCATAATTTAATATATAATAAATTGGAAATTTGAAAATCGAGATAAATTTATACATAAATTATTAATGAAAAATAACAATCTGCGTTTGATAGATCTAAATTCAAACAGCGATTCAAGCATCAATAATCTCATAAATGTAAAAAGGTAAACTTTCTTAAAAAATTAAATATAAAATATAAAAATTATTTTATTCGATATTTTAATAATTATTACTCTCTAAATTTAAAATTATACAAAAATATCTTTTCTCATTTTTCTTAAATTTTAATCATTGAATATAACACGTATGATATAAAAGAAACATAGAGACTTTATATATTTTTTCAAATAAATTTCTTTCTAAATTTTCAAAATCGAATCTTTTCCTTAAGCAAAAATTGCACAAAAAGAAATAACTTCTTTTCGATTTATTTTTTTTTTTTTTTAGAAAAATCATCTCGTTTATAATGATATCATTGTTATATCAAACTTCATATGTTATACAAGATTGATCGATTTTGCCAATTATATTCAGTTTCTCCTCGTAAAGAAAGGTGTAAAAAAAATTTCCATTGAGATGTCATCTATTTTAATCGAGATTTAACGTTTATCATTATCATTACAATCACCAGCTTGTTCTAAAAATTCGATGTATAATTGAAAAAGCGATATGAAATCTTATAAAGTGGGCAGCTCGTCTGTTTCCGAGTCAAGTTTAACGTCGATCACGGTTTCTCCTGTTGGCGCAATTTTCATGAAAACTTCTTTCCTTTCTAAGAGGGTAGTTGGTAAAGGCAGTCGTAAAACCTGACGAAAACTCCTTGACTTTTTGCTTCTGACGTCGATAAAATTTAACTAACTTGTTATGGATTCCGTGATACTAATCGTGCTTCGACTGAAGAGTTTTCTTTGAGTCATATTGAGTAAATGAATAGTCGAACTATTGGATTGAAATTTAAAAAATTGTCAAGAAGGATTGATGTTCAATGAGAAAAGAATCTTTTTTTAATTTAAAGAATAATGAAGAGATTTAAATTGAAAATGTAAATAATTGCAAGAAAAATGTAAATCAAATTTTTATTGTAGAATATTTATTTTTGAAAAATAGATTGAAGGAAAGAAAAGAATGTGTAATAATATTATATGCATTTATAGAATTGATGACACGTATCATAATACAATATTCTTATAATAAAATACTTCTAATAACATTCTTTGCATTGCATTCATATTATTCAGAGTATTATTATCAACTATTATTACTGTATTATTTTTAAAAAAAACTCAACAACGATATATTATATTCAATGTGATATTTATACTTTCTATATTTATTTGATGTTCATTTATTGACAATTACATTTAATTTGATATTGGATAATTGCATTTTAAACAAAAGGAAAGAAAGAGAAGAAAATTTTAAACTGTTAACATCCAGCAAGCGATAAATTAGAAGAATACGAGGAGAAGTAAAAAGAATAAATGGACAAGTAAAAGTTATGCTAGCATTGTTCTAATTTAATCACACGTGCTAGCAACAGTCAAGATAGTGGTTCAATTTCGTAGCAATCCTTATGAACAATTTATTATCATTAACACTAAAATTCTTCTCTATTTTACTTCCTTTGGAAAGGAAAAAATATTATTATTTGTCTTACTTTTTTAAGGACACAATAAAATTACTATTATTGAGTTTTTTTAAATATTCTATTAAAATTTTGAATTAATTTATAATTTTTTAATTTTACGTTTATTATCTGCTATCTCTTAAAATTGAAATTATCATAAATTTCAACCTATCAATAGACAAATTAATTATCCCTATTTTTTTAAATTGTTAAAATTATCGAAAATAAAAGACGTATGAATTTTTTAATGATTGAAGAATTAATCAAAATAGACAAAATTTGTATATATCGAATTTTCATTTATTAAATATCTCTTAAAATTTTAAAATTTAATTAAAATTTTCGATAAGATAAAACATTTATAAGAAGATTTTTAACTTTTTCTTTTTAAGATTCAATTTAACAGAGTTCAATTATCAGACAGTAATATGAAAACAAATATAGAAAAACTATATTCTGTAGTTTTAAATTAAACAGAAGAAAAAAGAAACATGTTTTTTATATTCTACTATTCCAAAATTGAAGAATAATTTTAGCAAAGAAGAAATTGCTTCCACAATCACACTCTCATTTCCTCTTTCTTTTACCAAACAATACAACGCTTACACTTCCAAAGAATTTCCATCTCCCTATATTCATTCTTCTTGTAATCTCGTTCTCCTTTTTTTCTTCTCCTCGCTTTTAGCCTCCAATTATCTCTTCCTTTCCCCTTTAGTTTTCTCCTTTTCTCCCTTCTTTCTTTCCCAAACGACTTCTTCATATATGAATTTCCTTCTCTTTATCTTGGTCTACTATCTTCAAGATCGTATAAATTTTCTCGATAATTTCTCCTCTTCCATCCTTTCTTTTTTTTTAATTTTATCACAGTATTATCCAAGATACATACGTGCATATAATGACACGATCATCGAACCTTCTGATTTTCTTTTTTTTTTTTTTTTTTTTTTCATCGAATCGACCGTGACCTGAAAATTTTGCATTTACAACAAAAGTATGACAGTATAAAATCTAAAAACATTCATTTATTATTATTATTAACTTTTAATTCTTACAATATGGCAATAAAGAATACAGCTTATATTTATTAATATGTTTTAGAAGATTTACAATTAGCTATTAGACATTTTTTTATAATATTTTCTTTAATTATAATTTATTTAATATTATATTAATAATATCTCTTGTATAAGATGAGAATTATTTTTTAAAAATTATTTTAAAACTGTTTCTAAGATTATGAAAAAATTAAATAAGAAAAATTTTGTTATTTAATCATTTATAAAGAAATATCTCGATAATAATTGATTTCCAAACTTTTCTAAAAAACGAATAATATACATTCTTTATGAAGAATTTTCAATTTAAAAATTACATAATTGCAAATAATATCAAATAGATGAACAATGGTATTCATAACACTAATTAATATAAATTTATAAATATGATAGAAATAAATTTTAAAAGATTCAAGTTAGATATTAAAAACGTTAAATCATAGATATAAATCTGGTAGACTTAAAATAGGTATTAGAAACGTGAATCACAATGAGGAATTCAAATTAAGCATTAGAAATGTTAAATGGTCGAATTTAAATATCTTCTCGCGCAATCATTATTATTAAGAAATTCTTTTCTCTATAATAATTTTTAAAAAACAAATTTTACATATCTCGAGTTTGCATTCAATTATTTTATTTGATAAAAAAATCATAGTTACTTTTATACATATACACATATATAGATAATAAATAATTAATATCATTACAATTGAATCTCGAGAAATTAAAATCTCATGAGAAAAAAAATCTTTGAGTTACAAAGTTTACTCATCGAATTTTTCGAATAAAATAAGAAAAACAGATTCTTTCAAAAATTTCAAAAATGACAATACAGTTCTAATTTAAAACAAATTGATAAAGTAAATTTCATTAATAAAAATTCTAACAAATATCTCACTATATTTAATAAATTGTAATTTTTTTACAAAAGGAATATATATATAATTAATAATAATTAATAATTATGAGAAATACTATTAAAACTATTACTACGTTACAAACGATTTTTGATCTATCTTAAAAAATCTTAAAAACAACAATGTATACACTACCGTTATTACTCTCTTTTTACAATCTTCTAAAGAACCGGAAGTTATCGATTTCAAGACTCGAAGCATCGTTAACGATCAAAGAGGGGAGGGAGGCGGAAAAAGGATTGCGAAAAAAAGAGCAAACGAAGATTGTCTCGAAAGGGTATTCAGTGACGGATCGATATCTGACCGTCGTTTTATCACGACTTCTCGATGAACGATAGACAGTTCAAGCCGGAGAGAGAGAGAGAGAGAGGATATAATCGTTGGTGGTGCGCGAATTAAACGAATTTCATCAGGCCACGATCGAGTCTTAAATTAAACTCGCTCTGTACTTCTCGATATACATTCGGGCTACAAACGAGCCGCGATTATACGTCGATCGACCGGATTACGTATTTGATGAGGCAAAAGGAGGGATGTAATCGAACGGAATGCTTTTGGCACGGGATATCGCCCTAGGGGGATCAAAATGCCGAGGAAATAATGATAAACGTGTGCATGGCGGGAACGGGTACATTGTTCCTCCGATGAATTTCACGTTATCTTGTAATTTCGTTTTGATTGGTTCGTGGTATTTCTTTGAGCATTGGTATGAGTCGGTCGTTTGCGAAATATGAGGGAATTTTTTTTTTTTTTAATAAGAGAATGGTGAACATTTCGCTATACGTTACACTTTTTACCGTTTTTAATCCAAGTGCATGTATTCTTTTGTTTCTTTTTTTTTTTTGTGAGGATTGAAATTAAAATTAATCATATTATAATGCTTGATTTACATTTCTTAAATTTTTCATACATTGTTCACGGAATAAAGAAAAAAACTATTTCTGCGAAGTATCATGTGTTTACTGTGATGCGAAATTATTAGTTGTCAATCGAAGTTTTAATTGTAACGGATGATTGGTTCTGTTTATCATGCTTGAAAAACTTATTCGTTTATTTTTGGTTTTATCTACTGTGAACTTGCTATCAGTAGAATAGGTACATGATTGATCGTACGAATGCGTTATTCGTCAATTATGAACGAAACGAAATGAACATAAAATCTTTTTAGAAACTAATTTAATAAAAAAAAGATTTAAAAAAGGATAATTATATGTTATTTTTCTAAAAATATATTATCTTATACATTGGAATTTTTCATCATTCTAAATTTAATAAAACTTTCTTATTTATCTTTTTTATTTAGTTTCTTAAATTATACGAAAAATGAGGTTTTGTCTTCGTTAACAGTGTTTTGTTATTATTATGACAATCTCGACTTTTGGAACAAAAGAAATTATCATATTTTGCTAGAAACAAAATGTACTTATCATGATTGCAAAAAAAATAAAATTGCGTTTAACGAAAAATCACTTATTGAATGTACAATTATTTAAGCAAAAAAAAAAATAACGATGTAGTGTATTAAAATTTTGAAAATTCCAAATATTCAAAAAAATTTCATTATTTATGATTGAGAAAAAAAATTTGATAATTTGAAATTCGAAATCTATAATTAAAAATTTATACTTTGAAACAAGATTCAAATCAAATTTGATATTCGATATTTGTATTTCAAAATTTTTCGAAAATAAAAATTTATAATTCGAAATTGAAATTGAGCGGAAAAAATCAAACTTGATATGTATTTATAATTTTCGTGGGGATATTTGTGGAAATTCGATGTGTTAAATTCAGTTTCGATAGTTGAAGATAAATTTGAAATTTGTAATTAGATTTATATCTTTGATATTTTATTTTAGCTTATTAGAGCTTTAATATAAAATTCAACGAGTCACAAATTGAAGGTAGATATTGCCATTCTTTAACGAAGGAAGTTTTAAATGAGTCGAACATCGAATCGACTTCAAAGGTACGTATACTTTAGCGAGTTCAAACATTACGAAGTTCCAAGTTCTAATTCGCGTAGAGTTCGTTAGTTTACCAAGTTCTGGCGAGTCCTTTAACAGATCCCTAACTTGTTCACTTTGACGTACCAATTTGTTGTAATCGCAACGCTAACCATCATGTCTGAACTAATATTTTCATTCAAGAATATATTCCTAGAATTTTAAAATTCTGAATTACTTTTCTTCTTGAAAAGTGAATACACCCTCTACGAGTAAATAAAACTATTTCCAAAATATTGCTCCATTGATTGATTGCTGCTGATCATTATCTAATTAATTAAAAAAAATAGCAAATAGAAAAAATAAATCTAACTTATTTAGTGACGATTTTTTATTAAAAAGCAAAATAAGATAATTATTCCTTGTTTATTTGAGAAAAATAACGTACAAATATTTAGATTTTAATTATATATCGAGGAATATTTTTTTCTTTCGAATAAAATAAGAAAATAAGTATATAATAATGATAGATAAAAATAAAATGGACAATATAACTGATTTCAATTTTTTTGTCTAAATATTTTTTACCAATTATACATTTTTATTATATATTTTTTTTTTCTTTCAAAAATATCTAAATATCTTTTGCATAATTACGATATCTCCAAAACGGAGCATATGAATCATAAGTAAAAAAATGGCGGCAAATTCAAATCAGTTTTCCACGTACCATCAACTCTTTAAATCATCGTTCAACGATACACGAAGGATAAGAAGAGAAACATTTTCCACTTCAGACTGTAAAATCGAAACGCAAAAAGTGTCATCGTAACAAGAGGGAAAGAATCTTCTTCATTAACCTTCTTCAGAAGGGAGGATCAGCGCCATAATTACACGATTAATTAACCATCATCGGATCGGGCAAAGAGGTCTGCCTCTCCTTTTAACAGTTTTTCTTCGTTCTCTCTTCACAGCTCTCTTAAGTGACAAAAGAACGAGGCTCGCGCGTTGCTTTAACCGATATTCACGACATCGAGAACGATACTCGAGATGTGACCCGAAAGAGAAGTCCTCGAAACCCTTTGCCAGCGCTGATACCATCCTTGGAACGCGGAATCCGTGTAGCATAGCACGTTTAGTTACGTCATCCTTCTTACGATCTAAACATATATATACATATATGCACATCTATTCTCGAGTCGTGAATGGCGTAATTTTCTTGGCTAAGACTATGTAACTATGTATTTTCATGCAAAGAAATTTTAGAAATTATAGAAATAGATGCAAAATAGTAGATGTAAATAAATTTGAAAAAATACATAATGAATGGAGATATTTTAACTTGAATTATATATATATGTATATTTAATTGATTTCTTATTATAAGTATTTTAATATTTTTGTGCAAGGAATGATTTTCTTTAAAAAATATAATTCTATTAAAAAAAAAAAACGAAGTTGACAATAAATGTCTTTTAATCAGAGAGAACTTGTATCGTCTACAATCTCTGAGAACACTCAATGAAAACAATAATTTTGAATTAAAACGATTTAAATTTAAGAAATTTATTCTAATATAAAAATATAAATTTTACATTTACAAATTTTCTTGTACAAATAAAATGAACAAAGTAATGAACGTAGTAATGGATAATACGATATTTATTTACACACGTGTATAAATTATCAAAAAAATTTTGTTCATCGAGCGTTAAGAATTTTAATCTTCCAACGTTACTGATAAATTTTCATTGTGCAAACCGCTCGATTTCGTATAATACGCCTCCGGTGTTCGTTCGAGAAAACTCGAACAATGCTTCAGTTTAAACTGCACGCGTGCTCTGAAATCGCACGGTGGACGACTGGATGCGCCGCGATTTATCGTAGCATCGAGACCGTTTTCAGAATACCGATGAGCTTGTGACGGTTCTCCTTGCCACCGTATGGTATCCACACCAACAGAATTCTCGAAAATCCTCGTCCATACAAATACATCCTCCGCTGTTTAAAGCTGGGCTACTCGCGTTAAGATAAAGCTTACTCATTTATACGATAAATAGACTGCGGATATTTATGCAAATTTAACATTTCCTGAATTACAATTACGGAAATAAAATTGAAATAAATATCCGTTCTTCGTAACTTTATATATTTTCACCCACCATTCCCTTGATTTTTAAATATTTAAATTTTTAACCTCATCTTCTCAATGATAAAACTGAAAGATTATTTTAATCTAATAATATAACAGTGCAATAAATACGAAAAATTGTTCTACCCATTCGATGAGAAATTCTTTGCAGATTCAAAGTTTTTTTACAGACTCGAGTGAAATTTGAAATTTAGAAAATTAATACTTATAGAAAAGTACAGTGAAGCTTTATTATTAAATTAATAAAGCTTCACTGTAAAAAAATAAAAATTAAAAGTCAAAATTTTATTTTATCTTTAAAGGATTCGTGTAATCGAATGAGTAAAAAATAATTAAAGAATGATCGTTTCAACAAATTTTAACCGCCCCTCGCGGAATTCAAGTGATATTCGACTTGGGTTGCACGAGTTTGGGATCGTGCTGTTCACCGGTGTGAATCGGTTCGGTGTTCTCGCTTCAACGAGCGAAATCGATCGTTTCAAATTCGTCGCGCTAATTCGTCAGTTAATGAAACCAGCGTCCACTTTCGGAATCAATCAGCCCCGGTGGGGGGTCACAGGCGTGGCGAGAATTAACGCCGCCCGGAATTACAGTGGAATTAAATGAAGATTAATTTTCGTTTGAGCGCGACCTTCTGTCTGATCGAGACCCAATCATACCGGCTGTTTTAGACCCTTAATTGATGTGGCTCGATGCAAATATGGATGGAACTCGTTTCACAGCATTAAAAAGAAAATATACACCTTTCGGCTTAACCATTTGAAACAACCGATCGAAACTGGTCTTTTTGTTCGAGTACAGAAGATAGATACTTGGTGTATATTGGAGATGTCGTTTTATCGTTATTAATATTATTATTGTTTCATATTTATAAATTACAGGAAATGTTAATTGATTTTATTTAATTTAGTAGATAATTATTCTACATTCAATTCAAAAAAAAAAAAATATATCAAACTTGAAAAATATTAATCATTATTCCTTTATCATGGAAGTATTTCAATTAATTCAAGAAAGAATCCGATAAAACAGAGGAGAGGGAAATAAAACCGTAGTTGTTACAATACAGGCAATAATTGATCGAGAAGATCGGAATTGAATATTTAATTTCATGGTAATCGCATCTTTAAAAGCGCTTAAAACGCTTCAATGCTTGAAGGGAGGAAAGGGTCCTTGAGTCGCGAGATGTTTTTCATTAATTGTCGAAGCACAGGTGTGAAAAGAATCCTTCATTCTTCTCTTTGAACTTTGTTAGACGAAAGATCCCTTTGCGACACAAAATTAAATATAAAGTCTCTTTACATATGATTGATCGTAAAAGATTTGCAAAAGGATCTTGTTCTGCGATTTTTTAATTAACGTAGTCGAGTCGAAAAGCTATTATTATATCAGCTAGATGTATAATTGAAACAATCGAATTATTGCTTGAGCAATAATTACACGAGAACGAATAATAACATTATTTATTGTCTAAATAACGATATTCGTATAATTCTTATTTACTAATTTCGTATATACAAAGCATCTTTTCGTTTAAAAATGAAAAAAAAAAAAAAAACTCACGAGAAGAATCTTTACGTATACGTATCTCTTAAATTATATCTCTGTATTTTTAAAAAATAATTAACGCACAGTTCAGCATATTACAGAAATACCAATTTAATACTCTTACGATTGAACGAAATTCAATTATTTAATCCGATAAAAGTTCTATGTAAGTGAAGAAAATTAATGGATTAATTATTTATCCATTGTTTCAGCAACAACAGCAGCAAGCTCAGCAGCAAGCCCAGCAACAGCAACAACAGCAACCGCAACAACAGCATCAGCAACAACAGCCGCAGGCTAATTCGCCAGGAGGTGGAAATGTGGGGAAAAGCAGCCCGTCGCCGGGAAATTCGGCATCCCCTGGCACTGTGACAGCGTCCAACAAGTCGCAGACCGAACCTAAGCCGGTCGAGTGCAATTTGTGCCATCGAAAATTCAAAAATATACCGGCACTCAATGGCCACATGAGACTCCATGGCGGTTACTTCAAAAAGGTGAGCCAATTAAGCTTTCTAATATTTGCTTTTCCATAATTATATTGGAAAGATTGTGTCATCGTTTCAAAGAGAATGTCGAAAATGTTTTTTAATTGTTTTCATTTTCATTTTCAAATCATTAGAAAATTTAGTTACTTCTGATGATTAATAATTACATAGACAAATAAATTTATCGTTTACCGTTACATTCTGAACGAAATCATTGATATAAATTGGCAATACAATTTCGACGTCTTTATAATCTCTCTTTTTTTAATATGAATTTTTATATAATATTACAATTTTGTATAGGTAAATCTAAGTAATAACAATTGTATTTTATAAATACAAATATTACTTCAATGTCTAATTACGTTTTAACTGCATAAAAATCTACAATCTACTCACAAGAATTAGAATTGAATTTGGTTATTTATTGAAAAATAATTTTGCTCTCATTCTTTCTCTACACATTTCACTTATAATTGATTTAAATCTAATTAAATCTTCTTTCAAATTAAACCAAATTGTACAATGGATATTCTATTATATTAGATAGATATTTTTATATCACCTTTTAACATTTCAAATTTCTTACAGAAAACGTAAATATCCGTAATCTACTTGCAAATAATCATTCTTCAAGAATTATTGTTCCTTCAAAGAACCGTGAAAATTCATTTTTCATCGTTACCCTTTCTCTCTAAAAAGAGAGAAAAGGAGAAGAAAGATAAAGTCATTCGGAGAATCGTTAATTCTAGTCTTGCATTTGTTTCGCTTGCTTCATCAATTCTCCTCGAGACGGTCTCGAGATGAAAATTATACGGAATCCGGCTTTGCTTACCTCTTTCACGAACCGCGTTTCATCACCAGGGGGAAGGGGGGTAGGATTGAATTTTCAAGAAGAATTTCATGAAGTTTACCAAAGGCTACGGGGAACGTGCAAGGTTCACCAACATTACCATATGAATTCGCAATCCCAGAAACTCGCGCGGAGAGCTTCTTGTAATCAGTTGGTGATTTCATGGAAATCTCGACCGCCGACCGAAATGCAATCAACCGGCGATTTTCGTGAAAATCTCTTTTTATACGCTCTTTTCTTCGCCGTGCATGAGACGATAATAATCGTTGGGGGATGAAAAAGGGAAAAAGTAGAGAGAGAGAGAGAGAGAGAGAGAGAGAGAGAGAGAGATTGAATGTCCTAACTCCTGTATGGTTATCGAATTCGTATCTAATCTTCAAAAATGACCGATCGAGAAGGAAGATAATAAATTTAGAATTTTTCGATGGACCTTCCATTGGTATCGATTTTATTTCACTTTTTTTATTAAGGTAACGATAATTATCTGAAAGAGTGTTTGGATTAAATTTTTCTTTCTCTCGAAGAGAGGAGCTAGTAATAAAGGAAATTAATTAATTTTCAAATTCTCGTTTTTCAATTTTTTTGAAATTAATTGTGATTTTTTTCTGGTATTTCGTAATCTCAATGGAATTAGGTGAATGTTTAAACGGCGAACGTTTGATCCACGCTCTATCGAGAACAATGAACATTTCTATGTTAAATCTCATCTCTATCGAAATGGAGGAGAGAAAAACTTGAGAGACGAGCTCCCTTTCCCTATAAATGACGCGCCGTTCGTTAAGACATTTTTAATCAACGAGGGGAAAGGCGACGAATGAAAGAGAAGGAAGGAAGGAAACCGAGAGAATTGCTGATCTTTCTATTCCAACGACTGCAACAGCCTGCCTCTTTCTTGACCTTATTAAGAGCCTTTCTCCCCTCAGAGGATAGAAAGAAAGGAGAAAGAAAAACATGAAATCGAGCAGAGTCCTCTCTTTAAGATTTCATTCCTGATTCCTTCTCTCTTTTTCCTATCTCTGTACGATTATCTCTCTCGAATGGATCGCGAAACGAAGAAGGAAAGTTTCAAATGGCAAATTTGTACGAAAATCGTTCCTTTTTTTTTTTTGTTTTCTTTTGAGTTACAATTATTCATTTTTCCAAAAAGCTTCGTTCATTATGGATTTTTAATTCTTCTCCTTTCGCAAAAATTGATATAAAGTTAATTCAAATCTATTTCACATTCCTATGTAATTTAAAAGTTTCAATTCAGATAATGAAAATACGAAAAAGTAAAGATAATTTAATGATTCGTTGAATATTTAGAAAAATGATGATAACTAGATTTCATCTTAATTACTAAATAATCAAATTTCAATTATTAATCCAGAGATTAATGTCTCATTTCAAGAGCTGAGAAAAATTTGAAATAAATTAAAATAAATAATGTTATCCGTAATAAAATACTTTAACATTAAATCACTAACAATTTAAATAAAACAGTTTACATTAACGTTATGTTCTATTTCTCAAAAGCACAACATTTGTACGTGTTTTAAATTTAAGAAGATTACACATTTAGAAATGTATTTTAGAAAATGTTCTGCGTGCGCATACCGAATACATTACGCGCAAGTTTCACGACTCTCTATTCTTATTCCTTGCACACTGCCCGAGCGAAAACAAACGTATAATGGATAACAAAACAGAGATAACTGTATAACAATTTAATAGTGCATTAAATTTAAAGTTTAATTATATTAATTTTACTTTAATAAATAATAATTTGAATTTTTATCAATTTATTGATTATAATAATTATAGTATTAGTAGCTTTTTTTCCATTTTTAGTCCTATTATATTAATATTTTTAATATTAATCATTAGTTATATGAATTTTATATCCATAAATTAATTTGATCTATCCATTAAATTGACAGAATTATATTATTAGGTTTAGGATTAAGAATTTATCCAGTATTATTTGTGGGATGGATTTCAAATTGTAATTATGCAATAATTTCTTTTGAAATTAATTTATTTCTTTCGATTAATAATTTAAATAATTGAAAGAAATCATAATAAATCACACAATCCATCCCTCTAATCGTCTCTAACCGCAAATATTCGATACACTCCCCCCTCTCTCTAAAAAAAAGGAATCAGTCCATCCAAGCTTACACGCGGAGGAAAGATCGAACGAGAGAGAATAAAATGGAAGGGTAAGGCGATGATCGAATCCAAATGAACCCATTAACAGGCTCTTTGCTTCCGCGATGGTGGAAAGATCGGGGAGGCGGCACGGTCGGTGGAGAGGGTTGTGCAAACATTGTCTCGAGCTTTCTCCATTATGTAGATTGAATCTGAACCGGTTTTCAACGTCGGGGGCCCGAGTTTTCAACTCGCCGCAACTCTCGCGCGCATCCATCCTCCCCCTCGTCCAGCGTCCGGATCCATTCATTTTGATCTGTGTACATACATTCATATTCATGCTCGTGGCGGCCCCACGATCGAGCACAGGTCCGCGTCGACGCTTCAGGGACACACAAGCGTTCACGGTTCACGGGCGGGGAACAGAGGCGTGAGTGCAGTTGGATGTATGTGTTCGCAGCCAGCCACGCGAATGTGCTGTGTTAATGGGTTGCCATGTGAGCACCGAAGGTGTTCTTGCTGGATGGGTAAATGGATCGACGAATCGTCTTCGTAAGAACTGTTACTGTTGAGTTTCGATTATTGTCGGGTAACGTGTTGGGGATTAGAAACAATAAGATTTTTACGAAAGGGATAATGTGAATATTCATAAAAAATAGGAGAAAAATGGAGTATTAATACTCGTGCAAGACAGTGATTAAATAACAGAGAGAGTAAAAATTATTTTGCGTAACAGAGTACATACATAATTTCGCATTTAGAGAAATGAAAATTCCATCGCTCAAACGAAAACAGGTACGAAATTGGGCAAATTTTGAATAACTTTGGAAATGGTGATCTTCGATCAATAAGTAGAAACTCGTTAGAACTAGATACAGTTACTTTTGAGTTGGTGTAGAGAAAGAAAGAAATTTCGATTCGTTATCTCGAAGATCGTTTATTCGAATCTCTTGCTTGCGCCATTAATCCCAAGCTCCAAGATAAATGATAGATAAGATTCTTAAATGAACGGAAAATTTCCAGGAAAAAAGTTACCTCGAATTTCCTTTTCCACGAAATGATTGTACGAATGTTACTTTGCACCGATGTCTCGAAAAACCATAAAAGATAATGGATAAGCCATTACATCCGATGCGATTCGAGATAAAAAAAAAAAAAAAAGAAAAATTCACGAATATTTCTAACAGTTAAAAGCACAAAACCCAATTTCTTTTCATTTTCGTTCATCAAATCATCCTGTTCCTCCTCTCGAATCATGCTTTTCGCAAATGATCAGAACAATCACATTTGAAATCATATATTCGACGATTTCGATTCGAGCCATTATACGAATCCATCGATTCCTCTCGAAGCAGGAGGACAACGGCTATTATCGAGAATTATTAAGCAGTTTCGATGGTTTTTCATCCAAGTGAATCCGGATTGGAGGCACGTTCCATTCGAGAAGGGGAGCAGAATGCATTCCCGCGTTTCCTCCTCGTGGAAAATCGTGGGGGAGGGGAATATGTGCGGCCAACGGCAGCATCCGAAATCCTCCGCGTGGAAATTGTCGGGCGAAGAGCGGTTTAAAGTTTTGTCGAGCGGACATCGTGAACGGGATTAAGGGGGGATTCACTGGGACTTTTAAGTAATACAAGAGTACTCGGCGGCCTGGCTCCACCCAGCGCTTGAATATTTTTCGTCCGTTTGCCGGTGCATCCCTGGCCAGCGACTGGCCGTAATCCTCGAATAAATGGAATTCGGTCGATTTGTCTTCGGGGAGATAAACGATGAGAGATTGAAAGGAAATTAACCGATCGTTAATCGATAAAAATTTTTTATCCCAACGATGAAACGAAATTATATTTATCGAAAAATAAAACGATAATGATGTTTCAGAAGAATTGATTGTAAATTTATTTGTTGAACGGTGGTTTTTATGCGTTCATTATTTTTTTTCCAAGAAACAATAAAAAAAATTCAAAGAAACAGATACTTCTGACGACAACGAATATGCCAATCGTTAATTAGCACGTCGACGTGAAAACTTTTTTGAAATTTTCGTGCATTTTACAATGCAATATCTCAATATTCGTCGTGTACAAGCGAGTTAAGCAAAAATTGAAAATTGTAATTGGCGTTATGCATACGTTTGAAGAAACGAGCGAGATTTAATAAAAATTTTACATACATTAATTTTTACTCGTATTAAAATTGTAATTTGATTCAAACATTTACAATGTACAAATGTATTGCCGAAAAGAGAAAATAATGATTCTCGTTGAAAGAGAATATAGAGATTAATTTTAATTCATAGTGAACGCGATAACCGAGTGTATTAAAATTAGCGAAGCTTCATAATCGATATCTTTCATAATCCTAAATACACGTGTCAAAGTACGTAATACCTTGCTGCTTTCGTTTCAAAACGTTAATTAATTATCCTATTTAACTTTTCTGTTGGAAAATTAAAAGCGATTTATGAAATAAATTGGGAATAATTGGGGAATATATAGTTGGTCCAATGAAAATCGGAGATAATTTATAGTTGAGATTAAATTCGCGAATCCATTATACGAGGCGGTAATCGGTTATTCTCTCTTTTCACAAAAATGGTGAAAATAATCATTTAATTCTTTTTATTTCCCTTCAATACGATGCTGCAAATAAATGTATTGCAATTCAAGAAAATTCATGAAATTCCTCGATGCCTCGATCGCTATGTATCCGTTCCTTCATTATTAAACCAAAAATCCCAAGGTCCCATTATACACGGCTGTTCCGATACTATTCATATTGAAATTCTTGTAACGTTCAACCACATTTTTAATTAAACAGCAACGAGAATGCTACATGAATATGAAACGTTTATTTCAATCGGTGACGATAATAATTAATAATAATAATAATAATAATAATAACGGATAAAAAAAAGGAATTTTATATTATTATTTAAGAATCGGATATAAATATTTAATTGATACTGCGCGTAGTTCTTTAGATCGTTGCATTAATAAATTTAAATTATGAATATATCATATTGTGTTCGTAAAAAAAAAAAAAAAAAAAGAAGAATTCATTTATATTTCACCATTCAAATCTGAATTTCACAATTAAATGAGCAATATGAATATGGAATTATTCGAGCAATATATAAATGATATGAAATTATGACAGTAAATTTTACATAAATTTAATCTTTTGCTTCATTTTTTTTTTTTTTTTACAAAAATAATAAAATTATTTAATTTCAATTTTAGTTGTCGTATATAACAATGTTAATTGTTAATTTAATGAAATTCTAATGTAACAAAAAAGAAAAAAAAATAAATCATCTATAAATAGGATATTTGAAAAAAGGAGGCTGGAAAAAAACAATAAGTATAAATTAAGAAAATTATTTTTTCATTTCTCCTTTCTATTTTACATAAATTTAATTGCGTACATGCATAAATAAAACCGTAAAATTAATATTCCACAAGAATTCAATCATACTTTTAATCGAAATCCATATTATTTTATTATTCGAATAAATAAAAAATTTGAATTTCATGATGAAACCACGTGATAAAAAAATTTATACCAAAAATTTGTACACAGGCTCGAAACTCGATTACTTCCGTAAAATCAATCGTGCGATCTACTCTCCTAACCCTTTCGACTCTCATCCTTATAGTCTAATAGAATTAGAATCGAAAACGACAAAAAGAAATACAAGAAATAAAATAAAAGAAGAAAAAAAGGAAAAGAGACGAGATAGGAAATAAAGATTCAAAATGGAAAACAAGAGAATTCCTCGAACTCGCTACTTACACAACGAACGAAGCACATTTCATGCTCATTTCATAGGGGAGAGCGAAAAAAAGAGGCAAAAAAAAAAAAGAGGAAAAAAAGGGGGGAAAAAGGGAAAAATAGAGGAAAAAAAGAGTGAAAAAAAAAAATCGAACGTGTGTACATTACGGTAGACAAGAGAACTCGCGTTCGAGGCTGGAATCGACACGGATCGAATTGATGAGACGGAGCCAGTGAACGTTCCGCAATCAATTCCGCGTATTAACAGCATCCGATCAATATTCATGAACCGAGCGTGGTACGCCACGTCAAAGACAGAGTTCAATTTCGCGGCAGGTGATATACATGTAAGTGACTATATATGTACATACATAATAACGTGTTATGTATAGGGGATTTAAAAAAAGGAAAAATGAGCCCAAAATTTCGAGGAACGTTATTCGGAAACGGAATACGAAAAGATTAGTGTATATATGTACACGTGTACAAAGTGGTTTAAAGAACTGAATCTTTCAACAAAATCTAACAATATCTATATAAATATATAAAATATTTATTCCATATAAGAAATAATACGTAACATAAATTTATATAAACATTTACATACCTAAATATCTTTAATTAACGAATATATTAATCAATCACAAGCGAGTTATTTTATTCTTTCGTCAAGATAAGGTATAATTTTTATCCAATTCAATACTATTGCTTCGACTCATTTGTTCAAAACGACTCGCCGGCGGTTCGTACCCAACACTACCGGCGACAAATCTAAACGCATCCTATAATAATTTTTCCTTAATAACAAAGGGGGAAAAAAAAGAAATCAATTTGAAATCATTTCACAAAATTATTATTTAAACTTTATCCGTATATATATCTGATGCTCGCATCACAAAGCATCATCAGACACGCATATCGAAGTAACGTATAGGAAATTGAGAAGCACGATGACGATCAGCGATTAACGACGCCCTCCTCCCTCGCCATTAAGGTTTCATCAAGATGACGAAGCTGAGCCACGCATATCACGGTGATGCATGGTTCCTCGAAGGGAACGGTGGTTTCGCGTGAAACAGGACGAAGATATATGCGCGTCCGGCATGGACGTATGCTAATTGCCGTGGCGGCGCGTCCCAAGGACTGGCACAATTAACCCTTCGTTTCATCGGGGCCACTAATCTACGAACCAGTCGTGACCGATCGAAGTATCAATCGCGTTTCCGATTAACTGGCCGCGTCCAGTGATGGACGAGGCCTGGGTTATTGGCCGCGTGGGGAATGTTTGACGCGTAGATCTCGAGATGGGTTTAAGATTTGTTGCTTTTGATTTGAAGAATCGTGAAATGTTTTTTATTATTTTTTTTTTTTAATTTATCTTTAGATCACACCGTTGTTGTTGCGTTGAAGAAGAACAATGTATTGAATTTGGAAGTGACGCGAGGCGACGTTCGATTTTAAGTAATGTTGAAGTTTTTCAATACGTGCAAATGAGAAATAAAATAAAATTGTTAATTGTAAATTTGTGATTTTAGATTTTGTTGCTGGACTTTGGGAAGAATAAGTGTAATGATATGAGAATTCGAAAATTTGAACAATTTTAAATTTAAAAAATATGCAGGAATGAGATGATACTTAAGTTTAATCGAGAAATTTTCTTGAGATAATTTTTTGCAATATACACAAATGTACTTTTTTTTGGCATTTATCTTATTTATTTATACTATTTGAAGTATAATAAATCAGATAAATTAAATTTTTATTATTCTTTATATCTGATGATAAATATAATAATATAAAAGATTAGAATGTTAATCAAGATATTCAACGCTAATCGTAAAAAATTAATATTTCTAATCGAAATCAAAAGTACGTTTAAATTCTTGTTAAATAGAGATGAACATTCTCTTCTAATTAAAAATCAATTATTTCCATCTTTAATTTAATCCAAAACACTTTTGATCGTACATTTACAATTATTTACATCGAAAACTAACTGTAAAGGGATAAAAAAAACTTTGAAAAGAGCCAATAATGGGGCCACCATTCTCCAGTTACTTCTTTCCTCCCATTTTCTTTTCTCTTTCAGTTCTTCTTCATTTCTGACATTTTTATCTTCTCTCTTTTATAATCCGCCCTGATCTCTTCAATCTCGTTCCACTAGCACCCCTTTTTCCTTTCCTACCCTCCTTTTTTATGTTACTCTTCCCTTGGATTATATTTCCTCTTTTCCATCGATCCATTCTTCCTTTCTTTCTCTTGGCGCTTAAATCTAACATTCTAATCCACAGTTAACCTGAATTACCTAAAATTAGATCCCGAACGATTCACGAGCTGTGCAACTATCAGGTCAAGTAGGATCGTGTTACGCAACCAAGCATTGTCCTCAATGGCTCGACAGAGTTCTTGACGATATTTGACGAGAGAGATCGAAATTGATTAAAAGTAATGGATGGAAATGTGTTGATACTCGAGGCGATTTCGAATCATTGTTATTGGTCGATGAATTCAAGTTATTCGTGTTGTTGTATTTGGTCACAGAAGAAGAAAGAAACGTAGAAATTTTCATAAAAATTAAAGTATTATTCATTGATTGATAAATAATCAAATTTTTAATTCCATTAAAAGACTAAAGTCTCTAAATGTTTGCCTAAAAAAGTTGAAGTTAATTTTTTATGGGATTAAACACGTGATGTTTTTAATTATTCCAGGATGCTGAGAACAAGAAAAGCGAGAAGAAAGAGGTTGTCGGCCCGCCTTTGCAAACCGCGTCCGTCAGCGTTAGAGCGCTCATCGAAGAAAAAATTATACAGAAAAGAACGACTGGTAAGTTGTATCGAAAATTTTGAAACATTTATTAGCTCTTCCATTGCGTCATCAAAAAATTAAAACTTCAAATTTGGTCGAAATTAAATAAATTTTATTTAAAATGAGGTAAGAAATTTGCTGGAGCATCGAATAAAATTCTAAATATTCAAAATAATCTGCATAAAAAAATTATTCCATTAAAGAATATACTAATTATTAATTTAAATTACAAAGATTAAGAAAATATGCTTTTTAAAAATATATAATTTATATAAAAAAATAAATACAATGCTTACGAAATTTATCATATTCAATCATATTTTTATTACTAGATCAAAACGTATAACGTTATTCATTGAATATCAAATAATGGCATTAATAAACAACATCGAAATTCAAGGAATGTCTTCCTTTGAAATAGGAACACACGCGATGATTTATGTGCTTTGAAACGTATCTCGGTTAGATTACGTCTATCTTCCTTACTGCTTATGTTTCTCTCTCTCTCGCTCTATCTTCTTAACATTTCGCGAACTATAATCATAAGAAACATACCGAGTTATATTAACTGTCGAGTTACGTTAACTTTCTCTTAGACACATTCAGGATCCTAACGTGACATCTGGTTACAGAGAATCTGTCGCTGAACTGCTATGTACACACTCTCGAGTGCTTAAGACTGAAACTAATTGTAAAGCAACTTGGATAATCGTGGAATTCATTAAAGTAAAGTGTAACGTGGGAATAATATTGAAATGTTTCGATATAATCATAGAGAAAAATGTTAACCGATTCAATTTGTTAAATCATTCTTCTTCAAATTAAAATATTATTTTATATATAAAAAAAAGAAAGAAGTAATGCATATGATTTGCTTTGAATTCGTTTATTAAAATTGTAAAACGTGAATAATTAAAATAACTTGTTATAAGTAATTATATCTTGATGGTAGTCTCCTAAGTAAGTTGATTTCTTAGAAAAATTTTCCAATTCTGGCCATTTTAATATTCCATATATCTATAATTTCCAATTATTATTATTATTATTATTATCATAGATATATATTTCAATAGCATAATAGCATCCTCCATATCCTGTAGCGATATATCTTTCGAAACCTGGCCCAATTCAAGCCCATTTCATATCGAAAATCCATCCTCTAAACGAGCCAACTATAACCGAACGCAAACGAATCCTGAAATTTCCATCGAACAGCCACGCAACACTAGGATAAAATTTCAACAGAATCCGAAATGAAACGCGAAAGTTCATACGAGATAACGTTCGCGGGTTCATTTTTTAACTTTCCAATCAACGTTCGACCCGATGAGTCGCTTCCACGACGAAATATTAATCCGATCAACTTCGAGGGGCGACGCTGAGAACAAAATTCTCGCTTTTCGAATGATTCATGCGATCCACCTGCGTGTATTCCAACGCAGACACCGATCCAACTCTGTCTCCTCTCCTTGCTCCTTTTGTATTTGTTATATATATATATGCTGTAACTTATATCTGTTTTCCTTAATCAAAATATGAATTTTAATAATAATTTTTGTTTTGTAGCTTAAATAATATTTATATTCATATATTTTTGTGTCTATGATTGTATAGATGGACTAATACGAACAATTATTTTTATTATTAGCGAAAATCCACGTCGAATAATAAATTGTGGTCGCAGATCTTGCAATTAAACCTTCTTTTTTCTCTTCAATTCTCTCATCGTGAATGATACGATTTCGAAAGATCTTCAAAGCGATGTTTAATCTCGTTTAAACGTATCTTTCTCTCTTTTAATTTTCGAGATTAACTTTTTTATAACCATTACAATTGAATTCATTGAATTCATCTTGATATCAACTCAAAGATTCTTTAAAACTCTCTTCACAAAAAGAATTAATCAACTAAAGAAGGTATATGAAATTCAATTTTCTTTTCTCTCTTTCCCGCCAATCTTCTCAATGTTTTGATCCACGAAAAAATAATTGAGACAATCGCCTATACATACATCCATATTTTTAACTCTCTGCTCGTATTCGTTCTTTATCCACGTGTCCTCCCATCCGTGGAAATCCGTGTACATTTTCCAGAAGCTCGCGTGATATTCTAGCCAGCGAGAAATCGCCTCCTCCTCCTCCTCCTCCTCTATGGACTACCGAAGAATCGTGATTTACGAAGCGAGCACGCCAGAATATTTCTCGCATTGTCCACGTTCGAGCGATAAATCACCCCCGCGATGGCTCTGGCGCGGGGGTGGGGGGCGAGAGCCGCGCTTTTGTAACAAAGTGTGCGTCGTTAGCGATTTATGCGCTGTTTCGTTCGCTGCCAAGAGCAATGGCGAAACTATCGTTCCTTCCGCGAGGATTCTTCGACGATTTCATTCGCGTGCTCGAATTAATACGAATGAATTTAACACGCACGCACGCACACAGCCGAATTTCGAGGAAATTCATCGAATGGTGAAAGAAGTTGTTGCGCGGATTTCAAAATTGGACGAATTCAAAATAAAAAAAAACCATTGAACTGTTTATAATATTATGTAGGGATGAATATATATTCGATTATAAAAAGTTTTAGGTTTAAGAAATCGATAATCGATAAAATATAAGCATCTGAATAAAGATGATATCTTCATCAATCTATCGAAATTGTACGAATATATATCTCGTTTCAATGGAGAGATAGTTGGCCATTATTGATTTTTTGAAGGTAAATCAATCAGTCCAAAAGTGGAGTCAGTTCATGAGATCGATCATTAGTCGTTGTTGACGACGCGTCTATCGTGGATGCAGGGATGCAATTAGCGGATGGTTCCTGGTTGAGTTAGTTGTTGGCGGCGAAACGGTTTGATGTTTGGCTCAAGTCTCCAAGGAGGAACGATATTGAAGAGCGCGATGGCGCCTCGTCGACGTGTAAATTCGATACCACGATTTCCAAATTTGATTTACGATCCTAAGTTTCGAGCTCCATCCCAGGTGTCGGTGTTTGTTTGGTTTCATTTCTTCACTTTGGTCAATAGTTGTTAAGTTCCTTTAATTTTCTTCTGATATAATCTTGTTTTATATAGGAGTTTTTGATTATTTCTTTATACATCGAGCTTGTTTATGTATTACTATAGCGTCAACGATGATTAATATTATTTATAAATTTTATACTAAGAAAAGAAAGTTTTTAAGATATTAGGATAATTTTTCATTTAATCAGATGTGGAGCATTAATTTTTATTTCTAACGAATTGAATTTATGCGTGATACGATAAACGAGCTGATTCTAATTTTATAAAAAAAAAAAAAAAAAAAAAAAGGATATTGATTTTATATCAAAATTTACATCAAATATTAAACCTCTATCATACAATTTTTCATATCGTTTTTAAATTATCGATCTATTTACATCTATAACTCCTTCCTCCTCTCCGTCCACACAAAAATTCATTTCCCCTGTAAATATACGATTTCACCGTAATTAAAACAAAATCCAAAAACGATCTCTGTTTTGCTGTTTTTTAATTTAACCCAGGAATATATTCGGAAAAAACAATTTCGAAAATTTTACAATACGGTTAGAAGTTTCGTTTCGATTAGATTGTTGTTTCATTTTAATCTCTCGTTTCTAAAATCTCTCTATATCCTGTACCAAAGAATTATTCGTTTTAATAACGATATCTAGTGATAAATAATATTTCAAAATAAATTACTCGAGATATATAATTAAGATGTAAAAATTGGTGAAGTAGACTTCTACATATATATATGTAGAAAGATTAAGATATCGATGATCACGATTCTAGTGATGGAGAAGAGGAAAAAAATGGTTGTCCAGAATGCGTTGCACTTCGATGAAAATCGTGGGGCGCGCGTTGCGGCGAACATGATATAAATATTCATTGCATATTTAGAGAGGTTGCATATTCACCGAACGAAACATTCATAAGCAGATAAATTGATTGTAAATGAATAAGTAATTACAGACGTGCGAGTGTGTACCAAGTATTACGTCCGTTAACAACGTAATAACGGAAGCAATGCGAATTTTAAAACAATTTGCCGTATGATAATGCCGCCGTAAATACTTAAAATCGATGTTTCATCGATTCGGGGGATACGCCATTCGTTGAAACTAAATAATTTTTCAACTGGTCGGGCGAAATGTAGTGGCAAATTGATAAATATAAATAACACAAGAAATCGATGAGAATCGATCGTATTTTTCCAACTAATAACCGCGAGAGAAATAAATAATATCGATTTAATTAATATAAATTAATATAAATGAAGAAACTTGAGGTAACGCATAAAAATGAAACGAAAGATTGTTTTTAAGTAATTCTCAGATTCGCACATATTTGATTGAACGGGATTGAATGAATTGATTTAACTTCGGCTTAGAAAGATAAAATTGGCATAAGTGGAGGGTACAAACATCGACGCGATAATTCTTGAAGCAGAAACGACGATTTATACAAAATTTTCCGGGGGATTTCTGGGGATAGGATAGGATAGCCATTGCTGACGGTGCACAACTCCATGCCGAGTGCATCGCTGCAATTCAATGAAAAGTACGATAAGACGGCGCTAGTTATAGGGTATAACCGATAAAATATCGCGGTTATCTGCTGATCGTTGCGAAAGTTTGGCAAATGGATAAAGAAATATACGACGTAGAGGCGTAATTTAAGACGTTCTCGAGAGAAGGACGACGAGACGTATTCTTCTCATCCGCGAATTTGTTCGAAGTAATCACGAATAGAAATTGCATTTATATATATCTTCTCAAGTTGAGACAAGAAGAATAATAAATATTTCGATTATAAAATTATTTGAACGAGACAATGATCCCGTTATTTACGCGAGAAGTCAAAATTAACTGATAAATTATATCCAGTTGGTCCAATATAAACAATATGAACAAACGATTGTAAATGTATTCACGATAATATTACATATCATTCTATCTCTAATTTAAATTCTTCCTGCTCCAATTCTTTCAAAAACTTTTGTCATTTGTATCGCCAACAATTATCAATTATCACTCGGAAAAAAACTTGAGCTCAAATATTTATCCCAATCAATCTACGAGATGCAAGAGAGGGGGGAGAGGAGGGGGGGAAAGCACGAATATCGAACGCATCGTTGAATAAAAATCAGCGAATTAAAAGAATATAAAAAAACATGCACAAATATCTGCCAATTGAAATCGTATTTATTCCCAATCGTGTATTCTAGAATTTTACACGTTCGACCGATCCAATTTACTTTTTTTCCCCATCCCCTCCCTCCTCTCCTCTCGTTTCGTTTTACTTCATTCTACTTTTTTTTCTTTTCTACCCCAAGGTTCCACAACACGTACGCGGAAACCTTGAAAAAAATATTGATCACCGAGACCCTTTCCCTTCCTCGACCCTTCCTCCTTCGAACAATCGTAATGAAAGCCGAAAACCGAATTTTCCAACGCGGGGTAAAAAAAAAAAAAGTAGAAACAACAGGGGAGGAGGGACACTTCCACTTGGCCAGCGGACAATCTGCTTCTGAACCGCGATCAATGATTGGCAATTTGCAAAAATCCCTCGGCGGTTTCGGATCCCCCCCTCCCTCCTCCGCTTCGGATTTACGTCGTTACGTGACCGTACAAATGCGCGGCCATCAAATGGATTTGCGGTCCGCATAACGTTATGTGTAGAAGCGGCGGCTGAAAAATGCAACGGGGAGGGGGCGGGGGAGGCGGGGGGGAGGAAGGGCTTGCTCTCCGCGTGAATTTCACCGGGTTAATATGAAGCATTGATTTATCGACCGCGCGTGGGCCTGGTGTAAGCTTTATTGCGAATCTAAATACACGTAGCGTATTCGTTAAAATAGAAGCGCGGCGATTGGATGGGGAGGAGGAAGAGAAGAGGGGAGAGGGGGAGGGTGAAACATTTGAACATTTGAAAATAACATTTATTCGCGGTATTGGATGGAATGGAAATTTAACTATCGGTGGAATATTGTTTTTTTCTCCTCCTCCTCCTCCTCCTCCTCTTCCCCTTCCTTTTTTTTTAAATTTATTGAAGTAATTTGATTTTCGTTGTTTTTTTTTTTTTTTTTTTATTAAAGGGATTATTTAGTTTTCGTTCCGTTTTTTCGTTTTATTATTATTATTACTGTTATTGCGTTTAATTTTTTTTAATTAGAAAAAAACGAATGTTTTAACCTCTTGTTGGAATGTATGTATAAAAAGAACGTGATCTTCGGTAATCTAGTCTAATCATTCATATTCCATAATTTTATTTTAATAACAGAGTTTGGACAGAGTTTTATTGTAAACCCGATAAAAATGTTCCGATTACTGAAATAGAATAATTAATCGAATTAGTAAAATCTGTGGTTATATGATCATAGAACAATATGAATACATACTTGCCACGTTTTTTAACAAACAATTTTTCTAAATTTTATCGAAGATATACATCTGATCTTTCATCTTTCTCATAACGATATTACTAATCGAGTAATTTAATATTTTAAATACTTTCGATAAGGGAAACAGAGAAGTGATAATCGAGATGGACAAGTTTAAAAATAACGACAGTATTTTTATTATCGCTTCTTTTTATTAATCCAATTAGAAAATAATTCTATCTCATTTCCTTGCACACGAATAACGAGAAAAAGAATTTTTATACAAAACCGTAATATTTCCATCGATTTCTCCGATCACCATCCACGGAGGCAGGGGTGGGCAGGCCCATTTTTGTTGAAAAATACATTTCGAGGCGTCGTTTACGACAGCAACGAAACCCGACAGATATAAATGCGCGCATATCCTGGCCGAGGCGCGAGAAGGAAATGGGATCCAGTTGTGTATAGGAGAACTTTTCCATGAATATCTCGTACTGGCTTCGTACCTCTCGATCTCCTCCCCCCCCCCCTTTTTTTTTAACGCACGCATTACACGCCGTATAACCGTCTCTCCTCATTGTCGACCACGCCGCTAATAAATCAACCGAAAGAAATTAATATCCGTCTTTGACTATCGCCTCTTCCCTACGGCCAAATTGAAATCGTTGTAAACGCTTTTGTTCGAACGACGGAAATGGAAATTGTAGCGAGCGGCGACGATCGAACTCGATGAAATTTGTCGCGCGTACCATCGTTTCCATGAAATTTTCCTTTTTTTCTTTTTTAAATAGTTTTATCTCCTGTCTTTGGTGGCCGAAGGTGGGAAAGTGTTGGATGAGTCGAGGATGCTTTATTTCGTTGTTGAGTATACGAGTTTTGAAAATTTTTGGACAAAAAAGTTTGCTGTTTTCGTTTGATGTTTATACTCATTTCGAAATGAGTATAACTGAACTCGAAATGAACCAATGGAAAATGTAAGCAACTGAAAAAGTAGAGGACAATCCTTTGAATATTTATCATATATGTCATTAAATTTTTTTTTCTATTATAAACACGCTATTTCACTTTTTAAAGATATATTCCATCCTTTGGAAAACATTTTTTTTTTTAAATCTCCAATAATTACGTAGACATTTATCAGAGATCTGGCAATAAAACTTGTTTTCCTCGAGGAAAGATTATTTCGTTTCCAGCTTGTACGATCGTGAAAAGGCGTATTAAGGAAGGCACAAATGGTCCAAGAAGATCGTAGCCTTCATAATTTATTCCCCATAAACTGAAATGCTTCGACAAAGTACGTTCGCTTAACCGGTATTACGATTAATTCATATTAACGTCATAATAGGAGAGAATGTGTACGCTCGAGACGAGGCAGAAAGGTTCCGCTGCATTCATTGATCTCCTCTCCTCGTTTTCCTTTTTCCTTCGTCCTTCGTCTCTCTTTTCTTCAATTAGCCGCGCAAAAAGAATCCGACAAAGAAGAAGAAAATCGTGCACAACTTTGATGAAGTTATATTTCGTTAAGCTGTTATTTATATAAAATTATTGCCTTTGTAGTCTCGACTTTTGTACAATTGCTTTCCTTTCATTTGATCAGATACAGATATGTTCTACTTACGAATATTATTATTTCATTGTATATTATACTTTGGATATATTCTATGGTATATTTTAATCAATTTGAAAAATTGATCTTAATTTTAGCATCCTGTTTATTAAATTCTGTTACTAAATTATTTTTTATTTTATTATATCTCTTTCTATTTTAATTTGTATATTTCATATTCACATTCTTGGCTGATACACTTTACTTTCTTACTGTTAACAATTTTTTTGGATAATTTCAATGTGTAAGAAATTATCGGATTATAATGTTATCCTGACAAAAAAAAAAGAATTGATCGAAATATATATTTTTTTAAAATGATTTTAAATAAATATCATCTTATAGTAAAAATATAGAATCGTTTGAAATTTCACACGACAGTGTTACATATTGAAAGCAAAGGTAAATATTGACAAATTAATTCAATCAAATATTAATATCGTTAATGCAAAGATCTATATTTAATCCGAAATAAGTCGATATCGATAAAATCCTCAAAGATCTGGATATTTCAATTAATTCATAAAATATGTTCATTCGATGCATACAGTTTCATTTCGAGAAGCATGCGCCGTGATTCCACGTTTTATCGACGAAAATTCACGCAAGTTATACGCAAACAGACACGCCATTCTCTCCAGGAAATTAAACTACCATGATAAAAGCAAATAGAAAAATTCGAAATGAAAATGTTGTTTAATAAGACAAGACGAGGAAAGACGGATAATCGAATCTTATTGCATTAACTACAATGTGAAATTAATATTTATATTTCGATAGATATTTTAATCCCGTTCAAATTTGATCAAGACTTCTCTCTGTATCGATTTGGAATAAAATACGAATATGGAAATGATTAGAGCAATTTCAATTCTTGATAGGTACGGTGCAAATTGTGTTATAATTATCTCGAAAATTATCTAACTTCCCAATAATATTGGAATTTAAATTAATTGCATCGAAAGGGGGAAAAAAGCGAAATGCAGGAGAAATTTGATTGGAGTGCCGAATATGTTTGTATAACACGAAGAAATGTTAGGAAATTCGATATTACCACCCACACATTTCGTTAAGTTTAATTAATAATCATACCTATTAAGTCACATTTCAAATCAGTTACAGAGAGTTTCGAATTATGATAGAAATTAGGGTGAAAAAGTGATACTAAATTTCCATGTTTAATATCATGCGTTAAAAAATAGTAATGTTTATAAAAATTTTTGAATGAGAAGCTTTTTTAAAAAAAGAATTTTACGATATATATTTTTTTGTGAATAATTTATTGAATCATTTATTTTCGTAAATCATTTTAAATATTAGATTTAGAATACATTTAAAATATTGTTACGAACTATAAGAAATAATGTTTAATAAATAAATTAAACGAATAAAGGTATATAATTTTGACACATGTTATAAATGATTCATTGAATCGTTTCTTTTTGTGAATCATTTTTATAAATCCTTACAGATCCTTCTAAAAAATAATAATCATATTTCAAAATTAATAAGAATATATAAAAAGGTATTGCGTTATATTATGCAAACTTAATATTATACTATTTAGAAAAAGTACATATTAAATAGAAAATAAAAATATAAAAGAGTATTATAGCGATTCATAAGAAATTTCTTACGTTATAAAAAAACAGAAATTGTTACCATATAAGAGGACTTGCAAATTATTTTATAGAAATGTTTTGCCTCGTTTTAGCAGCGGACACAAATTCAAATCAACAGGCACGCACAAACGCAACAGTTTTTACCACCCAAGCCGACAGTGCGTCGCAAATTTCCGGCAAAACGAGCTTCGCTGTACCAGCACCGCCTCCATTGGCCTCCGCGGAAAAGGTCCGCAGACTTTCGGACGGCGAGCACTTCCGGCAGCCCAATGTCACCGTTTCCGGCCACACGACCGTGCAGAAACAGCTGCAGGAAGCGCAGACCCAGGCTCAGGCGCAGGCGCTGGCCGACATGATCCTGAAGGTGGTTTTTCCTCGGATTAATTAATTTAATTTTCCATTATTGTTTCTCCAATTTTATCGTAAATTGGATGGATGGAATTTGATTGACGATGAAATTTATTCTTCTTACCTGTTCTTTAAATGTACTCGTTGTTGTTTGTTTAATAAAACATGCACGTGTGTTTTGAATATAGGAAAAAAAAAATTAGATTTCTAAATTTCTATTGAAGGGAACTACTAAAATGGCTGTGAAAAGAACAACTTCCGATCCCGGGCAAAGATTGCATCTGACTTATCAGACATCGGTTCAATCGACGACTAGTCAGCAGCAACAGCAACAACAACAGCAGCAGCAGCAGCAACAGCAACAACAGCAGCAAAATAATCAGGCTCAAGCCCAGCCCACGGTTACTGAAAGTTTCTCAATGACAGGTTACTCTGAAGACGGCGGTTATTTTAGCCCAAGCCTTCAAGATGAGGTGTTTCAACAAGTCACCGCAGTTCCTGACAGCGTTCTTCTTCATGCTACTCAATTGGATTCACTTCAGGTGAGTACAACTTTGATCCTTTTATAAAGAAATTTAATTAATAACTCAAAATAGTGAATTGTTGTCAAAAAATTGTTATCAAAGATTAAATTATACTCAATAACAATAACAACTCGTAATTCGAATTATTCAGAAAGTTGTCATTGGACAAGAATTCAAAATTACATTTAATATTTATAAAAGTATTTAAATTAAAAAAATTTCTAAGCTTTCATATACATTTATGCGTCATATTTGTATACAAAATTGCAAACTGATCGATAAAAATTTACAATTTTTATAAAATTATAGAATTTCCATTTATATAAATTATAAATCCACTTCATAAAAAATTACATCAACGAAACACTTATCTTCCTTCCCCCATTCTTCTTCGCACCCTTCCTTCTCATCCACTAAAAAAGATGAAACGTGACGTGATTTCTAAAGGTAACCAAGCGTGAACAGATACGAGCGTTGCTTGTGCCAAGACAGGATATATCCAGAGTCCTTTGACGAGCTAATTAGTCCTGTTCTTCGTGTCAACTGTCGAAAACCCTTTAGTTTCAATTATGCGACGGAGAGGCCGTTTCTCTTTCTACACTGTAGAATTTAATAAGACGAATTATCCAAGTAGTTAGCACCAATTGCACGACGACGCTTTGTACCGTTTGAAAAGCGTCATATGCGCGTCTGTGTGTGTCATCCACCTATCAATCGAATATCTCATTCTTTCCTCTTTTCACCCCTCGAGAAGTCTCGTTAACGTCTGACCTACGGATACCAGAGATTCCAGCTTAATGGTTGCATCCATTGGCGTGCCATTGGAACGCCTTTATTCCACGCTGATCTCATGGATGAATTCAATTTTTGACGAGAACTAATCGAGTATGAGTCTCGATATTGCCGACGAAACTCGAAATACTGGCTAATATCATTTTTTCGAATGTAAATTTTTATACGAAGGATCGGGTTAATCGAAATAATTTGTAGGAAAATTTCAAGTTTCTTAATTAAAAATCGAAGACAGACAGAATTCTCTGAGTATCATTTTCACAATCAGTTGAATCAAATTAATGGAATCGATAAAACAAAATTTACAACAAGTACAAATAAAATTCTTCTAGAAAACTTATGATATTTTATGCTAAATTACTTTCCAATACTTTTTGAATACTTCGTTTTAACTTTGTACATAATAATGAATATCGATTTCACAATTTCATAATTCGATATAAAACTTTATGCTCATCTTAAGTACTATTTTTTAGCTTTCCCTTTATCACAAACGAATAAACGAACCGTCCAGTTTCAGACAGCAAGCCTCTTACAAGAGCAGCCCGCGGAGCAATTGCAAGACATCACTCTGGAGGACCGATATCCATCGCAGCACACGGTGAACCCAGACCTGCAGGCGTTGGTGAACTCCCCATTGCCGGACTCGTTAGCCGAGTTCAGCACGTACGGTGCCCAATACACGGAGAGCCCGCACACCTTACCTACTCAATCTCCCCTGCCATCGCCGTTGACGAGACACGACAGCCCGAGTTTCACGTATCCGACGCCGCCAGCGAGTCAGGAGGGCCTTCTCACAGGCAGCTTCCCCCTGCTCAGCCCGCAAGAGGATCCGGAAACCGTGAGACAAGTTTCGTCACCGTTGTCCGCGGCCTTCTACGCGAGCACCATGTCCTCCGCGGCGGCTGTGGAGGAAGCTCTGAGCGAGGTGTTGCCAGGCGAATCCGAAGCAGACACCGACCTCTACGGGTCCGGTTCACCGAATCCGCACTCGCCACTGCCAAGCCCGTTATCGGCGACCCCAGCACCGTCGCCGTTGTCCTCGTTGCCGCCCTCCTCGGTCTCCTCACCTGGGCCCGTGTCGTTCACGGGGACGAGTTTCCCCGTGTCGCCGCATCACGCCCTCCAGAACCAGATGATGCCCAACTCGGAGGATCCCCTACTCTCCTCGACCCCGAAAGACTTCACCACGGCCAGCCGCAGACGGTTCGAGTTCCAATCGTACAAATTCATCACCAGCCAGAACTTGGTGGACTTCGGCTTGGGTAACGGCAGCCTGGCCGGCATCGTGGTGGACAACAACGGCGAGTTCAAGCTGATCCAGACCGCGGGATTGCAGAAGACGAATGTACTTGTGCAAACTGGCTCCCTGAGCCCCGCCCTCACGTTCAAGAAGGAGATGCGGCTGGCGACCCCGAAGATGGAGCCTGTCACCGTGAACCTGGGCCTGAACGTGCAGACGAACCATCAGTACAACGCTGGCCAGTTCAATCAGCAGCAAGTGGTGAACCCGACCAAGTTTCTCATACAGACGAACCAAGTGGCCAAGAGTAGTAATCTGAGGCAAAAGCCGGTGGCCGGTGGAAACCTGCCCATCCCGGTCGAGCAGATCAAGGAGGAGCTTTTGGACGAGGACGTCTTTCTTAATCCAAGTAACGTGCCGGCTGGCAGCCCTGTCAGGCAGTGCAGGAAAAGGCCACGCATGGACGGAGGCCTTTACGCGAACACGTCGTATCCGTCTAGATTGAGGAAAGCCTGCGACAGGCATTGGGATAGTAGCTACACGCCGCCACCTATCTTGGATCCTTCCCGCCCTGGGCCGGGTCTCTACGCAAGGCTGCACCAGTACGAGAGGGATTCTGATTTCAGTTCCGACGATTCGCAGGGGAACGATGGCCCGCCCCCTAGAATTAATATCGGCACCAGGTATCAGGCTACGATACCGCCGATCGGTAGTGACGGGGACAGAGGAAAGGGCGAGCCAGAGGCCGACCATCTGCTCTGGGATCCTGGTATAAATAACGTGCTGACGGATAATGAACGTGAGTAGTCGGATTTTGTTCGAAGGTTCTTGGATTTGGTTTATAAGGAACTTGCGATACTTGAAGATTATTTGAGATGCTTGGTTTGACATTTGATGAGTTCGGAAAGAAATGTGGTATGACACCTTCTTTTTTCTCTAATATGAATAATATTTGGAAGCATACAAATTTTTCTGTTAAGTTTAGTTTGTGTATTCAACGTTATGCTATGATGATTTTTGTTACCACTTTTACTCTGAACTCTTCATTTAACATTGGTGAACAATTTCTTCTCTCGCTTGTATATATACGCACTTTTTAAAACCAAGAAAGGTTGCTTACGTAGGATTCGAGTATTTCTATAAAGCAAATTAAAATTTTGTATATTGTGTTATATTAAAATCTCGTATAAAAATTAAGAAAAAATTCTCTCGTATTTCGGGATTTACGTTATTATATTAATAAAATACTGTTTGAAGAATATGTATTTTCTTTTATCATCGATTTTATATCAAATAAAATTTAAATATTATTTTCTCTCCATCCTAACCTTATCGACAATTTCTCGAAATTAAAAATTTGCATATCATTTTTCCTCTGAATTCTCCATTAAATATCCGTCGCAATGAATATTAACAAGCTATTTAATCAAAACGACATATTATCGATAAATAGTTAAAAAAAATTGAAAAATAATATATTAAGATTATTGTTCGAAGCCAGTACAAAGTTTCATCGTAAATTTCATTTTTAAATTTATCGATATAATGAATTTTCGTATTATAAATTTTAAATATAACTAAAGAAAAATATATATAGGGGAAAGAAAATAATTTCGTAAAAACGTTTTATTATTTTATAAAAATACAATTATTATTTCATGAAATAAAACTCAGTTTCATCCGGACCCCGATTAAAGCGAGCAATCGATTTTCATTGATCAGTGTCCCGCAATATTTTTACTTGTACATCACAGAGGAGCATCGCATCAAAAGAATAAATAGATTACGCATAAACGTAGATTGTAATGAAATACAGGGTGGCAAATACGCGAAGCGTTTGCAATATCGTCGTCATGGCACACAGAGACAAATTACATTTAGTTTACGATTTCGCGCGAGAACGCGTTGTTTCCGCGCGATCAAATTCTATCTGAAACGAAAAACTTTTGTTTTGCAGTGGAAATGTACCTACAATTTGCATGCTGCGCCGCGGTACCAGGTGGAGGAAGAAACAAAGAATACGCGCTTCATCTGCTGCACATGTGCAAAGGGAATATTCATGTACGATACTTTGACTTTAATTTTTTCTTTATTCCATTCCATTTACACGCATCTCTGTAAATGATTTTATTTCTCTCTCTCTCTTTCCTTCGATACAATTTTAAGAAGTAGTACATCATTTTATTAATGTTTTATCTCTAACGAAATAAATTCATACGTTAAAGATTAAGATTAGAAGATGATTTACGAATCGTGCTATCTTATTTATGTACATATCATTTCCATTGTCCGTTCATTCTACATTTCGTGTATTCGTTTCTCTATCCTTTAAGTTTTTTTTAACTTCGAACGTCTAATATTTCACCTACTTAATATGTAAATTTAATTACATGCTTTTATCGTAGTTTTTTGATGTGTGCATTACAAAGGAAAAAAATTGCAGTCGAATTTATTATCACTTCGTTCTGGAAAAGTGTTATTCTCTAGAGAAACAAATAGAATGATCAACAATGCATGCTTGTAAAATTATACGCTCCAATTATACTAATCGCACTATCGTCTTATAAATCATGTTAAACTTTTCTTGCACTGTCTAATAATAATTAGCTTCTACTTTCAAAATAATCATCATCTAAAAATAATTTTAACAATCCTGATTATCATTCAACTTAAACGTGTAACAAATTTTCCCAGACAGATTTTCATAATATGTAATTGCTATGTTTCTAGTTCTAAATCGAATCCTAGATATTTAATCCGGACTTTTGAGAATTCAACTAACTTCTTGCAAAGCAAGAAGAAAAGATAATGAAAGACAATTTATCTCGTTCGATACATTTATAATTCACGATTCTATTTTCCAAAATTGATGAGATTAAATACCAAATCGGACATGCAATTTTACAAATTAATAATTTTCGATAATATCGATTCCAGGAAGCCATGCTGAAGTTGATGAGACCAACACCTCCGTTGCCAGCGGAACATCCGTTGCTCAGTTACGAGTGCCACGAGTCCGACCGATGGACGTCGCAAGAGATGGACGCGTTCTATCAGGGCCTGTTGAAGTACAACAAGGATTTCTCTGCGATCTCGCGAGACGTGGGTGGCAAGTCCGCGAAACAATGCGTGCAATTCTATTATCTGTGGAAGAGGCTCTGCCCGGACGAATACAGTAGACTTCGTGTTCGCCACGGTAAACCAAAGATTAAGACAGAGAGCAAGGATTGCAAGGATACCAGGGAGCTTCGCGACGCCATTGCGTCGGTCACGGAGATGGACTTCAGCGAAGACAAATCTATTCTTCATCGCACTCTGGTGAGTTCGATCGATGATTTCTCTTCCTTATTTTGATTTAACATCTAACGTATTTACATTTGGATGCATATGCAAAAATAATTGCAAATGAATTGCGCGATACGTAATATTCTTATGATATTAATATCGTTTAAATATATATCATCTTGAAGTGAATATTAAATGTTCAGTTTAAACGGTTGATAAAAGTTGAGGAAAAAAAATTGTGAATCTTTTCCCCAGTTACAGACAAACGAGAGAGAAAACTCGGCTACTCTGACCACCAGCGACGGAGAGCTGAGATTATTCGCATACGACTGCCCCGATGTGAGTACCATTCACGTATCTTCGTTCTCTATGTATTTTATCTTTTACCTACAAGCTTTACTTGATACAAATAAAACGAATAATTCAAAACGAATACAATATACGATATTATACTTGAACAATATAATTTTTTTTATTTATTTATTCTTCTTTTTTTTTTTTTTTATCAGAAATATACGATGTAATATCAAGCATTTTTTTTTTTTTCTTTCACAAAAATATATACAATGTTCATTTCCTTTTTTTGACAACAAACATCGATCGTTAAATGTCTAGAGAATTCTATCTAAAACTATTATTGTATATCTTTATCGAACTTAAATTCTCTTAAACTAACCAACTTGTCGAGTATCGAGTACGAATCGTTCTAAAAGAAAAAAAAAAAAAAAAAAAAATCCTTTCTATTATTCGAACGAAAATTATTATATTCGACAATAATAACAAATGATCGATTCTTACTCGAAAGTAATACGTGAAAGCGCGTGACGATACTCGACACGCGTAGATGATAACGCGTGAACGTTTAAGTGTCGCATGTGACTTGTTGTTTCTTGGACCTGTCGTTTCTACTTTTCTCTCACGCTTTCTTCTCACAAAGGTACAAGCGCGTTGTGCGTGACAACCACACGTTTTTCTGCGTTTCTACTTATTCTATATGTTTATTATACTTACGTCATCGCCCGTTGTCGTCGTCGTCGTCGTCGTCGTCGTCGCCGCCGCCGCCGTCGCCCCTCGTCGCCGTCTTCGTCGTCGTACATTGTTGTTGTTTGTTTGTGTTGTTTATTTTGGCTTTGTGTTTCTTTGTGTTGTCAGAGCTTTAGCGGAAGTGTAACAGTAACGATGGCCGGGAGCACCCAAACCGCCCAAACCGGCAATACCGGCCACGCCACAGTCAACACCAACTCACAAACTCACACTAGTTCTGAGCAACAACTACCCGTGCCCACCCCACTTCACTACCCCTGCAAGATTTGCGGGAAGTAAGTCTCCAATCTCTAATCTAAACGAAAAAAGAAAAAAAAGAAAAATTCAAATCCGTTCGAACAAATTAAACCGACGGCCCAGCCAATGACACAAGTGACTTAATTAACACGGCGGGTACCGAGCGGCAAGTATCGGCGCAAGCACAGTTATAGAGAACACTTTGCTTCTTCTAAGAGAGAGAGAGAGAGAGAGAGAGAGAGAGAGAGTGAGCGAGCGAGAGAGCGAGAAAGAGAGGGAGAGAGAGAAAGAATATACAGAAAGCGAGAGCCTTCCTGCATACAAGTTTATCTTCTTTTTCTCGATCCACGTAGCGTGTTCTCAGTGCTCGTTTTGTAGCTTTCGGTTATATATACGTGTTGTATACTTAACAGAGTTCGCGAATAACAGGGATATATTATTGTATGTGCTTATGCAAAATTTGAGAAAATTGTATTGCGGAATACACATGATATCCAAAGTATGCGTTATAATAATATTGCTGACGAAGAATAGTAAAGCTTCAAATTTAAGCTTCTTTTTTTTTTTTTGAATTTAATTGATATTCATAAAAATTTAATTTTATTATAAAAAAAATCCTTGTTTCTTCTGTTCAAAGAAACAAGATTTGTTAAATTGAAGTTGATTGCAAATAAAAGTTAGAAATAACGAATCGATAGAGGTATTGAACGTATCCCTGATATTTATTGAAACTCTGTACTACAAACATACCTTCACAGAACGACTCGATCACGATGCTTGTATCCTATTTGCTGCTATTCCGTGCCGCTTTTTAATTTAATACTTTACTTACTACATAATATTAACATAAAACAATAATTGTACAATGTACTGTAGCAGCAAGTTGGATATTTATAAGAAAGATCCACTATTCTCTATGTACAATGTACTGAAACAATTCATACATATATATATTTTTCAACAAATATAATTATGCCAAATTAATCGAAACAATATTATCAACGAGCATTTTTTCTTCTGTATTCTTAATTTTTACATTTTCTTTTTTTTTTTTTTCATATAGAGATATGCTTATACATCATCTTCGCACAATTAAATCGATATTTATTCTTTTTTTTTTAAATCATATTCGCGTAAATTTGAAAAGAATATTGCCGAATATTGCAGAAATGTTGCAAAAGTATCGTAACGTGTACATGTAACATAGACTATAGTGCGATGTTTGTAATGACACGTAGTAGCATATGACTATGTCATATTAATTTTACTTCCTTTTGTTTTCGTTATTTACACACATCGTGCATCGTGGCAAAAAAATATGTATTTTTTTTTTCTTTGTAAAATTAATTTTTTTTTTTTTTTTGTACATTTTTATTTCCCAAATTAAATCATATTTGCGTTGCGTTGCGTCACTTACATTTCTTTTGTCTGTGAACCAGCATTTCGATCTCGTTCATTTGAATTACAATCGTTCCGGTACGGTTACACGCCGCACGTGAATAATTCCGGCAATAAATATTTAGAACGCTTGCATTATCATAAAATCGATAATTAATGTTGCAGCGCATCATACGCATGATCTGTCATTAATTAGCTCAATGTTCATACGTTGTTGTCATCACGATCATAAATACAGGACGCATCGGTCAAGATACGTTTAACAAAAATTACAGATGTTTTAAACCTTATGGGAATTGTGTAGCAACGATTAATGAAAGAAAAAAATATGAAGTCCCCCTTCTACGATCTCCAGATAGCACTCCAGATAGATATCTTTCAAACGTTTTATGATACAAAATATCTTTTCAATTTTTAATAATCATTGAAATGAAGAAAATAATCGTCTCTTAATATATTTTTAAGTCGAAATTCATATCGTGAAACCTTGAGTTATATCATCGCAATAGCGACAAATAAAAATTGCTGAATATTATAACCATCATCTTATGTAACATTTGTAAGTTTTAAAATTTTTCAATATTTTATAAACTCAATTTCATCGATTATATATATTTCATTTTCAAATACTGTTACTTTAAAATAACAATATATTTATCAAAAATGAGTTAGCATTATCGATGCTTAATATTTGATCTAAAGACACGTAAAAATATTTAGATTGATCGAACAATCGATATCAAAAAAAAAAAAAAAAAAAAGAAAAATTAAGAAAAAATCTTGTACTATCTGGGATCTGTTATCAACACCGCCCACAATATAAATCGCAATAGTTTTTTCCTTAATTCGCATAGTCTGTATGCTACGTACCAAAGCATCGTGTGATTCATCTTCTTAATATTGTATATGAGATCCGAAATATCATATCATCAAAGAAACAAGATCTCGAGTGAAAGATCATCAGATCATTGGTTTAACGCGATCGTTCGATTTACATTGCAGAGTTTTCAACAAAGTGAAAAGCAGAAGCGCACACATGAAATCCCACAGGCCGGTACCCTCGCCCGATTCAACGGGGCAGGAATCTAAGAGGCCTGTCCAACAGCAATCCAAGACGCAACAGTCCCAACAATCCATCCAGCAACAGCGTCAGCAACCGCAACAACAACAGCAACAACAAGCGAGCAGCGTTTCGTCACAGGCCCAAGATTTCAATCAGCAGCAACTGCCTCCCAGCAATGGCGACACCGGCGCTCAGAACCCAGCGCATTTATGGCACAATCCGACACGGTTCAGGCCGCCATAGGACGATGCCCAGCCGGTTCAACTAAAGTTACCTTAACGAAGGCTGTAACGGTACGGTAGGAAAGTATTTTACGGTCGCGCGATAACTACGTAAATAGACAGGCACTACTACTAAAAATATAGAATAGAAAAGGGGAAATGAATGAGAAACGAATAAACTCACGGATCGTCGAAAAGGATCGCCGATGGAGGAAAAATCAGTTAACAGAATCGAGAATTGTCGTCCATCGTTAGAGCCGAGCTAGATCAAGCTGATGTCCTCCTGCGCAGGCGAAACAATTTTAGACGAGGTAGAAACGGACAAGGTAGAAACGGACACTTCCACGATAGATAATAATAGTAGCTCCGAGGAAAGATGAAAGACGAAGAGGAGAAGGGAAGGGAAGAGTAACAGGAGGAAAAAAAAAAAAAAACGAGAATACCTCTTATACACGCACCATGGACCTGAGCGAAGCGAAATCCCGCGTGTTCTCTGCCAGGCCAGCCATACACCATAAATTAAATACCTATGCGATCATACGTGTAGAAACGCGTGCGTCGAGAGATGAAGCCCGCCGAGGTACCTCTATCGTCGTTGATTAAAAGCGAGGCAAGCACAGAATCGGCTCTAGCTTCTTCTTTTTCTTACTTTTCTTTTTCTCTCTCTCTCGAAGAAACGTAAACACACGGGATCGAGGCGAAACGGGGATAGAGGTTCCTCGAGGGCGTTGCACTTCGCAGCCGTAGTCGAAGCTCTGTTCAACGAGGAGACAGGGTAACGGAAGTCCTTCTAATTCGCGTTGAAAAACGTGTGAATGGACGTCGCGACGGCCACCGATCGAAATCGATCGATTGGATTGTCGTTGGGATAATAATCGAACGTGCAAGTTTTTCGTCTATTTCTTTTTTTTTTTTTTTTTTTTTCAATTTCACTTTCGATCGACGAGAGGATATCGTGATAATTCGATGAAATACCCAAATATTCTTGCGCGAACGTCAATATACATCGGATGATGTTTGTTTTTCAAGTCTTTTTCTTTTTTTTTTTTTTTTTTCGACTAGTAAGTAATTAACTGGGGCTAAAAGTTCATTGGACAAGTTGAATGGGGGAATTGGTCACGATTATTCGTGGTTTTCGATGTGTACCTATTATGACTATATATATATATATATATATATATATATATATATATATATATATATATATATATATATGCACGTGAAATGTTTCCTGGATTGTGCCACAAGACATTACAACTGTTACCTGTTGCCCTCACTTTTTTTTTTAGATTAAATCTTTTAGATTATTCCTTTTCCTTTATTCTTCTCTGTTCATTATGCGCGGGAATCGGTTCACGAATCCGTGAAAACTTAAATCTTGAGATTAAGATTTAACTGTAGATGGTGAAAATATTTCTACTCGAATATTTTTCAACGATGGAAAGAAAAAAAAGTAATCAAAATTTGTCTTAAAAGATGAGAATTAAAAAAAAAAAGAATTTCTTTAATTTAAGAAAAAGATGATGATCCGTGAACCGGAATCCGTCGTTCTAAAATTAATTACGACTTGTTGCACGTTCGCTCTAGTTCTACTTAGTTTAAAATTAAATTAGCGTATTTAAATGTCGATAAGTAAGCGATCAATTGTCAAGAGGAAAAAAAAACGTTCGTAGATTTGTTGAAGCTCCCCAAGATTTTTTGTTACCTCTGTTACTTAAATATATATATATATATATATATATTAACTATATTTGTGTCGGAATAAATTTTAATATATTATATATATATATATATACATATTATACATATGTATAAACAGATCGATGTAATTTGAAAACGATTCGTAGCCTAGGCAAAATATAGTTCTATCATAGAAGAAAGAGAGAATGAAACTGAGAGAGAGAGAGAGAGAGAGAGACACGTTGTTCAAGTTTCACTTCGGCCCGCGATCAATCGTGCGATCGCGATCGAACTGTAACATAATTGATTGTATACATACAGCCATGAATACATATATAATATCGCGCACCGAACGCAGACAGACGTGGTAGAATGCGTTTATTTATTAAAATGAATGGAGATTGGAGAAATGGAAGGAGTGAAAGAAGGGAAGTTGAAGAGGATTATTATTAATCGACTAACAATGATGAACGTTATATCATCAATCTCTATGTGTACATAATCCGTGTACATGCCTGTACATAATTCTAAACAGTCAGTGTCTGTATGTACAATTCGAATGAATTTTAAACGCAAAAATAAAAAATATAACGTAGGCTAGGTTTTAGGTTGTTTTAGGAGGGATATATATTATAAATAAAAGTATATATACTTGGCTTGATTTTCTACCTTACTAGGGACTACGGGGCGAGACTCTTGGTCGACAACTTTTTTTCGTGTCGTCTGGATTATCGTAAATCTTTATCATTTCATCTTGAATAAAAGTAACGATGTTCCTGTATGTAAGGTGCCTTAAATGATCTGTTTCTGTTTGACATTATAAATTATCACGTACGGTGTTGAAAGATGAAAAAACACGACAGGTTGTCTCTCTTTCTTAAATTTTGAATAATTATTTTAACGATTATTTTATTCGTTTCGATTAACGTTACGTACGTACGTACGTTATTATCAATAAAATTCGCAATGTTGTATTTATGCTTTTTTTAATTATGTTGCATTACGTTGTTTTCAGTATACATATATGTATATATATATATATAAATATATATATGTATAGGAACATCGTTTGTTTTCGCGATTGAAATAATAAAAGAAACAAGGAACAAAAGATACACGTGGCGTTGACACGAGCCTCGTACGATGTTTCACGATTCGTGTGAACGCGGAAACGTGTACAATACGCAATACGTACTGGTACGACACACTCAGTAGATTGTTATTCAAGAGTTTATCCGCCGATCGTAGCTGCTCTAACTCTACCTTAAAGATATTGTTATTGTTAACACTCTTCTTCTTATTAACTTTTACCATTAAAAGGAATTAAAGGGAAAAAAAAAAATCATGATATACATTTTAACTTTTTAAACTTTTCACGTGTAAAAAGGGGAGATATGCGAGAGAGAAAGATGAGATGCAAGTGACTGAGGATACTTTTAAAAGAATCTGCCAAGTTTTGGAAGGAAACGAAATGGGGAGAGGAGAAATACGAAAATGAAAGAAAATGAGGATCCGTGTAAACGATGGCTTTGAATTTTATTTTTCTTTCCTTTTTTTTTTTTAATTCGAAGAATGTTGCAACGTTACGATTAGAAATGGCGTGCGTAACGGATAGCGAGGAAGAAACGAATGCGAAAGATCTAGACGAAAACACTTCCGTTTAAACGTTCGACATTCGAGAGGAATTCGAGTTGAATTTTAAAAGCTTACGTTTGAGAGAATCGTCTGTCTTTTATGCGTGTGTGTCTTGCGTTTCCTCCATGTTTTCCATCCTTTCCAACCCCTTTCAACCCTCTGATTCACTGGCAAAAATGAAAAAAAAAAAAAAAAAAAAAGAGAGAGAAAAGAAACGTGTAACGCGTTGTTCAAACGATAAACGTTCCGGCCACGCACCATTCGTTCATTTACAGACAAGAATTGCGTATCGATAGAAGAAAGACGTATTACCAGGGGCACCATTCCATCTGAAAAAAAGAAAAAAAGAAAAAAAAAAGGAAAAAGAACCATCTCTCCGAGTGAGAAAATCGCGCAAATAAAGTAAAATCGATCCTTATTTTCAGCAAGTACCTATAAAAAAAAAAAAAAAAAAAAAACGTTCCATGAACACGCAACGAACGAACGAACGTTTCGTTTAAAGAGAGATATTTTTATCACGTTGATCGAATACTTGATAGACAATGGTGGGGGAAGCGAAATAGTATTTTGTCGTTTAAAATTTTTGCGTGTATTTATTTTTTAATCGCTATTAACCAGATATAATTACGGCCCATGGATATACTTCTTTTACGAACACATGATGAAGAACACATGATTTTTATGATAACCCTCTGAGTGAACGGCCTCCAGTAAAGTGGATAAGAAAAAGTGGATAAATCGTGTAGCGATAAATCGAGATCGTAGATCCTAGACGAATCTATAATTGTAACTGTAACTAACTAAGATCCTAGGCGATTGATCGAGTCTTAAAAATAAGTTCAGTTTAAGGTGTAAAACTGTTATATGAATTCCGAAACTGTCAGGTTCGGGGAATAAGGTTCGAATGCAACAAAATTAGCAGACATATCATTTAAGACAATACACTTGTTACAGAAACTACGTTTCTACTAATGTAATTCTTATTATATGTATGTAATCTAACTCTTAATCGGACTTAGAGAGATTCGAGGTAAAACGTGACGTAGTTAGTGATAAAAGAGAGAGAGAAAAAAAAGAGATGGAAGGATGGAATGGGCGAGGAAAGTGTTCGAGCTATTCCAATAGAACTGAAAACTGAAATCCAGAGAGTCAATTGTTGACTAGTGTGTTAATCGTTGAAATAATCGGATAATTCGAATATTTCAATCGTTTCTATTGAACCAAGCATGTAACATTTTATATAATTTCGTCAAATTGTGTTACGAATTTATACGAAAGGACAAAATGACGATGTACTTAATGGTTATACGTTATCCTTTAATTAACCTTCTTAAACTAATTATCTACTAGGTAAAATTATGTACTTAAGAAATTATTCTTCTCGCGTTCTTTCTCACGTAACGCAAAAAAAAAAAAAAAAAAAAAAAGAAAAAAAAAGAAAAAAATGTTCTGACACTCTGGATTTATTTAAGCGGCGTAAAAGCGAAAGGCAATTCTGGAGGCTGATTACTCAGAAATCGAGGAAAGGTACGAATAAAACGAAGCAATGAAACAGTAACGAAGATATGCATGAATTGTACAAACGAGTCCCTCCACGTCACAGAAAAAAAAGAATGATATATATATATATCTATATGAAGAATATATATATAACAAAAAAAAAAAAATGATAAATATGTGATGTATTTAAATGGTATGTGGTATATGGTATTACATATTTGTACATAGGCGGACCCGTGCCATCAACTAGTGAGTTGTACCGATATTGTACTGCCATTAGTCGAGTTAGTGGGTAACATCGAGTGAATGAATTATAGATTAACGATGAAACGGATTTTCGTTTCATTTTCTTCTTTTTTTTTTTTTTTTTTTTTTTTCGTTTTCAGCGCTAAAAGTGTATAGGTGATGAACGAAATGAATATAATGGATTTAAATTCGAAGATTTTTAATTTTAATTTCTGTTTATGTTTGTTAACTAGACCGTGAGTGAAATTAATTTTTAGCGGAAATGTAGTTTAAACGTAATAGAAGACAAAATTGTTATGCGTTTTTTATTTATGTAATGTTATATTATTAGATGTTATCGATAATTATTTAAGCTCGTTCCAAAAAAAAAAAAAAAGAAAAGTGTAGTTTTAATTTCTTTTTTTTTTTTTTTTTTTTTTTCACAACACGCTGATTAACTTTGAAGCCTCGGCAAGCTGTCGTGAAGTACAAGATTATTTAATAATATATGTATGTTGTACTAGTTAATTTAATGTGTTAAGCAAACTTTAATTCTGTCGTTACCATTGTTTATTGTGAATCCGAGTTAAGTTTCAATTAGTTAAATTTTATTGATATTTATTTTACACGCCATAACTCGTATGTTTGCAAAATGAAAATAAAAAATTGTCTTATATAATATAATTGAAGCAATGGCGAGATTACGTTGCGAAAATATATTGGTACAACTCGGCGAAGAAAGTGTAGCGTGGTTATACACCTGAGGAATGTGCTCAAAATACTGTATTAAAGAGAAAAAAAAAAAAATCTACTAAATGATCATCAACGTTTATGCAAGAAAAAAAAAAAACTACTCTTAAACAAGTGAAAAGTTATTTATTCGATTATATTGATATCGTAATCTATTGTCCTCTAACCTATTACCTACTTTAATGTCTATCTCTATACGCCAGCATGGTTCTTTATACTCTTCTATTTGATGTTAATACACTATTCTCTATTATAACTTTTACTACGACGGAGAAACAAAACGAAATGTATTGTTAATAGTGTTTTTAAATGTATTCGAAGCATGGTCAGCTGTAGAGGAGCCACGGACGTAACGTAATGTCGCGTTTCACATGAGAACTGGTCGGTGGATTCGAATTCGAATTCGAAGAAAAAAGAAATAAAACGCGAAGCATTAGAAATCTCTTGATCTCTTTTGCACAAAAATTTATCGTCTCTCTTTCTGCCTTTTTCTCCTGACAATTTTTAAGCTTAGATTTCTTTAAGTAACGCGTCAAACTTGTTAACCAACCTATTCGATTTTCGTTCGTTCGACGCGAGTATCTCTTCTCGTGTTCAAACATCCCCCCCCCCCCCCCTGTTCTGAACAATTCTTGTCCACAATCTATTTTGCCGTCGTAAGAAAAAAGAGAAAGAAAATCGGTTGGACGAACGTCAGGGCAGCAACGTATTCCAGAGTGTTCATGTGGCGCGGACATTTTCTATCGCACGGTTATTATCGCAATAATTACGATAGAGTGAAAGAAGAAAATGTGTGCTCGGTAGCAATATCGGTGTGGACGTGTGTCCGCACTGTCGTTGTTTTTTCCACTTCTCTGCTCAACTAGTTCTTACCTGTAAGGAGTAGTAATGTATACATTAAATATCTTCGTCACGGTTAGTCTTTTAAACAAACAAAACAGTAAAAGAAAGAAAAAGAAAACACCGTTCTCTCTCCGACTCTTGTATTGTCTTTTGCTCAAAACTCGCGGAAAATATAAAGAAGAAGTTGAAGAAGTTGCCGGTTTTCTTCCGGTTGAATGAGGCGCGGTCGAACCTCTCGTGATTCTACGAAAATTTAAGGGAAAAAAAAAAAAAAAAAAAAAAAGAAAAAAAAAATACGAAAATACAAAAAATTTGCAATGATATCGCTCAAAAGTTGGTGCCATAAGCAATATGGACAATATATTATTAATTGTGTTAGATGACGTGTGCGCTAACTACAGCTGGCCGAATAAGAGATTCCATTTTAAGGGATCTGGGGAGGGAACGTCACGTGATCATCTCTCATCCGAGCAATGTTATTATTCGTTTTACCCAACGTTTCAATAAATGTATACTTCTTTCATCTCTCTCCATCGAATTTCTGATTAGCGAGTATAAATATACTTTAGCTGTATTCCGTAGCCTACTTTTCTCTTCGTTGAATATTCTTTCTCGACTACGAAAAGAAAAGGAGAAAAAAAAAAAATTCTATGCGAATCTCGTGCTCGTGAGAAAAAATCACGTGGCGGGACTTTCTCACACACTTACACACACAGTTCAGTCAATTTGAAGCGCGATGTGGTACCGAGTCGTCGTCAACGAAAACGATCGAAACTCGATCGAAAAGGCCTATTAAAACCGATTTTCTCCCCGATTCGCGGAGCAGGAGAGAAGAACGAAAGACCCCGCTAACAGGAGGCCTCGAAAAACCCCCCGACTCCACCACATTGATCTTCGGCCAAGTTAAGATGGCACAAACGTCGTGGCTGATCCTGTAAAATCGGACGCGCTCATCCACGATTCTCGTCGATGCTTTCCACCAGTGAGAACACGTCGGAGCGTCGATTTTGTCCAATTACGAAACGGCCTCGTGAAAATTTCGATATCACTGTGTTATAGTATAATCCCTTTCTAATCTGTCGATAGCCACGATGTAACCAACCTTGCTTGCTTTTCGTCATTTTTAACGAAGTTTTAACGAAGTCCTTGATCGAGGTGCTAACGATATCCCCGCGTGAATGATGTGAATATGATTATATATATATATATAAAGAAAAAGAGAAGAAACTGATGGAGGGCAGATTCGACGAGAATTCTCACTGGCGCGCGTTTTAGCGATTTTTAAATGTCGGTCGACAAGAAATCAAAGGGCTCGGGATCCGGCGAAAGCGTGGACGCGAACGAGGATAAGGAAAGACATCGGTTCGACGAACGAAGAGAAGGAAATGAAGTGAAAACGATACGTTAAAGCTTAGCCGGAGCGACGAGTTTCTGTGCATCAGTATTACGTTCGAAGAGCGATACTAATATACATTGGTCTAGCGATTATACATTATATTGCGTACATACAATTTTATTTAATATACACATATAAAATATATATATATATATAAATACATATTGAATATGAAAGGGCGATATTATTATTATTATTATTATTATCATCATTATTATCATTATTATTATTATCAATTATTAATTATTATTAATTAATTATACGATAGAATATATGTGGGAATATATATGTATATATGTATACAAATATTTATACATATATATAAATATAAATATATATATATATATGTATATATGTATGTCACATATACTATGGACGGTAATTATGTGCAGGGAGTAGGCGCGCTTCGCGATAGGTTTAAATCTCGATGTTGTTCGTTCGAATGAAGTAAAATGACGAAAGAAGAAGAAGAAGAAGAAGAAGAAAAGATAGAAGCTTGGAAAACGCGAGCGATGGTGCGATAATAAGTAATAATCATAGGGGGTGATATTTTGGGGGGAGGGCGATCGAATTACTTCGTTATTCAGTTTTTCCATCAACGTGAAGCTCCCGGCGGTGTCGTCGAACGTACACGAAACGATTTTCAGGTTGTGAGTCGACCTTCTCGTGCCGATCGATTTCTTCACGAATCATCGATGAATTCTCTCGTCAATTCGATTGTTTCCGAAAACCGAATCGATCCACATAGGTGGAAAAATTAGTTGGAAAACGATCCACGAGACAAGTCGACAAGTATATTTTCGCGGAATGGAAAGTTTCGGACATTCGTACAATGGCCGTACAAAGCGAAAATCCTGGCTCACGAGTGCACGAGAATGTTAAAAAAAAAAAAAAAGTGTAGAAAGATGAATAAAAATAAAATAATGTCGCGGGATATAGGGAGAAGCGTGAAAGAGAGGGGAGAAAGAAAGATGTTTTAATACTCACAAATGTAATGTATAATCTATATATATATATATAACCATCGTTTATAAATGGATCTAATATAAATATTGATGAACATATGGATATATAAAATGTGTATGCATATATATACATTATTATTGTGTTATACATGATTAATGTATATACATATATACATTTAGAAGCGATAAATATTATATAAATATATATATATAGACTATTTTCTTCTATTGGTATTGTGAGTGATTGTTGCGTGTTGTTTCCATCATATGTGATCGCAAGCCATCCTGCAATCAATGACGAGACACGGGACGTACGATTTTAATCGATATTGCAAACATTGTTGCTGAATTAATAGATAAATTGATGTGGTGTAGTGTTAAATATTTTTTTCAAAGAAAACAATGTAAGAGTGGCTCGTCATTCGTGCATCTATTTGGAAACTTTAATATGGGAAAAATGAAACGTAAGGTAATAGAATCTCTTGTGCAATGTAAATCGTATTGAATCAATACGATTCTTACCTTAGGAAAACTTTACTTAATAATTAATATTTATTGAGAACAAATATAGTATCAATTTTACTCGCTTTTATATTTTCGTTCATTCGTTTATTTAAATTTCGTAATAATATTAATTTTAATTCAAAATGTCTTCTAAATAATAATTAGTGGTAGTAAATGCAATCGTCGTCTCGTATCTTCCGTCTCGAAGTATGCAGAGCGTCTTGCGCAAGCTATCCCAACACCGAGCTATACCAAAAACAAGCGAATAAGAAAAAGATTAAAAAAAAAAAAAGTAAAAAAAAAAGAATAAAAAATATGTATGATGTGTAAGCCAAGTGCCTTGTGTTCTGGTAACTAATCGTTGACTTTTAACTACGATATTAGAGGAAATGAGAAAACGAGAGAACAGGCGAAAGAAAGAGATATGAAGAAGAAATAAGCGAAAAGAAGAGAAGAGAACGAAATCGAAGGTTCTTGATGTGAGAAAAATTGTGCGTGAACTTCCTTTTATTTTTCGAACGATCGCTAGAATTTTTATATATCCGCTTCTAAAATAACTTTAATCGTGATATTATGCTATGTTTTTCGAATTATTCTTTTTTCTTTTTTTTTATTTAAACAAAATTCTTTGAATTTGAGTGTAAAGAGTATGAAAAGAAATTTTTTTTTTAGAAAACAAATGCGATAATTTCAATTTTTGAAACGGATATGTGTTAATATGAGAATAAATTCAAAGAAATACAAGTCATGTATAATTTAATAAAAATATAACTAGTGTCATTAATGATATTTATGACATTTTATGTCTCAATAAGTTTTAATAATATCAAGAAACATTATCATAACACAACAAATTTTATAATTGTCTTTGCAGCAATCTTTGCAACAATCTTTATACATATAAAAATTCGAAAATCATAGCAGAGTTAATTCTATTGCAGATTTAACGACTTAAAAAAAAGATGATGTCCCTATATTCGTTTTTTGAAATACAAATCGATATTTTTTAAAGATACAGCATAAAAGAAATTCTATAATATTTAAAAAATGGAAGATAAGATGTGCCAAAGTACGATGATGTTATCATCGTGAATTAAAACTTACTTTTTCTTTACTCTTTTTCTCACCATATAATGAAAAACAAAACCTTCATTTTGATTATCCATTTTCTCTCTACTTTCACTGCCTAAAATTCTTCATTTCAATTCATACGATATATAAAGAACAAAGAGTCGTTAATTCTACAATTACATATTCTATAAAAATAATCCTATAATTAATGCTTAATTTCTCTTCAGAACAAAAAATCAAAATTTTCTTTACATTGTATCGCATTACATACGCACAAAAAATATTTGAATACGATTTTGAATTAAAAAGTGGAAATAATTTTTATACAACTCTTCAAAAAAAAAAATATATATATATATTAAATTTAGATTCCAACAGCTCGAATATCATTACGAAAGAAAATTTTTTTTCAAAGCGATGAATTTTCATTCCCGTATTAATTTCCATTCCATATTAGCTCGTAATATACACACACACATACCGTGATCGTTCTCACGAAAGTTGGCCAGAAGCGAGGCGAGCGTCCGGTATCGTATCGCGTGCAAAACTGATTTCACGAATGAAAACGAGGGGAATAGGATTCGAAAACTCGATGGCGCAAATATAATCGTCGAGACCGTTGTTAGGTGACTCTAGAATCACTCCTGCCTCGGTGCACTCTGGGCCCGCCCCCTGTTAGTGTTAAAAAAGAAAAAAGAAAGAAAGAAGGAAGGATCTAAATGAAGGAATAGCAAAAGAAAAGGGAGGGGATTTTTCATTTGTAGCGGGAATCGTTTGGTGTTGCGATAGACGACGTAAAGTGTTAGATCCGAATGGAGATTCAAGTGTTGTATCTTCGCGTGTGTATGTACATGTATGTATATTTGTGTGTATATTCTGTGTACGAGATGCATATGCATAAGAAAAAAGGAGATTAAAAGAAAATGGAAGGAGGAATGAAATGCGCGTATGTTTCTTTCCGGCGGTTCTACCACTTTAATAAAATCTTTTTAAAACTTACTGACGAAGGAGGAACGAAACACATTAGCTATGTCTAAAAGGAATTGATGTACATAGTAGATCTCGATAGATAGCAAAAGTGTCGTGGCCGAGGGAGTTCTGCATTCATGACGCGCTTAAACGTGGGATCGTGTGCGTAGCCGATAAATAAAAATACGTTCTTCGATACCATTTGAAAGGTATTGGTTAACGTTAAAAAATTGATTAACACGAATTCGAGAAAAATTCGAGAAAACGGCGGAGCAACGATCGACCGCCTCATGGATGCACTGAATCGGATGAGAAACCCCCTTAAGCAGACAATCCTGTATTAGTTAGTCCTTAAATACACGCGTGTCGTGTTTCCTGTGTATGAATGAAAATTATTAATAAGGAAATCGAAGTAATTGCGCCTCTTCGTCACCCTTCTCGTAGCCCTGCTCTACGTCTCTTCCTTATGTTTTTCTCTTTATCTTTATCTTTAGATACGAATGTACCTAACCTCTAACGTAAAAGCGGATACGAGTGCACGGTGCTTCTTACTCTACTTGGACGGACGAGATGTAATCATAGATGTTTTTTAACTGCGGAGAGGGATCGATTAAAAAAAAATTTTTAAACAATAAGATATATATTTACTTCGAAGAAGCAAATTCCGATCAAAGTGCCAATAAAGAGATTTTTTCAACGTGCATCTTAAATATATATTTATACAATATATATGCATCTTCGTATCCGCTTAATTAGTATTACTACTAATGTCGTTCTTGCGAAGACTTTTCTTCTTCATCTTGAATCTCTTGTAGACACTGGCTTAATCGTAAGCTTTACAAAAACGGTTGTAATAGACTTAATCGCTAAGATTTTTCCTGAGAGAAACGAGCACAGAGTCACTAGTCGCAGTTTTCGCGATTCACGTGTTTTAGAGGAGTTACTTCGATTTACTCGAGAGAAATATGAAATATTTTGTACCGTTTACTTGTCTTTTTTTTTTTTTTTTCGAAAGAGAATAAATTTAAGATTGTAGTTTAATAATTATCGTCTTAAGCGAAATTAGAAGAAGAAGAAGAAGAAGAAGAAGAGAAGAATATTTAGAATTTAAAATATGTCGATCTTTAATAAGCCAAGTATTGTTTGAAAAAAAAAAGAAAAAAGAAATAGATCGACACACGGAAATTCTTGAAAACAAAATATGAAATAATGACTCAATACTGTTTTCTGTGTTCACGAAACAGAGTACTTATTGTGTGTCTTTAGCGATAATTTCTGTAACCGCGATTATGCTGATTTATGGAAGGCTTAAAGAACAATCATACACGTGAATTATGTAGCTAATCATTGATCAAAATTTATGCAGAATATATGCAATGCGTTGTAGTGTATAGTAATAGTCTACGCTCGTACCTTAATAATCTTTTTGCAAAATATCAAGAAAGCAACAGACAATGATTATAATCAAATTATAGTAATGTTTAACCCTTTCATTATACACGTATAATAAAACTTCAAAAAGCTATCGTTTAAAATGGCTTTTCTAAAATTATTTCTCACGGAGAAATCTGATTAAAAAATCTCATCGTACTCTATTTTATTAAATATTAATATTTCTATCTGTATCGATCAATAAAATTCGAATTTTGTCGAGTGATTACAATAATCATAATAACAATGAAAGGGTTAAAACCTAATCATCGATATTAATCAAAATATTAATTTCAACGATTATCAAAAATCGTACAAACCGTTATTATCGAAAATAATTCTTTTCTTTTTTTAGTGAAATATTAAAATGTTCAATCAATCAAAAAATCCAGCTACGCAATCATGAAAATAACTCGAGAAACATCGATCGATCACGCTGAAGATCGCGTAACTGTGACCAGATCGAGTATCGAAACGCTTAACAATAAATACCGTGCCAAAAATATCGTCGTTATAATCGAAGAATGCATCAGTCCAGCCGGTGTTACAAATCAAAAAAAATAAATAAATAAATAAATAAATAAAAATAAAAAAAAAGAGAGAAAAGAAAATGAAGCACTACTCCGATCAAATTAGCAAAAATTCTCGGATATGCCCTTCCGTGAATCTTCCGTTCTTCCCAATAATTTACTTAATCAAGGCTGAATCGACGATCCCTCGTTCCTCTTCCACCTCTACATACGCGTTGTAGTACAGTGTAGCGAGTAAATGGGGTGCATCGTAGCCCAAAAAAGCGGCGAACGTGTAGTATGCAATAATATTCTGTATAAAGAGTATGGATTTTATATGTATCGTGAGCAATGGTGTGTAAGAAGATGCACGAAACTATCCTTTCGATTCTCTTAAAGCTCCACCCCTATATAACGAATCGAGTGTTTCAATTTAAGAAATCGAAGCTGACGTAGAAACACGGATTGCCCTTGAGAGTCAGAGATCGATGGGGGGAGGGGGGAGGGGGGGGGGGGGGAATTTGATGACTAATCAAAATTGACAATCAAAACGAGAGATGATGATTCTTTGCAGAAGCAGAGGGAAAATTAAAGGGAGAATGGTGACCGAGGAAAGAAAAAATAATCGAAGGTGTTTTTTTTTCTTTTTTTTTTTTTTTTTAAGTACATCATGAACGTTGTTGATCATGAACGATTATTGGACTCTCGAGTGCGATTCTTCCACGAGGAAAGCGAGGATTGTGTCGAATCGAAGAGGGGGATCGAATTGTTCTTCGATCTTCGTTGCAGAGATCGATGCACCCTCGTTTATGCTTTGCTATGTGCTAGCTGTTTATGTGAGAAAGATATATTATACAATGTACACAATGTAACCGTGGCTGAAGCTCCAAATCAAAATGCACAGATCTAGATACGAGTGTCGATCGTCGATACGCGCAATTGCGTTCTCGACGGAGATGCTCGTTCGAGTAATTTCTTTTGTTTTTTTTTCATACTTTTAAGCGATGTTGTAAAGCGAAGGCGTTAATCAAGGATCAAAATTAAAACGAGGCGGGAAACACACGATTTTTTTCAATTCGTTGATTAATAAATGAGAGATTGGGATGAATTTGAAATATAATGGTAAGAGAATTTGCAATAATCGTCGAGAAAGTTTTCGCTTTGCAAACATTTATCGTTCCTGCTTGATGTAACAAAAAATCAAAAGCAAGTGATAATTAAAATGATCAAACGATAGGACTGGACATTCTTCTTCTTTAAGATAATTCTCGCGTTAATTTATAGTGAATTAATTTCTTATCGGTGTACTTTGACATTTAACATTAGTCATTTACGTTTACATAATGAAAGAATGTTGTAAAGATCGATCAGAGATATTTCGATCTTTCCGCAGAATGTCGGTTACGCAAAAAGAAATGGTTAATTGCAGCAACAATTATTATTAAAATCTAGTCCTATTTCTTTGTATCAAGAATTCTCTGGAATTTTTTTTTTTTTTTTCTTTTCCAAATTGAGCAAATCCTTCGAATGATTTTAAAACTTTTCGTCAAATATTTGATATTCGTATTTATAAAAAAAAAAAAAAAAATCACGAAACGTATTTATAAATATTTTGTAAAATAATCAATTGAGAATCATTGTTCTAAATTTACATCTACATTATTGAACATTACGAATTACAGGCTCAGAGCATCTAAATTCGAAACGAGCTTCGAGATCAATCCTCCATTTTATCCTTTTACAATAAATAAAATTTATACAAGAGGAAGAGAAAAGTATGAAATCGATGAAAAATATTCACTCGAAGGAGTAGAGTCGAAGCTTGTTAATCCTCTATATAATTCGACAGAAATCAAAGATCAAAAATGAAAGATCGAAAAGCGAGAGTGAGAGAATGTGTGTAAGAGAGAGAGAGAGAGAGAGAGAGAGAGAGAACGAATTAGACGTTTGACATATCAAAAAGACAGGATTCTTCTTCACAGAGAAACCACACAGCAATACCTTTCCGCTCAATATGGATAATAAGGAAAGAGAAAAATCTATAACGATGTTTTGAGAATGTTTTTTAATCGACGAATTTAAAGAATTCGATGCCATTTACGGAGACGGTGGGCGAATGTAGATATTTCGGCGAAATTTTAACAAAAAAAAGAAGAAAAAAAGAAGAAAAAGAGAGAGAGAGAAGGACCCTCGTCACGTACAATAGCGTGTAAAATTGCTTTCAAACCCTGAGGTTAACAATTAAAAAGAGCTGACATCGTACAACAAATCACTGAACTTTTTCTTATCGCGTGACGATTCTAAAGTTTTTAAACATGACATCATTCGAACCGCATTATTTGTATACCGCGAATTGATAAACATACGAATCTTGGAAAACGTTTTTTCATAATTATAGGAAATATTAAAAACGAACGAATCGAAGTGAAAAATTGCAACACGAGTCACGGGATAAAACGCAATTTTAACAATTTCATTAATCGTGACTCTTTTCCAAAAGAAAATATCGCCCTATCGTCCTTTTGTACTATTATAATTCGCGAAAGAATGAAATTCCGAGAATGCGCCAGCTAAGAATCGAATCGAAACGATTCATAGTTGAAACTTCGATGATGTGAATGGGGTAAAAGAGAAAAAGAAAAATCGGTATAAAAGGATTATCTAAGTATTGATACACGAATATGTTAGATATTATACGCGAGTAAATGTTTATATCCCGTTAATCAGAAGAGAATCATAGACAATGAAGAGAGAGAGAGAGAGAGAGAGAGAGAAGAAAAAGAGCAAAGCGTCCGGTGTTTGGAGAGGCAAAAATTTGTTTGTAAAATCTAAGAGAGGAAAAAAAGGAAGACTATCGTTAGACTATCGTGAAAAATCATGCGAAAAGATAAAGTATAATTAAAAAAAAAGTAAGAAAAATTCCATCTGTTCTTTCGTTTGCCGAAAGAGGTGTGACGAGAGAGAGAAAGAATAATAGTTAATAAAAGAGCGAGGATACGTACAACAGTACAAGATAGACAAAATAAAAAAGAGAAATGTTTGTAAGATATCGACTAAGTCCTGAGGAGTTTCACTTTAAAGTATATAGTAGTACGATGAAAAACAATGTAAATGTATGAAAGGTCTATTATCCCCTTCATCCTAGTCCGTTCCTAATCTTTCTGAAGAATATATTTCCTTCCTCCTTTTGCAGAATCCTTCCTCGGCATCCTTTTCCTCCCTCTCTACGACGAGTGTAAAAAAAAAAAAAATATCATGTAAAATTAATACACACACACACACACCGATTAATATAAATATGAATATAAATATAAATATAAATATTATAAATAAATGAATAAATATAAATATAAATAAATAAATGAATGAATAAATAAATAAATAAATATATATATATATATATAAATATATGTATGTATACATGTGTGTATGCGTGTATTTATATATGTATACATATCTGCACGTATGTATACACATATATATACATTCTAACAAATGATTGATTGTGAGTCATTTAAATAATTGTTATATGTATTTTCTATATATTATGACAACTAATACAATGATATATATTGAGATGACATTACGGTACTATTAACTAAGTGTAGTTAAAAAAAATTAGGCGGGCGGATGCTCGCGTTACAAGAAAGAGATAGGAAAAGGTTGGATTATTCTAGTCCAATATTTCTATAAATCTCACTAAATGAAAACAAAAAAGAAAGAAAGAAAGAGAAAAAAAAAAAAAATAAAAAATGGCGGAGAAGGCGGGCCAGCGCGCAAGTGACGCGAAATATTTAAAAAACAGACAAAAACTAGAAAAAAAAGAAAACGATAGGAACGAAACACTCGAAACGGTTCCTTTTCACCACGATCGGTGAAAGAAGTGTATCTTTTCATCTTGAAAATCATTTATGCATGAACTATAGAGATAACGAAAGAAAACGCGATAATAAAAAAAAAAGACACATGTCGTGGTGACATTTCGAGTGTGTTCGTTGCATATTGAAAAAAAAAAAAAAAAGAAAAAAAGTAACATAACTGAGTGAAGAAATCAATGTGGAATTTGCAACAAAAAAAAAAAAAAATGTATTTTCTCACTCCCACTGCGAGGTGTATGTTCATCGCTACATCTTATTTGGAACGAAAACCTAAATATTATATTATTATATAAAATCACTATATAATTGTAACGAAAATTGTTTTTCAAACGATGTGGTATTTTTATTGTAGATATTATTATATAACAAATAAAATCATGATTCATTATATCTTTTGTATGTTTACTTAACTTATTCGCATCTACATCGAGGAATCGCTTGATAACGTGTAATCGTATTATTTAATCTTACATCGATTTTAAACTGCTATTTATTTAATTAGATGATTGTTAATCATAGATTTTAAATTATTGTTTTTCAAAATGAAAGGAAATCTAATTTAAAAAAGTATATAATTTTATTTAAAATTTCAATTAACAATCCTCAATTTATATTAATAATAAATAAACAAATAAAAACAAATAATATTTTATACATATATTTATCCTAGAGAGATATTTTACAACATATATTTTATAACTTATTAGATAATATTTTTAATCAAACTATCACAAATAAATTCATATAAGATATAATAAGTAAATATTAATATCATAATATTAATATTAAAAAGACATAGATTATTCATAATTCTTAAATAATCATACATGAGAATTAATAAATAAAACCACACAGTCAAAAATATTTGTACTACAAATTTTTCTTACGAATACAATATTAATCAACAATCTACAAAGTTAGGTTTATCACACTGATCGGTAATCGTGTTAAATATCAAATCATTTTGACAGTAAAAACCTTTTGGAACTGCGTTCACATATTGACAATGGTAAAATTTCTTGCAATTGAAAGGATCCCTGAAATATCCTTCTTTCATACATATAGGGATAAGTGGAACAGTAGGTATCGTTGGAAAAGAATGAAAGGCAGGATCTTGAGGAGGTAACTGCTTTAAGGTATTGTCGTCAATGTCGTGCACTTCGGTATAATTCGTTTTTAGCTTGAACGACGAGGACAGTGTGCAGAGAGTAAAAATAACTACCAAGTAGATACCACAGAAACGCATCTGCAAAAAAAAAATATAGATTGTAAATTAGTAATTTTAATAGTAATTTTAATACTTTTTACATTAAAATGTTATTTAACATTGCATTGATTTAAAAAAAATCAATCATAAAAGATTTATTGAATAATGTCATTGTAAAAATTATTTGAACAATTTTAAAAATATCTGAAATACAATATATAGTAACTATTGTATTATTTTACTTACAAAATTATAAATAAGAAAATTACATTTATTTAGTTTCAATATAAATAAAAATTTAACTGTAATTAAATATAATTAAAAGTATAAAATATATATATAATTCTATATATATATATATAAGTATAAATATATATATAATATACTAACTTTGAAAAATGATAAATTTTTTTTAAAATCTTAACAATTTCCAAAAATTCGTTCGCGTTGATCGATTAACAACGCGTGATGCTATCAGTCGCGTTTTCTTGACTAACGTTTAGAATCTAGAGGATGTTTGATATCATACTTATATACTTACATGACTTATATATACATATATGCGTAAACATCTATCATATTCATAGATACAATACGTAGAAATAATGTAATACGAAGAAACATTGTTAATGTTATGAATAGTAAATTTTTTTCATAAACTGTTTATACTATTTCTTGGCATCGAGAGATAGTTTCGGACAATTTAATTATGACCGTGACCATTTTTATGATTGTAGGGCAAGGCAATGTTTCAATAACGAATAAGATGCATTTCACGTATTTGAAATATATTTAATGAGATTTTTAAAGATAATTTCGAATTATAAAATATATGAATGACTGATTTATTAAATCAAAGAAATTAAATATTATATGCTTTTTTTTTAAATTTAATTTGAAATTTATGTAATAAGTTTGTGATATCATGTTACATATTCTAATAGCATCATATTCTAATAATATTGCATATCTATATACCAATTTATTGATATTTTTTTGAACATATGTATAGTATAGTATTTCTTTTATTTTCCTAAAATGATGAAATATTACGTAAAAATATGATATTTTAAATTTTTCTAAATATATTTGAAATGATAATATAATAAATTAGTCAAAACATTTCAGGAAATACCTTTTTTTATTAACATTAAATATTTAATTATTTTATGTTTTTAAATATTTGAAAAGCAAACATAATTTTTTAGGAAATTTATATTTATTTCTATAAATCACGTGAACTTTGATACATCTGGAAATTGTGGAACATAAGAATATTTCCTTTCCGGTTCGATTGTTTTTGTCTTATTTATTTTCACAGGCAAAACAGTCATTATACTCGTAGTTAATTCTACAGGTCTCAATGATCCAAAGAAATCTGTGACTGGTACTTTATTAGGATCCCTTCTAAATAAATCTTTTCTTACTCCTACTGTTGATAAGCAATAATGCTTAGGACATACTTTGAGCTAAACAAAAAATTAAAGTATTAGTTTATTAATATAATAAATGCAATCTTAATTTAAAAATTATTTTCTATATAACTTACAAATTCTCCCAATGTTTTGGAACTAGATGGTTCTACTTTTTCTAAGAAATCCAATGCATAATATGTATATCTATCTATAATGTAAACGCCAATGGCAGGATCCAAATGATGCTACAAATAAAATAAAAGATATTGGTAATGATCAGATAGAATATGCATAGCAATAATCTTAAACTCACAGAAAGTGAATCTTCGCCCACTAGGCTAGATGCAACTGCAAGAATGTTTGGAGAATAAAATTTCTCATACATTGAACTTGCTTGACAAGTATCAACAATAAACAAAATTTCATGATATCTTCTTTTCTGCCACATTTGTTCTAATGCATCTGCAAGTTCTTTACTAGTAATTTCTTCAGAATCCTGGAATTTTAAGAATCCATTTCCACCATGACCAGTAAGATAAATTAAAATATTAGATCCTTCATCCGTTAATAGTTTTTTGGATCTTGGTGTTTCTGGTGCTAATCGTCCAGTTAATAATCTCACAAAATTTTCTACAGTAACTTCATATCCCCTATAATCTACTTCTACATCATCTCCATAAACATTAATATGTTGTCTGATATTATTGAACACTGTAGCTGGTCTGGGATTCCTTGGATTGCATGCCATATCATCTGCTATCATTAGAATAATTTGTGAATCTGGTATACCTAAGCGTTTAACACTCCTATAAATGGATAACACATTTGCTACATGTCGATAATTAAACCAAAATCGTGAAGTATCGACCAATACTGCCCAATTATTTGAATGACCTGTCTTAGCAAAATTTTCTGATATCTGAAAAGGTTAGATTTCATAAAGATGATAAAACATATAAGAATATTATAAAATTGAATTATAATATATTTATACAAACCTGCCAAGCATAATTTAAGTGAAAAATACAAAAAGTAATGATAAGTTTTAAATACATTCTGTTAATTGTGTATCACATGAATTATAAAAATTATTTTTGTTCTTTATATGCATTAACAATTTGCAATAATGAAATTTCTAAGATTAAAATAAAACATTAATCATTCTATTTGACTCATTTTCATTGTTAATTAATACTTAATTTTTTTATAACAGTAATCTTTATTATTGTTTTTAAACTGATCTAATGAACATAACCTCTAAAATACATATAGATAATTCAATTCATGTAGTATTAGCTATCAGATGTCTCTGCAATCGATATGATGTTGCCTTAATGTCAAACAAACATTAAAATAAAAATTGTGATATAAATAACAATCTAAACAATAAAAAAAAAAAGATTGGTATTGAAATTAAATTTTAATGCAACATCATAAATGAAGTGATAAAAAATCATACATTCTTATTATTTGTATTAACATTCTACTTCTTAAATTTAGTAAAAATATTAATCAAAATAAACTAAGCAACTTATATAATAAAATACAAGATCTAATATTTAATGTTTTAAATTATAAGAGTAATAAATCATGAGCAATGTAAAAGATTTATTTAGATTTATTATAATAGATGTATTATTCTTTTATTATTTTAATAATTTTTATATTGAATTAATTATAAAAATTTATTTATTATATTTTTAATTGTGGTAAGATCCATAAAAATCTAAAAATTAATTAACACATAATATATTATATTTCAATTTTCGCGCTGCTGGAATGAATAAAGAATACTGTTTCAGCCAATTAGAAAGTCGCTAACATTTAATATCGAAACGAATCAATGCGCATCATAGTGCGCATCATAGTGCGCATGACAGTTTACAATTGAAAATTGTGGTAACAGGTTGCATTTCATCGGCAGAAATGTGTAATTACGTGAAATTTTTATTTGTTAAAGTGTTATATTATCATATTAAGTTTAATTTTAAATTATTAAGTGTTACTTAATTAATATGTGCTTATTTAACCGTTATTGTATCAAACATCTTTATGATAAATTGTCATTTAATGGAAACTTCGAAGACGTAATGGCTTTGAAAGTGTAATAGTTTTGTATGCAGAATTAAAAAATAATCCACGAATTTTTGTGTAAGTATATGATAATATTTTATTTATTTTAAAAGCTGGAAGGAACAAAGAATGTTTTAGCCAATTAAAAAGTCGTTAACATTTAATAGTGAAACGAATCAATGCGCATCATAGTGCGCATCATAATGCGCATCATAGTGCGCATCGTAATGCGCATGACAGTTTACAATTGAAAATTGTGGTAACAGGTTGCATTTCATCGGCAGAAATGTGTAATTACGTAAAATTTTTATTTGTTAAAGTGTTATATTATCATATTAAGTTTAATTTTAAATTATTAAGTGTTACTTAATTAATATGTGTTTGTTTAACTGTTATTGTATCAAATATCTTTGTGATAAATTGTCATTTAATGGAAGCTTCGAAGACGTAATGGCCTTGAAAGTGTAATGGTTTTGCATGCAAGAGAATTGAAAAATAATCCATGAATTTTTGTGTAAATATGATAATATTTTATTTATTTTAAAAGCTGGAATGAACAAAGAATACTGTTTTAATTAATTAGAAAGTCGTTAACATTTAGTAGAGAAATGAATCAATGCGCATCATAGTGCGCATCATAATGCGCATCATAGTGCGCATCATAATGCGCATCATAGTGCGCATCATAATGCGCATGACAGTTTACATTTGAAAATTGTGGTAACAAGTTGCATTTCATCGTCAGAAATATGTAATTACGTAAAATTTTTATTTGTTAAAGTGTTATATTACCATTATTTAGTTTAATTTTAAATTATTAATTGTTCTTTAACTAATATGTGCTTGTTTAACCGTTATTGTATAAAACATCTTTGTGATATATGATCATTTATTGGAAGCTTCGAAGACGTGATTCGGCCTTGAAAGTGTAATAATTTTGCATGTATGAAAATTAAGAAATAATCTATGAATTTTTGTGTAAGTATGATAAGATTTTACTTATTTTAAGAGAGAAATATAATTATTATATATTTTTTTTTATTTATATAGAGATTAACTAATAAAAATAATTAAATCATTATAATCAATTCATATATACATACATATATATAGTATTATATATATGTATTTCTTTCCTAAATATATTTATTCATACGTTTAACTTACGGTATTATTCTTATTTCTCTATTTGTTTTGATTTTACATTCAAGCTTGAACACATTTCTTATAAATTATTTTTCTAGGAAATTGACGATTCATGTTGTGTTATTGTCGACACGTTTCGACTTGTCGAATTATTAAACATATCCCCTCTCCAATTCGACATATTGAAATCGCTATGCGAGGCGTCATTTTGTTCTTGAAACTCGTGGCGATTAGATTCTTCGTTTTAGGTATGTAATCTATTCATTTTGTAATAATTATTATATTATTTTTTTACTTTTTGAACTACTATTTATTCAATTGTTTATTAAATGTTAATATAATTGGTAATTTAATTTAATATCATAATTTATTATTATGATATTGATTATAAATTACATAAAAATGGAATGAATAAATAAATGATCAAATATTATAACATTTATGATACAATTATGGTACAATATAATTAAAATAACAATATATTTTTTTAACAAATACGGAAAAAAAAGAAAATATGAAAACATTTTGTTTCCTTTTCTAGATTTTCTTTTCAATATAATTTTTTTTTCAGATTATTGTAATTGCGTGCAATGCAATTAGTAGAGTCAGTGTTTGTTTCGTATCAGTATTTTTTATTTTTTTAATTATAATAATTCTATGTAAATTTAATTAAAATAATAATACGCGAATTTAGAATCAGTGCTTATTCGGCGATTATACAAATGTGTTAATAGTTTTTTATTTTTATTTTTTTATTTTAAATATTTGTATTCGTATGTATATGTATTCGGTATAAGATAGAATCAGTGCTTCTTCCAAAAGAATAAGATCATCTATTATGCAAAGAGGTAATTATCTTTTTTTCTATTTAAATTTTTATACTTTTATAGAAATTATTATAGAAATAGACCCAGCAGAATCAATAGAAAATTTAAAATTTTTATTTAAAGATTTTTATTATTATTATGTTTATTAGAATTTCAATTTTTGTCATATTATAAATTATAATATTCCATTTTTTTCTACGTTTTGTTACAGATATTTTTCTTTTTTGTTACAGATACTTTGCTATAAAGTGCAACAACATTGATAGAAATGCAGATTCTTCGCATCTAATGGTGAGTTGCATGCTTTTTGGTTCCTCTGGTCACTCAATCATGTCGTAGGATGAAAGATCCAAATCGACAGAGTGATTGGTTGTATACGTAGAATTTTGCACGAGCACAGTGACCGCGAGTATATATTATACTCGTGAATAGTAACAATTTCTTTTTCTATGTTTTATTTATTAGTTCAGGCTAGGTCTTCTTGTATATTGTCTTTTTAAATATTACTAATTTTCCATTTTAATGATCTAAAATTAAATTATTAATAATAAATTATAAATCAAATTATTGTATTAGTATGAATATTAATATGAATATTTGCAAATGTCAAATATCTAAATATGTGAATTTCAATTTCAATTCATGAATTTTGACAATTTTGTACAATTTAGTTATTTGATTTTCAAGATATATAATATTAATAATAATAAATAATTTTACATGCAAGAAGACACTTCGCGACAGGCAGATTTTGAGATCAAAGCTACAAATTTTGAATACTTCTTTCATATTTTCGAAAATATGCTTTGATGAAAAAATCGCCTGAGGATATTTACATTAAAATATTTAATTTCGAGTCATTATTTTTATTAATTTATATTTCAATCTCTCTTTTAATAAATATATTCCCTTTTAATTTTTTCTATAAAATATTAAAATATCAACAATTTATTACATTGATAAAACGTAAAATATAAAATGAAATCATTAAAATTTGAGATATAATGAATCTACAAAAAAAAATACAAAATTAAAGTTTATTAGACCGTTTATTATTTATATCAATTTATCTTTTTTAGCTCAGGATTTTCAGATTTAATCCCTTCCGTGTTCATTGCCAGGATCTCACTTACGTGCTCAGGTGCCACTTGGGTGAGAAAAAGGCGATGGGCACGATGACTTTAGTTGATAAATTTATAACAATTTCTCAGCGACTGATGATGCGTTAGTGTATCGTGCACGACGTATTTTCCACTGTGTGTGTGTATGGTTAGGCTGTGGAATTGCGTCGTTCTTAACTATAAATCTATTAACAATCATTAATTCAATTAAAATTTATGATAACAGATTTATTAATTAATAATAATTTACTCTCAAATTGTAATATTTCATTTCACCATTATTTATATCATTGTGTATTTCATTATGTAGTTTTCACGCAATGGTCACTAGCCATCCTCAGTCGATTTCAGGAAAATGGTACGTACAGTTAGAGTGTGAATGTAGTGTGCCAAGCTCGGGTGTCGGAGGCGTCCCGGGACGCTTTCCCTAGTTTAGGCTTTTGCGCCCGAGTGTTATGCGTGAGAATCGTGGAACGAGTGTGTTGGTATGCCTGTTTTGCCACTTTTTAAATATAGGGCCAGGTAGAACAGGTAGCATATTTTCTGGTGTGTCTGTTAATTATAAGTAGGTAGGGCCGGGCAGGTTGTCACAGTCTCCGATCGGGTAGGCGCGTTTTCGCGTGACAATCTGTTTCAGGAAATAAAATTTGAGAAATCGAGAATGAAGCTGAGATAAATGGAGGACAATATGACCATTCGTCTTCATGGCTTTGCTCATCGATTTTTCGAATTTCGCGGTCGCGGTCGCGATTTGCTTTCGAAACGAACGTTGAGCTCGAGATTCTGTGCGTGTACGGAGAACGATCATTGCGATCGTTGGTCGTCCACGTGCACTTAGCTTTTCCGCGATTTAGTCCCTTTTTTTTCCCTTTTTTCTTTGATTTGCGATTAGTGAATCTCGAGCCTAGATTTAAGTTTCAGCGGGCATCGCGCCCGAAGGAGGAAGATCGAAGAGGCCCGACAAACTGTCACGAAGAGGGCTGCAACGAATGGTTTCTCATTTTTTGGATCTTGCCTGGGTCCAAAGAATGGGAAATCATTGTTACTATTTTGTCACTGTGCTCGTTTTAGTTTAATATGTAGTAATTGTTGTGTTGTCTGGCCGATTTGCATGCCGGCCAATCATCGTCCAATCATCATGGGCAAATCGCGATTTTTTGCATTAGTGTTGCGATAAAAGATGAATTACGGTTTGAATTTTAGAATTACGTTTATAAATTTCGCGTTTTGAATTAATATTGTGAAAAATATCAACGATTATTATTTAATTATTTTAATTGTGACTTAGACTATTTTTTTTTTTTTTTTAAATTTGAACTAACGTTTATAATATCGGAATATTTGAAGTATAGTTTTGCATTTGCATAATAATTTGTAAATTTTGGATTTAATTCTTTAAGAATTAGCGTTACGTTGATAAATAATCGCGTTTTTTTATAGTAGCGTTGCGTTAAAAATTGCCCATTTACTGTGGAAGCATATCCCTGCTTCCGGATCATCTGTTACAATTAATTTCTTTGTGATTGCACAAAGAAAATTGTACGAAAGCAATCTTTCGTATGATTGCAATCTTTCGTTATTAGTGTTGCGTATAATAAAATGAGTGCATAATTGATTTATTAGAGTTCTTTAAACAGTTAAAACAATTATTATTGAGAATATCTGCTTTTACGAGTCTCTTATCTTTTTTTCTTTTTTTTTTGTTGATTAATAATTGCATTTCAAATACAATAAAGCACTCTTCGTGTTTTTTTTTTGAGATTTTTTGAAAAAATTTAGTATATTAGTGTTGCGAAATAGAAAAGATGTTCCACTCACGGTTTGCTCGGCTTATATTGAGTGGATGATTTATTCTGATAATTCTTTTAATTATTTTTTATTTTTTATTTTTTTTAGTATCTCCTTGAAGATATTATTAAAAAGATTGTTAAAAAATTTATTTTTTTTATGGATTTAAATCTTTGATTTAAAATTATAAATTACATAACAATATTTTATTAATTTCATTTCTTTTTTCAGAAATTAATGTTTCCTTTCTAAGGGAAATAAATTATTTTGTGTTTACTAATTGAATTTATTACAGGTTTATTACGAATTAAAAAAAATGAATAGAAGACAAGAAATATAGTTAAAAATAATAGTTGAATTCATTTGCTTGAAACTGATTATTTATTATTCAGTTTCATTAATTGTATAAACTATTTTAAAACTATTTCAATAGAATAGTACAGAAGGAATATACTATTATTTTTTCCTTTTTATAAGAAGGAAAAAATGAATCTTCAAATTTATATTAAATAGATTCAAAGAGACATTTAGTTTTTTGGTAAGTTTATAAGTGATGTATGTATATAATGATTTGTTTTTTTTTTCTCCACCTCACTGATTTCCTTTTGATCCAAAGTTTCTCGAAAAAATACTCTTATTTTTTAAGGCAACATGATGATGATTGTTTATCATTTCATAACTTCTTCATTAAATTCTTAACAATCAAATTCTCAACATTTAATAACTTTGTTCATTAGTTTTCCTTAGCTAGTCTTCCTTTATTATCCTTACTTAATTTTCTCTGGCCACATATCCTTAATACTTGATAGCTATATAACTTTCTTCAATTTGTTTATTTAGTTTTCATTGTATATCTTCATTTGCATTTTCTTTAATCACATGTGATTCATATCATATCATAAATTCGTAAAAATTATAAAGTTATTAGTATGAATGTAATGAATGAAGGAATAGGGTATGAATGAAAAAAATCTTTTAGATTCTTGACAGGCAAGATTTATAAATGAAATATTTAATTTTTATATAGATAGAAATAAAACTAAGAAAGAAACTTTTTCTTATTTAGATAGAATAGGATAGAAAGTTTGAAATGTTTTAATATTATTTATTTCAATATTTTATACGAGAACAGAAGATTACATCATAAAAAAACATTGATTGAGTAATGTACTTAAAATTAAGTGTATGCATAATCAAGAATGTTAATTAAATAGATACAATGTATTGTAGACAAATAGATGATTAATGAGCAAAATATATTAGATTACAGCATGCTATGATGTAAAAAATAGTTTATTCTTTTTTGAAATTTTGATATTTTGATATTTCAAAGTAGATAATGTAAAGTTCTATTAGATGTTAGTGTGTTATATCTTTCTTGTTTGTGATTTAATATCTATGATTTAAAACGGTGCAGGAATTGTATTCAGTTCAAAAAGTTAATATAATAATTTCTTTTTTATAATCAATAGATTAGTAAAAAAATCAGATATCAACATCATGTTTTGAATGCATGAATTTTAAATATAAACGAGAACAAATAATAGAAAAAGGATAGAGATAAAATAAGAATTGATTATTAACGCTATCTCTTTGATGTTGAAGACATTTTCAAAAGAACTCAAAAAATGGCACTGATCTTCAATTCTATCATAGAATCTCTATGATACTACTTTATCCTACCTTTAAAATAATGTTTTTAACACTTAAAAGATGGCGTTGACAATCAATTCTATCTCTATCTTTCTTCTACTATTCGCAATCCTTTTCTATATTTCATCTATAGTTCTCTAGAGATGGCGCTGATTACTATATTTTTATCCTTTTTGTCCTTCCTTTTGTCCTTTGCCCGTCTTGTTTATATATGATTATTATTATAAATTATAATAATAATTAATAAATTAATAATTTAATAAATATATAAATAAGTAAATAGCTAAATAAAAAAAATATTGATAAATAAATAAAAAATAAAAAAGAATACTATAAGAGTGTGAATACAGTTTTAATTTTCAAAAATATATTAATTTTTTATTGTAAGAGATAAATTTTTTTTGAATTAACTTCGAATTTTTAGAAATATCTTAATAATATCATAATTGTATAATAATCAATTGTATGTAAAGAATAACATTTTGATTGAATGATTTTTCTTATTTAGTGTTTGTATGATTATTAAATTAAGGGAATAATTTGGATTCAAAGAGGGTTTGAAAAAATAATTACAGAAATAATTGATTGCCACGTTATAATAATTTATTTAAACATTTATACACCTATGATGTTCCACAGTCTTGAAAGTAGTTGCTAACCGATATATATGTATATGTATGTATATACATTCACATACACACATACAAACACATATGTATATACACATATACGCGCGGTACATGTATACATAGATAGATCGTTCTCGTAAATACATATAATATGTATACATATATAAATTTATTTTTCATTTACTTCGTTTCAATTTATTTATAAGTTATATCCATTTCGTTTACCGCTTAGATAAAGCATTCTCGAAACTTAAGAAATTAATCAATGATTATTACGCTATCCTGTATACGTTTGCACAATTTACGACCGCATTTTCGACGTTATATATTCTTTACAATGATTACTGTCGATTATTTTAGGTACGCAGAAGTGCATGGGTTTTATCTTTGAAACATTCTTCTTTGAGAAATTCGTTTCATCGCTTTGCGTTTCTCAATTTCTCTACACGTTCTTTTTTCATTTATTTACTTATTTATTTATTTATTTATTTATTCTCTCTTCATCACTTTTAAAAAGTTATTTGGAAGCTAAGAGACATTTAATTTAATTTACACGGGCTTCCTATTTTATCACCTATTATATCGTCGGTCTATTTTTCCTTAAATTATACAGATTTTACGTGAATCGTGCGATACGTTGGACACGTGCTGTGGAAAATCGCATATGGACAATCGCAATCTTTGAACTTAAGCTATAACCGTACAAATATCAACGTAAATTAAAAATGTATATCGTGTTATAGAGGTTGTGCTATTCTAATTTATTTGTCTTGTAATTTTTCGCTTTCTATATATATATATTTTTTTTTTTTTTTTTTTTTTTTGATATTCGAACATCAGCTCAGGCTTCGAATTTTGAAAAAAAAAAAAAAAGACTCGATTATTGTGTTCTTTAATCTTTCTTTTACTTTCTCGTTTCTTCGTGAGAAAAAGATATATATTTATTTTTCTCTTTTCATTAATAAAGATCAAAGTATTGGTATATTCTTCGTTTATATTATATCACAAGTTTAATACCGTAAGTTTCGTCGTAAACGTGTTATATTCTTTTTTTATTAACGTACAATGTGTAGATATAAAATTTTAGTTAGTTTCGTAATACAACATCATAAGATTCAAATTTCTTTACAGCCACTGAAGTAATCACAATTGAAAACAGAAATCTTATACGTGTGATTATTTTAAAGTATAAAATAAAATTTGTAATAGATAAATATCATTTTTATTGAACGCGACTTAATCTTGTTTTCTCATTACAACATATTACAAGGTATATATTTCCTAAACAATTAGTATTAAAAAAATTTTTATCAAATTTATTTTTAAAAAATTAAATAAAATGTCGTGTATCAAACGTTCCATTTATTCTCACTGTTTCATCAAAGGTATACGAATATGAATTTATTTATTTACTATATGTATCAAAATATACGATAACGAGTTTAGGAAATATGTATTTTTCAAATTTGAAGTTATAAGTTGGTATCAATCTCATTGTAGAGAGATATTCTGTGTTCAAATTCTTATATGCAAATGACATTTATCTTTTATCTTGATCAATGCAGAGAGTTTATTACGAAACGATGGCCGATTTTTTTTAATGATATGCATCGATTTCTTACGCGAAACGAAATGGCAACATTTTTAAAACCAAGTATATCGCAATAAATTAATTAGAAACACAGTCTTGATGAATACTAACAACGTTTATAATTTAACCGATTATAGTATCATTTCATATCTCGTTATTAAATAAGTTAAACATAGCAACGAATCAAATATATAGAATTTATTATAAACATCTAAAATAAAGTTCCATAATAATAATATTTAGCGAAAATAAATAAAATTATACGTTAAATTCGTATTGCAATGAATAAAAGTGATAACGATAGGAAATATTAAATTATATTACTCGAACACATAAATTTACAAATAATCACGTTAAATTATACTTTACGATATATCGCGTTTTTCTTTCTTGGATAGTATTATTAATCAATATACATATTTTTATCTAATAGTGGCAAATTTCGTTACTCAATATTTAATTTTTATTACGATATCTAGTGAATTAAATATGCGATAATAATATCATTAGTAGAGATTTTCATTACAATCGTTACTGACAAGATCATATTTTTATAATACATAATAATCGTACACAGATAATTGGAATAAAGTTAAAAGAATTAACATAATAAACATAGTAAAATATTCCATGTTTTTGAAGTACACCACTGATCGAAGTGACCTACATTTCTCACTCTTTGTAAATTATGTTATGAACAAATACGCTACTTCCTCTAATTTTCTAAATTCACGAAATAGTTTTTACTCCGACAATTTAATAGAGTTAACGACGATGATAATTTTTTCGAATAAGATAAAACTATTTCCTTAAGAGGTTAAGAGCATTTGATATCGATACGTTTCAACAATTATCGTTTTCATTGTCAAACGGAATCACGAGAAATTTTTCAAATATTTCAAAGTCCCCCGAAAAATGCATTGTATAATAAAATCTCCTCTACTAAAAAATTAAAAATTAGATACATGCTAATGTGAAGAAAAATTTGCATCGAATTTTCATCATCATTATAATTTTCTTCATCTTTCGCAATGTTGATCACAACTTAATCGAAAGAGAAACGTTAGTAGGTTGTCTTTATTGTCCCTTGCTCCACATTACCGTATGTTGTCTTTCTCTTATTTCGATCGTCTTCGGCGCTCTTGCCGAGAAAAACTTCGAGCGGACTCTTAAAGCCGCGTTTACATTGGGCAACTTTCGATCGCACAGATTGATCTTAAATCGGTCAAAATTATTTTCGCGAGCGCAATATTAATTGATAATTGAAATAATTTTTAATCAAATTCAATTACTAACTATTCATTTCGTTACAAAGATCATTTGATTAAAAGATGCTGCGTTCACGTCAAATAATTTTTAACCGATCTCGAGTCACTTATTTTATCCGGTTAAAATTTAATTTGCTCGATTAAAAGTTGTTTAAAAGCAACTTGCCTCTTGAATAATAAACTAAATCGGGTGAAAGAATGTAATTATTTTCAATTTCTTCGTAAAAAATAATTTACACCCGATCGTTAAATGCTAGAAAAAATATTCGTAGAGACAGGGATATTTATTATACGATAATGTTTATTGTATTTTTTTTAATCAAAGGGGAACTAAATGTGAACAACATCTGTGCCAAAATTTCTCCATTGATCGTTACTCGATAGATCAATCGATTCTTTCGATTCTTCGTTAAAAGTTGCCTAACGTAAACGCGGCTTAAAGTGATGCAATGCTCATACATTAAATCGATATCGAAATAATAATTACGGCAATTACATATCAAGGTGACGTTTAATTTTTGGTTCGCACAATGTACTACTGTTAGAATAGTCTAAAGCTCTACTAATAGAATAATTTATGTATATTAAATTTATATTATATACGTTATGTATAATACAGGAACTATATTATCGCATACAATTGCATTTCCATCTAAAAACGATTTCAAACGTTCACAGGTAATAGACATTTCGGTATTTGGAACCGAACGTCACGAATATCTCGTTCGCGTTCTTTTTTTTTTTTCTTTTTCTCTTTTTTCCGTTCGTTTCGGTGCGTTCGCATAATTTTTTTTTTGTTTTTTTTTTTTTTTTTTTTTTTGCTTCTCTGCACCTTGCGACGATAGACAGATCTCATCTGATAAATACGGTCCATTCCGGTTCGCGTAGCCTCGAAATAGGCGAACAGAATACATGAGACAAAGGCTGGATAGAAATATCCAATACCGAATTGCACAAGTGATCTCGCGTAAATGTCGAAATGAGTATAAATTTATTGCCATTCGGATTCGTAATGTCATCGCACATGTCACCACGCAAGAATGAAATTATCCGGCCGGAATTTCTTTTTTCCCTTTTTCTTTTTCGTGATGGATTTCATGTATTCGGATTGCAAACAGTAGAGGTATCATAGGTTCCCGCTTATTCTTCGAGGAATTAAAATAATTTATTGATTTGTTGATTAGGAAATTAGCGAAATCGAGTGTTACGTTTTTTCTCAAAATTTGAAAGTTAATCATCCGTGGGAATAAATTCGAATTATATTACAAACCAATGTGATAATTGTATTAAAGTGATATTTTAAAATGTTGCAAATGATCGATTGGAAATAATAGCCGAGTCATTATTTATTTACAAATTATATTCGAATTTTAAATATCGCGATTGACTATACAATTGTGTATCGTAGGAACAATTATTCGAACAACATTAATGCAATTTCAAAATATTACATGCCATAAAATTCTCTAAATAAAGAAATATAAACGAATCTCTAAACATGGTGGATAAACACAGAATTATTTATTACAAAAATCCTATTCAAAATATTATAGAATAGAAATTGCGAATATCGTACGAATGCTAAATATTTATCGGCTTACGAATAGTTCTTTCGTGAAAATTTCTTATTTTTTTTTTTTTTTTTTTGAGAAAGACGTCTCGTTATTATTAACAGAAAAATAAAAGGGCATTTGAACAGCATTTAAAGGAGACCATTCGAGAATTTAGCATTTAAGATATCTCAGAAATAATTGTATCTCCTTTTAAGCGAGAATTGGCGTTATTGCAAAGTAATTCCAATCTTGTATTTTTACAATGCGGGGTGTCGCGACGGTTTCCCCGTTTCTTGGAACACTTTTGCGGCTGTCAGGAACGTTAATTGTTTCGCGTGGATGGTAGGCCATGGAGAAGTTTGCATTCCGCAAAATCAGACCCATGGGACAGAGTTTGTCGAGCAAAAGAAAAGAGTAAAATAAAGAGGAGTGGATAAATCACGTTCTCTATAAATAATAAAATATACAATTCTCTACACAAACACTTTCGTCCGAACGAAATTGCACAAAATTTTACGAACATTTTCTCTCTTTCTTTCTTTTTTTTTTTTTTTTTTCTTTAAATTTCTTTCTAACATAATAACGAAAACTTTATACAAAAATCGAACTTTCGCAAACATAATAAATAATAGAGGAAAACATTAACGAATAAAAATATGTTAAACTTCTCGAACCAATTGTTTTATAATAAAATAGTTAAAAATTCATTGCAATTATTCTCTCTCTCTCTCTCTCTCTCTCTCGAAAATGATTTTTCCGGAAAATTATTTACAGTTCGTTCAAAGATACAATATTTCTTATCCTTGACATACTTTTACGTTACTACCTTGATAGAGGAATAAGTAGTGAAGTAGGTGCTATTCAAGATGCTAAGAATTCTTCATCTCATGGCTTCGATAATATCTTAAATTGCAAAACATCCATTTAATTTCACCTAGCAGTATCATATTTCACGAAAATCATACGACACGATCACGCGTAAGACAAATTAATAAATGATCGACAAAGTGGGCTCTTATCGTTCCCCTATAAATTATCTCATTCCTGAAGTTTTCCAGTTCCACGATTTTTCCATCTACAGAATCGTGCAATAATCGATAATTTATTCGACCGTGTAGGTGAGAGGTGACACGTGTAAGAGCGGTTGACAACGTATGAGAGGAAAAATGTGAGATACGTGATCATAAACCAATAAAATGTGTGCGAATAAGCGGAGCTGTTAACGCAGGCCGTAAAGCTAACATAAATTAAGTACGAATATTATGGGAATTCTACTGGCGCCAGACTGGAGGCATTGGAACGATCGAAAATGTAACGGGCTGATATCGAAGATATGGACTGGCGTAATATTAAGAACGCGTAATTTAAACGTTGCGTTCGTTCAGAGTGCCATTTTTTTGAGCGCGAACTTTCCTCGTCGACGCGGATGAAATTCTTGGTGTTGAGAACGAAAGGACACGTGTTCCTTTCGTTTAGTTATTATACCATTTCTCGTTGAATGGAAATTTTGACGATTTAGCGGAAAATAGTTAGATTAATTAAACTCTGGAAGATATATTTTTAATGTTTCCTTTTTTTTCTTCTTAATTTTATTAAGGTTGAAAAGATATAAATTTCTGTTTCTATATTTTTCAACGTAATACGAATATATGAATAATATATTCAAAAATTAATAAAAGAATAAATATAATCATCAAAGAATGAATTTAATTGAAAAGTTATTAGCTTTTGTTTATTAATAGGAGAAAATTATTTAGTGAATGTTCCAGAAAAAAAAATTAAATTTTATATGAAAAAAAATAATAATACGTAAAGGAAATAACTTTTAACGAATGCTTTTTGAGGGTTAATATTGATCTAACTCTCTCTTGCTGATTATCTAACTATTTACCTTCGTCGCGTAAAGTTGAATAATACTGATTCGTACAGAATTAGTTTGTCTGGTTTTAAACAAAAGAAACTATCGGTTATTATTTTTCCTAAAAAGTATATTCACCCGTGAACAATTTAAGCTAAATCTTAAAATGATGGAACTTTCTTTGTTAATTTTTCGTAATCAAAAATCTTTCGTTCCAAGATGCGATTCTCGTGTAAAGTATTTTACATATTTTGTGAAATAACTCTGAACAATTAACATGATTAAATCAAAAAGAACAGGCACACTTGCTCAAAGAAGTAGCAACAAATTCCGCGAAACAATATGTACAAAAAGATTTGCAATAAATAAATAAATAATACTCTAAAACTTTAACATTTTATAGAAGGATATTTTTTTTACCTGTTCTTTTTCTCGTTAAATCAAAATCTTTTCCAAAGTAAAATCCATTAACACATTGCGTACAGCCTACAGTTTCACAAATTTGTCGTCAATTTCATAAAGCTTCTTTTATAAATTCATTTATATCCGTTTTTCAGTCTTTCTCTCTTCTTCAAAAATTTCTTTCATCGTTTATTTTCTCATTTTCCCTTCTCGAGGATGCAATTTTATTGAAAAATTCTTTTTTCTAGTGAATTCTTTTTCCACTTTACGACTAGCTGACGTGTTACCATATTATACAGACAAATATTTTACATTTCTTAACGTCTTCGCATACAACGGCTTGCGATTATATGTTCAGTTTCGACATTTAGAGTGTTATTCGATCATTGACTTTTTTTCGAACGACGCTTGTCTTTGGTCGTATTCAAATCTCATTTCGATGATAAAATTCATATAACATGTGATGATACGCGATTCGATCTTAATATTCTATTTATTAAACAGAAAGCTATACGCAATGTATTAATTAAAAAGCAGTGTTTTCGAACAGAATATAATTGGTAAGTTGATTGGAATATTTTGCTACTAAATTTTACTATTACTAATTGAATTAAAAAAATATATAAATAAAGAAATTTTAAGTATGCATTGTATAACATATTGCAAAGAATATTTTATTTTGGATATTTTTTGTAATATTTTTGAATATAAAGGCATAAATATTTAATTTACCACGATTTATTTAGCAATTTAATTATTCTTTTTAAATTAAACAAAAATAAGTATTTTTAAAATGTATTGAATGGATAGTTTTAGAAAATATTTTAAAATGTTAGGGAAAAAATACATGCATACATATTTCTCAAAAGAAATTTCCTTAACAATTTTTATTCGTATTTTCTCGAGAAGTTTTGAGAAAAAGAAACTAATTGAAGAAACTTTCCAATCAACTTAATAAAATTTCGATAACGATTGGATCTGCGACTGTCACTTAACGTTCATATTAGTTCTACGTTTTCCATTCGTTGAGGAAAATGATCTACTCTTGAACGACATTTAATGATTATATGACACGAATTGATTGAATCTTGAAAAATTCTTCGAAAAATACGAATGACCGCATCGACGTTCATTAACACTTTCGCGATTAATTTATCTCAATTGAACAGGACACGAAATAGATAACATTGTAGATAGAATATCAGGAGCCAATGCGATTGTACGGCTGTGATTGCTTAAGTTTGATTATTCACGATATATGAGTTAAAGAGTATTTCGATTAGTGAATGAATGATCGCTGGTTAGTTAACTTTATTGTTTTTCCTTTTCATAGTATCGACGAGAGAATCTAACGTTACGAAATAATGCAAGCATAATGTAAACTATATACAGAATTCTATTAAATAATATGTGTGTCGTATCTAAAACATATTTCACGTGAATTGTACACGTGAAACAACGTATAAAATAACGTATATTTATACATACTATTTCACGTGCTTCACGTGTATAATTACTATCTTGATATAATAGTATGTATTTTACGTGTTGGCAATCAAAATTCATATTACACTGTGTACATGTTATCCTGTTAAGAGAAACGAAAGAAGAATAAAATTGGTGTTATATGTTGAAGTTCAACACGATTCTCCAATCTTTCTCTCTCTCTCTCTCTCTCTCTCTCTCTCTCTCTCTCTTTCTTTTTCATACACACACACACACACACATACATACGCGCAGATTTCGTTTATTTCGAACAATAAATTAATTAACGTTATAATAAATTAATACAAAAGAAAGAACACTGTGGTATATTATTCGATTAAAACTAATTCGAATGAAAATATAATGCTAGAAAGATAGAAGAATGAAAAGAGAGCGGCGAAAGAATACTTACAGCAATTTACAACTTATAATTCATAGACTAACTATGCCTAACATTTATGGACATTTCATGTGATACACCAAGATTTATTGTACTCTTAAAATATCAGAAAATCATCGAATTTCTAAACGTTACTTCTAAAATACTTTTTTTTTTTTTTTTTTTTTACTACAAGGAATACAATGATAATTGGTGAGACTATTAACCCTTTAATGCTCGTGAATTAAAATTCTGTTATGAATTATATACCATATATTTATAAAAGATAAAGAAATTTAGGATTATATTAGCACTTCTTTTCAAGTCTCATATTTATACTATGAAACGTATCTAATCACTTGGAGACAATATAATTACATATAAAAAGGAAATTTCATTGCGTACACGTGATGCCAGTTCCTTTTTGTTTCGATTGATTCATAAATAAATGAAACAAATAAAATAATTGGAATACAAAGGAAATTCTGAAGTGGTTTCACATATTAGCAGATCCAATGTCCCGTTACTAGTTAATAATTATCAAACATTTGAAATAATAAACTGCATTAAAACAAAACAAAATAAAAAAAAAAGAATAACGACAATACAAAGTCTTCTTCGAAGACTTAAAGAGTTAAAAGTTCTCAAGATCAATTCGAAAGATCGATTTTAAATTAATTAACTACCTTTAATTTCACAAATTCGTGAAACGTATATGTACATCGAAACAATAGATACAAACCTGCTTAAAATGGCTCCTGGTACGTAGCAAACGCGACACGTTACCCTCACGTAACACGCGTTTATCGCGTGCTTCGATCACGAAAGTGTTAATTAGTCTCGATTCGTTGGCTTTCCGCTTCCTTCCGAGATGAAAAACAAAATGAAATAACGTAATAAAACGAGAAAAGAGGTGGGGGAGAGGAGGGGAGAAGTAACGTCGCCTGTGCGCGAAACGAACCTGCGAAACCTCGAAATCCTCCCGAAAAGGAGGAGAAAAGAATACTGATCTGCCCTTAACTCTATATCTATATCCGGCACGAATCTCGCCATCTCCTCGATTCAACGGCGTCCCAAAATTGCGTGTACCTTCGAAAGAGGAAGCGTGTCGCCCGCTCGCCCGCCGTTCCTCCAACTTCCCCGGAAGCTCGGCCGGAAATTCACACGGTGAATTCTTCTCGCGTGACATTTCCCTGATCCTCTCGATAGATCAAACAACTTACAACAACCGAACTTAATCCAATTAATCTAAACCTAACCTAACGAACAGTTTCATAATTTAATCCTCCAATTTCGCGTTTGGAATTTAATATATAATTATTATCTTAATCCTCGATCCGTTTTCCGATCGGTCGATCAGAAAGTCGATAGCGTGGATAATATCGATACGCGTCCCTCCGCGACACGTTCCACCAATCCGCGCGGTTTCCTTGGTTAGCGAGCACCTACGGAGAAAATGTACGACTCGTGTGCCGCGTAGGATCGGCCGATCGATCGATCGATCGCGCGCTACGACAACGCCAAAGAGCGATGGGTCTGGCCGTTGTACGATAGGGATTCCGTGTCCTCGAATCTCGCGTCCTCGTCCGCCAGATCGACGCCATAGTTGCTCGAGGTGTTGTCCTCCTCTGTAACAAAGGGGCAAAGCAAAAGGGTGGTTATTATTGAATTAAATCCTGTTTGATTGCGTCCCGCCTCGAGCCACGGCTCGATCGATTCGATATCGAAATTCGATCGTTATCTTCGATCGAAACGAATCGGAATAACGTTACGCGAGACTTTTTTTCTTGGGTAAATTTTTGCTCCTTCTTTCTTCTTCTTCTTCTTCTTCTTCTTTTTTTTTTCTTTTTCTTCGGATCTGGTGGTGTGGTTATGGTCGATTTGTCGTATCGTGGGCGATAATGAATGCCGTTAAACTGGTTATCACGTATGATTTTATGCGTTTCTTCTCTTCTTCTCCTTCTGATCGTTATTATCGTGCTTGTTGATCGATGACGTGACACGTGAGCGGACGAGAAATTGAATTGTAAATGACACGCGAGAGTTAATTCATCTTTGCTTTCTACCATATGGTTATGGATAAGCGATATGGCGGATAGGGTAAAAGAGAAGATATATATATATATACGTGGAATAATTACGTATAATATTTTCACAAGTAATTTGACACGTTTCTAAGTTATTTAATTTAATTTAATATTAACACGATGCAAAGATAAAATTTTAATTTTTCTCTTGAACGTGACATTGAACTTAATCGATACGTTATTATTCTTGATAATAAATTTATAAACTAAGTTTAAAATATACTTTCATTTTAAACAAATTTTACAATATAAATGATTTTTAAAGTATTAATCATTCCATTTTGGAATCAAACGTTTGCATCAAACGATATCGAAATCGTTTTAATCACATCCTATGAAATTTTATTCTGTCGTTTTAGAATATGGCTAGGTACACGAGACATTCCATTATACTCTTTCAAAGAAACCGCGCTTAAAGTTTTATTTGAGAAAATAATATTTCGCGTGCACCAATCTAATAATATGAGTCGACGCAACACACAATAAATATTAAATCTCTTTCCTTACTTATAGACTACTTTCATTCACAATGTAGAATAAGATATAGAATAATATATATATATATTAATAAAAGAATAAAAAATTGAAAGTGATTTCGCTGTTGCACACAGAGGAGAGAATAATATATGGCACAATACAACTTCGATAAATATTTTACGTATAGATCGACAGTTCAAACGAGCCACGTTCCACGCGTTATTCATCATCGATATTATTCACTGTCGTTCAATAAAAATTTCAACACCGAATGCGTGTCACGAAGTTGAATTTATCTACACTCGACCTAACAAAACCCAAACGCTGCACCGTTACTTCGTCTTTATGGTTTGCTGCGTAAAGACAATGCAAATTATTCAAAAGCTTCTGTTCACGATCTCTTTTAGAATTTGCGTAACAGTGAACCCGTCATTGTATTATTTCCTGATGTAATTGCGATATATATATATATATATATATATATATATATATATATGTACGAGGATTTGCGGCATGAAAGAAACTCTCGTTTAACTGCGCCCATTATAATTTAGAGAAAGGAGCTTATACTCTATGCGTTATTGTGCGAGAGAACAATTATTGAAAATAATAAACGCGTGAAAAATATGATATGCGAGAATAGAATGTAGGAAACTGTCGTCGTTACGTAAATTTATTTGTTTATTTCCGCTGTAATTGCAAAATACGATGCGCGATACGATAAATGTACAAGGTGTCATCGTTATAACGAATTTTACAAGCGTTACAATGTAATTTCGCTTGTTTATTTTATTACACAATTGTCCAGTTGAATGAGAGAACGATACCTGGATTCTCTGTTACATGCATTTTAATAGTCATAAATAAATTCTATTACATTCTTATACATATTAGCGCGAATAATGCAATTATATTTGCAAATTTCAAATTGAATAATTTCTGACGATTCAACGATATAAATACGGGGAAAAAAGAATTTTATTATTCGTGATAATTTACAGTAGTAAATTTGCAATAAAAACACGTTTCTTGTATTTGATGCAAGAAGGTGATGATCTTGGTATTATATTTTAATTACTTAGTAATGTGATATACGAACGATCGAAATATCATTGACAATTTTATCGTGGTCGTCAAATAATTCTATTTATTCGTTTATTATTGCGATTATTTGTTGATTACGAAATTCATGATACGCATAAAATAAAATAAAATATCATTGGCTAGGTGAGAAATATCTTTTTTTACACCGCTACATTCATCTGCGTGTCTATTCTGTTTAATAAAATTTTTAATCATTCCGAGCTTGTTAATAAATACGGGTGCAAAAATATCGTGGCGCAAGAGATTATAAATAGATATTGGCAATATTAACGAGATCGCGATCGAAGTAAAATAAGTTTATACCAGTTGCAATTCCAGAAGCTGATATAAGCTTTATTGATATCGTAGATGTGGTAAATAGAGCATGCCACGAGCTCGATAAATTCTATCGCGATTTAAAAAAATCGTGGGTCGTATTTGAGATAAAAGTCGGAATAATTCACGATGCAAGGAAGCTGATGCGTAAACTCTCCCGTTTATGCGCGACATGCAACAGGTTTCTACGTCTGCTCAAACTGTCTACACATACGCGCGTGGACAAAAGCGTTTTATCGACAGAAACAAATGAAAGAATTGTTTTAAAAGCTTCTTTTCTTCCTCTCTCTTTCTTTTTCTTCTTTTAACACAATTTACAAACACGTCGAAAATAATAAAAATCTGAATTTTAGTATCATATAAACTAGAAAAGTAAAATTAATAATTATTCGATGAATCTTTCTTTCTCGCAAAATGGAAAAAAAGGTATCAATATGTTTCGATCAATTTTAGAAAAATTAAAAATTTTTAGCTTTACGAGTTTCTTCATTTGAAAAATATATTATTCAATGTGTACTAATTCTTATACTAGGAAAAAAAAAAAAAAAAAAAAAAAAGAACATACACGAGAATTGTATAGAAATTATATAGAAAAGGCCACGCTTCGTTGCTTTTAGTGACCTTGAAATATATTTACCAGGAATAATATTCCGAACAACTTTTCCTTATACATATAACCGTCACTTCGTATCGTACTTTATAGTTTCAGACTGCGTTCGAGGTAGGTAATAAATAAATTTTTGAAAACCGGACACCGAATTTGTACGTAAGAAAATACGTTTAAAAAAGTAAAAAGCGACAAGAACGAGTTGGATAATATTTTTTGAAGGGTCCGATCACATATTCATGTTTCGAATGGCAGTGTGTCGTGGCTGCCATTCCTCATGCATATGAACGGAATTTTTTTTAACCATTTTATTATAACATACCAGCAACGGCAAAAATAGTCTTAAACAGCCTTGAAAGAAAATACTGTCATAAATTTCAACTGGATATTTTTTAATTATTTTAAATCTAATTTGAAATTGGATACAATCCAATTTTGATCCAAATCGATTTGCAAAGCATCCAATAATTAGAATGGATAAAACCAAACCCTAAACTTAACTTAAAACTCTTCAAAGATATATATATATATTTTATTAAAGATTCAATAAAACGAAATTCGAACCACAACTCGAACAAAATTTAACCGCATTTCGAGAAAAAAAATTCATCTCACAGACATTAAATTACATTAGATTTCTTGGAACAAATCACCAACATATGTACAGCAATATTGAAGAGAGATTGAAAAAGGAAACGGTTCGTCCAACAGATATAATAAGAGTTTCATAAAAATTGATCGAGTTACCCTCCCCGCTCCTCCACCGTTGTTTCCATCGTTGTAGCAACAACGATAGGAAGCGTAGCGTAGCGAGAAACGCGAGAGTGCACGCGAGAGAGGAAGGCATCGGCAAGCGGAACTCTAGAATTCCACGGCTAGCTCTCCTCCTCTGGGTTTTCGCGATTGACTGTGTTTAACGGGCGAGACAAGCGAGCGCGTGGGCGCGTATATTCTCAGAGGCGACTCGAACAAGGCGAATTCCACGCTGGATTACGACGATCGCTTGCTTCACAGACGGCTCGTGAATGGCCCACGCCTCCGAGAGAAATAGATAAATGACCAGACGCGTATTCCGCTTTATCACGGCATGGGAAACGCGGCCCCTCGACATCGGCGATCCCTTGCTAAATGCGAAATGAAATCGGGATGGAAGTGTCGACCGCCAAGCTGTTACTGTCTCTGCGCGTTGAGAAGAGTTTCGTTCCCTCTCGATGAAAAAGCGTGTTGACGCTCTTTTAGCATTCTATTTTTTTCTTTTTTTTTTTTTTAATCGTTCCTTCTCTTCTTCTTCTTGTATCTTTCTATTTTCTTGCTATCCGTTTTTTACTTTATTTTTCTTTCGTCGCTTTGTTCTGATTTGTGGACTGCGAATAGTAGTTTATGTAAATTTATATTTTTTGCAAACACTATTATATTGTTGGCTGCCAACATCAATTACGTGTAGTTACTGGGAGTGTATTCGTAGTTGACAGTTAAGGTGTTAAAGAAATAGGATCGAGATAAAGGCTTGTTTTATCGCAGAAATGGTATGACGAGTATTTTATGTTGAATATTTGTTCTATACTTGTTTGGTAGAGATATATATATATATATATATATATATATATATATGTATCTTTTTTTCTTGCAGATTTTTCATAAACGTACACAAACATCTGTAGATTATCGATTGGAAAATATTTTAGTATTTTTTAATTTGGTTGATTGCTTGATGATTCTTTCGTTTTCTCTTTTTCAATGATTATTCGTTATATTTTCTCACATAGAATGAACATATATTAGTAAATTTGAATTCCATGCACTTTTATTCGTATAATAGAATCCTGATTCAAATTTCAAATAACTTTTTAGAAAATCTAAAATTTTTTAAAATTGATCATTTCAATTACGTAGAAATATTTCAATATTTTAAAAACGTTACAAATTTTTCTTGATTGTTCAATGTTATATTAATACACATAATATATATATAATATATTCTTTTTAAATAATTAATTTGATTAGAAATTTTTAAAAATTAAAATAATAACAAACGTATTAATTTTCGTACTTTCCTCCATTATCTAGATTTCATTTTCGTATATATCAGATTTTTATAGTTACATGAAAAGATTGCTAAAAAGATAATAAAATACGACATAGTTAATCCCAATTAGTTTAAATGTTATGCGAATAATTTTTGTAATACATAAATTAATAATTCTGAGAAAAACAAAAAGAAAAGAAAAGCAGAAAAGCAAATCGAGCATACATGGAATATTCGAATACGCGTTTAGCATCGAGCAACACTACTCGAATGCAGAGATAATTTCAATAGACTACGGTCGGAACAACAGTATTCATTGACCAGTAAACTCGTGTTATCTACGTAATCGCGTGTCGAGGACTCACCGATATAGAGAGGAGAGGTGTCGTAGGCGTTGCAGGGGCCGGCGTGTCGCGTCTCGAGGACGAAGCCGGTAACGCAGGCGTCCTTGACGATGTGACACCAGCTTGGATAGGTGATATTGTTGGTGGCGCACAACATGGTCGCCGATGGGTCTCGATCACGGTGTGTCCGGTTCCGGACGCGCTCCCGCTTCCGGGGACAACGATAGGTGCAGGTCACGCAACGTGGCCGGCCCGACTTCATCTCCGACAGACACGTCTGCCCCTCGCGACAACGAATCGTGGTACAGTCTGCGTTCTCTGTAAACGAGAAGAAGAGAGTGGTCAGCTTTTTGGAAATTATTTTATCGATTTATTTAGACTTTGAACGATCGTGCAATAAGTTTTATAGAAATTTGGGTGGGAAAAGTAATTATCACATTGATTTTAAGAGAAATAATTTCTAGTTTGGCGAAAGAAATGTCATATTTTTGATAAAAATGAGTGATAAATCTGGTGTTTATGAACAGTGGTATGTACAATTGTATTTTCTCTCTCTCTCTCTCTCTCTTTTTTTTTTTTTTGTAATAGAGAAGAAATTTTGAAGCAGCAGGAACTTCTTGTGTCAAAAATTGTTTAAATGCGAATTTTTTATCTTTAAGTGTTAATGTTTCTATTAATTAGATTTGTGTAATGGAACTGATTAATTTTCGATAGTATTTTTATAAATATTAATAAAATAAAATTTCCACATAAGAGGAAAAAAATCATAATTATATAAGTGGATTACAGATCTTTATGGGAGTATGAAAATTTTAAATGGGCGAAAGTTTCAACAGTATGAAAAATAAAAATTGTCTCGTTTAAATTATTTAGGAGACAATTTTCAACTTTTCAAATTGTCGAACGAAGCAAATCTTTTATGATATGAATTTGCATAAATATTCTTGATCCACTGATTAAGATCAATGTGTTTGACACTTGAGTTGATTTTAGCGAATAAAACGGTACATCTTTCGGTGTTCCACAATTTTTCAGACAAGATGAGATTATAGATACGCGATGTATGCTTATGAGCCCCGAGATGTGTATTTTGCAAGCCGTTCGTGGGGGATTAAGTCATGTTAGAGATTCGTTTTTGTTTGTATAACTGTTTCTGCTTTTTCGTCTCGTTGGAGGATGATGTCATTCGAATCTTCTTTTTCCTGTAAAAAAAGTTATAATTATATTCAATTAAATAATCGCCTTCTTTTTGCTGTTACTCGTATTATACTTTTTAAATAATTATTACAAGCTCGTTAAATATATTATTTTAGTTTGATTATGGTTGCTGATTTTTTTTTTTTAACGATAATACAAAAATTATGATTTTGAGAAAAACAATTTTGAATCAATGAAAAATATATAAAATATCGCATCGAAATAACAAATTGCAAGTTCATAATTTCGAAAATAGAATTCCAATAAAAATTATCAGCGATAATGATTTTTTTCTATGTGCATTTATCAATATTCCATAATATATACACGCGCAAATATGTGTATTTTATTTTTTTTTTTTTTAAATAAAATTTCATCATCAAATATAGGCATATCTCTTCCAGACATGTCTCTAGCCTTTCATAAAATGACTACATATCCGGTTTTAGACTCAGAGTATTCTTCTTTTTACTTTAAGGTAGCCGTTACATCAATAGTATGGTTATTAGCAATAAGATGTAGAAAAGAACGGAATATGGTGCTATATTATTATGTTGATTATTTTTTTTATTCTTCAAAGAATCTTTGAATCTTTCCCTCTATGTTTCTCCCTGGAAACAGGTATAATTCCGTCCATTTAAAAATTTCATTTTATACGCATAAAATATTTTCTACATACTTATATTTATCGTTCAATAAAGTTGACATGATTTAAAGTTCAATATTATCACGTACTTTTATACCTAATAAATCAACTTTTTTCCCCGTTTCAAAGAATTTCATATTTTTTCGTATCTTTCCAATTTCCCTATTTTCAATTTAAACATTTTCAAACCAATTTCGATCAAATTCTCATTTCCACTTATATAATTTCACACGAATGATTTAAGTTAAGTATTCAATATTCGATAAATATTTTAATAATTTCAATAAAAAAAAAAAAATAAATAAATAACAATTAGATCAACAATTCGAAAGAGCAAAAGCTTGAATCGTTCGAGAAATGCAAGTTCACGGCCATCATTCGTTGTACCAAGGCCTTGAGAACTCATATCGGATCGACCTTCCTCATCCTCGCGGAAGATCGAGTGGCAGCTAAAATCACGGATGTGGATTGATTTTCGCGAACGCGAGACATCATCGGGGAACGTGCACGTTACGTAATAGCTGTATGTATGGCACTGAAAGGAACTGGCTAGTAGTAGAAGGCTACTCTGACGAGGCAGAAACGAGAGACAGGTTCAATCGTCGAATTAGACGCGCTCTATCTTCGTCCACTCGGTAGATTCGTGCGGTGACTCGTTCGCAGACACGATTACTGCAATAATATGTCGTTACACCTACTTGGGTCAATGGCCCACTTCTCACGGGGGGATCGTGTAATGTATTGCTCATTTTTCATCCTGCCAGTCGTCAACGCGTACGCGACCCGATGAAACGTTACGCAATTCGTGCATCGACCGTCCACCTTCGAATAAATAATCACTGGCCGGCGGATCAGCTATAAATTGTTCTAGAATTTTTTCCAAGTTTTTTTCAGTTTTTAACTCTTTTGTACGTTTTCGAATAGGAAGTAGGATTATCGTTGGAATAATCGTTTGTTCTAATCTATCACAAAAATTATAAATATTTTTTAATCTCGAACGCAGGGGATATAGCTTTACAATTATATAGCTATACAATTTTTATTCTTTTGTCTTAATTTAAAAAATTGTCTTAATTCTTAATTTAAAATATTATGATTAATCAATTCTTTCAATAACGTTAATTTCGAACAATATTTAGTCTCCTATTAGTATTTCCTTCAAATTATATTATTATATCCTTCCTCTCATTTCACAATTTCAAAATTAAAAAAAAAGGATCATATAAATTTATGAATATATCAAAAAAAAAAAAATCCCTTTTCATCAAATTTACGATACAATTTAATTCCAGAGGAGTGGTACGTTTAATCGGTATTACAAGTCCAATAACACAGATGGTCCAAGTCCATAACACGATGCCATATATTGATCTGTCACGGGCCACGGTTGAATATCAATTATTCCCGGGCATCGTATGAGATATTTGTTGTCTGCCGGACGTCTGACGTACAAAATGGCGGACGTAACATTCTTTGTCTGGTCTAGGGTTCCTAGTGCACGTGCAAGCCACGATCGGAGCAATCATCGTATCACTCGCTTGTGTGGTAGTAGTCTGTGTTGGCCGTACCACGTGGCTGTACTAGATTAATATTAAGTGATTCACGCTCCACGTAATGCGATCCATGTTGTTAGACACGATGCTTAGGCTACGTGCGAGTACTTTTATATGAAAGTCTGCACGATCCGCTGGATCTCATTGCCTGTTACATGCTGGTTAATGTTACATTGTTGTACATTGAGAGACATCTGTTTAGCGGGAGCAATTGAATTTATTAAGACACATTACGCAAATTGTAGTACAACGAACATTATACTAATGAGAATACGGAGCTGCGCCTTTATTAAAAAAATATACGAGAACGCGTGTGTGAGAGATGTATCGATAATGATCATCCCGAATGAAGAAGTTTCTGTAAAAATTTTAATGGGATTAATTTATTATTGTATTACTTTTTTTTTTTCTTTTAAGCTCAATAACAAGTTTATATCAACATGGTGTAATCTTGTTTATGCGATTACACGTTAATTGCTGATTAATCGCTCGAGTGTTATGATTTATCGTGGATTTCGCAGTGAATTTTTCATTTTAATTATATTATGTTATCCTCTCAATCCTTGTTACGTTACATCACATTATTTCTTTTTGTTTCAATGATTTTGATCATGATTTATTTACGACGTGTACGACGTAAGAAATTAGAAAAATTATCCGTGTGATGTTTTATTCCTATTTTGTTTATTTCAAGTATTACTAATAAAATTTTTATATTTCTAATTCAAAAATTGATTAGAAAAATTATGGTAAAACATCTTTTATCAAGAAAGAGGATAAAAGATAAACGTGTTGTATTCTAATTGTTAAAAATATCTTCTCCATCGAAATATTGCTTCATTCAGAAATTTTCTTAAAATTAAAATATTTTATCGTTTCTTTTATCCTTTTATCCTCTTTTCTCAATTGTGATGATTATGTCGGCATAATATGAGTGTTTAAAATTTTTTTACAAAACAAGAAAAAAGAAAGAAATTTATTATCGATATAAATTGTATAATTCCACAAAATAGATCACAAAGTATGATAAATAAGATTGTCGATGAATAGATAGATAGATACACTTCTTAAATCAAATACTACATTTCACTTGTCATTTCGTAAAGAGATATCAAGGTAATCGTGTCGGTTCCATGCACATTTCCGTACTATAATCAGCACCTACATTGTGTCAATGCTATACGCCAGGTTGAATGACCAATGACCCTCGTACATAAGACATTGCATAACATTACGTTCAGTTTCTTAGTCATTACGTATCAAACGATACGGTAAATCGCAGTGACTCGTTGCCTTTGACATTTAAATCATTCACTGAGTACATAACAGCAATCACCGCGGAAAAATAAACGAGAGAAAAGTTTATCTGTTATTATTCTAGAATTATTATAGACTACTTATAATGGTGATTGCATTTCTCTCTTGTTCTCAAAAGAACGGATATTAACACGTGCAAATAAATTCGTGATTTCCACAAGTTCTAAACTTCTCCTCAGAAATTGATAGATCAAATGGATTTATTTTATATTTTTACTTTCTTACTGTATGTTAATACATTTATAGGACGCTTTTAGAGGCTTTTCGATTTTAAGAGCCAAACAAATTAAATATGTAAAAATGTCGATTGGGCAACAATAGATGAAGCGAGATAGAAAAATATAGTGCCATATCTTCGTCATGTCTTCGCAATCTCTCGTAAAAAATTGATTACGACTTAATAATAAATAAGTCTCAATTGATATTTTTATATGTGTAATATTTGACATAACATTTAGAATCGATCTAGATCCATTTTACCCACTTCGTGTATTTTTAAAAAATTCTAGATTTCCATTTTAAATTAACAACAGCATTAAAATTAGAAGCAAACCGCGAAAATAAATTTATTATCGTCATATCGATCTTTAATTATGAAATTTATAAATTTAATAATAAGACAATCAGTTAAAAATATCGAGTAAACAATAAATTTATTAATAGACAAATAAAAAAATAATCGATGTGATTTCGATAAATTATTCGCAACCGTTCAGTCGTAATCGAGATTATCTTTCAATACACGATATATGTCCTTTACTCGCGAGTTCGTCAAATATATCATATTGAACCGTTGTGTCTAAGAAAATATGGCAATATGTTATCCGAAACGTCTCAATAGAGCTGTAAATTTGTAAGGGACCAACGACGTCTTCGACGAATACGAGGCTGTTTGCAAATCCGCGATATAACGTGGTTATGATTTATGATTCATATGTGTGACGAGGGTCAACGCAAGAAGGAATGCACGCAGCCAACCATTACGTATACGTATAAACATTATGGCCCGCGAATGGGCATATGTTTGTGAGTCACGTGCTCGTTAAAAAAGAATTATACTTCGTCTTCCAAGCATAATATTGTCTTATTTATGCATTTATTTGTTTCACGTAATATCGTTCGAAAGCGTGAATATCGTGAAAGTGTGAAATGATCGGCCATAAATGATTGATTAGTAATCTTGAAACAATCATTTTAATGTAATTAAAGATAAAGTGGTTTAGTATAAACGATAGATTTATATAATTTTAAATAAATCGATTAAATTAAAAACGATGGAATAAATATATTTCTCTAAAATTATCATAATAATATTATTATAATTTTAAATAAATTGTAATACAATTATTTTTTAAAAAGATAGATATAGATAGTAATATATATATATATAGGAATAAATTGTATATTATCAAATATTATCAAAAAGATATTTAAATTAATTTTAGAATATACCTAATGTGGACATTTAAAACATTTTGCATAAAAAAATAGATATAAAGAAGATTTTAGCAAAATCTTTTATTATCTGCGATAAAATAAATCATTCAAATGTTAAGAAACAAAAAAATCAGTTTTTTTTTTAATATTGTCGATTCTAAACTGAAACGAAAAGCGACGATGAAAAAAATCATTTAAGCAAATTCTTAGAATTAATTAGGGATTTAATTAAGTTAATGCTAAAGTTATCTATGTAATATCTATCAAAATGAATTATCTAGCATTCCAATTTTCATCTGAAAATTATAAATTTTGTATGGAAAAATTTGCATAAAATAATTCTCATATATATTTTATGCCATTATGATAATTTAGAAATTCATAAAATTTCGTTATTTAAAAATTATCTTACGATCATCTTGTTTATTAACCGTTACACGAGTTCCCCCGGATGCATACTAAAAATGCATCAATGTTATTTGAATTACAATAACGATGTTAATCCGGATTTCCTTAATGTTTCTTGGCTTGGTGCTTTCTCGGCAAACTAAAAATAGCATGGGATCGTGGTAATGTTAATCGCGACGATAAAGAGGCGAAGTGAATGGGAAAGGAAAAAAGAAACGAAGGGGAAACGGAGAAATGAGAAGCGGACAGCAGATGAATGAACCGTTTAATAGGCGGTTAAGTCAAAGTGCATGTAATAACTGCGTACCGAACAAATTCTTTCAGCGAAATTTATTTGTTTTTCTCCATAAATTAAACGCAATTTACGATGGTATATTTCGCACGCCCACGCAGCTGTTTACATGATTTAAAACAGTGCACTTGGCCGAGGGTTAAAATCGCATTCCGCTAAATATCCCAATGAAAAAAAATGGTCGAGATTTTAAATTTTTGCGATCAAGTGATCTCCTTCGTCTTGCAAATGTTATTATTACGATTTTCTTTTCCTTTTTTTAAACTTCAATCTTTCCAAATTTTAAATTATTATTCGCAGAAATATTAAATATTTAAATATTCCATTCTCTTATTTGTTTCATTGAAATTAAACAAATGTTATTTTAAATTAAATAAAGGAATAGGATATTTAAATTATATGTTATAGAAAAAATTACTTATAATGATCATTTAAGATTTGAACGAATTGATATTAAAAGAAAAATATTGAAATCTATCTATTATAGAAAAAGATTTTAGAAATAATAAAAGCAAAAAATAATATATATATATATAAAATCAAATGATCAATGTGTTTCAAATAATAAATGATAATTAAATCTCTTCTATGGTACATAAATAATACCAAATGGGAAATACAGTCAACGATTGATACCCTGATAAGTGGTAATTAGATCTCTTCTAGGTAAAAGACATTGAATATATTAGACAGGTAATTACATTCTTGCAGTCTTGATAAGAGAAACGGCTACCGTTTCATACAAATCTACCTTTTTATCTTCTCATTCATCAATATTCCACTTGTAACACTTTCTATACACGTTCACACGTTTTCATATCGATAACGTGATCACGCAATTATAGAGAGATATAACAACCGAGGACGATCGATTTCGCGCATTTTTGTGCAATTTCGAAGAGACACGTACGTCAATTAATTAACGAAAAGCGATTATTGATGATTCTAAAGGGAAACACGAAGAGATAGCATATTATCGATGCTGAAAGCATATTCTTTCTTTCGGAACTCGTTCTGCCAGTCGTAACAAAGGCAACGGATAGAACCGTTGCTCAGATCCGTGGTTTGTTCGCTCTTAGGGATCCGATATAATTAATTAGCAAGGGCATTAAATGGACACGTCAGCAGAAACCAGTTTTTAGTCTTGTAATTAACGATCAGGGATAAGATCGCTCTCCTTTGTTCGTTATAATTTTATATTTACTTTTCGTCAACCGCATTTGCGTAACAATAATCGTGTGAATTGTAAAATTGACACGTTCGAGCAGATTTCAAGACCGGATGATAGATGATGGATTTTTTTAAGATGATGACTCGATGAATCCTTAATTAATCCTTAAGAAAGATTCGTGAAATAGAATTATGAGAATTATATTTCGCGCAATGGAATCTTTCTTTTTTTTTTTTTTTTGCTAAGAGTTAAGTGTTTTACGATTGGAAATTTTTTTTACTATACATATATTGAACAATATTTAAATGTCCAAATATGTTTGTTTTTACATAAGTATCTATTAAAACATTCTATATTGATATTTATAAATAACGAGAAATGCAATTCTTGGAAAAATTGATTATTGTTATTATATTTGTATAAGAATTATAAATATTTAATAATTACGAAAATGTAAAAATCGCAAAAACTTAAGTAATTTTAAAACGTGTCCTGAATCTCGATTGGTTTAGAGAATTCTTATCTTTAACGTGTAAATATTAATATTTTTCGTTATATTCTTAGATATCAAATTTTTTATTAATTCTTTCTCAGTTGATCTCATCATTGCAAATAAAGTCAGTATCGATCTCGATTTGTATTAGTCTTATTATATTTGATTAGAATATTGTTAAATTATTAAAATAACAAAACGAAAAATACATTACACTTATTACAATATCATTATTGTAATAATATGAGATGTAACTACGAGAACCCAAAAATATCGAGAAGCCGATGCTCAAGACAGGTCGGGTTTCCGAAAGTATTTCACGTTTCGAGAATGACAAGATTCTCGAGAATTTCAAGAATCCCAATCTTGTTTTTCAGGCTTGGTTTCGCTGTATACGATTATTCGGATTCGGATTTTCGATCTTTCAAACTGCCAGTGATGAATCTAGCTCGTCAAATCCTAGTTTAAATGTATAAATTTTATTAAATTTATACATATGCATATGAATTCATTTTGGGCATTCAATTAGATTATCCCTTTTATACTTTTCAGAACTATCAGCAAATTGCTTTATTGTTAATTTACTTCGCAATATGTGAAATGCAATAATGCAATTTTAATTTCATTCATATCGTTCATTTTATAAAATTAATTTTATATATACGAAATCTTGATTAAATTTCACATATCATCAAAATAAACGTACAACAAAATCAAAATATCCAAAATCATTGTGCAAAATGACATAAATTGCATAAGAATGAAAATTCGATCCCATACACTTTTCTGTAGACCACACGTCACAATGTTCCAGTGGAACTTGGTCGAATCCAGTCAAAAACAGTCTGATAACTCGATACGCGAGAAAACCGTGGCAATGTATGGAGGAGCTATTAGCAGCGAGCAAAAAAAAATAAGCAAATTACTTAACGCTTATGCTCGGTTGAGAAGATGGCACCGCGTGTATGAGAGATCCGAGAATATCAAAGAATCCGGACCGTCGGGGCAAGGGGTGGAAAGGAAGAAAAGAGAGAGACTGGGAAAAGCTCGCGCATATTACCGTATGCATATTTACAGACACGTGCACTTTCGCGCCTTGGATCCTCGAGAAAGACGATTATTTGCATCGCGACACCTTCTCGCTAAGCCAGCTGGTTTATTTACTTATTTACTTCCTTGTTCTCCGTGTGTACCCGTCTCTTCTTCCTTTCGCGGCCTATCTCCGCCTCTCTCGTCGTATTTCCTCTCCTTTCTTTTTCCTCTTCCCCTTCCTCTTCTTTCCTTTTTCGTATTCTCTTCCTCCTTTCCAGATTCTTCTCTTCCTCGTGCCTCCACGATCCGGAGGAATCGTTTTTACGCTTCATCGGGATCCCATCGTGGCGAGCGTTAAAATTTCAGAATTCCATCGAAATGGGAAGAGAGAAAGAGAAAAATCGATGAGACGAGACGAGTCATCGGTGGTTTTTAGGATATCCTTCAAATGGCGATTCTTTCGTATTTTAGTTGTTGAACAGGACGATGGAATTTTGTGTGAAAACGCAATGTTCCAGAGTATTTGGTACGAGATGATGTATTTTCGTACATGTGCCACGATTATTCTTTATCTTTCGTTAATAGAAGATGCGTTGATTTCGGTTATTCACATCTTTCGATAATTTATGGACGATAATTTTTGTTTCTAATCAGATGTACGATTTTAATGGCCGATCATAAAACCGAAGGAATTTTATCTTCTGTAATCCATGATGGATTTATTAATGTCAGAAAAAGAAAATTATTTCTTTTTTCAGTTTTATTTATGATCATTGTAACTTTGTTTCTTTTAGAAAAATTTTTGAAGTAGGAAAAAAATTAAAGATTATGAAATTCATTTTTAATATCACGAAGGAAAATGGAATACATAACGAAGATAAAAATAAAAATTTCATCAATACAAAGAATAGGAGGAATTCTTTTTTCTGGAACAAAGGACAAATAAAAGGTGAATAAGATATTTTTAAAATTTTAATAATAGTACGAAATAAAGCAAAATTATAAATCATTCTATTGTAAACGTATAATTTTTATATGTATAATTCACTACGCCACTTATATAAACATTCATTAAAGTTCAAGATTTTCGAATTACAAGATAATATTCGAATACTTTCTACGATCCCATTGCACCATTGTATTGTACAAACTACAATTTTACAAGATCATTTATCATCAATGCTCGTGACCTGCAATACTTGCAAAATGTCAGAATTTTTGCTTCAAAAGAACACGAAGACTAACCTTCTGAAGCATTTATGGCATTTGTCAGAAAAGAAACAAGATCAGAAACAAGCAAATAAAAACTCTAATATCAACACAAAAAATAATAAACTCATAAATAATTAAAAGGATATACTTCGTTCATATCATATTGCGTTAATTGCTTCATGGAATAACGATCGTTGAAAGAAAGAGAAATGTCCTACACGAAAGTTCCTTTGACTTTTCTCTCTGCCTCCTCTCCCTGTTATTTCGAATACTAGACGTTTCCTCCTCTGTATATACAGTTATCCCATCGGAATATTTCAGTAACATTTCTGAGCTCTCCTCGTCTGGTCGGGGATCCGGTGGATTTCGCGTGGTACGTGGTCGAATGCAGCTCGCATCGGCCCGTCACCACCACGGCGATATGTAAAACGCAGTCACGGGCGGACGGTGCACGGTTTGCATACGGGCAAAGGTTCTTTTCGCCGGTTGTTTACAGTATTGAGCAGCGTACCGCGAGGACGAACGGCCACGAAATGGAAGGTCGAGGAGAAAGGGCGCGGCAAGGGGGCCAAAGCGAGCGAGCGAGCGAGCGAGTGCGGGGTAGAATGCGCGCGTGGGCAAAGAGGAGGATGCTCGACTCGCGGCCTCAAGAAGCGAGTATTCGAGCGGAGACATGCGCCGGTGAATGTCGATGTCGAGACGCAGACGCGCGGACGTTGATATGGTTGCGAGTAACTTGGAACGAACGAACTTGCCCGGTGCAGGGGAAACGAGAGGGGCGGGGGATGGGCGGCGAGGGGGCAGGGGAGAGAGAGGAGGGGGGCGGGAGGAAGACCGGTACGAGAGAGGGAGGAAGAGGATCGGATTCGGCTGGTGGATAAAACGGGTGGAGAGATCGTGTGTGGAGGAACAGAGAGGGCGGATCTTGCACAAGCCCGGCGAAAAAAGAAGAGCTTGGCACGGACGCCACGCCGCTCGCCGTTGACCAGACACCACGCCGCACCGTGCACTTGGTGTTACTGACAAGGAAAGGCTGAGCAGCGCGCCTCTCGTGGTCCTTGCCGGGAGAAAAACATCGACTTTCGAAAAGGGCCCCTGCCGCTCTCGTGTCACCGGGCCTCGTCTTTTTAGCGGGACCCCGCTTGAAATTCGAAGGGAACCGGCCCGGCCCGTGCTCGCTCCGCTATGTACGAGCGATAGAGAAGGATTAGAGGGAGATAGGCGCGATTCTCTTCGAGATATGAAGACGCTTTGCGTCAGAATTTCTTCGTGTCAGATCCCCGATGATACTGGGAGGAATATTTAAAGAATCGTATCTTGGATTTCTTCTGTGGATATTTAGGATCGATGTACGTTCGCTTGCAGTTCTCTTTGCTTATCGAATTAATTTTATTTTGCTTCGATACGAAAAAGTATATTGCTTCTCTAATATCGTTACACATGCAATCTTTTGTTGGACGTTCTTTCGCAAGAAGTTAGAATTCACGTAAATTGGAGAATCATTTGTCCCCTGATGGATCCCTTACTTCGATCTTATATTATGGCACGTGAAAAAATTCAGACAATTTCAAAATATCGATGCACTTCTCGAGTTCTCTTTTCATATCTCAGAATTGAACTGAGGAGTCGCATCGAACGCTACTTTCCAAAATTGTTCTTTGCTCGCGAAATCTTGGATAAAACGTTCGCTTCTCTCTCATTCGCGTGTTCCTTTTCTTCTCTCCTTCATCTTCTCTCCGTCTAACCTTCTCTCCTATATCTCTCTTTCTCCTTTTTTCTCGCATATGCAGGACTCCCTTCTGGCTCTCCTGATCGTCGATGTTCTCTTTCTTTTCGTCCACGTGTATATACCTACTCCCTGTCCGTCGTCCCCTCTCTTTCTCTCTCTTTCTCTCTCCCTCTTCCTTTATCCATCTCTTTCCCTCTCGCGGCGTCGACCAGTCGAAAAAGACGGTACGTATGGCATACCTCGTGCAAAGTCGTGCCACGAGGCCTTCTTCGTGCGAGGTACTCAACCTTCTTTGCATCTACCGGTCTCCTCTCTGCCTTCTTCTCAGACGAGTAAACGTCTGACCTCGTGCGACCCACCTGTTCCCCTGAAGTAGAGAGGTGAGTCTCATCGGGCATCGAGGAGAAATAGGAAGAGCAACACCAACAATAGCAGCGAAAAGAGAAGGAGATGTAGGAGGGGAGAAAAAAAGGTTCTGAAAATGAACGATAGAATCGCGAAACGAACAAACCGTTCCATTCTGTGCGTGTATAATCCACGAAAAAATTAACCGTAGAATGTCATTTTCGAGAATAAAAGATGAAGTTCAAGTTATTGGATCAAGTGTAAGTCGCTGATATATTCGAATCACGATGAATGGAACTGAAGAAATGATAATAATTTCAATAGTAGATTTGAAACCGATAGAAGATTTTGTATTAATATTTTGAGAAATATATCTCTGCGCGATACTTTTAGCCATAATCGAGCTGTTCATGTGGAATATTGTTGGGATAACTGGAATATTAAACTCAAAATAAATATACATAGAATAGAATATAATTTCTTTAAAATCCATATGTAATTGTTTACACGAAATTCGAATGGTTTATATATTAAAATAATTACACAAATTAGACTTGCATTTGACTTTTTATAAGAGCTTTCTAGATCTGGTTCTTCCAAATATCAAAGCATTCGTTCTACAATTCGAAACCCGCTTTTACGCAAATATATTCATAACATAATAACATAACGTAATAATATCATTTATTACATCATCGAACCCGATAGAACAAAAATTTCGAATTGGAATTCCGTATTAAAATTTCCGATTGATTTAATCCTATTAGGGAATTTATCTTAAAGATATTGTTTCTCCTCTAACCGGAACTGATACAGGAATTTTGAAAGAGATTATGGGGAAGGCGCCAGAAAATAAAGAGCGACTTTTTTTCATCGTCGGTTAAAGCTCTTCGCTAAAGCTTCTTCTTGTACCTCTTCGTTTTCTTCCTCTTCTTCTTCTTCTTCTTCTTCTTCTTGTAGTTTTTTTTCACCTTCTGCATCGTTTTGGCCTCCCGGAGCTCGGGGAGGCTCGATGCGATTCGTCGGCTGGTCGCAAGTATAAAATTTCGGTCTTCAAATCGGGATGGGAATAGTTTGTTGTTTCGCGAGTTCCCGATTTAGATGGTCGTAACGTTCCATCGCGGCAACGCCGGATCTGCGACCGACTCTCTGAAAATTTGAAAGCGGGAGCGCGAATTATCGGGGAATTGGAGTGAAAATAAGTCGAGAAATCAAGTTTGTTATTTTAGATGGTATCTAGCTTTGCATAATGACGAAACTACTTCTTCTTCTTCTTCTTCTTCTTCTTCTTCCTCTTTTTCTTCTTTTTATTCTCGCATCCCTCTTCTACGTTTGTTAACCTTTGATTATCCCGAGAATCTCGAAAATGCGAACACTGGTCTGGAGTTTCTCCGACTATTTTAATATTATTCCAAGTGGTTCTAGCCGATCGTTCTTCGTTCCAATTTGTCGATTTCGTTTCGACGCAATGTGTATTCCAAGCTGTGAGATAGTATGCCCTGTTTATTTGAGGATAGATTGATGCGAGGATTTATGTAGATTTTCGTAATAATTTAGATTGATTTATATAACCTTGAAGATTTTCTGATTTTATGCAGACGCGATTTATTAATATACTAGAAGATTATTATTATTAAAAGTTGCGTAAATTCTAGTCTAGTTTATTTTTAATGTAAAAATAAATCTTCTAAATAAAAAATCCTGAAATGAAAACTCGTTTTCTATAATACGAATATATTTTTCTATCAATCGTTCAATTTTATATTTTTATTAATAATAACAAAATATCCAAAATTCGTCAAAATTAGATTAGTTTAATAATTTAAAAGATTAAAATTATTTATGAATAAATTCGTAATGAAATAATTATAAAGTTTTTAATTCAAAATCAATAATATATATATTCTAAAAACTATAAATGGATTAAATTTAATTAAACTGAATTATAGATTTTGATTTTTTAACGAATTTAACGTAATATCATTTTATAAAAAGTTCGCATTATATGTTTACAGATTAGAAAAAGATTTGTATACTTGTACAAGTTTGAAGTATAAGTTTAAGCTTTTCGCACAATTTTAAAAATATCATTTCAAGACGAAAAGACGTAAATAAATAATCGTTCTTTTAAAATCGTTATGCAATCGATTTAAATCACCAAAGTGAGATCGAATACAAATAACACGATTCAGAAGAGTTTCTCGATCTTCTAAGAATCACGTTTAACCGTTTTAAAAATAATTCGAAACTTTCGATTCGAAATGCGTTTGTTTTTTTATATCCCTACTTTCCTACACCCACGGTAAGATTAGTCATTCTGAAATGTTAGCCATGACGTTTTCTAGCGAGAAAAAATGTTTCAAATTATCTTACGTCATAACGGATTAAACTTCTCGTGTAGTTCCGCTTGTTCGTGGAATATTACGATCAATTTCCAATTTCGATCTCTCGATGCAAAAAAAGAAAAAAATCATTTCATTTCGTTTGAATTTTATAAAAATTGATACAAAGAATCCTCGTTCGTAATGTTGTTGCTCGAGGAATAAGTCTGTTATGGATATGCTTATAGTATGCTTCAAATTATTATACGTGTAAAATCCTAAGTGACCATTTTTGAAAAATAATAAATTGTGTTTTAATCCTTTTGCTAAAATTAGAATAATAAATATCAATCGTATTCAAAATAAAATGTTAGATACACAAGAATTAAATGTTACTGAAAATTAGGTTTTTATTATTTAAATATTATTAAAATAAGAAGAAAATGTTGATTAAAATGAGTAACAATTAAAATTCAGGAATCAAAAGTTACAAGTATTTTTTTACTTTTATTCACATACTACAAAAAAATGTTCTACGAAAACTACAAGTTATTTATAGGATCGTTCTATTCTATAGCGACATTTATAATTCGAAATATATTTTACGTGTTCACAGATATACAAAACTTGTCATCGATTATCCAAAAAAGATTCTTCGAAAACAAATTATTCACAAAATCCCATTCTATATCGCCGTTAATAATGTAATAAAAGATTCTACATTTTTACATAAAAATAGGATTTCTCATCGATTATCAAAGAAAAAAAAAAAAAAAAAGGCTCTACCAAAACCAATAAGTTATCCACAAAAAAACCATTTTTCAACGCCATTAAAATTCGTATATCTACACGGAATTTTATCAGAGATAAAATTTCTCGGTTATTACGTAAAAAAAAAAAAAAAAAAAAAAATCTAAAAACCACATACTATTCATAAAACGTTCGTCCCACATTTCAACACTCTCGATAATTCCCACAAATCCCACGCATCATTTCAATCTTGCTCGAGAGACTTAACATCCCGACCGTTTAACGTCCCATTTTACACTAGCAACAACGTCATCAATCTCCCTCAGAATCCTCGAAATCCGCTTGCAACTCGATCATTTCACCCAAACAATTTTCCCGACGACAAATTTTCGGATACAATAACGGTGGCGCCAAGGTCGTGGCAATAAAATTCTACTAGATTTTCGTGGGCCAGCGGCGAACGCTGATCGATGCACGCCGAATTCCTCGAGCCGCCAGTTATTTTTAGTCGAAGGAGCAGCGTGGAAGGGACCAGTAAGTGTCGTAAACGTAAAAGACCGCGTGTCCCGGCTTCCAAACATGCACGCGCGTTGCGTGGGCGCGCTCCGGCTGCATGCATGCATGCGTACGTGCGTGCGTGCGTACGGTGAACGACCGGAGGGCAAGGACGCCACAAGGACACGCCCTTACACACGTCCGCGCGCCTCTACGCGCGCGCTCACGTGCACGTGCACGCGTGTCAACCCTTTCCCGCGCGATAACCGCGCCGTCTACCTTCGATTTCTTGCGCCTCTTCTTTTTCTTCTCCTCCTTTTCTTTCTTTTCTTCTTCTTCTTCTTCTTTTCGTCTCCTCCTCCTCCTCCTCCTCATTTTTCCACAGACGCTTCCTTCTACGGTTCTTTCTATTATATCACGATGAACTATGCACGCGTGGCTATTACTCTCGCCGCTTCCTCCGGCGGAAGGAGTAACGGCCGGAAGCCGGGGCGTAATTAGCTTGAACCGGAAGGAGAGGCATGGTGGATGCAACAGTTTTTACGCCTCTTCGATTTGACGAGGAACGGAAAAGGTGAACCTTTCGCGTGAATTTACGCGGCAATTCCGAAGAGGGGACGTTCGGTGGGGTTCCGTTCGATGGGTTTCGTGTTGGAATCTTGGGTGGAGACGCGGACGAAAGTTGAATATTACCGAGGCCAGGATTTCGGATTATTTCGGTGAATCGGTTGTGCCAGAAACTTTGTTAAACAAAGACAAATTTTTCAGGATTTGATTTTTATTCCTTAGTTAGAAATCGTTAGTTTGAATCGATTGAAGTGGAATTCTTTAAAATGTTATATAAATCGAATGAATTATTTTTTTAAATATTTAGGTATTGAATGAAATGAAGTTATTTTTGTTATTCGATTCTATTGAGATTGAATGGATTATTTCTAGAATTCTGAGTACGTTATTTTCATCTTTCTTTCTATTGATCTTTTTTCTGCGAAGTTTGAAATAAGTGACGATCGTATATATAAGAATGTATTCGGAGATATTATCATAAATTTGTTTCAGAAGTATAAATTTCAATAATATCTGATACCTAAGATTATTATCCAAAAGAAACTTTTTGCAATCAAAATTCTAAATAAACGGAGCTAAAAAAAATTCGAATTAAATATCTTTTTGTAAATTTTTAACATTACAATTTTCTAAAAAAGGAGGTTTAAATTTTCGAAATAATTTTTTCCAATTTTCTTTCACAAATTACGAAACCAACGAACGCGAACCGAAAAATAAAATATTCGACAAAAAGATATAAGAGCCTTGATTTTAAAAATTGAAACGATTCTACTAACGAACTTATTCTTCTTCAAACTCGATGATACAATTTTTTCTCGCACGATCGTCGTCGGTTGGAAAAGCATGAGAATATTCCGATCTTCCATTGTAAAGAGATAATATTACAGGAAAGACGCCGCTGACGCGTCCTCGGCATTCCAAGCGTCGTAAATCAACGATGAAACTGCGGATTATCCTCGAACGGCCTCGAGTTATACACTCGTTACATGCGCTCATCCCTTCCTCGCGCTGATTCTCTTAACGAGTTTTTGATTCAATGTTTATACATTATTGTAACACATCGTACGCGTGCTGGCGGCAAACGACGTTGCTAATCGAAAGAACGATCATTCGAGAGAAGATCCCTTCGCGAGATTGCGAGAAAATGGATACGATGAAAGAATATGAAAATATTTCCTTGAATTCATTCGTCCCGATTGTTATTTATCTTCCATTTTTAAAGATAATTTCGTAATGGATACGTCAAATGAAGTTGTATCGCGCGTAGATAAAAAGATAACTTTTAATTTAATTTTGAATACGGACAGAATACAATTTTTGTCGCAAAATATCATCGATTTATCGTTAAAATTATGATAATGAATTAGAAAATCTTTGCACAAATTTATTACGTACGTTCTTCTATAGATAGATTTCTCGAATTTTTTCGAAATCATGAAGCAAATTATATCTTTCCCAAAATAGGGCAATAATTCAATCAAACGGCACAGTGAATATCGCAATAATTCGTTGTTTTGTGACAGAAGTCTCTTTCGGACATTCGAGACAATTAGCCGAAGAAACGATTTGGAAACGGATCGCGTGACGTTTCTAAAAGGATGGTGATACCGTGTTGAGAGAAAAAAAGATTGCCAAAGTTGCAATTGATGATCTTATGTCCAAAGTTACAGGCTTTATTACGACTTGTTCGAAGAAATACGCAGAAAACGATACTTTCCCCTTCTTTTCCTCGCCCCTCTTCTTTCTATTCTTCCTTTTCCCTCCTCTTTATCTCTCTTTCTTGCTCCAACTGTCTGTATTCCCTCTTTTTATAATTTTTTGTTCTCTCTCGCAGCCAGGCAGATCGCGTCTCGGTCGATGAACTTTCTGGAACGATCTTGCGATTGCCTCTCGATGTTTCTTCTTCCTCTTCTTTTTTTTTTTTTTTTTTTACTTCTTTTTTCTTTCTTTTTTTTTTTTTTTTTAACTTTTATGTTTCTTTCTCTTCTTTTCTTCTTGAATCCGTGTAATGTCGGACACTCGAGTTGAGAAGCGTCGGGGAAAAGTCGCGCGACACGCGTTTATGCACGCCATCTATACATCAATCATGTTCGTTTCAAGCATAGCAACGAATTTGGTCAAAATATGTTTATCCCTTTAGATTAATTAATTTCAAGATATTTTGAAGGTATTTCATCGATGAATTTTCTGCAGATTACACTTTTATGGACAGAAATTAGGTTAGATACGTTGTTTCACAGGATATTTTCTTGGCTTTCAAGATTCTTTTCAAGCCAATTTTCTTTTTCAAAATATCGGCTATCTGAAGTGGTATTAATGTTAATTATAGCCCATATATTGGATCGATTATTGGATCACGTTGGAACGATTGATAAAGAAAATTTATGAACAAAGGCCTTGTTCTGTTAAAAAAGATTCCCTCCCTATTTGCACAATCCTCAGACCCATTAGCACAGAATCAAATTTTAGGAAAATATTTAACGAATGACTCAACTTTCAAATCAACACACTTTCTTGTCTTGTACTTGAACAGAAAATTGTTCTTCTCTTTTAAACACTTTCAAATCAATTATCGGTGAGGTCAACAATAACGAAATCAATTACTGGCAAGAGAAAAAGCAGCTGACATTGGATAAAGACAATGAGAACGAGCTCGAAGGAAGTACAAAGCGATTCGTGGAATACGCGTACACGGTTCAGGATCCCTGTTATCCCTGGAAGAAGGATAATGTAACGGTTGAAAGATCAAGAGACTAGGAATGAGCGGGAAAGAACGTCGAGAAAAGAGAACAATAAAATGGAATTTACCTTCCAAGAAAGAAGATCTCATTGTTCCTTCTTGGAAAGAAGTTTGGTATATAAAACTATAGCGAAGGAAAGGGAAAAGGAAGTCGTAGAATAATCATAATGATAGAAACAAGAAGGACAAGTAATAAGAATAATTAACTGGTATTAAAAATGAAATCTGATGGGCGGTGATTCGTGAAAAATTCATACGCGAATTATACGTGATTATTGATTCTTTTATTTCGTTCCAATGGGAACGAAGAAGAATAGGAAATAAGAGGTGAGAAAGGGACAGCTTAAGTGGAAGAGGAAGAAGGCGATTCACTGTAAACGCTTGTTTGGACATAACTTCGCTCAGTGACTTTATGACACCTGTCAGAAGACATTCGGCACTGTGCAAACCGTACAACAATAAGGTACATTCCGATGCAAAGCAGTAACAGTCTGGCTACTCGGCTACTCGCCAGTGAACTGAACTTTTCCCTCTCTCCCCTGTTTTGTTCCTTTCCTTCGTCACCGTCCTTCACCCTTTCTTGCACGATTTCATGCCGTGCCTTTTTCTCTCATCGATCAGGCAACACATCCACGTCCGTTTCTAATTCAAGGAATATTATATTCCTTGAGTTTTGAAAGGATATAACTTTTTTCCTTGTCCTATTTATATATTGATGGGACATTTTTGATCATCTAGAGACCAAAAATGCTTGATGCTTATTTATTCAATTACGAGATAAATTCACGTTAAATGAAATAGAAGAATAAAGTATGGCAGTACAACATTCTGTTGCGACATCTCGTTTCAACTAACGCAATAGGCTTTAATTCAATTAATCTACCATCATACGAATTTTTACAACTGAATAAGAAAATATTTTCTATAATATTCGTATCATAATTAAAAATATGGTTTAATTCAAATCGTTTGAGTTGTTAATTAGTTATTATATTATTCCGAAGTAACGAAATCGTTTATAGCTTCCCCTGTTTTAATTAAATAAGAATATAAATGCAACAAATATCCTATAAGCGTATATTCTTTCGTTACCCAAAGTTGCATATCACGTTGAGTGCAAAAATTGCATTTATCTTTTAATGAAATAAAAATTACGGATGTTAAAATATTTATGATCGCAATATGTATGCCGGTAATTGAGAAGAAAAAAAAAACGTCTTTATAAAAACGTATGTTGTTATATCGCCATTCAATTTCAACGTTCGTTTCAGTTTGTATTTAAAAAATTCTTATTCACCAGTTGCGTCGGGTCATATAAAAGCCACCCTGTGGTTTACACCCGTTTTCCTGCGTTTAATCGCACTTTCACATGAGAAGCAACAGGTAGTGCCTTCGAAAGAAATGCATCCGAGCTCTTCACGCAGGAAAATTCAACTGCTAATTTCACATTAATCTTTAAAAAAAAAAAAAAGTACAGTAATACGATGGTGATAATTGAAATAATATTATTCGTTTAAAATGTAAATAGGAACGATATTTATTCAGGAAAAATTGTTTGATTCTTTCGAAGAATAAAAAATGAGAAAGAGTTTCACGACATGTGTTGAAACAAATTCATCAACTCCATGAATTTGTACAACTAATAAATTATTCATTCTAATCAAAAATTACAATCAAGAGATAAATATAGCTGTTTTTCTAAAATACTTAAGAAAAAGGACATATACACAGTTAAGATAAATTTTTATTCGTATTTTAAAAAAAACTTTTCAAAAGCAGTTCGATAATATCCCCAATATTAAGCGTGCATAATAACTAAATTACGACACAATACAATACTTACGATCTTATACTATAGTATATCGTACAATATACTACAAGATATATTGACTCATATATCAGGTTGTGTAAACCCATCTACCTTTCTTCACCACAAACGATAAAGTAACAAAAAAGAGAGAGAGAGAGAGAGAGAGAGAGAAAAAACGTTGGAAATATCGTCCAATCGCTCAACCTTCTGCCTCTCCTTCAGCCTCTCTTTCCCCCAAAACAATCACCGCGACGTTATCCCTCCCTGAACGCGTGAGTGGCGCGGAGTACGCGGGGACCCACTCGCCACCGTTCCCCATCCGATATTTACGATTTCCCTGCGGGGCTTCTCTTCCCGAGTTGCGCACCGCTGCGTTGAAAAACCGAGTAAAAAAGCAGGCCGCGACGGTAAGAAAAGAAGAGAAGAAAAAAAAGCGAGGAGGGGGAGGGGGGAGGGGCAAGGAGAAGGCGAGGAAAAGGCAAACAGTGGCTAGAGAGACGGGGAGAGAAGGGGAGGGGAAGCAGAGCTGGAGTAAGCGATGGAAATATGGACGAAGTCGCAGGGGGTGCAGAGGGAAGAAAAGGGCGGGGAGGGGGGGTGGTGGGAAAGGGTTGAAAGAAGAGAGAGCGTGGAAGAGCGACGGCAAAGCGAAGATAGAGAAAGGTGGAAAGAAGTAAAAGGAGACTCACGTTTGCAGTGGCCCTTATAGGCGACGGGAATGGCGCGACCTGCGCGGCAGGCGGCAAGTCGCAGGTGGCAGGCACTCTTGTATGTGTTTCCGTCGGCCCCGCAAACGGGGCGTGCGGCGGCTCGTTGTTGCGGGGGCGGCTGGGGGCACCTGCGGGCGCACCTCACGCAGTGCGGGCTCAGGTTCTGGTCCAGCAGGCAGCTCCGGCCTTGGCCGCACCGGACCCGTGCGCACGAACCTGCTCGACACTTTACACGTTATTACGCACAGTCGTAAACTGCCCCCGTGATAGATGCGTCGCCTTTCCCTGTTTGTTTTCCGCGCGGCCGGCCGCGCACGCGCGAACCAGCCACGGTTCCCTAGGATGCGCGCGCACGCCCGATTTCTGACCAATCGGGACGCGGTGTCTCGAAACGATTTGTTCCGCCAAGTTTGAAGAGTGTTAGAAGCGGTTGTGAAGAAGATGATCGAAATTGTTTGATCGAGATAATTCAGGATGCAGAGAGTTGTATTTCGGGATTTGAAATTTTATCGATTTTTAAAATATCACGTTTTCAATGAGTTGTCGAAGTGGTTGGAAATAATTAAAGTTTTCTTTGTTATTTAGAATTGTTGATGGATAAATAATAATAGAATGAAAATTTACTCGATTGTGATCGTAACTGTTTACATTGATTACACGAAAAGTTTTATGAGATTTTTTAACGAGAATGTTATTGTTTGATCCTTGCAATTGAACACCTTCGATAATTCCATTTCAAATCATAATCAAACAATAAAAAGTAAATTTAATCGATCGTTTAATTTTTTAAGTATCTAAATAATCACTTAAAGTCACGAGTTCAAATTGTTTTTATATTTATGGTGGTGGTCTTGTCGATGGTCGTTCAATTGCAAAGCGGTGATAATGATTCTATCTCTTTCATACATACTCACTTTGGCAGTGGCCGTTATAGGCAACCGCTAGTTCGTGGCTTCCTTTCTTGCAAGCGCGTTTCTTCAGTCTGCACAAATTTTTGTAACTTTTGCCGTCCGTCCCGCAGACTGGACCACCACCTCTTGGTGCCTTGCACTCAGGGCTGCACACGCACCTTGGTCTTCCTCTACGCACCACGCACTTCTTTCCCTCCTCACACCTTACTTCCGTGCAGCTTTCTATCAAGAAAAATAGTTTCTATTGAATTTTTGCGAAAAAAAAAACGTTCAAATATTTATAATGATTATTATATATTTTAGATATTCTACGATTCTTTTTTTTAATACTATTTTGCAGACTTTGGAATATTTAAATTTTGCATAAATGCGTAAACAAATCTCCACTCTACAAATATTTCGACAAGAATCTTTAGATTTTTTTTTTTTAAAAATTGAGATAAAAGCAAATGAAATTAAATATTCGTTTACCTCTGCAAGGACGACACTGCACGCCTCCACCAAGCACCCTCCAAAAAAAGAGACTTCCGCTATCGAGGTCTTCCTCCGAGTACGCGGTCGCCGCAGCAGCGTTCGACGCGCAACAATCTTCCTTTGTCACTCCTTGTGACAATAATTCCTTACAACGACCGTTGCTAATGGAAGACCAGCATATACCGCCTGTAACGTATTTGAGATGAAAAAAAATTAATTCTAAATGATTTATTCAAAAGCAGACATTATTCAATGTTGTTTGAATAATGATATCAACTCAACCAGAAACTAATTATCGATGAATATTATTTACAATTTAAATAATTGATGACAGATAAATATACTACTTGTTGAGTTTTTTTTTAATGGATAATGTAAATCTAACTAGAATTTGTTTGGAAAACATCAATATTTAATATACACTTAGAAATATCTATTTGATCAACATATTATTTTTAATAGTGTTTCTTAAAAGAGACTTCGAAGCTTGTCATTAATCTTTTCTTAAATCAATATTTTTCAATGCTTTTCAAATCATGTTTTATAATAATTAAGTAATATTTTCATAAAAAAAAAATCTATGCTAATATTAGAATGTTTCAATATAATCTCACATAAATGAGCAAATATTGAAAATCTCCTCCCTAAATATCATAATCAAATCATATTTTCCATCTTTCGTAGAGAAAAGTTAAATCGATTAATTGCATACTATACAGCAAAAATTAAGAGTTTAGAATTATAAAAATATACACACTCGATATTCAGCACTCCTAAGGATTTTATATCAGTTTCTTCTTCTGAATAAAATACATAAAATTTTCCTCGAATATATCAAATATATGGCTGAATATTCTTAATTCAACATATACTAAAAATTATTGATACCTTTCTTCTCCCCTTCAATACACGTATAGCCAATAAGCGATAGAAGATCGATGAAAGCTCGTAAAATTATATTAATCGATAAAAATAACATCCTTTATCCCAATCGTCTGTTCGCAAACGGGACGAGGCAAGAACGGACAATTTTCCCATAGAATGAAACTATGAAAATTCCACCCGAGATATGACGAAACGTTGAAACCTCGTGGAATCGTCGACAGGATTTTTTTCTCTCTCCCCCCTCGAGTTTCATAGCTCGCCTAATCACAGCCGTAGCTATGCGCAACGCGGGGTACGCGGCTCGCGCGTCTCTCTTTCTTAATGAAAGACAGCCGGCTCGCGTTAGTATTCCCGGAACGTCGCATTAATGAGACGCGGGGAAAATTCCTTGGAGGACTTTTAATTGACGCCGTGTACGGCGGGCGTGTTGAAAAAGTGGAACAAGGCCCGGCGCGAAATCGACGGACATTCGTTAGAAAGCTTGACGAACGTGTCATAAAGTTGCGAAAGAAACACGTTGGCAGCGACAGGATTACACGTTGCCCGCGTGTGATGATGGACGCCGTCGGTATTGAGGAATGGTGGTGTAAAAGAACGTGCGGGCCTTTCCAGCTTTTCCAGGAAATAATAGCGGGACGAATGTTTGTCCAACCGATGAACTGGATGGACGATCGTCGACCGTGGTGAATTAAATGTGGGATAAGAATGTGAGCGCGTAAGTGAGCGCGCGATTGGAAATTACGTAGCGGGATATAGTAGAGGGAAAAATAAAAGTCGCGTCGAGCAAGTTGTACAAGTTGGAGATCGTTTATTATGTGGGATTAAGATTTGAAACGAGGAATGATCGAATGATTTTTTTTTTTTTTTTTTCCTTTCGAAGTTGCGGCAGTTAATTTTGAAGGAGTGTATTTTAAGTAATTGTAAATGTATCTTATAAACGCTTAAATATTTATATCTTTTTTTTTTATTAAAAAATTCTTTAATGCATAAAGTAATATATATTTGTAAGTACATTTTGGATATTTATAAATATATATATATATACGTATTAATGTGCAATATCTGTGCATTAATGCACGTTATTATTCGTAAAATCTTAATATAGTGATGTTTTTGCTATTTATCATGGCAATACAAGATCATCATTAATTTAATCATTAAAAAATATTTTTATTTTACACAATATTGAATTTCTAATATAAAATAACGTTTCGTTTATTACTTATAATAGATGCGAAGTACCGAATGTAAAATATAGGAATTATAGGCAATAACTCGAACAAGTTTATAAATATTCATTCGATAAATGAATATTATTAACGAGTCGCAATTTTTATGATTCATGCGATTTTGCATTTCAAATTTCCTATCATTACTTCACGGATGACTAAAATTATAGCTGGCAGTAATAGAAAATAATCTCTAAAATTACTTTCTTAAACCAAGAAAATTCAACTTATATTGTTTTTACTTATTTATTTAAAATTATAATAAAACGAATAATTAAAACTCATGTGCGCACCATTAAGTGAAACAATACCGATCTTAACTCCACGTTCATTTTCTAAATAATTTTTTAGAAATCTAAAACTATTATTATCTGTGAAGATAATTATACGCATTATTGTAATTTTTCTATGTTATATAATTATCTTAAAAAGTCATCGATTAATTACATTCAATTGTATTTCCACACCGAGATAAAAATAAGTAGATAAGTGATGTTAAATTGAAAAATTCATTGAAATGTCATTCACGTGGTAGACAGACAAACTCTGGTTCGCGGTTGTAGGTCTCGAGAAACGGGAAAGTAAAGTATTTTTCTACACCACGGACTCATAAAGGAAACGTCCAGTGCGAACTTCGTGTGCAAGTACTTTAGCTTGTATGATCAGCACACACGAGAAGACTCGTCCAATTCCTGGCTACAAGTTAGGAATAGTCGACATTGTTTGCCGAACTCTCCATCGACTTAGGGTAAAATTCCTGGAACGACGAAGAGTTAGAGGCTATGCTAACGTCTGAGCCACAATAAGACTCGCAACGTACTAATTACTTCCACTTTCGATTGTATGTATTTAAATAATGCTCGCGTTGCATTCAAAGTAAATCTCGATGCCTTTGCGTTTTCCTCTTTCTCAAGAAGAGTGTTCATCAATGGATATATATATATATATATGTACTACAATGAAAATGTAGCGAAATCTAGTAATTAGAAGTCGAATAATTTACAAGTAAATTTTCAAGAGAGAGAATATTTAATTTTTGCAATATTTTTTTTATAATTTTTTAATACCGTTACAATTTTCGAAAATAGGGAAGATTTCTAAGAGTCATAAAGTATATTTAATTTTTCTATTTATTAATATAATTCTTAAAAGATTCAAACGATTGGGATTCCTTATAGATTTTTTCTAAAAGTTGATTTCAACATGATTTTAGAAATTCTAAAAATTTTGAAGGAATAATTGGCTCCCAATGATATATCCTGTTATTTTACACACTATCATTCAGGTATCCTCAGCATTGAACGCTGTCGAGAATTTTGAATATCGTTACAAGGGTTAAAACTTAACGACCTCCCTGGACAAAAGTATCCTTTAAGACTAACAAATTTGGTTTCTCCTACAACACCGTTACTCTCTCGTAAAATTAAATTTTATTGTCGAATTAACGAGTATTGCGAGGACACAACCCACAAAACACGCAATCCACCGGAATTGTGACTTACGATCGAAAATTTCCGTTCATAAACGATAGCTGAAAAGAAGGAGCATCGTTGTCAAGCTTACGTATTCAAGGAATATATCGATTACCCTAACTTGGGTGTATACCGAAGCGTTAACCATTCAACTCGTCGAAGTCGTAAGGAAACATAACGGCAGAATACGAAATGAATCATGCTAATAAAGGGGAGCTTTAACAGATAAAGTATGCACGGGTCCCGGTGGAATCACAATTGTATTTTAAAACCGTGCACGGTTGTGGATCAACAGATCGGTAATGCGATCTGTTCTCCTTACTATGCTCGTGTTTTCTTTGCATGCAGTTAAACAGCAACTCAGACGTCGGTAACAAAGGCGTGTGTTTAAAACGCGTTTATAAAGCGATTATGGTCGTAAGAGGTTGTAACAATAAACGTCATTGAACGGTTATAAACGGTGATGTCCGAGTGGATTAGTTAATAACGTCTGTTACGATCGGAGGTATATGTTAAATAAAATAATTTGAAACTGATTCATTGTTGCGCCACCGATTCAGGATAAATACAATCGACGGTTCGATGAAAGAATCGCCAACGTGTTTTTTTCCAAACATGATGTTCCCAAGGAGTGATGAAGCGTTGCCAAGATGTTTATTTAAGCTTGTAATTTATGCACGTCCGTTCATTACGCGTTTTACATACGTGGATTGATATTTATTAGCTGCAATCACGTTCTTTTGTGGCGCGCAATAACTGCTGATTGCGCGTGATCATTTACTTTTATGGAAATTTTTTGGAAAAATGATGACATAAAGTTTTTACGTATCCGATCGATGTACGTATCGAGTGAGTTAAGCAAAATCTTCGCATCTTCTAATAAAGAAATATATTTCTTTTTTTTTTTTTTTTTGCACATATTAAAAACGTGTATTTTATTCGAAATTAAGTTTGCTTTTCTAATTATTCGTACGTATTGCTTCAATTTTACGTATTTGATCATTGCAAAGTAAAACCTGATATTAAAATTAATTTCTTCAGTACAGATTTCGTACCAAATCGGTTTATTTTCATAAATTTCAAAAAAAATAACAAAAGTATATCGTGCATTTAATCTATAACCAATTTTCAGACTACCTACAATAAATCCAAATTTTTCGAACCGTTATTAACTCCCAAGAATCGATTTACATCCAACTACTCTTACCACTTAATTACTCGCATTTCGAAATTGGAGTCATAATCGTTAAATAACACCGAATAAATAATAAAAGTAACGTATACACCAGTAAAAATTCAATCAACAACCCATAAGATAAGAACAGCAATAAAGATGGGATTCTCATCGCTAAGAAATTCCAAAACTGAACTCCATGAACCAGAACATCCCTCCTCCGACGTATACTCAACCATCCATTGTGAGTTGATTGACATCGCATCGCCAGAACAAAGTGGGAAAAAAATCCAACTTCCGGCACGCACGTGGCGGGCCGGGGCCCGCAAGGTGGCGGAGAAAGGGACAGAGAAAGGGAGAGAGAGAGAGAGCTCGCACGGTGTGGTTTTGCCTGGCGGCGAAAAAAGGCACGCCGCGGGAACCAGCAGAACCGAGACGTCCCTCAGAGACAATGGAACACCTCGGGCATCAATTAATCACCGTGCGATAATGCAATTGGAAACAGCCGGTTCCCGGTCTTTTCGCAAGCTTCGTCTGCCAACGAATTGCCTCGGCCACTTCTCCTGCCTTTTTGCCTCGACCTCCCCTTGTCTTTCGCCCTATCTCTTTTCTCCATCGTTCCATCTTTCCTTCCTCCTCCATTATAACGTCTATCTCGGTCTAGCCCGATCCGAAGGAAATGTATTTCTTCCTCGATTACTTCATGTATCAGACTGTTCCTTCGACCGTTTCCTTCCAGACAATGGAAAGAAACCGGAGCAACTGCAGCATGGGCCACGATTAAATGCGGTTTATGTATTTCTTGGTGAGGCGCTTGTGAAGGTGTATCGTTTACCATGTCTGATGCCAGGTCTTTTGTGTATGGTTCCTCGTCCTTGTAACAAGGAAAGAACGGGGGAATTCGATCGTGAAACTTCTGACCAGTAATTCGAAGTATTATCTATGTCCATTCTATTTGCTATTTCCATTTCTTGTTTCTACGTTTCTTATTGTGCAGGGGTGGACAAGTTCATCGTGTTTGTTTAAATTTATTTTTTATTATAGATTAATTGCAGGTGATTAAATTACTGAGTAAATAATTGATATGCAACGAACTATTCTTCGTTTTCTTCAAAGAACACTTTTGTGAAAATTTTTCTCCATAATTTGAATTGAAGACGAAATTGCGCAAGAAAAGATAGATAACAAATTATTCTTTATATTATTTAAATAATATTTATAATCAGTTCATCAAAGAAATACGATATTCTCAGGCTGGCCATTTATCCAAGCATTAATTAATCTTCTTATTTATTTTTTTATAAGTAATTATGACGGTATTTTAACTTTGGTAATTATTAAATCAGTGAACTCAGTGTTTTTATAGGATTTTATCAACGATAAAATTCTTTCAATTAGTAGAGTCAAACAAGTCATTTCAAACTCATGTATGTAGATACATAAAAGTTTATATCATAATTTATCTAATTTTATATCATAATTATTTTTTAATTTAATCCATTCTCGGATAATTGTGAAATCAAAGTGCCTGTATTGCCTGTATTTCATTACATTATCTTAGAGATAGAGAAAAAAATATTATTGATTTAAAAAATTATATAGAATTTATTTCATTTACTTGATGAGATAGTTGAAAATAATTTGAAATTGTAATTTAAGAAAATTTTATGAGGGATGAATAACATGTATTAGTTCTGAGTGGATATTTTTATACTATAAAATTTGGAATTTTTTTAGAATTTCTTGATATCTTTTTGAAAAATTAGATTAATAAAATAATCTGAAGATAAATATAGATTTCTCTTTTTGCAAAATTTTGCTAAAATTTGAAGGTGTACAAAGCTTTTTCACAATACATCTCTAGTTTTTGAAATTCTTTACACGTTACTTTTGGATAGAAATAAAATGATGATAATGAAGGTTACAAAAAAATTTGAAATTTATTGAGGGAGTAAATTATACGAATTATACTTTTTTTTAAATATCTCTTATTGTTAGCCATAGAGCAGCATACATCGATACATCATGATTTCTTGTGAAATAAATATGGCAACTAAAGTGATTCGATACTAAGTTTTCTGGTGAGCGACTTTCGCTTATATTTTTCTTTTTTTCACCGCACCGTGAAATTTGAGATTCTCGATACTTAAAGCACGCATTGGAGTTAAATTACAATGTTTAATTGTATGAAACTACAGAATGTATTGAATTCTATCCACTCTCCAAATATCTTCTTTTATTTCAATTAAAAAAAATAAACTTAAGAATGTTTAAAATGGATATGTTAGGAATTTCAATATGTAAGAAAAAAAAAATGCAATAACTGTGCTACAGCTATTTTAATATAACGATTACCGATATTAACAATTTAATTAAGTATTGAAGATAATTAAACACAGTCATTTAATAACGTAATCCAAATTTAAATAGAATTTATTTTGCTTTAGTAAAATTTAATTTCACCGAAATGTTAAATATCAGAAGATTAAAAATATAAAAAAAATTTCATTTAGCAAAGCATGATTCAATATAGAAAAGAATATAATTTTATGTCATTTATATATTTCTTTTCTTTTCTTTTCTTTTAATCAACTTTTAAAAAAAACATATTTTTGAAACAATTATATGAAATACCAAATACACAAATAGTTATACTCGCAACTATTTCCCGATTTATTATATATAAAAAAAATCATCAATTAAAGCTAAAAATATAATATTGAGTTCATTTTCCAAAGTGAACAACATTTCTTTTATTACGTTCTTTTATTTGCGAAGAAAAAGAAGAAGAAGAAATAAAAAATTTTGTTAATCTAAATCTCTTTGATCGTAACAAGAATGAGCTGATAGAAGCATGACGTTCTGTAGCTAGCTAAAATAGCTGCAGAACCTTTCAAACCCAGCACAGTTTTCGTTCGAATGGTTCGTGTTACGTCCGGGAATAAAAATAGTTTTATAATCAAGCGAATAGCCATGTTCTAGAAATTATCCAAAAGAAATTTCAAAGTTTAGTCTAGTGAGAAATATTCGTCAAAAATAGAAATTTCGCACGAAATCGATAAATCGAATAGCAAAACTAAACATAAAATAATTAAATAAACGAAATAATCGCATATTCTATATTTATGTGAACACAAAAATCACAATATATTAAAAAATATTCGTATTTCTTTCTTACCTATCTAAAGAAAATTCTTTTAATTAAAAAAAGTTTTTCTAAAGAGTATCAAGTATCAAAAAATCAAAATCATTACGTATCCTACTTCCCGAAAAGAAAAATATTTTAATTTTTTCTGAAAACTAAAAAGAGCCTCTCCGAGCAAGAACTCGAAATCGAGCAAAAAAAATTATTTCGAAATATTTAAAAAAAAAAAAAAAGAAAAAAATTACTTCGATCCTCGAACACGAGCTGCTCCAACTACCCTTTTCGCCATTGAAAAACAGACGAAAATTAAAAAGAGGAGCGAGGTACACACGCAATCCTGTGACGATCAAAAAATTAATTAGAAACGAGCGGGTCACGGATGGAAGGATTGAGATCAAAGACCAAGCGGTCTGAGAAGATTCTCAGACGAGACCCACCCCCATCCGTGGGCTCGCCTTTTGCCACTGACCTCCCTTAACGTCGCACGAAATGCCTTCTTTCACACAGACGAAAATCAAGCAGCGCCTATTTTTATTTCGGTCAAAGAACGACCGAGATGCCTTTGCTCGATCCACGGCCTTCATCGAAACGCTCTCTTCTTTTTTTTCTTTCTTTCTTTTTTTCTTTCCTTACCTCTCTCTTTCCCTCCGCCGACAAGAGATTTTTATCACGGACCCGAGGCACGATGTGAAATCATTCCGACATTAAAAATACGCGATAAAATAAACTGGAATAATAAAACGAATAATAAAGATAGTTATGGAAGATACGCGTGGAAACGTACGGGTATCATGGCATTTAAATTTAGTTTACTCTGTTTCATGCTATATATTTTTTTACGCGTACAAGCGGGAAAGTATTGCATTAGCTTTTTAATTGTTCAGAGTTCTGTTAGAATGTTAAATAATGTTAAATGGGAACGGGAATTTCATTCCTCCTTCGTGAGTAATTAAATCGATTAAAATACCGTTATTTTTTATATTTGAAAATCATTTTCTCTTTTTCGTGTATCAGGGATATTTTAAAATGTAATTATTAGGAAACCGATAATGGCAATGCACGAAAATATTTCCTCTTCCAAATATTTTATTTTTAATAAAATTAATTGTATATTTATTTATTATTAGTATTATTTTTTTTTTTTTTGGTATATCATGCATTTTATAATATTATTTTTACTTTATTTCTTTATTTAATTTATTTTATGAATATGATCTGAAAATTTATCATTTAAAAATAACTTGACACAGAGTATATGCTAATAAAAACGACAAACGATTATATTTCGTATACATGTTATTCATTTTTTTCAATGTATTAAAAAGATGAAAAAAAAAAATGAAAATATTTATAATTATTTTATATTCATAACTATATAGATATATTCATACACATATTAAATAAGAAATAATAATTTAACGAATTTTGTGTTTATTTAATAAAAGCTTAAAACGATGGAATTCTTTGTTCTACAAATTTTCGATAAAAAGAGATATATATAATAAATTTTGTGATACGAAAGAGAGAAAAAAAAGAAAAATTTAGTGATCATGTTTGTGGTGATCGATTACCGCAAATCGATGCTGTATTACAATATCATAACATACTATTTTTTGCGACAGAAATTACTGGCGATGGTTCTTGTTACTCGGCGAACTTTATTGCTCGTATATTTATTGCCAACTTACATAATAATCGATAGGATTATTAACTATATTATATTTCTGATCCATCGACTATTAGAGATTTTAATACAGTAACGACGTACTGTTATTTTAGCGACTTCTCTTGATGTGACGTCGTCTCGTGTATTATAATATAAATATTATCGATTTCAAATAGGACAAAAGAAACATATTATATAACAGAGGAAAAACTTATGTTGTCTTTAAAAATTCGAACGATAGATAATATTTTCTAAAAAAAAACCAAGATATAACACATTTGATATTGGAAGTAATAAAAGAAATGCAAAACGTTTGAGAAACAGCTGCCATCTACAAGTGCAAGAAACTAATAATTCATTATAGCAGAACCGTTAAAGCTATCTCAACCCCTTCTAAATCATCGTTCATTACTATATCTGCTATCTCCTCTCAGATCTACTCGTGCCATTATTTCATTACCCGTATATACCTTCTATCCCCCTTGATCCTTCCCCCTCCCACCCCAAAACCAATTTCCCACTCAAAACTAAAATTAAATTAAAATTATCCAACTAAAACACGAGGACAATCGTAGAAATTAATCTTCCTCAACCCTCAATCTATCCAAACCTGAAACCAATTTTTCAATTGAATCTATCTCAAATCAAATCTTCCCCCAACCCCCTAGAACTCTCATTATACCCGAAAGACAACGAGATACAAACAATCGTGCTCATACATACGATATCCACATCGTGCGTATCCACGAATCAGAAAAAAAAGAACCCCTTCCCCCCCCCTCCCCTCTACAAAATTCTCAGAACACCTCCCTCTCCCTCCCTCTCTCACGACCTGGTTTCAATGGTTTCAAAGGTGGCCGCGCGACACCATTATAATTAATAATTCGTCCGTACCGTCACGGATTACGGACTCGATGTCGGAATTGCCAGCTTGTTACGGAGCGAAAAGGAAAGTCTGGTCGAACTGGGAGCATTAATTCTCAGTAACCGCGCGGCGGTGTCTAGACCGCGCGACACAGCCACCGTTTGGCCCAGTTACGCCCTTCTTCTACCTCTCCCCGGCCTTTCTCTCTCTCTCTCTCTCTCTCTCTCTCCTTCCCTCCGTCGTTCTATCTTCCTCCCCTCTGGTTGGTTCCCCCTCGTCGTCCTTCCCTTCGCGTAATGCACACTCCGCCACGATGCCATTCCCTCCGTTCGGCTGCTCGCCCCCTCTCGCAGTTCGCGGGGAGCCGTGCACGAAGCGCAGCGTAACGCCGCTGCCTAGAGTTTCGTTATTTGCGAAGCTTGGCCCAGATGAGCGGCTGGCAACTTTGAGCCAACCCGTTCTTCTCTCGCACTCGAGATCCTTCCGCTTCTCTCTGGCTTGCGTCACCACCGCCCGCAAACCGACTGACTTTGGCAGTCGGGGAGTGTATTTTTTTTCCGCGTTTTTTTTCGCCGGGTCAACGGTGACTTTGAGACACCTTTCGCCCACGATCCACGCCGGCTTTTTGCACGCGGCGGCGACAGGCGGCTTTTTGACGTGCAGGCCGGCGAAGTGGGGACACGCCGCCCCCTATCCCCGCGAGTTTTGCAGTTTTTTTCAGAAATAAAGGGGGCTAAAGTTCTCTGGTGGTGGATACTTGGTGGTACTTGGGATTGGAATGATTGAAGGGTTCGTCGTGGGAACAACCCTTCTCGGTTTTCTCTCTCTCTCTCTCTCTCTTTAATAATAATAATAATAATAATAATTGGTTCTTGTTTGATCAAATGGTGAAAAAGTTGTGTCTTCGATTTCGATTTTGAGAATAATCAATTAGAGAAGGGTTAAATATATTTGAATCGAAATGAAGTTAAATGAATTATTAGGCAAGTTGATTTAAGTCTTTTTGTTACGTGTATGGCATGTTTTAATATAAAGTAGGAATTGCTTCGTTATTCTTAACAGGAATATTTATCATTTCTGTAGCGTTTAAAAAATAACGTCAGTCTTATATGGTTAAACTAGATAGAGAGTTTTAGCAATTTACTGATGACTATGATGGGAATATATTTAAATTTATCATCTTATAAATAAATACCATTTCCAATGTTCCAAATGTTACGTTGCTTGATTTACGAGACGGGTAAAAGAATGGGAATCATTCGTAGTAAAGTAAAGTGATTCTAAATTTAGAATATTTTATCCATTAGTCACCGACGTTCACCAGGTTAATGGTAACATTACAACCTCTTTCTCAAATGTTACGTTGCTTTTCTGGTGTCTCTGAAGATCACTTTCGTCGGATTTAGCGCCTAAATTTAACTGAACTAATTAAATTTCTCACGCTTCCACGTCCATATACTAATAACGTGTTCCATTGTTGAAACGAAATTTACAAAATTCTTAGAAGAAAAAAAAAACGATTCGAAGCCATACCATGGAATACTCGTGAAAAAATTTTTTCGATAATTGGTTGTTCGTCATCATCATGATTATCTCGTTGTTCTAATTTTTCTCACTGTATAACTCGAAGTAATCCAAATTTATTCGATCGAATCGAATGAATCGAAACGTTCATCGAATATTCATCAAGGTTAAATTGCTCGTATAAACTGGTGGCTTTAACTCGCTTAAAGGAGATGGTGCCGCGTCGAGGAAATTTAAAGTGTGCATCCAACGTAGCCAAAATTCTTTTTTAGACAAAAAAAAAAAAAAATCTACATTCCTTCTTTTTCAATTTCCTCGAGTCGAAATTTTATAAATCAGACTTACAATTTAAATACACCATAAATCGATTATGAAACGATCTCGAGTAAGTGTCGATAAATTAGAAAGGGATAATTTCATTTACATATTTACGATTCGAGTTAAACCTACTCGTGTCCAAGAAAGCACTCGTGCACATTAATTATAATAATATCGACAAGTGCACGCCACGAATCCAGGCTGATCACGATTTATCATCAATTCAAAACGCTCAACGGACGTAAACAATATCCATCGACAACACAACAGTCGTACAACACGGGAACAATAATATCCATCCTCCCGACGATAATTTCAAATCTGAATCGAACATCTTCGAAGCAAGTATTCCATTTATATTGACACTTATCGACCATCTGCCACCGTGCATCCTGTAATTTCGTATGATTACGAATAAAACGAGCTAGCATTTATCCGCGTGAAAAAATCCGTCCATCCGAGGCGGTCGTTTCTCATTGCGCGAAATATAAGGAAGAAGATTTTCGTAAAGTGGAAGACTCGGTCGGTTGAGCAGCGCTCTTGTCAGACGGTTTTATCGTAAACAGGAGGATAATGCGATCGGGCCGGAAAAATCGTGGAAGACTTATGGGTCTAGACTCCGAGGTTCTCTAGGCTCTAGGCGGTGTAGCCACGTCGGTATGCGAGATACAAGCTGCCGATTAAAGTTCCTGTCCATTCCCCGCTTGTGTATTCCGTTGCTTTCGTGGATGCGTTCTCATATATCAAAAACTGGAGATTTTCAACGGTAGCCTTGGGCGTATCTCTGCTACCGAGATCGGAAAACCGGTCATCGAAAATTCTCTTGAATCGGTGAATATCTTGAAAATGCGAGTTTCCAATTGTTGTGGAAGAAAATTTGTTGCGTTCGACGTTTTGAATTAAAATTTTTGAGATGAAAATACATCTAACTAAAAAGTTTTCGTTTAATATAATATTTCATAAAATTTAAAAAAAGGATAGATATTTATTAATGAGAATTATTAATAACTCATTGAACTATTGATTCGTAAAAATATATTCTCCGTTATTTCTAAAAATCTATTATAAATGTCAACGAGTTGAGCGAAAGTCGTACAATTTTTCTGGACCCTGTCTGGCTTCTTAATTTTACGCGTATTGCTCCGCGATCTTCTGCCAGATCCACAGGAACCGCGTGTCTCATTGTTCTCCTCGTCTCGTTCGCACGTTTAACTCTTCCCATTATGCGAGATAACACCGGAAACCGGTTATCTCGGTTCCGATCACGGGCCCTGATCATTGTGCTTTTCAGAAAGCGTACTTTCCCAAATACCTCGCTCGAACGTGTGTGTATATATATATATATATAGGTGTCTCGACGTTTGTCCACCGTTTAATGCCGTTATGTCGAACAAAAGGCACGGATATCTTGATAGCCGTGGAATGTGCTCTCCAAAGACAGATTGTTCGAAAGCGTGGCTTTCTATTCTCTCGTTATGAACGAGCATCTGTTTTGTTGTAAGGAAAGAGGAAAAGCTGGGATATTTTCTCTCGTCGAATAGTGATTCATTTTGGTAGAAACTTTTATTTTTTTTTTTTTTTTTAGGTAAAAAATTCTTGGAAAAAATTTTCTAGGTAGAATTTAATTGAAATCAATAATTTATGGTCAATGCGAAAATTATGTTGATTGGTCGCCATCTATCGTTGTATTTTATTTCGTTAATCGTACATTTGACTTTTATAGTTTGCAAATGATTGATCGCAAGAATAACTATTCTTTTTATTGGAGAGAAAAAAATATATATTTAAATCATGTAATTGAAATTTTGTTCCTCGTATTTAGGTAGAATCAAATTCATGTGAATGGATTAAAGGATTCATTTTTATAGCATTACAGATACTATTACAACTTTCTTTCCCATCCGTATCGAATCGTAAAATTTTATTTTTACAATTATTTACGTTAGTTACAATAAATTTAACATTAGATTTAGATATGGGTATACGTAACTCGTTTCCTTCCTATTTTTAAGTCAATTAAAACTCACTCGTAATTCCTGAATCTCTTCCCTTAATATCTACATCTTCTGGAAAATCATTTTAATTAAGCCGCAGTTTCTCCAGTATAATCCGACCCTAATAATTTCTTTCGAAATAACAACGTTCGAATTATTCGCAACAATTAACCTCCACGGTTTCCATTTGTTCACGGCCACGTTTGTAAATTGATTCTCCCCTGCGAAAGAATCACGTAATCACATTAACTAATAAATTATCGTTTAATCGTGGATAAATTATAGGCAACATCGTCAACCGGGATCATTTTATCAGAGAGCCTGTACACACGATCGCTGAAGATAAAATAAACTATAAATCCTTTACTTTTTCATTCATATTCCATTCGAATCTTATTCGAATAAAATAAATTTTTGACACGTTTGAATTTTTTTTCTCTCTCTTCTTTTTTCTTTCTCTCTTCATTTATACGGATATCGATTCTTATATATATATATATATATTCCTAAAAAAAAATGTTAAAGATACAATTAAACGTAAAAATATATATTTGATGGAAAAACACGATTAAAGCAAAGATGATTCGATAAAACGGGTAAAAAAAAATCTTTCGAGTCATGCACTATTACCCCATCACCCATCCACCGGACAGCTGCACCACGGGTTAACTGAATTTATTTTCCCGCGGCTCCTTTCTCAATAACGTTGCACAGATATACATCTTCGTATCTGACACCGTTTAACGGTAAATCCTGAGGATAATTTCAATGAGTTTCGATCTAATCTGCGTATTTTCTCGAAGCGGACATTCCGGAATTGCCTCGCCTCTCGTGATTGCATCACGTTTTCTTCCACCGTTAATAAACAAGATATTTTACGCTTTTAATTAACCACGTTGATCCTGTGTATCCTCTCCCTCTCGTTACGATATTATTATATATCAAAGGCTGTTTGATCGATCAATTATACACCACGATTTCTTTTCTCGTTCGATAATAAAATTTGAAGAACGCAAATGCGATCGGTTGAACGGCTCAAACGTTATTATTAATAAACACCGCGATCCAAGTCACTTAACCAATTCACTAACTTTATTTCACTCTTGTTGCTTCGTTAATGTCGTCCTGATTAATTCGTGGATGGTTCGATGGGGGCAGGATCGATCTCTATTCGCTCGTAACGTAACGTTCGAGTTATCGTTCGAATCTGGGTCGTGAAACGGATGATCAGAGGCTGTACGCTGATGTCAGAGATCGAGGAAATTACGAAACTGCATTAGGATGCGATGCGTTCGAATAACGCGCGTTGCTCGAACTAATTGGAGAATCTCAAGCTCGATTCGAGCTTAATACTCGACCGAGCGTTCGATTTCGAAGTGTTGTTTTGTGCCTGCCAGCGTGTGTTGGATTAAGCTGGTTGGATTTAGTTGGAATTAGTCCAACTCAATCGGATTATCATTCTATCGTGTTAAGCTAAGATCGCCTGACCAACGAACGATGTATTTTAAACATTGGCAAAAACCTTACCAAAAATTGTAATTTTCTTCAAACTCGACAATTTCCCCCGATATTTCGACATAAATAACTGACGTTTTCTTTCTTTCTTTCTTTCTTTCTTTCACGCAAGCAATACGATCTATTACCAAGTCACGTACAAACGATTAACAAACGTTTCCAATTACGAGGGAGAACGGAATATAATTTAGAACGAGACACGAAAAATCCTGAACTTCGCGCCATCCCACCCACCCTGTCTTTCCACGCGAAAAATCACACGCGTTATCTATTATTGTCGCCGTCACCGTCGTCCTGATATCAGTGTGAAACCGGTAAACCGTATCCCTTTTCCGGGGTAGCGATCCCGCCACTCACCCCCCCTCCCCGTGGAACAACACGAGAGAAGAGTATCGCGGGATCGGGCGACAGCAGGTGGTAAAAAGATCGGTACTCGGCCAGGCAAACGCTGCGCAGGCATTCGCGACGTGCCGTAGGGAGGCGAGTTCTTGCCTCGGCAAGACGGCCACGCGGTTAGTCATCAAGGCCCGGAGATTGTTCCCGCGGACGGCGACCCGACCGGTTGACCAAAACCACAAGCTTCTCCCTCCCCTCCCGCTCGTTGTATGCTCTCCTTCTTCCCCCTTTTCCCGTGCTGTTTTGCTCGTACGCCTCTCCCTCCTCCTCCTCCCCTCTTCTGGTCTCTCCTGTCTCTCTCTCTCTCTCTCTCTCTCTCTCTTTCTCTCTTCTTCTTCTCCTCCTTCCTTTCCGTTTCACCGTGTCGATGGAGCGCATTTCCCTCCGCTGTCGCGGTTACCTTCGCCTGTCTCGAGTCAACCGATGCGTCGACCGAGATCGGGTAATCTTAGAAAGTCAACTGGGTATCAGGTATTGATGACTACATTGTATTACGCGTATCCCCATCGAGAATGTCTAGCCATGCAGCTCGCACGACAGCTTTCACGCGATCCGATCCATCCGAGACATATTTTTTTTTTCTTCGTTCTTTCTTTTTTTTCTTTCTTCCTTTTCTTTTTCTTTCTCTTTCTCTTTCCTTTTTTCCCTTTTACCTGTACCGCGATTTGTCGTCGGTTTCACGGAGTATTCATGAAATATAAGCTGAGGGATACGAGAGATTCGAGATGGGAGAGAGGCTTCGCGATTTTACGACGGTTAATTTACGAAGGAGAGATGATGATCGTTCCGTTAATTGAAAGCTTTTGCTTTTTTTTTTCTTTTTTTCTTCTTCTTTTTTTTTTTTTTAACGTAGAATCATTTGCGTGGAACAATGCAAGATGTGTATATCTTTTTTTTTTTTTTTTGTTTTTTAACGAGTTTTCAAAATATATTAGGTATTTTATTTTAGATCGTAAGCTAGTTATTGGAAGCAAGTTCATTTAAAATTGTGAATGGAATAATTTCTTTTTTTTTTTTTTTAACTTTTTAATCTTTTCAAATAGTTTCGCAATAGAATGATACTAACGATTAAATTTTTATAGTTTTATAGTTTTAAAGTTTTGCTGAACATTTAAGAAAAAAGTAGTAAAATTTTGATCTTATCTTCTTTTCTTCTTAAAACTCTTAAATCTTCTACAATTTCTTTATACCTAAATCTTACAAATCATATTATTTTATTAATAACTTTATAGATAATCTCTTTTGAAATTCTTGGAATTTTATAACTCATGTAACCAATTGATACAGAATAAATAATAAAATTCTGAAAAATCGAATAATCCATCGAGCTATAAATTAGGCAAATGAGAGAATCCTCGCCGTCCAATTTTTGCTTTTCGTATATGATTTTTCGAGAACCGTGAAGCAAAGAGAAATCGAATCCTATTTCCACAATACACAACGAGCACCCATTTCTACTACTTGCCGCGATAACGTCGGTTTTATCGTGCAGGTTTTCGAGTAATCACTCTCGTTGTTGGAACTTGAAACTAACCGCACGCGCGCGCATAACTCGAGTGTTTTATCGCAACCTCATCATCACCGCAGACTGCGCCTTCGGCCATGCATGTCGGTCTGTTTTTGCTACGCTACTCATATTAAAGGCCTCCAAGTCAAAGTGCTAATCCGATACGTGTGTACACGGGACATACATAAACACGGCTTAGGTGCAGAGAACCAGTCGCGTTGTCCGTTCAAATACTCGGTTTCGCCTAAGTTTTCAGAAAACTGCGCTCGAACTCGCCTTACTCTTTCTTATTCCCCCTGTTTTCTTATCCTTGAACAGGATTCTCCATTTTCACCGATCTCTAAGTAGCCACGGTCACACTTCGATCCCCGCTTTTTCTAAACCATCGTGGCGGCAATTTTGAATCTTTTCGTCTTTTCATAGATTCGAACGAGTTTGAAAATTTAAAATTAATTGTATTATTAATCATCACTTGGAGGAAAAATTATATAATCCATTGACATAGACACGAATGTGATGTTTGATTTTTATTAAAATTTAATATAAAAAATTGCATATCAAACTATTAAATAATAATTTAATAAGTAGAGTAATTAATGTTAATAAATAACTTGCAATCTCTCTTGAATGAAAAATAATAAGCAATCAATTGATCATTAACTTGTAAATTAAACATAAAAGAAAGATAAAGATTATAATATCATCGTGTATATTCTGAGACGCACGATATCATGCGTGATGATATCAAATATTTTCTTTAAAAATTTGCACACTTACGTCGTAAGAATTATTCAACAACTTGAGGATTAAATAAAAATTCCAATTAAAATTATTTCCCTCCTTTCATATTCCTCGAGAATATTATTATATCTTATTATCACATGTTATCAAATATTATTACATGTTATCAAATTATTTATCAACTTATTATATTTAATTCTAAATTTACGATTCGTAACGAAAAATCATGTTCCCTTGCCTAACGATAAATACGTATAAAATATGGTTGTACGGAAGTATATATTCGAGGAATTGTATGTAGATTGCATGTTTAATATTGCATGTCAAATATTTAATAACGTGTAAATAAATGTGCGCTGCTCGACGTTCTCCAGATTCGAATAAAAAAAAAAAAATAAATAAATAAATAGAAAAAGAAGAGGAAGAAGAAGTAAGAAACTGAAATTGATTCAAGAAAGCAATATTTCTCATCGAGAAACTGTAAATAAATATCATACCACCCACTGACTCGTTCAAAGTGCAAGCTAAAGAACTCGCATTGGCATAATTTTACGTAATGCCGCGCCGTTTCAAAGCGCGATACAGCCCGTTATTTTTCGCGATCGTTCGATCCGATCTCTCGATATCGGTGTCCAACGGTGCTGCGACATAATTGATTTTAGAATCGTGATTTGTTCGCGCCTAACACGCGATGTTTATTTGCATAGCGTTTAGAAAATCTTAAAACCTCGAACTTTTCAAGGCATTGTTGACCGAATCTGAATTGAATTTTCTCGGTTATTGAAGGGATTTGAGATCGTTGTATGCGTCACACGTATGTATAACTCACGATACAATAGACGATAGAACGAATATTAATTTTCTATAATCAGATTTTCTTCGTTCATAAATTTGGAGGAAAAATTACGATTGACTATAAATTTTCCCTCGTAGAACCAGAAACTGGAACGCTTTCTAGTCCTCGAATAAATATGTATATTTTATAATATTTCAAAAGTTAGAATGATTATTATAGATATTAACTTGAGAACGATAATTTCTAACGAATTTTTATAAATTGAACAATTAGAGAATTAAGCAAATTTTTTTTAAATGAAAATTGTCACAACTTCGTTATATTCGATATATTGTTTTTCACCACAGTCGAATTTTTTAGAAATAAATTAAATTTTGTAACAATTTAATCGTATATCTAAAACTGAATATTAATTTGTTCATACCTATATGAACCTTATCTATAATGTTCAAGAAAAAAAGGACAGATAAAAGAATCGTTTGAAACGAAGCGAAAAGTTTGCTCGGTCAACGTCGACCGAAAAAACATCTCGGTTGATTACGTAAAGCAGCCGATTTTACTAAAAATACAACGAACACGAGGATTATATCTAACGTTGCTGTCAAGTGATGTAAGGCTTAGCAACGAGAGGTTGAGGAAATTAAAAATATTTTCGTCGACGTTAACGAACTTGGTGAAACGTTTGCGATCCGGCACGATCAATAAGATCGACAGAGAATACACGCGAACGGCCATATTTACGACGTGCAAACGCGATCACTTACAATGTGATGCAGCCGATTGGCGCTCCCGAGGAGCTACGCGGAAGACCGCGCTTTCGTTCCGTGAGGTTGGCAGCGATGCAAGCGGAACTTCTCTTCCTATTTTCCCCTTTTCTTTCATTCTTCTCTTACTCTTCACGCTGTATATTTCAATTTAATTTTTCTAAATACGCGAGAAAAATTGCGAAAATTCGCTTATTTCGTAAGAAGCTTTGTTTATTTCGTTGCGTGCAATTAAATTGGATTGTGAATTTTTAATATTTTGTTATTTTTATGTTCAGAGTCAAGATTAATTATTTAATTGATAATCTTTTAGAAGAAATTCGAGTGAATGAAACATATTAAATTTCCACGAATATTTCAATTGCGAAATCAGTTTTAGGTAAAATGATTAGTATATCGATTGACAATCAAAATTTCATTCAAATTAATAACACGAACATTTTGCACTCTCCTTCGCCGAAGAAAAAAGAACTTTTTAATCTAAAATTTTTTTCTATTTGTACTGTTTATAATAATTAACATATATCTAGAGAGATCTATAGAATAAACAAAAGGATTTCAAGAATTTTGGAAATTTAATATATGAAAATTTCGCTTCCAATATGGAAACAAATATAATAGAAACCTACGTGGCGAAAATAATTAGATAACATAGTAATAAGTTGAAATGCATTCAGGAAAATCAAAATTATTGGGAATAATCAAGTTTCTAACACATACAGGTGTACCAGCCTAATCGGAAAGATATTTTACTTTCAAACAATTATTTCGCTAGAAAGCATAAAATAAAAGTGTGCTGTAACAAATGATATCTTCGTTCAGTTACGCAACACCTTTGAACTGACCACTGCACGATAATGCTTTAATTCCTATACACTTAAAGTGACGTTGCAATAGTGCAAAAACCAGGTCGATGCCTTGAGCAGTTTTAACGCCAACCTATTTGTCATTTGGAGCGAAAGGAGTTAACGAGGAAACTGAATACTGCTTTGTATAACGGTTGAACAATTCCGTTCTGTGTTACTTCGCAATCTATTCCCTATTACCTTTATAAAAAACCGTTATGCAATTTGTTTAAACAACATACTTTGCATTTTCTTCAAATCTTTTTCTTTCCCCACTGTCAACATTTATCAATCCAAAATACATTTCCTCGATCGTGGTACAACTCCAAACATGTTACGTTCCTGGAATAAATCAATATTACCATTCAAACGAATTCGAGGAAGAAAAGAGACAAAATCGTCTTATCCAAAATATATATATAAAATTGTATTAAAAAAATCTTTTCATCTACATTCAATTCTGATTGAATTGAATCAAATCCAAGTTTCTTACAAAGTTCTCGAATAGTATTAAAGTATGAATGATTACTTCAAAATTAATGTATTTCAACTACAAATTTGCAAAGTGAACGAAACTACTTCATTTATTTAATAACTAATGAAAATTCTATTCAATTGTAAACGCGTAAACCGATCCATCTAGCTAATCCAGCTGATACCTCCAACCCCCTCCCAACTGGACGCCACACTTCTCTCCCAATTGAATTCCTGAAACGATAATGGACAAGGAGTAGTCAGTCGCGTCAGAGATCTCGAGATCTCTGAAATCCCCCCGTAACAGTCGCGCGAGTATCCGAAAGCACCATCATCGGTCGCCGACGTCTACGATTCGCGGTCGCTGAGACGAGCGGCGAAAAGGCCTGTGCTACTCCTCCCTCTGTGACGGGGCCAAGGAGACTCTGGAGTTCCCCTTCGTCGGTCGTCGTGACGAGGGCGGAAAGCCTCCCCTTTCTTCCTTTTTTTTTTCTTCTTCTTCTTTTTCGAAAGGCAGCCAAGGATGTTGGTTTGTTTCGGTCGACAGGAAAATGGCGCCAGAGCAAAGAAAGAGAGAGAGAGAGAGAGAGAGAGACAGACAGAGAGAGAGAGAGAGAGAAGCAGCCAGACCAAGGTGGAGAGTCCTCTCCCTCGCGCGTAGTTCACGCTGGTCAGGCTGGCCCTACACTCCTCTGCTCTCTCTCTCGGTCGAGAGAGCGGCTTCGCGACTCGCCAGGCCCTTCTGGCCCCTCTATCTGCCTCTCTGGCCCTTCGTTCCTCCCTCGCGTCCCTGTTCGAGGACCTACAGGGTCCCTCTGCCCCGTCCTTCTTTCGCCCGGTGGCATCGTCCTCGCGTCTACAGTCTCTGAAGCTCCACTCGCTGATGCGGAGCACTGACCCGCAAACTGGTTCCTCCATTACACCAGGCTTTCTCCCCCTCCCACCCTTTGCTCTTTCTCTCCGGCTCTGCCCCTCTTTCTCTCTCTCCTCCCTTCCAACGACTGCTGCCCCCTCGACTTCTTTCTTCCCCCTTCGTCCCTGTGTGTTTCGTCGTCTCGGATCACTTCGATTCCCTCTAGTTCCCCGTCTCTCTTCCTTTTTCCCTGTCTTTCGTTCTTTTCCCTCTCTCTCTCTCTCTCTCTCTCTTCGTCTCTCCTTTTTCTGTTTCGTCGTGCCCCCCCCCTCCCCTCCTCCTCCCCCCCTCCCTCTTCTTTCGTCTGTGTCTCTTTTACTTACAATTAGCCTTCGTACGTCCGTGTCAGCTTCTGCAGCAACCCCCTACGGAACGATCGACCTCTCGTCAAGTGTGCAGTTTCGGTCGAAACCGTCACTTTCACTTTCATTCTAGTCGATCCTATCGCGAGCTTCTTCCTTCGTGGCAAGTTTTTGGGATTTTTCATTTTTTTGATTTGATTCGTCTCTTTTCTTCTTTTCTTCATTTCTTTTGCTCCTGTTAGTTGCCGCTGTTTTTTAACATTTTTAAATCTGAATCATTGTATCGTTACGAGATTCGCATCTTCTCCTTTAATGCTTCGACCTCTTTCTACTTTAAGAACTTACTTTTAACTGTTGTTGTTTACCGAAACGAGAACGCAATGGGATCGTAAAAGATTCAGAGATCGTAGCAGACTTAAAGCAAACTGTCTTTAACCTTTACCGTTTCGACGGAATGCTGAACCATAATCTTGCGCTCCCGAAGCAGAACGAAGATCTAAAAATTATTGATTCTCGGGAATTTATTGTTTGCAGACTTCGAATTGCAGACATTTCTTACAAATTCTTTTATCTTATCATCGAAACAAGATTTCAATCTAGAAAAATATTTCCATGGAATTTCTAAAAGAATTTGTAGCGATATGTATCAAAGTTATAAATAATATCAAAGATTAAACATAGTTTAACAACAACGATCGAAATTGAAGAGGATGAAAATTTTCACTTTCATTCTCAAAAATTCTCAAGTCTTAATCCCTCCCCTTCGATAATCTGATTATACGTATAGCGAGGATATGCCGGAACATTGTCGTTAAACGAAACGTTTAATGAAGTTTCGGTTTTCATCGGGCCGTTTTCCCCGCGGCGGTGGAGGGGGGCAGCAGCAGGCGTGGAATTAGCGCTGAATTAATTCGCGCTTTATCGCCTGTCCGAAGGCGAGCGACCACGCGTTTCCATGCCCGACCCGGCGCGCATCAACGCCACTAATTTCGCCGCGGATAATTGGCGATCGTCGCTCGCGATTGTCCACCGCGTCGTGGATGCCGGCCGGATGCCAGCGTCGCAGACCTTCGAGATGCGTTTCCCTCTCGCGTGACAAGCGATCGATAAGTGGAAATGGTATAATGGTGGTTGCTCTATATTATTTATAAAGCGCTTGGGTCGAATTGGATCGATCGTTCGATCCACGAGGTGAAGGATAAGATAGGACGATGAAAGGGAAGATCGAGATTGTCTTTCGTTCTCATTTTCTTTCTCGTTTCGTTTTTGACGTAATTAGAATATTATTAGAGAGAAATTTTTTTATCACAAATTTGTCGATATGATGTTTAATTATTGATGATGTGAGATTTCGAAGGAGTCGTATTACCATTATTAATGTAAATTTGATGAAATTTGCAATTTGTAATTTGTTAATTATTATAAATTCGTAAAATAATTTAAATATGGAATATATAGATTCAACGAATCACGAATAAACTTTTATAAAAGTGAAAAGAAAATTATTTAGTCTGCGATTGCTGTTTACCCAATTTTTTTGGAAAATTCTTTTGAAAATTTTCTATATCTCTCTAATCCGTTTATTTAAAAATCTTTGATAATAAACAAAACAAAGCTTGCAACTTCGCTCGAAACTTTCTCAGTAACGCGAAATTATCCTCTCTTATTTGTGTGTTTAATAATATATAAAAAAAAAAAGGAAATCTTAAAAATAACCAAAAGACAGAAATGAGAAGAGTGATCGCTTGTAAATTTTTTGCATTATTTATTCGTAATTACATAAATACAAAAAAAAAAAAAATGAGGCTAACCACGATGACGCAAGCGTCGCGTCAAATAATACGATCTATTAAGCATTACTGAATCAAATCCAATTAATTGCATTAGATGATTAAGTTCGTCGATTTCACGACGTATCATTGCCTATGAGCTAATCGTCCTCGTTAGAAACATTAAGACCGTTGAAACGAAAAAAAAAAAAAAATAAAAAAAAAGAAACAAAGAAATCAACCGGAGAATAGTCTCGTTCCGTTAAATCTATTATTTCCTTCCAAATATTTTTAATTATTATTAGGGGGGAATGTCAATTTTAAAAATTTCGTTCCGTATCAATTAATAAAATTATCGTATAATTTTTAAAATGTTATCGTCGTGTTCGAATTTGTATTATTATTATTATTATTTTTTTCTCTTCTAAATTTCAAATCCAAAAGTTTAAAAACTTTAATAATTTCGAATTCCTAATATCGTGAAAGCGGTCAGAATCGCTTTGGAGCAACTTTCCCAAACAGCGTCACGAATTCCGTACGTCTAGTAAAAATAAATTGTTCGACACAGTCCACTCGCCAAGACGTCCTTTTCAATTATGACAATTTCTCGCTTATTCGCATATTCCTCTTAGCATGCTGCAAAACTTGCTTTCTCTGTCTCGGTCACTTCGGTTTACGACACCGAAATAATCGTTAGGGAATAAAATATACATTTCTGGATTCCTGCCTTGGTGTTAGGTACAACGTTTTAAGGAAGGGGTACGATTTCTTTTGTACGGGTGGCTGAGATCTCGTAATTCACGACACTTGGTCGATTAGCAGCCGTTTTAAATTACGTGCAAAGTAGACAATAATAGAACGAGAACACGGACTAACGTGGCTTGCCACGAGGTAAAAACATTTAACGCTTTTGCAGTTGTGCCACAACTGGGCTCGATGAGTGCGGTAATTTAACAGTAGGCAACTATTCTATGATGGGAACAGTGTACTTTATCTATATTTTATCTATAAAAGAAAAATGTATATAGGACCTAATAATTTAATCCATGATGTTAAGATAATGGGATATAACAGTTTAAAATTGAAAAAAGAAAAAATTAAATTAATACGAAGACACAATGGTTATTAATTAGTAGATATCTTTTAAATTGAAAAAAATGATGCATCATCTGAGCAAAGAATATCTATATAACGATTTTAAAAATATTATCATTTTTTTTTTCTATAAATCGTTAAAATTTTTAAACACATCACATCACATGTTCCAAATTATTTTAATTTTGAATTCTCGTTTCAATGCTTCAACGAAGAAAATATACTTGTTCGGATAATAAAATAGGTTTGGTTTGAACGGTGAAACATTCAATTTGTAAAATATTTGTATAATACGACATTCGATTAGAACATTTAGATAATTGCTTTCCAAGTAATGGCACTTTTGCCATATCTGCATTGCCAAAGATAATATTAAGTAGAAAATACTTTAATAGGTGGATTATTATAGGTATATGCACGGCTGTATCCCACATATCGTCTTATTTGCGATTTTCTTTCGCGTCGAAACCCCTTTATCGCATCTTTTACAATAAATAGTTCCTTTGCAACGAATGTAATTATCAATGTAATTATCTTGCGGCAGATGCAATCCAACTGGTCGCCACTACGCGTCTACTTTTTTAATTTAAGAATCTTGAATCGCAAGTATTTTGCCGCTTATAAATACCATTAAACGCTTAACTCTATTAAATGCTTAATGTCGAACGATATAATTTACATTTATCTATATAAAACATTTTAGTGATCCAACCAATTATAAAAATTTTATAAATCGAATTTAACATAAGTGGACTCGGTATCTTGCTTAAAAAAAAAAAAGAAGAAATCACCTTTTATTTAATAACTATTTTAATTTTCTCTTAAAATATTATTCCTAACGTATTTTCGAAATTTCTTCGTAAAATTGTATTTTACTTGTATCAATTGCCAGCCATTCTCATTATACGCATTAAATATTTCTTCATTGTTCAATGATTTAACAATTTGATAAATTATTCGGCAATCTACAAGTATGATAAATATAAAAAATAAATAAAAACTTAACTTTTATAAGATCCACGAATATCGTACACGCGTGATCTCTATATAACGATTCGACGATATAAAAAAATTTTCCAAGAGATTGCAATTATTCCCCTTCGTATCGAAACAATAACGATTCCTTTATCTATCGAAATTGCGTGAAAATGTGAAAATCCTAAATCTAAAGCGAGGAAGAAAAGTTTTTTCAAAATCAGGCTTATTTCACGTGCATGCCTCTCATCGTATATAAATTCATTTTTAATAACGATTCTCGTAAAATACCTCGACCAATTCTTCCCGACGCGATGTTCCTCGCAACCTCTCGGCAGGAAGTAGCGAAAATAAACGAGTCGAAACGAAAATAAGTGTATGCCCACCCCCTGGTCTACCTGTTACGTTTTAAAATCGGAACGAATCGACAATGCGATCAAACCGAGTATCGAATCGAGAAGGCAGAGAGTTAGTGGTGACACACTTTATTCTAAACTTCGCGATAAATAAACAATTCGATTGATCGATTGTTCCGCGTTGTTTGCGTAACGAGAATTGGAGTCGTGGTATATAACAATCGGAACACACCCTGGTTTCGAGTTACGTCAACGCCAGTTGTCATTAGACGTTAACTATTGTCGCGTTTGCAAAGTGTCCGGTAATTGATTGCGATGGGTGGAGGGGGAGGGAAGAGGAATTTTCGATTAAATCGAATCGTTCTCGATGCGTATTTCGTATTATCGAAATTTGTATCGTGGTTATTTATTAATAAAGATGATGGTTTTCTCTTGTATTCTTAAACAGGTATCGAATATAAATTTCGATATTATAGGATAGATAGAAATATGATGAAAAAATATAGTGAGTGTATATCGTCGATACATGGAGATTAAATTTTTTACAGGACATAATTGAAGAAACATGTATTGATAATATAAATGACAAATATTTCCAATGATTATTACTAAAAAGGAAACACGCTGATACTTTCTTATATGATAAATCTATGATCAGATAGATTTAATTTTAGAAAGGAAAAGAGGAATTAGGATATTTTTAAAAGTGACAATTTTCTTTTCTTCCTTTCCAAGTTTTTTTTAATATTAAGCAGAACAGAGAAGTAGAAATTTAGATCTAGGAAAATGCGTGGTAATTATATTTTACAAGAAATTGTCTTCACAATAGAACAAAATATAAATCTACACGTCAAATTTCATCCTATTTCCATTGTAAAGAAATTGGCGTTAAAGAAGATGATAAAATGGGCCAAATGTTATATTACGTTACATCATCTTTGAGTTATAAAAGATTTAATACGTCATAAATTTTCACCTTTTCTTTCTTTAACTATATACAACTATGGACATTTTATCTTCTGTAAATATCTAAATTTCACTTATACACGTAATGAAAAGTGGATACATCAATTTTTACTATTATATTTTATCGCACATTTATTTAGAATAATAATACAATTCAAACATTTATCTAACCATTGTTATATGTAATAAAAATTATATGTAATAATTTTAAAAATAATTTTTTAAATATCGTTGAAGTATAAAATGTGAAGAGGATAGATTAATTTTCGTACATTCGAAATAAAATCGAAATTTATATTATATTATGAGTAATAAACTATAAAGATAATTATAAATTACACAAATCACAAATCGTTATTTAATATATGTTAACATAATATATGCAATAAGCGTCATATTAACGAGAAGATAGTCGTCTTAACACGTTCGTTATCGTTGATTAGGGAGAAAGTCAACCACAACATTCCTCGCTTTAATTAATAATAGTAATAATAATAATATAATGAAACGTAATTCATTCTTTATATGTCATAGTTATATATGGCAATATTTGTCATACACGTGACATTAATTTTTAGAAGAAAATTGGGATGTGTCATGTACATTGTATCGCTCAAAGATATTAGAACACTTTTATTACGAGTATAAATTCTATTATTCATTATTGTGGATTTCTTGAATATATGAATAATTATTTAAATTTTCTGTACAGTTTTATGTACAGGCGTGATGTTAAAACTTGAATAAATATATTTTATTATCAATAAATATATACGATCGCGTGACGTTTATTAACTATATCGATAACCGTTCATAATTAACAGTAAATTCAAGGAATATAAAGAACATCACGAGCTCCAATATTTTTAACGTATTTAAATTATTTGTGCTGATCTTTGTGCAATCCAATGATAATTATTACGGTAAAAGTGGAATAATGAATATCTCTCGCATAAAAATAAAAAAATGTAGGTGTACAAATACGAACAACCTGCAAAAATGTTCTACTTTTCTGAAATATCCTGACATCTTTATGATATCGAGCAGCTGCATCTTAATACAGCCAATGCGAAGCGAGAAATTTGGGACGTTGATTTTTATCGATTAATCGGGGTGAGCTTTTTACATCACCATCCTTGAATTATTAGAGTTTCAGTACGGTTTCGATGAATTTTGTTCTTTCTTCTCTCTCTCTCTTTCTTTTTTTATTATATATATTTTTTTTATTCTACTTTTCATTATTTTCTTTCTTAATAATTAAATGGAATTTTTTTTTTGTTTTAAACAATTAGCGCGCGAAAATCTGAATAAATGTTAAACAAATCATATATTCGTGTTACTACTACTACGGCATACATTAAAAATTATATTCCTCCTTTTATTATTATCCCTTCTTTTCGTCAATCAGATAATTCGTTCGATATTCAATTCAAGAGCCACTATCGGAAATACGCTTTATGGGTTAAACACACAATCAACATATACACCCCATCTTATCTATTCGATAGAAAAACTAACAATCATTGTCAACAATTGGTAAAAAAAAAAAAAAAATATGATATTACAATAAAAGTCGAAATAATTAAAAGAACATTTCCTAGAGATTCGCTATGATCGTGACACCAAATATCCATTGATAATCTCTTACGTATATTATAAAAAATTTAAAATAAATAAAATTACACTGTTAGGAAAATTTCATTTTTCTATCAACTTTTTTTTTTATTTAAACTATTCATGATAAAACTTCTTGGAAAAAAGATAAAGAAAGCTCCATTCTAGGAGTAATTTATTACTTTAACTTTTCGTTAGATAAAATTATCTCTTTTACAACTAAAAACCAGACTTTAACGTATAACTCATTACGTATAATCATCGATACGCACGTGCATTCTTGGTGGGCAATTTTTACAACTGATTCTAAACATTGAAACAGAAAAAGTTTACATCCTAACTTTTATATTCGCCTCGATATCGAATCTAGAATCAATTCCCGTCCAAAAATCGGAAGAAAAGGTATTCGCCTCGATGGAAAATATAAAATAACACGACCGTGAAAGATACATACGATAAACAAGCAAGCACTCACCCGTTGCAGACTGGGTCTGAAGCAACAGTCCGATCAACGAAACCAGAACGTAAGTATTGTACCGGGGTGCCACGATACCCCGTCGCAGGGTCGTCATCTCAGGCGGCCCCCGCCAGGTGCCCCCTCGAGCTGCCGCCGCCCCTGCGACCGCCTTCGGCAGCTTTGGCTTCTCGACTTCCGCCTTCGCTCCCGCCAGCTCCACGCCGCGTAGTCCTCGTGCTTCTTCACATCTCATCTGCCACGCCGCTGTCGCTTCTTCCCCGTGCGACCCTGTCCTGCGAAACTCTCGCCCCGAACCACGTTTTACCACGTATTGCCGGGCCGCCACCACCTCCACCTCTTGGACCACCTCGTCATTTAACACACCGTTTCGCTGAAACGTTCGATCGTTTACAACCACGATCCGCCTCGCGTGCGCGCCGCCTCCTTTCGAACCGACCTCTCTCCACTTCTATCCACTTGCTATACGCTCGTTGTATATATATATATATATATGTATATATATATATACAACGTGTAAGTATATCCCGTGTTCAACAACTGCACCAGTTAGAAGATGGATGGATGGGCGCGCTATAGTTTTAGGCGACGAAAAAAAAAAAAAAAAGGACCTTCCGAGAGAGTGTCTCGCTCGTTCTCTTATCTTCTCGCGTATCGTCCCATCTGCCCCCGAAATACGATGTCGAATCGGTGTCATGCGGCTACCCGCGCGAAGAAAGTTTCACAAGGACGACGCACGACTGTCAAGTGTATATGTATATATATATATATATATATATCGTTTTCCTTCCCTCCGCGAATTCCAGTCGGGGAAGAACGATAGGAAGCAACGATTCGATCGTGAGAGCAAGAACGGTAACATACGATATATGCCGGCGTCGAACGCGTAAGGAAACTTCACGAGCGGTGAACTGCACGAGAGAGACTGCACGCGACGACGGAGGAGGGAACAGGGCCCGTGTCGGGGATCACGTGTCCGGCGAAGGAAACTCACTGAACAGTCACACCATCCACGAGGAGAAGCACGCCGCCGAGAGGGGAAAAGGGCGTTCGGTGGAAGCCGAGGAATCGATTCGAAACACCTGTAGAAGAGGCGACGTGTTTCCGTTCCGTTTCGTTCCGGCAAACGGTCCCCAGCCTAGAGCAGCACCCAACAATATTCTGTCCTGTCACCGTGTGTGCACCACCACCAATCGCGTACTTTCTCGAGCTCCGTGCGTGTGTTTACGTACGTGTGTATACACATATACACGCGTGTTATATATATATATATATACTTGGTCTTTTTTTCTCCTTCAACAGGCACGCGTCTTCCGCTTCCGAATTACGACGAGTCGTCCCATGTCGATCGTCCGACACATGTCACAACGGCGCACCATCCGTCCACCATCTCTCTTTATCCTTCCTCCTCTCCTATCTCTTTCCTCCTCTCTTTCTTACTCCTGCTAGCAGTCCTCGTGACCGGTACTCGTGCGAGGTTAATCTCGAAACGTCGGCCGCGACACGTGGACACGATAAGGCGCGAAACGCGTATCTCTGTGCCCGGCGAGGCTCGTGAACGATCGGAGCCGGCTCCCTCGACCTGCCTCACTCGCCGATCCTCGTCGATCGTCCGCCAGGGAGTGAGCACCTCTCCCGATCTTATCTTGTCGACGACGACGACGACGACGACGACGACGACGACGAGTCGTTCGTGCGTCCGTTCCCTCGCTTTTTACTCTCTTTATATTCTCGTTCGTAATCCGCTCGACCGTTCTCGAGAACGAGCGCGGGTAGTTTCGTGGCGCGCAGATTCGTCAGATGGAAACCAAGCGCGCACGAGGCCGCCCGGCAGACTGAGAGTAGCAGTCGACAGTCGACAGTCGGCAGGCAGCAGCGGCAGCAGCAGCAGCAGCAGCAGCAGCTAGTAGCAGCAGCCAGCAGCCAGCAGCAGCAGTATACAAGGCGGAACGTTTCCCCGTGTGCCGAGCGAAGCTCTGCAAAAGCGGTCTGCACACGCGGCCGCGCTGTGTTATGTTGTGTCCCCACTTCCCTTCTTGAAGCGCGCGATCGCGGCTGCGGCTGCGGCGGCGGCACCGGCTCGCCTATCTGCCTGTATGCCTCTATGCCTTGCCTGTGCCTGCCTCCTCTATATCTGCCTGTATGCCTTGCCTGTTTGTCCGCCTGCCTGTCTCATGCATGCATGCATGCATTGCATGTTTCGCCTCCTTCTCTCCTCCACGACCTCTCCTCGACCACACTCCTTCTCCTTAGTCTACTACTCCTACTCCTCTTCCTTCTTTTCTCCTTCTCCTCGCTGATTCTTACCATCCTCCCTTCACCGGCCCCCGGACACACTGCCTTCCTTCCTTCCTCCTCGTGGCTCCATCGCCTCCTTCTTTTCCACTCTCTTACGCGCCCGATACCTCCTACGCTTTCCTTCCCCTCTCTCTCTCTCTCTCTCTCTCTCTCTCTCTCTCTGTTACTTTCCTCGTCTTGCTTTCCTACTTTCTCCGTCTCTTTCTTTCGTCGCCTTCTCGCGATTCTCCTTTATTATCTGTCCGCCACGCTAGCACCGTGTTCCTTCTTCCCTCTCTTCGCCTTCGTCTCCCCTCTTTTTCGTCCCTCCCTTTTTTGCGATGCGCCCCCTTTGTCGGGGCCCGGCTATCGCGATACAGCGATAGCCCTCCTCCTCCTCTTCTTCTTCTGGTTTACTTCCGGTATTTGTATCTGGGGGACGGAGGTAGGAGGGGAGGATGTGTTGTGCACGCCGCGGGAGATTCGATTCCGCCTGAGGGCGAGGGGGGAAGGTGGATCGCGGTCCCACCGTGCGGATATTTTTTGCCCGGTTCCGCGATATTTATAGTATAGCCGCGTTTCTGTTTGTTTCGGATGCATAAATTGTGTAAGGCCTCCTTTTTCGACCGGGCGGGGTGGGGCTGGGACGGGTGGAGGGGGCGGTAGAAAAGGAAAAGTGGCCGAGAGTGTCTTCTTTGTTCCCTCGTCGAGGGTCGTTAACTCTCGTCCCTCCGATGACGGATTTTTCGGATTCTTTTTGCGTCGCGCGGCGTGGAGGGGAAAGAAATTGCAAGTGCGACGAAAGACGATCTCTCCCGCGTTCGAGCGTAAATCGAGAGTATGGGGTAAACGGTTCTCGTTTCGCGTGCGTTTTGCGAATAATTTCTCGCGGCAACGATTTTTCGTTTTAATTGCCGTCATTCTTTCCCCTTGCGTTTTCTTTTCTTCTCTCTCCCTTTTTTTTTTCTTTTTTTTTTTGTATTGTGCAAAAGTGTTGCGTTCGATTCTTATCATTTCGATCGTTGTCTGACGTTATTTGCGATAATAAGAATTTTAGAAATAATTAAATTTTAGGAATTTTACAATTATTTGAAAAAGACGTACAATTTATAGCTTGTTCGTTTCGCGATATAATTAGTCACTAAAGTATCGTGGAAAAAAAATCTATAAAATCAGATTCAAAAAAAAAAAAATGTTAAACATCAAATATACAAGGAAATGTTCAAGAATTGAAAGTTTATTTTCCATTTTTTGAATCGTTGAAATTAATAAATAAAAATGCGACTACGTAAAATCGTTAAATTGCTTCGAATTTTTAAAATATTTCTAATTCTTCTCCACACTTGTAAAATCGTGCCAATTATCCTTCATTTAGTATACTTTTCACAAATTATATAATTCGTTAAACGTACTTGAACGATAAACTTTGAAACTTCCAAATTTTATACAGAAAAAAAAAAAAAAAAAGAGAGAAAAGAAAGAAAAGAAAAGAAAAACTACGACGCTTTTAACTCGTGTTCGTTTAGAATCGTTTTTCAGTCGATCTTCCTACAATCTCGTTTTTCCCCGTGAATAATAATAGTGGTAGTCAGAGAAAACAATAGAGTCGACGATCGAGAATCGTGTTTCTCCTTTCACTCGTTTCGGTTTCGCTTCTTCAGTTTCCGTTTCCACTCAATGGATCCATTCTGTTTTCTTGCTACTTCCCTCGGTGTTTAATGATGGTTATTATATAGTACTTTTATCGTGGATTATATATTTTAGTTTGAAAATAAAATTGTGCATGAGAAAGTGCATAGAAAGTTTTCGATTGCTTGTTGCTTCGGTTTTAGCGACTATCTTAATCCCCAGTCGTTTCTTGATTCTTTCCAACTTTGTTTTGTATAAATTTCTTTGGATTAACTTTTTCCACGTTTTTTCTTGTATTTTTGATAAATAATAGATTCTTTCTTGAAATTTATTATTTCGTCAATTATTAATTATGATATTAGACTCTTTCTAATGTTTTTTTTTTTTTTTTTTTTTTTTTGCAGTATTCATTATTCCACTCGATCGAATCGTTGCTTCGTTTGATCGATGAATTACTTCAGTAAATTTTTGTGATCTTACCATATCTTTAAGATAAAACTTGATCGATAATTGTTGTTTGAGTGAAATTATTTGATCATTTTACGATAAATATTCTGATCAAAGGAAAATAATTAAAAAGAATTAAAAAAGAAAAATTTTCCTTGCTTTTTAAGATCAACATAGTCGGTAATATGTGCACAATGTGTATATAATAGTTATAAAAAAGATGTCAAAACTTAATCATCATACCAAATAAAGAAAATCAATATATAAAAAAACTACGAAACATAATAATAATAATAACGCCATGCAATTTTTATTCGTAAAAGAGATAACTTATTTTATATCCAACAGTATTATAACGAAACTTAATCTTCTCAACGAAACAACTTTCCTTTCTCGAACCAAAAGAAGAATCAAAGAGAGAATTAAAGAACAATCTAACCAGTACTAAAAATTATCTACTAGTACTATAATTCTCTAACCGATACAATATAATTACAAATCGATATTATCTAAACTATTTAAGAAAATTTAATTTGATTCCTCCAATCAAAAACCATTTCTTTCCATTTCCCCGAATGGAAGAAACAAAAATAAAAAGACAAACATTAAACATTACTTGTAAGCGATAAACCAACACCGTTAAAACATCAAGCTACCAAAGAACCAAGTAGCAAAGTATCATCCCCTCCCGAGATTGTGTCGTCCTTTCCGGCAAAGGGTTAACGCTTACCGAGCACCCTCGAACCGTTGCACGACGAGCACGGAGGAGGTAACTTTTACGAGGCAGATGGGACACGGTATCCCCTAGGATCGAATTCTTTCGGGTTCCAAAAATCGTTCGCGGCTATTATGTTTATTATTATATTGCACACTTATATGCTGAAACAGTGGCATAACAAATTTTTCAACAATTTAAGATAAGACTCTAAAACTCTAACTCGTTTCTCTGGAAAATAATCTTCAAAATTATCCTATTAGCTTTACCGATTAATCGAATGAACGAATTTTAATTTTATGATAAATTAAAATTAGCTCTATCACTGAAAAGTATGTATCTTTCTCCCTTAACCCTCTTTTCTATCATGTTATATATATATATGTATATATGTACATATATGTATATATATATATATATATTATCGTGACACAGTCGGCGAATAACGTCACTGTTGCAGCAAATGGTGCGATACGAAACGTGCATACATCACATACGATCACCGGTCACCGCGAACTCGGCCCCTCTTTTTCAAGGATCGTGAGGATCCCTGCGATCTAGGGCCTAGTACGCCCTGTCCGATGGAAACGAGGGCGGCGATACAGGCTGTTGTTGTCAGGTCCCATGAAGATGGTGGAACGGGGAAGAAGAAGAAGAAGAAGAAGAAGAAGAAGAAGCGCGGACAGCGTGACACACACGCGGGTAAAGACAATTCGGGTCGTCACAGCGGTCGACCTTGCCTCCGTCCCGGTGGCAAAGTGCAATAGTAATTGGTGGATGCACCGGTGCTACGTCTCTCTTTTATACCGGGCGGCCACGAGAAAACGGTACCGCCCCCTTGGCCACGTGACGATACCTTTGCAGCCGGACCTACCACGCGCTTCTTGCAGCGCATCCCCTTCAAACGGTACAACCAGAACCCCCACCAGGAGGACTTGCACCCTTCCTTCCTTCCGTCCTTCCTTTCGCCGTTTCCTTCTTCCGAATTCCGCTTCCCACCGTCTTTGATGCACCTCGTGCATTGATAATTTTGAGAAAGGAAGGCGGGGGTTGGCTCTTTCTCCATCCATGATGCGCCTTGCTTGATAATGTTAAGGAAGGAAGGCTCTTTTTCTTCGACTCGTCACTTTCTTGGATGCATCTATTATTTGGTAATTTTTAAGAAACGTGGAAGATGGAGGGTGAGTGTACTTGCCAACTCTCGTGTGCATTGATAATTTTTAAGAAAAACGTGGAAGATTGGATAGAGATCGTATCTCTTAATTTATTCTTGGATACTGTAGAGGAAAGGATGGAGATGCTTCTTTTTCTTTTCTGCCATCACCTTGATTCAGCTTGTTGATACATTTTTTTTTTTTTTTTTTTCAAGGGAGAAAGGTGGATTTAATGGTTCGAGTGATAGTTTGTTTGGAGATGGTAAGGGGAATATGGTGTTGAGATAGATCGAGATGTTGACGGATGTAAGAGGAGATTGGGTGGATCGAAGGGTGCGTTGAAATTCAGGGAATGGGGATGGTTTTATCGAGCAATGAAGCGATATTGTAGGGAGAGAGATTGGGTTTACGGGTTGATTTGGAGATGGGTCGAGTTTGAGCAAGTGATTAGAAGCGATTGAATTAATGATTTCGTAAATACGAGTGCATTTTATATTTAACTAATTATAACAACTATATACAATTATATTCGAAACGAGTAAGTTGAGTTTGAAGTATAATCATAAAAGTAAACAATTAATTAATATAACACTGAAATAGTTAATTTCATTCTTAATATTAACATTTAAAAAAAATTTAACACAATTTGTCGATTGAACTCGTACAAGATGACTATTAAAAACTTTTGCGACTGACTGTATTTTATTTAGAAACGTGCAAATGATATAGAATTAATTTTTCGTTATATGGGAAACTTAAATCCCATAAAATCTTGGGTAATTTTATTGAAGTATAATAAAAAATTTTAAACTTTTTAATATTAGAAGTCGATAATTGATTTTAAATAATATATAAAGATATTTATTTACTAAAAGAGATACTTAAAGGAGATAGAAAAGGAAACGTAAAGAAATATACAATGCAATCACCGAGTTATTTACTTCGCAATTAAAGAAATAAAACTTCTCGCTTTTGCACAAGAGGATCACAGAATTGGTCATAAAAACGAAATGACAATGATGTTGAATGTTAAAGAAAGTCTGATCATCATAAAAATTTGTAAATTGCCCTTTAAACCGCTTCCCAGAAACCTTTTCGCGACAAAAGATTACATCCACGTTGGAATTGGTTTCTTTTCAGCTTCGAAAGGGTCCGAAGAGACGTAATAAATAAAGACAAGATAAAACGTGGACGACGTCACAAAGTTGCAATGAAATGTAAACACGGTTGAACGAACCCTATCATTTTAATGCACCGTCCAATGAAATTCTCGCGATTCGAATCGAATTTCTTCCATGACGATCCGTCTTTTATAGCGGAACTCGAGAAATCTCAATACGATCCTCGCCTCATCCGTTCTTCTTTCTTTCTACTCCTCTACCTTCAAGAAGAACCCGTCGCTGCAAAGAAAAACAAACGTTCCTTTTAAGATCTTCTGTCTAGACGCGTTCCTCTTCTTAATTCATCATAGATTTTTCATTTACGTAATGCGTTTTACACGAAATACGAAAATTACGCATTTTTCTGTCTTCTAATTTACTTCTTGCATATTATATTTTCTATTTATCATCTCATAAATTTTTTATATCTTTTTAATCTTAAGTTTCAGATTTATTTAAAGATATTTATCGTTATCTTTATCTTATATAAATTTAAAATTCATAAAAATGATAATCGTTATATATTAGTCGGTTTGAGAAGAAAATAATTCTCTTTGAGAAATTAAATAGAATTGGCAAATAATATTATAATTTTCAAAAGCATAAAAATCTTTATTAATCCTAATATCAATAACAAAAATTTTCAACGTTGTTTAATTTCATGATCGATGATTCAGTTATATTTGAAACCTTTTTCGAAAAGAATATAATAAAAATTTTTAATCCAAAGAAAATCGAGTACTTAGATATTAATATAAACTTTAGAATAAATTTCATACAAAATATCCTACAAAAGAAAAGATATAATTCCCCATAAAAAAAAAAAAAAATAATAAATCAGAAAATACAGGAAACAATTTTTAATACGAGATATTAGAAAAAGAAAGAATTCATTTTCAAATCTCTTCCAATAAATCGCCACTTTTACCAGGATATTAGAAACAAAAATAGCCGAACAATCGAATGTTCCACTTGAACGATAAGTAACTCGTTCATTCCACCGAGGTGACCAATCGATATCCCGGATGATGCTAACAAAAACCTCTCTTGCATCGATTTATCGACTGACTGCGTGAAAAATTCACCGACTCGCTTCCGTCTGTGACGGAAGCGACCGTCTAGCGCGCTCGCGCGCCACCACTTGAGCCGATAAAAAGTGGACGAAAGAGGGAGGAAGTTGGAGGGCAGTGGATCGTGGTGCGGTTGTGGTCGATCCTTCTTGTCGATAGAATCGCGACAGGTGGCGAATGCCTAGATAGCCCAAGCGGTTCGGTGGTCACTCTGTCCATCGCCAAAGAATAGAACGAGCAAGTCAAGGTCAGTTCTGCGACCGGATGCAGCGGCCTAGCCTCGTTCGACCAATCTCTTCGCTTTGTGCATCCGCCGCGCCATTCTGATACGCTTCAATGAAGGTCGATTCACCTCTCTTTCGTAGAGATGGAAATCCGAAATCTGTTCATCTTAACTCATCGTAACAGTTGCGATATCGTTGAAACAAAAATGGCCGATTATACACGATTATTCACTTTTAAATATTTTTCATAGAGAAATATCGTAATATCGTCCAACTGCAACAATTGATTGTTAATAAATTTTAGAGGAAATATATTTTATGAATGCAAAAAGTGACACTTCCATAAAATGAATTTATGATAAACGATAACGTTTCACTCGTTTAAAATCATTTATCTTACATCTGGAAAATGTTTATTCATAAAAATGAATATAATTTTTTCAATAAAATAAAATAAAAGAAAAATTTAAAAGCTTGCATTAATTCATTGTTACGAATAAACGTTATTTAAAATTAAATAAATTATATATTTCCCTCTCTTTGGCACTTTTGCATCGATTTACATTTTTGAAATAAAAAAAGTATGGAACTTATATCGATTCGTTGTTAAAATTAGATAAAATTGAAATTGAAATATTAAATATTATTGGATGTTACATTACTCAACCATATTTTAAATGCACACTCACGAGGATTTCAAAAGCAATCATCCGAATCTGGATCGCGCCATAATTTTCGACGCACCCTATATATCGCTTTGCATCGATCAGTGCCACGAGCATCTTGCAGGACGTAAGGTTCAAATTACAGGAACGATCGTATCCTTTGAAACACTGTATCTTCTTCGCCAGTTTTATTTTCCAATTATTTCTGCCTTCACCGCAATTCGTGCGCCCTGTAGTCATCTTTTATTGGCTGCTCCTTAAAACGAGTGAAAGTGTTGCACGATATCGTTAGAAATTTCGAACCCTAATTTTTTCTTCATACTTTGTACGTTTTTGAAAAATGAACCAATTAAATGAATGAAGTATCTGTCGAACAAAAATCTCGCACGGTATAATTTTATTGAACGAATAATTAACGAGGGTTCTGCAACGTTTCGGATACGAAATTCCTCTGATGATTTATAAATATTATTAAGTTTCAAAATTATCTTTACCATTAAAAGCGTAACAATTACGTTAATAAATACGTTAATAAATAATTAATAAATATTAACCTAATATTATATACCGATATATATTTCAAATTTAAATTCCTGTCTGCCTAACGTGAAACAAAAAATTGACTCACAACCCCATAATGAAAAACAACTCGTTCCTACTTACCACGCAATCAAATTTCATCATTCAGATACGCTCAAACACTCGCATTCCCTGACAGCAAAATATAGTAACCGTCCGCTTTACACTTCTCTCGAGACGATCCTTAAAATCCTAAAAACATTCCCAAAACATTTGTACTGTAAAATTTCCTTTCCTTTCCTTTCCAAAACGCGGTGTGCGCGGCAATAAAGTCATTTCAATGCACGATCCTCTAATTAGTCCACGGCCCGTATCATTAACTGTGCGAACGGGGCGCGGGGCTCAGCTGTTATTAAGGCGAAGCCTAAAAAGAGAAATGGAGTCAAGGGGTCCGTATGATCGATCACCTGTACGATCGCGGCGTCCGAACGATCGGCCCATTATGCCACGCAAATGGCATCGCTTGGCGCAGAGACAGGAAGCGGCTACAGAGAGAGGTGCCTTCCAGCCTCTTCTCCCTCTCTCTCTCTCTCTCTCTCGTCCCTTTTCAACGGCCGCGCCGCGCAGAGAGCATCGACTTCTCGCTCGCGCGCGACCGACGACACGAGTGAATCTAGTCTGTATATGGTCGGGCCCAGTCCGTCTGGCCGGCGTCCAGTCAATGGACGTGATTCACTGTTCGCCGACGGAATCTCAGGCAGACGGACGAACGTATGTATGTACGGGTACGGGCGGGAGAAGGGGATCGAGAGGAGAGGAAGAGATACGACACGATCGCCGCCGAAGACCTTAGACCGGTGGCGCAGGTACGGATATCAGTCAGCCGGGAACCAAAACCGATCAATTGTTTCTCGAAAATTTATTCGTTCGCTTCGTAACCATTTTTGGGGTATGATTGTGGAAGGGACAATGGGGGATAAAAGTTTTGGGGGATTTCGTTTCGAGGATTCGTCGTTATCTTTGTCGTTCGCTTTTTTTTAAACTTTCTGCGTGCATAATATCTCGAGGTATGATCGTAAGAAGGATAGGAACATTGTTTGAGGAATATTGTATTGGTTTTTATTCGTTTCAGAAATGTTTTTTTAAATTCTTCGCGATATGAATGAATTTGAACAATTTTTCAGCTTCTCGCAAATGGTAGGTTTTAGATCAGTAGAATTTTGAATAATTTGTTAATCGTGCTGCGTCTGTCTTTGGATCTATTTGGATAAAATGATAGATTGAATAGAAATTTTGGAAAACGTATCAATTTATTTTACTGTTCTTAAACAATTATTTGAAAATTTTATTAACTCTCCATTTCTGTAAAGTATATTTATTTATCAATTTAAATGAACACATAGCGGTAGAAATGAGCGTCATAAAAAAAAAAAAAAGAAAAAAACGTCTCCTCCCAAAACGGTCCTTTCGTATTCACTTCATACACGTCTCGTGTTTATTGGATTCCCTCGCCGCGTTTTTACGACCATGTTTCTTGCAATTTTCTGACGTCGATCGAGACTTCTCGAGAACTGATGCGACAGTCGAGCAGCTCTCCATTCATGCCTGCCACTGTCTCGACTAGATACTCTATATGGTAGTCGGTCGGTCTCTGTCAATCCACGTGAAACTGGAAAAACTCGACGGGGACGAGGAGACCGACGGAATGGACCCGTGACGATTTAGGCGTCCGCAGAAGAAACGATAGAACGGCCGTGGAGAGCCAAGGTGAAACTGATTTTCGGGAGTCTCGGATAAATGTGAACATATAAGGCAACACAATCGCGATGCCTGTCTAGACGCTTTAGTTTTATTAGCCCCTCCTCCCCCCCCCCCCCTATTAGGGTAAGTGAGCGTCCAGGCCTTCTGTTGTTTTTTTAATCCTGAAATTCTTTCTCTTCGAAAATCTTTTCGAAAGATTTAGAACAATTTCTTAAAAAAAAAAAAAGAAAAAGAAAGAAAGAAAAAAAGAAAGATTCGGAAGAATTTTGATTATTTTCTTCGAAGATTAAATTCTTCTATGTAATTTGTAAGTTCGTGTAATAATGCATAGTTTTTTTTTTTTTAAGAATTTTAATTTTTATATGAAAAAACTGTCGAAGAATCGATTGATAAAATATTTGAAATATCGACGATCTTAAATTTTATTTAATATAAATAAATGAAATAAATTTCGTGTTTTTCGTTTCTTTTTCCTTCGATTTTTATAGAAACTTTTATCCTTGTTGTTAAGAAAAGATTAAATTTTACTACGATATGATGATGCCGTTTCTTCGAAACAATTCTTCGTTCGATTCGAAACGAGTCGAAATTCTTTGAATCATTTGCATTGTAAAATAAATAATTATTCGCGAAAAAAAATCAACTTCTTTTTTAGAAAAGTCTAGTCTTAATTATCTCTAAAATTATTATAATTATTCAAAAAAGATAGCAATTTAATAAATGATTATATGTATATATATATATATACTTTATATACTTTATATACATAAGTTTTATAAGATATCTCATATTTTATATTACATAGTTTTCTTTTGAATGTTTATCGAAATGTTTCCTTTGCTTTCTCTTCAAAAAGATTTTTAATTTTGTACGTTCTTCGAAGATTTATCAATTTACAGGCAACGAAAAAGAAATAAAAAAGAAATATTATTTAAATAATACAAAAACAATTTAACCCAATAAATTTAATTACAAGCTTACAATAATAATTAATAAAAAAAAAAAAGATCATCAATGAATACTAGCAACCAACCAATTAAATCCTAAATTAACAAAGTTAATGAAAAATATTGCTATTAAAAAGAGAAAAACCTAACTCTATATACAAACTCTACAAAAATCGCAAGAAAAGAAGAAAAGGAATGACAGCGATTGTGTAATTAATAAATCAGAATCACCGCGAAAGATTTATCTCTCAAAATGTTTCCATAGACGGTGGGGAAAGCGACCTTGCGAACAAAGATTCGAAACGCAACATAGGCTCTCACGGTTGTCGGCCCGGAAGCGAGGAGGACCCGCGTGCACCGGAAGCAGTCGCTAAGAACGCTCGACTCGCAGGCCTAGGCAACTTCCTAGACTTTATTGCCGTTGCACGGGCTGGTGTTCACGATGCAGCTGCACCTTCTCCCCTCCCCTCCCCTCCTCTCTCCGTCCCTTTTTACCTTTTCCTCGTCGATCTCCGGCTCCTTTACTTTTGTTGCACGGGGAACAGGCGCATTCGCGCTGCGCAATTGCACCCGATGCATTTTGATGCCCTTCGAATGTCTTTGCCACGGAGGGGAAAAACCATGGGCATTTGCCGCGGATTGAATTCAACGATATCTCGTTTCATACCCATGTGCTGCGCGAGGGGATTCTTTTGAGTTTTGTTAAAAAATCTCGCCATTCATTTTGCCTTGCCTTAGAAGAAGAGGAAGAAGAAGAAGAAGAAGGGAGAGGGTGCCGTAGATTTTCTCGAGGTTCTAATGGTGCGGTATTTAGAACTTGATCCCAACCGTGGGATCTGATTTATATCGAAAACAGTTAATAAACAGTTAATCCTTTTTTCCCTCGTGATCCTTTAGTAATAAGGATTGTCGATTTCCTACCCTATTATAAATTTTCTTCTGTTCGAAGTAAATCATATTATCCATTCGAAAAACGGGATTACTTTCCTGGTATACGATAGAGAAAAATTACAATATTCAATTGTATAACTTGCTCCCATTATTAACAGAATTTTCGACTTGTTCGCGTGAATAAATCTTTTCACGAAACGTGGATTCGAAGCATCGGCAAGTTGTCGGATCGAGTCGATTGGCTTCGACAACAGCTCAACCCATTCGAGTACATACGCCCGCCGTTATATACTTGTGCAAGTACACGGGCTCTCCGCACGCGGAATTGTCGGCGAATAATCGGCAAATCTGTGCCGAGACTCGTGAGCAGCCCCGGGCGAACATTATGCTACCGTACCGGCAATAGCGTTACGTAATTACAAAAAATCCCTGAGGGGACTAGTCATACGCGAATAACGTTTGAGCTCCGACCGAATCGAATAACTATGTATTCGACACTTTTCTGTCCTTCTTAAAGTCTCTCTCCTTTTTCTTTTTTTTTTTTTTTTTCTCTCTCCTCTGCACAGTTGCTTACGAAAGTACTTGCTGCGCTGAACGCTGCTCGCCGTGAATAAGAGTGTTAATAATAAGAATGAATGTGCCAATGTTAGATTTGAGTTTCGAAATCGAAATTATGCATGCAAATTTTTTTCCAGGATATCGTTCCCGAGAGGACGAAAGGAATATTATAATTTCGATACTTTTTCTTTTTTTTTTTTTTTTGGTATTTGTTAAAATATAACAAAGGCGAGAAATTTATACGTCTATATGTATTGTTTTAAAATCGTACTTAAATGAAACGTTGAAACTTCGAAGGTGAATTTCATTCCCTTCAAATTTTATTCGGGAAAAAATTGTTTCGTGTAATCTTAATTATACTTTTATACGTGTACGTAGATTTTTATTAATATCAGGATTTTAGGATTGGATGATTAATAGCGTGCCAATACTTCCGTGAATTGAATATATATATATATATATATGACATAATTCGAAACGGTCTGAGTCATAGTGCGAAAGTTTCGTCTGTGGAACGAACAGAAACGTGTGAACGAAATTAACTTGGTACCGCCTTTGAATTTTACATGCTCGTTGGCTTACTTCCCTGACCTTGTGCGATTCTTTTTCTGTGATATTTTGTATTTTTGTATAGTCTGTCTGATTTTTAACGTAGACATTTTCAGGAATATTGTTCAGAGAAGTGTCATGTATTTAATTCTAGGGAAGTTAGGATTCTATGATTACTTTTCATTTAAAAAAATGAAAGAATATATACAATAACGTTAAATGATTTTGCTAAAAACAAAAATCAAATTGCTGTAAGTTAATGAATAAAAATTATAAAATGAATAATTTTTAAATGGTATGCCAGCATTTGAAAAAATTGGGTGATCATAGATCATAGATTTTAAATATTATTGTGAAAGATAACTTTTGTTGCTTGAAATCATAAATAAAATATTGTCAGAATGAAATGAAAATATTCTATTATGAATAATCTTTTAAAGATCAAAATTTATTATTTATTTATTTTTTTTTTATCCTTAATAATGAGACTTATAATAAAATAGATTCCTTTTTCGTTCAACTATAAATCTTCATTATTACAAATTACAAATTGATCAAATTCTTCTAAACTTTCAATATTCGTTCACAAATTAGAATACTCTTCTCGAAAAAGTTTAAATTTCTACCTCTTTTACTATTTATTATATCCATATTGTAATTGGAAAGTGTCGAAAAAATTATTCTTCGTTTCGATTATTTCATTGTTTGTATTCTCTGTCTTTCTGTTCATCATTTCTCTCTTTCTCTATTTGCAATCTTACGTTTGTCGATCTTACGTCGCGTAAAAACAACTCGCGTATACCGTACGCGTCAAAAATTAACTAAGAGTGATGTAAATGCTTGCGTAAGCATTGAATAATCGAAGATACCTGCATATTTTTAACCACGGAATCTTTCCGTTTATTTCCTTAAATCTGGAACGATGAATCGTATCCTCCCGTATCGAATATAGATATGAATAAATAAGCATTCGGTGAAATGCTTTTACAATTACCTCTTGGAACTAAAAGAAGGAGAAAAATATAAAAGAAAAAAATTTATTAAAGAAGAAATTTTCATACGATTAATATACTAATGTAACATGTTATAATCTTTTCAAATATTCTAAATACATTGAAATTAGATTAAATTTAAACAACAAATTATTATTGCAAACGATAATTTTTTCTGGTATAAAACATACACGTGTAAAGATATATACGTACGGAGGATAAAGATTGAATGATTCAGAAAGATTATTATATAACATTTAAAATCCTCAGTGATGCAACTCGAATTAACAAAGTTGCAAATAACTTGATCTCGCGTGTAACGTACACGTGTACAATAAGATTAACTGGAGATTGTTCGAAAGGATACCGAAAGGATACCTACACCCTCTGTATTATCTCAACCCTCGATATTTTCTAGCCAGGACGAACCACGTAGCAAGTTGGCTCTCTCTCTCTCTCTCTCTCCGGAACGAACGTTGCCCGACAGTGTTTGTTCCCATTCCTGAGTTTATGTCTGCACGGTGCTCTCCTCTCTTTCCTCCACACACGGTCACATCAGTAAGGTTAAGAGATTTACGTTGCACACGTGCACCAACAACATCCGCGATGCACGTTCTCGTGCATCCCGCGTAACGAGACAACAGAACTCTTTATAAGGCACGGAATGCCGTTTTAATTTTTCACCGTGCTCCCCTCGCCAAGGGGACGCAATATTCTACGTCGTGTTAAGAATATGATATTGGAGTTAAGCAACCGTTCGCTTAATATCCAGGGCTGCACGTGCGTTAATGTCAAAACCAACGTCACTGAGAATATAACTGTCCCGGGTTTTTTTTTTTCTTTCCTTTCCGAATGAAACAACAATTTTTTGTTGTTCCATGATTGTTTTCCGAAAGGAAGGAGATTGGGCAAAACTGCAATATCATACTTATTTATTAAAATATCGATTAAAAGAATTTCTACAATGTTTTAATTATCGCTTGTTAATTTACATCGTCGCGCATAATTAAAGAATTAAATTACGTATGGAGCAATGTTGCGAATACATAAACTATGTGCATGGAACATTTGTAAAAATCTATCTTTGAAAAATATCTACGATAAGAGTTTTTCAGTTTTTTTCCGATCACGTCGACTGATTTAAAATATTAATTCAAAATTGTATTTTAATATCGTGGGATACAAGGCAATAAACAAATCGAGGCCGCCATAAGAACTTCATCTTTACCTCCCCTATTATTTTCACGAAGTTCGTGAACACACGTGCAACTCGGCTCGAAACCCATAAAATCTTGCTATACGTCCCACTATCGACGTAGTTCACGATCCAATATAGCCGCGGTAAGAAAGCTTTATACGACGATTAATATTTAATATTTCGTCCCGTGGTAGCGTAGTTGGAGTCTTAAACACGGCCTCGAAACAGCCGCCACGATCTTCTTTCCGATCTTCGCTACGATCTTCTCTTCTCTTTTCCCTTCCTCATTTACATGTAACCGTCTCCACGGATGGTCTCCGCTGGTGGAGAGTAAGAGGCTGTAGCAACCAGAAACATGCAACCCGGGGTACATTTCCGTGGCTGCGCAAAAGGCTTGTGTGCAGCGATTGGTCATGTAATAAATTCAGTAAACAAGAAGAGGAATCGAAACAAAAGCATGGCAAAAGAGGAAAATAAGATGGGAAAGTACGAAAGAAACTGGCCACTTGCTACCACTTCTCTTCCTTCTCTTCTTTCCTCCACTTCTCCTCCCCCCTCTCCACTTCGTTCCCTTTCTCGTTCGTTTTCTTTCTCTTGATCTTCTTCTTGTGTTTCTCGCTCGCTGTTGTTCTCCTCCCTCCCCCCACCGATGCGCAGTATGCATTATGCATGTGAGCCAACCTTCGTAATTTCGCGTATCAGATCCAACGTCACGTTAGCTTAAAATCAATGCGCCCAACTCTCTTCCCCCTCCATTTCTATTTAGCCCTTTGAACCCATCTTAGCGGTCTCGACGCTAAGAGTCGAGAGCATTCTTGGGCCAGCTTAACTGTTGTTGCAAACACGATTTACATAATAAGCCATAATATATACCATATAATATACGCCGAGTATTTTGCATAATACTCGGGTCTGGATAGAATCGACGACTTTATTGCGATATAATTGTTTCGTTTACTCCGACGATATTGTTGTTTCTTGTTTTCTTCTATTATTGTGTCGACGATTTATGGGAGGGTGTTTCCAAATCGAAAGACAGCGGTGCAAAAGGGGGGATATCTATCCCCTTCTTGTCGCGTCCTTATCCCTTCTCCGATCTCGGCTTGTTTTTCCAATTAATTTAAATTTTTCAAAGAAAAGATTGCAAGAGAAAACATTTATGGGTAAGAGCCAATTGTTGAAATCGCAACTTAAAACTTACGTTGCTAAATCGATAAATTCATTGATTCCATAGTTAACGTTGAACGAAAATAGAAAAGTAGGATATGATATTCTGCCAGATATAAATATAATAGAAACAATCATTATTAACAATCTAAGAAAATCAAATAAGTAATATCAGCTCAGAGAAGAAGAGCAAAGGAGAAGATCATTGACACCGTGGTTTCAAAAAGTAAGAATTAATAATCTAGAAAATCATGGTTGAATCATGAGTGGACTAAATACACTTAACACAGAACGAAATCTCAATGATTTATTACGTAATTGGTCGCGTTAGAACGTGGATCCATGATAATGGATACTATCTGCCCGATCGATCCTCTTCCCCCGGCTTCCTCCCCGTGGCCATGATGAGTCCGCTGGTAGCAAGAGGTATCTGGCCGTTCGTGTAAAGGCAGCCAATCACGGTCAGCCGGCCGAGAGAGCACACGCTTGGGCCCCAGCGTGTTGTATATCGTCGTTTTGCCACGTCTGCCAGCAGTCTAGACTCTGCGCGAGCTCTCGAGTCCGGTCGTGGCGACGTCACCGGAGTGAATTCACCTTTAGGGCGGCGATAAACGTCCCCGGCTCTGTGTTTTATAACCGTCGCTGCGCCAGGTAGCCAACCAGATTGTTTCCCCTTTAGAGCGCGCCGCATCCACGCGTAACTTGCCGATCTACCGATTCGCATCAGTCCTCTCCTTTTTTCCCCTCTATCTTGCCCCCTTCCTCCCTCTTTTCTTCGATACATCCCGTCTCGTGGAAGAAGGATCTGCAAGGTCGGCCTTGAAACGAAATGGAAGAAGAATAATTGAGAATGGAATTGGAAAAATATTCCACCTACGATTTTTTAGTTGTGCAATGATTTTATGATTTAAAAATACTATATATATATATATATATATATATTTTTTTATATATATATATATATAATTCTTGGTTACCCGTTTATTTAATTATGCGAGAAATATTGCATCCAAGAATCAACTACTGTGAAAGAATTCGATAGAAAGAGAGAAAGAAAGAGCGAAATTCGAAATAGAAAATTCGTCGACAGAATTCGAGAAAAGGGGAGGGGAGGGGGAGGATATCTTTGCGCAGCGATACTTTCCCACTATTTGCCGCTTTGTCTTGCCCCGAGGAACGGAGGAGGGTAGGGATCAAGGTGAGGAGAAGGGTGGAGGGAGCGTGGAGGCGCAAGAAGAGAAGAAGAGAGGACGACGTCGGAGTATCTCGCAGGGACGACGGTGCATGCAGCAGCCTCCCAGCTGCACCCGCGATGCACCTGCCTCCCTTCATTTTGCAGCGTGCCTCTCTCGCGGAGAGAGACTTTCCGAGAAACCCAACCACTCCTCGCACCGTTTTTCATCAATTGTTCTTGCTACCACATTCATGCATCCTTCCTCTTCCCTCCCTCCCCCCCCTCCCCCTCCCCCTCCCCTTCGCGCCCGACTCCTTTAACGTGCCCACCGCAACAACCACCACCCTCTCTTTATCTGCCTCCACTGCGCTTTCTCACGCTCTTCCTTCCTTAACCCTTTCTTCTTTCCTTTCCCTTTCAACTTTTCTCGTGAACGAGGTTTCCGATATCACCGCCGACGACTAAACTAGAAAAGGATCTTGTTCCTGGAACGAGTTGTAAAAGGGTTCTCGCGTGATTTGCTTGGCTAGAAAAGCAAGCGTGTGCGTTGCGAGATGGTTGAAATAGTTTTTACCGTGCATTTTCTTTTTATTCTTCTCTCTCTCTCTCTCTCTCTCTCTCTCTCTCTCTCGTCGGCCTCGAGAGAGGCTTTCTCTTGTGAAAGTGGTAAGTCTAGTTCGTGACACTCGTTGACCTCCTGTTTGAACTTTTTGTTTCGTCGAATGTTTCGCCAATTGTGTTGCGTGCAATTTTTGTGCTTTATCGTGCTTGGAGATTTAAGCTCTCCTTTCTATCTTATCGATAGAAACAAGAGATAATTTTTTTGATTAATAAGCCGAAGTAATATTCGAAAAAAGATCGGAGAGCGAAAGACGATATATTTAAAGATCATCACATCGTAAAATTATAGATTTTGTAATTTTTATAAGACTACTTGAAAATTATAATTGTTAGGAGGAGAATAACTTACATTCTCGCGTATTTTCAATATTGCGATATTAACTCCTTATAGATAAACGTAAAAATAAATAAAATCATGAATTCGTATATAAAAGCTCAATTACCTCCAACATGACACATTATCGAAGATAATATCAAATGAAAAACAACAGAAATTTATTAACACTCCTACGAAGATCGCCATTTTTCAAGGCATTTATTATTTATTTAACAAGAAACTTTAATTCGTCGACTTTCGATATACCGATAAATCAAAACCCCCCCGCGTCAACCTCGGCCGAGCAGAAATGTTTTCGCATCGAACATTGGAACGAGACAACGGCCGAGGAAGTTTTCCCGCGGGAACGTTGGCCAGATATTACCCAGGCATCGAGGACGGGTGCACCCGTTACAACGGGTGTTCCTCGTCAAGGAGGGCACGAGACGCACGGAGAAACGGACCCTCTCGGCTCGGAGATCCTGAATGGTAATGATTATAGCAAATTGCTCTTGCTTGGCTTGGGGGTGCCTAATAGCCACTCAGTGGGGCTGTTGAAACCCGTGCACCCCTTCGTTCAACCTTTGATCCCCCCGCCCGAGTCAACCCTTCAAATCTTCATTGTTTCTACCCTGTTTCAAGCGCGGCTGGGCCCCTGAACACCACCCTCCTCCACCTTCCCTCCCCGTGGATGCTCTCTCGAATATATATATATATATATACGCGTGTACGCCATCGTCCTGGACCCTGGATGGCTGTGTGTCTGCCTCGTCTGCATGCACTTCCTCCGCGTTCCCCTCCCGGTTTGTCTGTTTGTCAGTCCTCTCTTTCTTTGTCGCCACGGATACGATGCTCGTGCGTGTTCCAGGGGGAGCGAGTGAGACGGGGTTAAAGGGGTTGACGGCATTGGGAGGGAGGAGTTAAACTTCTTGACTCATCGGCTGATCGGTCGCCTTGGCCTGGCTTAATTAGCAAATGCGGTGGATCAGTTTTTCAGCGGCCCTTTGTGACGTCGCGTTTATTGGCGTGCGAGAAACGCGTTGTCCTCGAGAGGAGAACGACGACATCTTGCGGCGAATCTTGAGATAGGATCAAGACGGAATACACTTGGAATGTTGGTTTTGATATTGTACGAATGGTGGAGAGATATTGCAATTGTTCTTTGTCGCTCGTTCGATATTGCTCGTGTAAAATAATACGATCGAAATGAAGAGATTGCATTTAAAAGTTGATTAACGTGTGTATATCAAGGCAAATGTTCTTAAATGATAATATCTCTTTCCGTATTATTTCATTCCTCATTACAAATCTCAAATGTTTCCGATTTTATACACCTTGTGTTCCGAAGCTAATTTAATCGAAATAATTAAAGTTCTCAAAATTGAATTCCATAAGATCAGATCAGAGAAGAAGATCATCCGGAAGATTGTAATCGCCAAACGAGATAGAAGAGTTTCATCGATAACACGACAAATTAAGAAACAAAGTTTCTTAAATCGCCGTTTAATCTCACAGGCTAATTTTCAACGTCATCATCCCCAAGGAAAAATGCAGAAACGCCATTAAAACCTCCAACAACAACCTAACGAAACGAGTACATCATCCCCTCCCTCCCTCCTCGTTAAATATCTACTATACACACATCTCGTTGCAAGATCATCCTCTCGTAGCAACTTGTTCGAGAGGAAGTTCGCGCGTGGAGAGCAGCTTCTCAACCAGCATCCTCGCGAGACCAACACGCGATCGCAACCGATGATTACCGGCCAGGCGCGATCCACGTCAGATGTCGGGACCCCGCAACTTTGTACTCTCGATATATATCCATACACTTTCTTTTCTTCTCCTTTTTCCATCCTCGAGTTTCTCTCGTTATTTCGTTACCACGCTGTATACACACACACACACAATATATATATATACATACACACCGCACGCGTGGTCGTGCGTGCAGGTGATTGGAGTGCACCAGTTAGCGTTGCGGCGGCGAAGAAGAAGAAGAAGAAGTGGAGAACGAGCGATATATGCAATAATGGCGAGTGACCCGAGCGAGTGAGTGACGTGTGTGCCGGGAGTGAGTCTTCCGGGGCTTGGTGGACCGAAGTGGAATGGCCTTTTCGAGTTCTCCGGAGAAGAGAGAAGGCGACGCGTGGTGTTGGTGGTAGTCGGTGGAAAAGGCGAGGAGCACACGAGAGGCAGGGGAGAGACCGGCCGGCCGCCTCCAGGGGCTACGCTCGTTGCTGCCCACGCCGTGGCCCATCTATCCACGTCCAACGTGGCCACCTGCGCAACTTGACAGCCCCGCTCTCTAACGATGCGCATACGTACGATCCTTCAACCAGACGCGTCCTCAACTCTGCCTCTTTTCTCTCGCTCCCTCTTTTTCGCCTCTCTCTCTCTCTCTCTCTCTCCTTAACTCGCTGTCTCTTTGCGCGTTCCTCGGCTCACGCGTTCGCGCGATGTGCTCGCGAGAAGAGGGCGGACCTGGAGAATCGAGAATGTGACTGTGTCGCTGCGCTTTTGGAAAATTGTTGTTGGGGCGAAAAGTTGTGTTGGTGGTGGAAAGAGAGAGTGTTGGTATTGGGAAGGGAGGTGTTGATATAGGTGAGGATGCGAAAGGAGGCTGGTGAATTTCTTTGATCGTTAAGGAGGAGGAGATTGATGTCGAGGTGGGAAAAAGGCGCGGGGATAACGTATTTATGGGCGACTTAGGAGCGGTGCGAGAACGATATATGTTGGAATGAAGAGTGCTTGGTGCGGAGACTTGGAGGTGTGAAAGACGAGTGTTTGCGCAGAGTGCTTGAGATTATCGCGTGAGCGAAGGGTGCAAGAGTTCCTAAGGTTTTGGGTGGATTATCCGAGTGTCTTTTAGAAATGTTTGCGAGTCGAGTGAGGGATAGAGATGGAGAGATAGCGAAAGGGAGAATGTGCGCGTAAGGAGGACAGGTGGTTGTGGAAAAAAATTGTGACAGGATTATAAAATTCAAGATAGAATTTCAATGCAGTTTATTGGCAAGTTCTAGAAAATTGCCCGTGAAAGTAGAGGAATAAGTGGGTCTTTTGCGAATTATTTTTTTCAAAAATTCCAGAAAAATCGAACACGATTAACACGGTGATTCACGAGCTCGTGTGATTTACGATTTGTTTATGCTTCACGTGCCGTTGATCGTGCCATTCGTTACAAAGACCAATCTGTATTTTAAAGCAAACCGATCCGCCTGATTTTTCGCAGAAACCTCCATCCGCTATGGGGCTAGATCTTGCCCATTATTTTATGGTCGTGGGTATTGTGCGGACACGGTGTTGGCCGACAATAAATTACGCTGAATTCTACTATTCATCACCAAGCCGTGCGCTGAACTTAGGACCCCAATTATCCACATTTTATCTTCGCGGCGACCATTAATCATAGCCCCGCCAGATGTAATGAATGACCCGTTCGATAACAATACGAACGTTGTCACAATAAATATGATTTTCCGCGATGGGCCACGGTTTACACGAGCCTAATGTCGCCTTTCGCTTCCGAGGCGCGCGAACTCATCAATTACGCCATTTTTTCCCCGACCGCGCCATCTTGGTTGGCGCGAAGATCGAGTTATTTGAATAGAAAAAAAGTTGAAAATTGAGATTCCAACAGTGGTGTTTTATAATTTGAGAAACTTATGAGAAAGAACAATTCCCATTTCAGATTCTCAATCGTGAGAATCAAATTTCCATTAATTAATTATAGGTAGTTTTGAGGCGGAAAAACTTTGAACTGGATATTGAAGAAATTAAAAGAAATTAATAATTTCAAAAATATATATTCAATAATTCGTAAATATTAGCAATTTGGTAAAAATTGAGAAATTAGGACTACGTTAAAATTTGATGTTGAAATATATTATATCTGGAATTATTATAGATAATTTATAGATGATTTAAATGGATTCTGATTGATAAATGACTATAACTGTTCTTTAATATAACGGTCAATTATATTTCTTTATAATTATTCTATATGAATACCGGATGATGGATGACAATTCCTCGTGGATGATTAATTTTCAATGATAACTGATTATGCATTTCTTCCATTCTACAATGGTCGAATGATCGACGCTGAACCATTACAATTGTTTTGTAATAAGCCCTTAATAATAGCTAATAAAAATTTCGTAAAAATAATCGTTTCTTTCTTATCTATGATAAATAACTAAAATTTTTCATCAAATTTACATAATTAAGTTATATAGTCGTACACGATATATTATACAGTCGAACGTAATAAATCTTCTAAAGATAAAAATAATTATTATTTTCGGATCATTTAATGATACGAGACTATATTTTTCTTCAGGTTATAAATCTAGAACTATCCCAAGTCTTCAATTACTATAATCATTCTTTTTATATATAGTTAATTTTAAGATAAGAAAGATGGAAAAAAATTATTATTCTTTCTTTCGAGACCTCTTTTCTTAATCTGAACTGTAAAATCGATCTATATATATATATATATATATTAAATACTAAATCATTTTAACTAGTCTATAATGTATTCTGAATAGTAGGCAATTATTATAATATCGTAAGATTATCTTATAAAATTACCCCATAAGTGACTATATTCACTCCTCATATATAATAAATCCTTAACAAGAATGAAAATAATTCTCTTCTTACGTGAGTATAATTTAAAGATAAGTATATAAGTATATATAATTTCCCTTCTTATACTTGGTTAACAGGTCATTCGATATTTATCCCTTGCACATTTCACAATATCTACTCGTATCAATAATATATATTTTAACTAATTCATTTTTTGAATAGTTTAAACTGTGATACTAAAGAAATATCAAATATATAAAATCCAGTAAAATCATAAATAGAAAGAAATAATAACTAAACTTTAAATATTTATTTCAATAATAAAATCAATTATTTAAACTACTCACGAATAATTGAATTAAAATACATATCGACCACTAAAGACAGATCTTGACCCAATTATTAGAGTTTCGATCTTTCGATTTTATATAAATAAAAACCGCTGAAGCACAACAACTTACCACAGAACTTTTAAAATAAATTAATTTCCATTAGTTAATCCTCGAGTATTCTCGAATATTTGAAATATTTTAAAAATGATACGATGTATACATGTAACGAATTTGACCACAATCGCGCGAACGAATATCCAATAACAAGCGGCCGCAATCACCGGCGAGCTGAGAATAGCGAAAGGGTTCATCGTCACCGGAAGATGCTTTCTCAGGGTTTCCCGTAAAACGCTGTTAAAAAACTGAAAGCCACTATAAGGCCACAAGTACAATGGGCCAGGCCCGTTCCTCTCTTCGACCGCTGGCCGAAGGTTTTTCAGCGCCCTAGTGGTCAATTTCCCACTCAGACGGAATCATTAGTCTACGGTGCACGGTGCACGGGGTACTTGGTCGCGCAACCCTGACGAGGAGGCGAAGTACACTCGATATGAACGTGGCGGAGAAGGAGCGCGCGGTGAAACCAAACTCTCTCGCAATCAGAGATCGGGAAGGGCGATATCCAACCGCGAACGCGATCCTCGTTGCTCTCTCGGCTGGGGGACGCTCGAGTCGAGTATTTTTGCGCCGAGCGGACCGCCCTTTGTCGTTGCCTTTGCTCCAACACGTACGCGGCCAGACCGAGCGCGTGACTTCAACCGATACTGACCTGCGATCCTTGTGAGAATATTCGATTAACTCTTTTGCTTTTGAACGAGGTATGATACAGCAGTATGATATAAATAGCGAAATATCCGTGTGGGAAAAAATCTTTTAAATTTAATGTTTGATAGATTTTTAATATCGCTTCTGGCAAGTTTTTCTAAGATGTCGCATTTTCCTTTCCTTTATTTCATTTCAAAGTCAGAATTTCTTGATATAGAAAATTATATTTGCTAGAAACGAAAATTATATTGTGGTAAATTATTATAGAATAAAGATTAGATAATGCGTAATTAACTATTACATAATTGATTACTAAAATATAAATCTCTATTTCTTTATAGTGGGTATTTCTTTATCCGTTATTTTCCCTCATTTTTTTATGCCATATTATTATTAAGTTTCATCTCTTTCAAGATTGAAAAGATACTGAAAGCGTACTTTTTGGATTTCATGTTGGAAATGAGTTTTTCTCAGAAAAAGTATATTATTCAAGTGAATCAATCTATAATAATTTTATTTTCTTTAAATAAAATTTATAATAATAAAGAATTTAATGAAATAAGAACTTAAAATAATATTAATTTTTTAATTTTTTTAATGAAAGGATTTAATAAAGAATAAATATTTGAAGAGAATTTCAAAAACTGGATATAAAAATTCTTTAGTTAATAAATTAATAAAATTGTTCTAGTTTTAAGAAAAATTATAATGTTATAGGAATATTCTATACACATATGAAACGATATTGTATTACAAGAACAAGAAAAATTTAATAGATACAGGGAAACAAAACGATTATGAATGAGAATAAATTAGGATCTTGATGGGGGAAAAAATGGATTAAAAAATTCAAAATGAATACAAACAGATTTTTATTCGTTGCAATGAGTATTAAAGTAATTTTAAACGCAATCTTACCTAAAAATAAATCTAAAATAATCTTACTTATCTTATACCATAATCTTGTTTGATTATACGTACGAATTTTTATTGAAATACTAATTCCGTTTCAATCCTGTCCAATTAAAACATAATTTACGTAAACATAATTTACGAGCTAACGCATTATCCTTTCCTTAATAATCTTTTGAAATTTAAAAATCAAACTCACGCTTAATAACTCATGTATGTTTGATAATATTCGCCACAATTAACATTTCAACAATTCATCATATACAAATATTTAAGTAACATCTTTATCTCAAACCGATTTTGAAATATTTCATTATTAAATTATTCCAATATTTAAAAGATATTGCGACATTGCTTCGTTTTTAAAGTCTTCATCAGCGAATTATTCACTTCAATTCTGAAAAAAATCAATTAAATCATTTGTTCGAGCTAAGTACTTAATTTTCAAAATAAAATGTATAATCTCATTTTTATATAATGATATATATAATTATATAACGCAAATAGTTTACAATACAAAGAAAAAATAAGATAATTTATATAATAGAAGAAATACAATTAACATTCATTATGTACATTTAATAACGTAAAAATTTCATCGAAAATAAAAGATGCTCCATGATTTTTTAGCAGAAGCTAAACATAAGCATCGAAGCGTGAATGAAAAAATTATCTCGCGAGGATATGAGAGAAATAAGAGAAAAGATAAAAATTAAATAAAAAGATATCAAAGGGGGATGTCAAGTTATATCCCAAGAAATCAACCATCTATTACATAATAATTACGATTAGTATCTTCAACATGTCTGGTAGCGTGAGAAGAGGATCTTCCAAGATACATTTTGCGAACTATTTTCATGATGTTCCTTCGATCTTTTTCACTCTTTTTTTTTTTTTTTTTTTTTTGTATTTATTTCCTGCTCGAGAGCTCTACTTTATCGTACACAGGCATGGATTAGAGGGCATGGATTATTCCGAGAGGAAGTAGGCGTACCGTGTTTCTCTACCTGGCCGCCATCTAGCGTTTTTTCGTGTTTTCCTCGATTTCGTTTATGCATCGAGCCAGACGTCACGTTTCGCCGTTAAGCACTGTAAGTACTGTGATCTCACTCGTGTTTACCAGACCGGTCATGTTTTATAATCGATCGTCGACGATGATTTATTTTTCATCAATATCACAAGCCCGTATCTTTCTTTAAGCTGTTTGTATATCTTGTGTACATGTAATAAATTTACGTAAATTGCCGTAAACACACGAATTGGTAGGCTTTATTATCTCGAGTTTCGTTTCTTCGGCTTCTTTTTCTGTCGCGAAACACGCCACACGGTATTATTATTGTGATTTATAGTATAATATTGGGGTGAAAATAAATGGAAAAGGGAAAAAGAAGAGATTATGTAGTTTATAGCGCATGTCGACATTGATGGTCTTCGGGATATTGAACGAACTTATTAGCCCTTTTTCACGAGTATCGAATACAGCATTATTTAATGACGACCGTTATTCATCATTATTTGTTTAATTTAAAGTCGCGGAGGCTGAGTAATGCGTAATTAACTCGTGAAAATTTTTTGATTTACCGTGAAACAGTTTCCAGATTTATGTATAAGAAGAGATTTATGAATCAAAGAACGTGAGGCAAGGAAATGATCAATTTTTCAATGTCCAAGTTATTTTAGAGAGAGATATAAACTTTATTTTGAACTTTGAGTTTTCTTTGATTTTCTTTTTTCGATGTAGAGTAAAAAAAGTAGAATTTTTAATAGAAGATAATAGTTTTAAAGAAGAAGAAGAAGAAGAAGAAGAAGAAGTAGCATTTAAAATTTATAATGTTAACATCAATCAAATAATTCATATTCGTGATTATTAAATGCTATTTTATTAATATTATTATTCGTGCTATTTAAAATAAACTGTTTCATTTGCGGACTGTTCTCTTAAATTAAATTTCTATCTTTAAAACTTCAGCATGATTTAAACTACGATCTCTTTAATTGTTTTTGAACAGATTATCTCGTGCTCGTACAAGAAAATCATTAATGAATCTATAATCGATCTTTTCAACAAATGATTACGATTCTTCGAGAAAAACCTCAAGGATTCTCGAGAACTTTATTTAATAATTATTTAAAAAAGCACATAAGTAATTTCATTAACTTATAATTCGATAATTATTAAAAAAAATCTCGTGGCAAGAAATAAATTTTCCAGAAACGACAGTTCAATTTCATATGAATTAATCTAATAACTTTTTGACCAATCTAATTAGAGATGAAGAAAATGGGAAAAATCAAATTTAACATGGGCAAAAATGGTTATCGGGATGATCTACAAGCCACCCCATCTGCCCAGCTGTCAAAAATAATTAACGAGAGTAAAAATATCCGTCTGATTGTGTTCTGCCATAATGAAGCTTCATCGTGGCGTAATTTACAGTGTAACGCGTGCAGATCTATCATCGATAATTGAACGAATGATTGGAATAAGCACGTGAAATAACACGGGGCCATAGATCATGCATTTTCAATCGATTTATCTGTGTAAATCTGCACGAATATATACATATATTCGTATTCGAATCCTTCCTACATACATACATATCGTTGCCAATTTACAAGGTGAACGTTAGTTAACGTACGTGCATGCAACGTGCGAAATGTACGCGTGAAAGAAAGAAAAAGGGAAAGGAGAAATTAAAGAGAGAAAAAAACAAAAATGAAAAAGGGAGAGTGGAAAGGAAATAATTTGTTCGATGAGTACAGCAGATTTAATTGATTAGACCTCGAGAGAGCACAGCTGAATGAATTACACGACGTGAGATTAATAATAAAAGATAACCCGTTATAAGTCGCGTAAATGCGATACCTTAAACTCATTTTCAAGTTTTATATTCCAATAACGCTCGCTGATGAACACGCTTTTTTATAATTTCTTTGGCCCTCCCTTCGTATCCGAGATCATCTAACAAAAGGGTTAACACCAAACTTGATTAGTTATAATATGAAAAGAATCTCGAATCTTGTATCTTCCTCGGGAGAAGTAATTACGATCGTTCTAACTGAAAGGTGAACGAACCACGGTATCGTGATTACGCCGATCATGAAATGCATATCCTTTATTTTTCCTGTTTACACGAATGAACAAATTTAGAGGAAGAGAAAGAGAGTAGAAAATTAAAGAATCACCACAGGAAGTAAGAAGAATAAAATGATCATAATTCTTGAAAATGTTCGAATATTTCAACAATACTTTCCTATTTACTTCATACCAAAAATTCTCGAATCTTGTTATTTCTCGTCCATGACTCATCCCTAGGAAACATTCCCAAAGACATCGAATCTGAACATGAAACTGGATAAACCCTGTCTACCGACCGCACGAGTGTAACCGAATCAAAAAAAAAACTTGTTCCCCACAGCCAGTCCAGTTACTCCCCGCGAGTGGTGTAATCCTTTCGCGTCTAACAGGTACGCAGGATACGCACAGGATACCCGTTGGAGCCTCCCCTCCACTCTTCTAACCGCTGTTCCCTCCGTCCTCTCTCTCTCTCTCTCTCTCTCTAGCCAACCATTAACGTGCACATAAGTAAGTACGTGTACGGCCTCGCGCGCACACGCGCGCCACGGTGTGGCCGCCCGTTGGATTACACGCACACGGCCGATCGTTCGTGGCCCCGTCTAGACAGCCGTCAGACGTATTATTGGGTTCGCGTAACTCTATGCTACATAGCTATCGCGTTACACGTGTATGTCGCGGCCGCGAGCGCGCGCCCGCGCTTACGCGGACCAGTTCGCGTACGTATTACGTACGCGCGCGCCAATACGCGAAGGAGTACGGCTCGTTACGTGTACAGGATCGTTTACGAACGGTATATACACGTTGGTGGATCGTTCGTTTGGTTGTTTAACACGTTCGCCGCGTACCACTCGGTTCTGCGTTGAGAGATGTACAAGTGGATACAGAAAATATATATTTTCATATGTATTTCTTTCGTTCTCCGATGATGCGTTTTTCCATTGGGTTTCTTGATTAAAATTTTGTAATTATTTACGAAATTTAATGTAATCGAATGTGATGAATACGCGTATTGTGAATTTATTAATTTTCAGAGGAAGGATAAAGGTTTGAAAAAGATGTTTTACAACTTGTTGAAAATTGTTTTGTAATTGTTTTTGCGAGATATGTTTAAAGATTTTGAATTTATGTGGATAACTTTTATAAATCATGTATCGTAGTGATGTTAAGAGGAAAATTATGAAAATTACTTTCTTTAAATATTTTATCATTTCAATAATTATAATTTCGTTGTTTGAATTTTTGAAAATCAACAGGACAATTTTTGAAAAAAATTTGAGATGGGCAAATTTGCAGGAGTAAAGCAAAAATAGAATTTTTGAATTGAAGATTAAATTGTAAAATGAAGTTGTTTCAAAAAAATTCAAGATAATGCATCATAATCCTAATCATCAAAGGGACACCATTCGTGAATCATGTTGTAGATATACGAGAACTCGACAAGTTTCAGCTGACATAACCGTTGCTAATTACCAGTCCAGCCCGATTGCCTCGCTAAATCGGCTCGATGCGTCTTCCACACGTGCGTACGCGTGTGCGTGTCATGTGCACCAGCGTGTGCGTGCAATGTGCATGTCGCTATCCACGTGCACAACGAATTGCAGCCTCCAATAAACATGAATCTTATCCAGTCTTTCACAAACATTGAAATTTTCTTTCATTGCAGTTACATTGAGCAGAGAAGAAATTTAAACTTTCTCAACAACGTAATAAAATTATGAAGAATAATAAAATAAGCAAATTATCAATTATTGTGGAAGCATTAATTTCTGAAATTGTGAAACCGTTTTTTTTTAGACAAATTTATATTTCGTGAATTCATTTAAAATTATTGAATACGATGAGTATAAAATTGTAATTATTATATAAGATTCAAACAAAAAGTAACAAAAAAAGCAATAATATTATCAATGCAAAATATTTATATATACTTTTCTACACTTTCATTCATGCATCTTGAAAATTTACGAAGTTATAACTTGTTGAATTTATGTAATAGAGCCCTGAGGATATTGAAGATAACGTCGAAGATGAAGAAAAATGTTAAGATTACAACTTTTTCATTGTTTTTCCTTTTTGAAATCATATTTCTCCCATTTTTACACAAGTATCAAGTAAGTAACGATGAAAGATAACAATTATTAAACAACAATCCAAGAATACTAAAAAGTTTTTAGAATATTTTCATTGTTTCTTCAAAAATTTAATTTCGAAAATTATGAAATTATCCTTTTCACATCTAATAATAATGTTCCTGTAACATTTATAACAATATATAATTTCACATGAAAATCTCCCCAAAACCCAGAAATTTCCCCAAATCCCCCGCAACAAAATGAAGAAATTATATCCCTATATAAACCGGGCCAACCGTATTATTACAAATCCATAGATCACCGTCCAATATACGAATCCTCGCGGGTTTCCAAAAGGCAGGGGGCGATGTTCCTTGGAAAAAATCATTTTTCAAACGCGCAATCATTTTTGCCACGGGTATAAATTACACCCGGGCTTTATGATTAATTCATGATTAATTTACGAAACATATCATCATTTTCTCATCCGACACCGTGCTGTTTTTAAAAAAAAAAAAAAAAGAAAGAAAACGCACACGCGTGCAACAGGGACACGCGAAAAATCCTTGAGCTCCCGAGCAGAATCGCGCTGTCCGCAATTCTGAAACGTGGTAATTGCACGCGCGCAAAATCCGCTCGTTCGATCAAGGTCGATCCATCGCTGTATCCGAGAGAGATCCATCACGATCCACACGGGTTGTCCACGGGTTTCGTCCGTGGAAAAATACAAATCTTGACGAGGAACACGCGTGTCAGTGGGTTGCACGTCGACGACGGGAACGAGTTCGCGCCGGCTAGCCGTCCACGTCGTAATTATCCGTTCCTCCAATTTGCAAACTTATATGTAATTCAAATCGGTGCTCGGCCGCCGGCTAATGCAATAATAATGACTTCGTGGAAACTACGCAAGGGCTTGTGCGAACATGTAACACACTCGTGACGCTAACGTTCCTAGCTCGATCTCGTTTCTCGTTCGAGATAATCGACCGTCATCCTTCGATGACCGTGAAAATCGACGATTTTAGTCGAGGGTAAAGTTTCGATAACTCGTTTGTCATTGTTTTGGAACTCGATGATTAAAGTGAAATCGTGCTAAATTGTTTAAAACTTTTGAGAGCTTAGCTAGTGTCAATGATTGAAAGGGGGGTTTTGTATTTTTCTTGAATTATCAAAATTCAAAGCAAATGATGGTTTAACGATAAATATATCGATAAAATGGGGGTATTCTTTTACTGTGGAGCCAACAATGAACCGCTTCATATAATCCGGATTAAACTGATAATCAGTCTCTTTGTCGATATACGTAATATCACATCCTCTCATTTTATCTTATTAAATAAGAATTGTACCATTGCATTTACATATTTTCGAAAATAATCTAATACAACTTCACTCATTATAATTTAACATTTATTCCATACATGATATAATACACAGAATTTGTAGACAATTACAAAAGTACAAAAGCTTCGAACACTTTATTATAAGCTCAACTCCGCAATAACAAATTCTGTTTTTAATGAAACATTTTGAATAAAGCAATTTCTTGTTTCTATTCTATTTACAGAATATCAATATGAAAGATATCGGGAACCAACCCTTACATTTCTCATTTTTAAATACAATTTTATATATAAAACATTAAGATAACGAAACATATAAAAGCCTTTATGAAAAATATTCTCAACTCAAGAAAAAGAGTTATATAAAACCCTTTATTATTCTTTAATCTTCGTTAATCAAAATTTCCCAACTGGACAAATTCCCTGGTAATAGCAATCCATAGCAAAGACGATCACAATTTCGTACGTGAAAATATCACAGTAAACGATGATGTACCACAATGGAAGCTGGCAAGCGCTTGCTCCCCTTGCTTTAATTAAAGAAGCACGCGTGGCTCCCCCTTTCGTCTTTTCGGCGGAAATATCGCGTGCACCTACGCGATATTTTTGTCCCCGGGAAGAGGCGAGTATCGCCCGAAGCGGGACCGTGGCTCCACTTTCTGGAACCTGTCTCAATGAGACTACCTATTTATAGGTGGACAGTGGCGGCCACGTCCAGCTGAATGAACGGTTACGTGTATCCGCGACTGAAATCACGCATGATCGATCATCACGCTTTCCTGTTCTGGGAACAAGAAAGCGTTCAGGTAGAAGAAGGCCACCGGTTGCGTTTAGAATACATTAGGGGCTGCTGCACTTTCATTCCTTGTTTCTCTTTCTTTTTTTTTTTTTTTCTTCTTTTTTTTCTCGCGGCGCTCAGCGACTGACGGAGGCTCCGTGGGATCCCTACCGTGAGATGGAGTAGATGCAGATGGAGGACGGAGGATGCAAGAAATTTTCGAAATTTCAACGCGTGTTACGGTTGTTCGTGCTCGATAATTCAGAAATGTTGATTTTTTAATTTTCGCGTGTATTTCGTTCAACATATTATAATGTTCGTGATTATTATGTGTACATTACGTTGTCATAGGGATTTCCCATTCTGTGGCAGATGATGATACGTCTGTAAATTTTTGTAAAAGATTGGAGAGACGAAAAAGAGTTTTAGCTGGACTTTTTTTTTTTTTTTTTTTTGAAATATGTATTCGATGCTTATTAGTATTAATAAAAATCAATATCCATGATCGATTTTTTCGATTTTTGGTCATTCAGATTGGAGAAATTGTTTTAATATTAAGTATATTATATTAAAATTGAAAGAAATATAAGCGTACAGGGATTTTCTAAAGATGAATTAATCTTTTGTGAAAAATGAAAAAAAGATATTAGAAATCTGTAAAAGATAAAATATTCAAATATAATTATACGATCAATATTTTTTTAATATTCATAACGATGGATTATTTCTAATTATTTTACTGTTGTATAGATAATAATGTCGAAATTATATTCTGTATAATAAAATCTTAGAGTTATAGATGATTTTTTAATAGTAATCATTTTTGTTACTATAATTCAAACGTAATAATTAATCTAAATATCAAGATTAAGATTGAAAAAGATTGTAAATAGTGATAAATTCTTACAATATAAAAATACTGAAATGATATATATATATATATCGATAATCATTATTATATTCTGTTTCATTATTCAAAGGATATACGGTACAATGTACAATCTCGTAGTCAGTTGAAGAAGGTTTATTGAACTGAGACCACTTTCTTACGTCAGCCTTGTGTAAGTAGTTTTCAATAGCGCGTTTCCGCTTTTGAATATCGGTAATCGTTCATTTGCCTACGCGTTTCTTTTTTTTTTTTTTTTCCTAGCAAAATTACACCGTTGCTATCCTCAATTATTCGTACTAAGCATTATCTATGCGTAATATTAGGAATATTAGCTATGTAAATGAATTTATTACAAAATTTGAAGCGATTTGCGTAAAATTTTGCAACATTGTTAATCCTAGTCAGAAAAATCGTGAAAAAAAAAATTCAACACGCTTTTAAAATTCCTTCTTATAATTACATATCATGTAAAAATATATGCAATTACTTGTACTGTCAAAAAAAAAAAGGTTTCCAATAAAATGTTGCATTAACACAAGATTAAGCAAAACTGATATTAGAAATTTCATTATACAAATATTCTATTATCGAGGAACTATTTTTTTCGAATTTGCACACGTTCATATAATATACAATATACGATACCGACAAAATTTAAACATGCATATTTAGCACGATTATTGAAAACATCTAAGAATTTATAAAACAATTTATAGATGCCATAGAACTAGCAATCTGCAATTATCGATACATTAAAAAGTTTGCTCAAATTTAAACAACAAAATCAATCGTTAATACAATTATTTTTGCGAACAAACATACTATCTCCCACAAAAATATAATAACTCCCCTATTAATTCAAATAACACAGCAGATTCCACCGTCCTCGTAGCATCTCGCCTTACTACCCTAATCTCCCCTAGAGCTTTATCCGATATAAAAATTTAATCAACGTATAATACAATGTCCCACATACGGGGACGAGATACCCTGCACGTATATATCAACAAATTTCAAACGTCTAGTTCTTGTTTCCCCCGAGAGAGGCGGCCCCGTCCCCTTTTGATAACTCGAGGTAGCGGCGCTAATCTGCTTATCTCGTCACGTCTGGTGCAGAGGCCAGCGTCGCCTCTCCTACGGTCCCGCTCACGAACCGTGAACGCTCTCCTCCACCCCCGGTTGTTTTGTCTTTCGATGCACGCCGAAGACACAACTAACTGATATTACACTTGCACCGCGCCACAGTTTTGATAATGTATATCGATCGAAGCCGCATTCTTACGCCGCGTTCCGACCACCGTATCGATCGTGGGGGCACTATCGAGACGCCGGATCCGATTTCATATCGATTTCACGCGGCCCCACGAAGAAACCGAGGGGAATGCGAGCGATTATCGGGAACGGATCGTTACGGGGAACGTTTGCATAATCTCGATATTTTTCCCAGCGATAAACGTAGGAAATGGAGACGGTGGGTTGGAAATGTGACGATTCCGCCTTTCTCAAGCGCGCCATCTACTCCTAATCGATTATTCGTTTGATCATTTTTAACAAAATGTTGGATACATGCGAGGGGGGTATTGCAGGAGAGAAAATGAATCGTTGATCGAAACTTGCTCAAATATATGTAATGCCTTTAATTTTGTTGACTCTTTGTTTCTATATATATAGCATTTAATATCCGCTTTAGACGATTGTAAGTGGTAATTACGACGATGAAAGTTTTCTAAGTAATGAAACGTTAAGTTTCCCGTAAATTATCATTCTTGTTTTTACCAAATATAATCCGATTAATAATTACAAGACATTCGGCTTGAATTATTCCGGATATTTCAAATTTATTTAGCAGTGGCGCGTGGTAACGGCATTAATATTAACAAAAACTCAAATTAATTCACGCCCCCAAGGAAGCATAAAATACTCTATCAGAAGGAACGTGCGATAATTACATTTTATATGCCCTCCCCTCCCACATCCAACAGAACAGTACCCTACATACCCCGCTTCAATTACAATCTACGCAGCTGCTTCCTCCAAAATGAATTAAATAAAACAACGTTAAATAACCGAGCTCGCCAAAGCCACAAGCTACACACAGCAAATGCATAAACACATCAATAAAATGTAACAGCGTACCATTACGCGGTCCCAAGATACCATTAGCAATCAAGTGACCAAACAATGAACGCTCACGGACGAAGAGCGAGCGAGAGATCCGAGGCGATCGGCGGGGCAGGCCTGAATCGCTCAATCGTCGACGTCTGAAAGGGCCGTTTCATCGAACAATTATAGATCACGCGGTGGAACGCATTAAAATCCCGTCAGCCTCGATCGGCTTGGCCGCGCACGATCGATCGATCGTTGAGTCCGCAATGTGAAAGAATTATCGGCCCAAGCGCGGTTCCTCTTAATCGGCGATCCGCTCTCGAAGGTTCTGCTTAAGCCTAATCGGCCGTGGAACTCGCGCCGGATTATTCGTATATTTACAAACGATCCAAAGGATCGAGGGGAGCACGTGTCGACGATGCCGCGGAAAATTGCTGGATGTCCATTTTTTCTTTTTTGAGCTATTTTACGAGAGACGATTTTAAATTAAGCGAACTGATTGCAGTTCGGATGGAAAAAGAAGGAAATGAAAGTATTTTTCTGGGAAAGGTAACAAGTTACGATTGAAAATTAAATAGACGTTTAACTTTTGACGATTTTTTAAAAAGGATTAGATTTAGAGTTATCGAGAAACTTGCAAACTTTTCGCCAGCGTTTTGAAATCCACGATCTTTTGATTTTTACACGAATCAAAAAAATGACTCTAATTCTATAAATTCAAAGAATTCTCGAGATCGATTAAAATTTCATATATATATATATATAATTTTTAATGAATCTAAATATGAAATTTCCCATTTCTAGTTAATTATTCGGATTAAAAATTCAACGTTGTTAAACGATTTCCCTATTCCACCATTCGAGCAAGACCCAAGATGGTCGAGTTTCTAAAAGGGTCAACGTTTCATTCTATTCGATATAAATCTCTCGATTAGAGCTGACATTCCTTCCTGTTGAGCTGCGTCTTGGACACGATCGTGTTCACACGATGTCCAAGACCTCGTGTCGTACACGTGTTCTTTTTGAGACGAAGGTGTTGTGTTGGTCAATATGTAGGTTGCGCGGCTGTTAGCCCGACTAGGGCCACAGCGTGTCCACGAAAGGGCCGCCCAATCTATGACAAGTGGCTCTTCCTGTTTTGCACGTTAATCTAGCGTAGGAGGAAAAGCAAACGAGGTGGATACATCACAACAAGTATTCGGAACTCTGACAGTCTCTGTCTCAAGTGTATCGTTGAGAGTTCATTTTATCTCGGTCTATTGATATCATTGGAGGAGCTAGAGCTTGATCTTGAAAAAAATGTTTTCTTTCATAATGGAACGAAGGGTGAAACCTTTTTTTATTTCATATTTCGATGGTATTTTGTTTCAATTTTATCTTCTCGTTCAATATTATTTTATTACACAGTGAAAATTCGAATTTCAAAATTGTAGAAATATATCTTATTAATTATTTATTGATTTATATTTAACTTCACGAATCCTCTCCTCGTTCTTCCAATACAGACGTTTTTATTATTCATTACATCTATATTTTATTTATAACTTTCATGCACGAATATGCAATTCGATAATTTATGGAAGTTTATATTTTAAATGCAAAATATAAAAAAAAAAAAACAATTATCGAAATCAATATTCTCGAGATGCCGTTATTTACTTCACAGTTCGAGCATATAGAACATTGTTCTATCGTTATGAAGTAAAGTAATTAAATACATCCTTCGATCAAACAAAGAATTTACACCCCTCTGGCAGTCAAGAATATTATCAGGAATATCATATCCTAAAGAAAAAATTAATTTTCCGTTATAATATACGTTCTGAAATTTATTAAAATTAAATTAAAAATTAAGAAACACATTTGAAAAAAAAAGTCATATCGATTTAAAAATTTTTGAAATAGAATAATAATCGATAGACACTCGCTCGTAGAGATCCTCTCGAAACGTAGAGTCGATCAATACGGGTTTGGAATATGCACAGGCATACGTTCCTCGACATACATAGACGGCCGTTAATACTAATTAATACCTGCAGCAACGTTAATTGATACCGATGCCCGTACAAACGTATCGCGATCACATTCCGCGACTTCGAACGATATATCGTCTCCTTGGTCTCGAGAAAAAACGATGAGAAGAAAAAAGGAAAGAGAAAAAGGTCTGACGTCTTACTTCGCTATCACCGACCTACTCATTTCACACCGATAGCAATATCCCTTGACATCGTTGATTACTTCGGCTAATTAATACCTCTGACCACTTCGATTAAAGTCGAGATTCACACGTCTAACGTAAGATTCGTAATCTCAGCCCTGTTCTTATGGAATACGTATTTCTTATTCCTTTTATTTTCTATAATTATCGTATTGGTTTAACATTCTTTTTTAATATTGCTGAACGATTGGAAAAGAAAGAAATTTATATAACATATAGCTATATGTACACATATGACATAAATATATAAATGTTATATCTAAATTATATTATATTTCTATTATTATATTAATTTTATCACACAACTTTAATTATAATGTGGAATAAGATTCATTGTATTTGAGAAAGAAAAGAAGCTTGTGATTTTTAATGAAATATGAAAATATATTCCAAAAATATTCTTCTTTATTTTTAGTATTTATTCGAATACATATATAATAGTATAATATGTACATATAAGTTTTATAAGTTACATATAATAAACTAAGTAAAAATATTATTCTATTATAGGTTAGGATATGAAGTCATATATACGAATTCATGTAGTACCACACCTATCTTTGCATCTAACTTTCCACACCTGTCTGTATATCTATATACTTTATTTATCAAATTTACTTTATTTAATATTCCTGTCCAGAGCGAGAACCAATCAAATTAATTGTTATACAGGGAATTTTTTTCAAGCTTTATCGCGAGGTCATATCAACGAATTTCGATCTATCTAGCTATGAAATTATTGTAAATTATCATAACAGTAAAACAAATTGTGATAATTCTACTTTCCATTTCTTTCTTTCTATTCGACAACAATACACCAAAGATAATCGATTCAATTTTATTCATCGAAAATAAAAATTTTCTACTTTAACTAATTCTGATCTAATCAAATCTACCTTATGATTGTATGTCTCCAACAATTCTAATGGAACAAAGTAGATTAAGTAGATTCCAAACAACTCTATTCTATTAATAATTCTCATTTCTATAACAATAGAAATTACCCTATCAAAATTGATCTAACTTCTCTCTTTCGAGATAATCCATCCAATTATTTATTTATTGTTTCTTAATAATACTCGACGAACGAGCGAATCCTTTTCTTTTTCTCAATATCTATAAAATTTCTTTTATTATTTCACGATTAAATTTGATTCCTTCCTTTCCAACAACAATTAGTATTGTTACAATTTTCTTCTTTTTTTATCACAACTGATCGATTATTTCAAACACATTTCAACGACAATTATTTCTCATTTCTTTTTCCTTAATATGCAACAACAATTGTCCTTTCCTATAAATAATGATTATCCCATAAGTAATCATAACGCAATCTTCCTCCCCTCTTAACAATGGTATTTATCTTCCAAACAACATCCATCCCAATCGTATTCAACATTCCTCCTCCATCTTTTCATCAATGGCTACCCACCAACAACTGAATTAACTTCCTCCAGATTGTTCAGCAATTGCTTCCGGTCACCGTCCTTCAACATGCATTTCCCTCAACAACAATCAATCGTTCCTTCATCCTTTCTTTCCAACTCCACAAAGACAAACATTCGTTCAACAATCCCCCACAACGATCTCCTCAAACATTCGCCTTCCTTCAAATTCAAATCCAACATCTATTCTCAACCGTCCTCCTCCCAACCCCATCGTCTCCATCGTCGATTCCAGTATCATTTCCACCACCAATTGCATCCGATTCCGCGCCATCCAGCGGACCGCCGCCGCTTGTTTTCGTCCGCTTAATTAACGTGTAGCGCGGCACACGCACGCCCCGCCGTAACAGGGACACGCGCATTAATGTTTCAGAGGCATGGGCTACGCACGCGGTAGCACCGCGCGGCAAAAGCGTATCCCCTTGCGCGCTCTGTCTACCGGCTGCTACCTCATGCGTGCGTCCGCATTCCTAGCCTTCAATTACGTTAGGCTTACGTGCCGGGGGCTTACGTCGCTTACGCTGCACGAGGCCCGCCACGATCGTCCATTAGAGGTGCGCAAACGCGGCTGGACAAACGCGGGCCGAGGCCGCAGCGTTATTATTCAGCCAGAACTGCCCGCTTTGTCGCTCGACGAGAGTTAACGGGGGCATCGCCATCCGGTTTCCTGGCCGAACTTGCGCCTTTTGTGCATCGGTGTTCCAAACCGTAAATCGATATCCCCCTCGATTCGGACGATCGGTGCGATGACGGGTGTATAATTTATTATTTAGTAGCTGGATCGAAGTAATTTTTAGTGGTACATTTCTTAATTTCGATTAAAATTTTGCCCGTTTCAAAGTCATAAACGTATCAAGGGTTTCATTTCTTTGATTTGAACTTTATTCGTTGCGTTATTTTGTATATTTGTGTAAAATTGAAGCGATTCGTAATTTAATGTAATGCAATGTAACGTTAATATTTGTTAATTTAAGTTTTCAAGTTGCAGTTAAATATTTATATATATATATATAAGAAAATAATGGGTTCTTAAAATTGATTGAGCACATCAAATTGAATCAAAAAAAAATTTCAAATTTATCTAACATCTGTATTCATTATTCGATCAAATTCAATTCAATTCAAGTGTTTAAACTATAAAACTGTTTGAAGAATAATCGCAAAATAATTCAGACCTTAAACGGCTAAAGAACTTCTATTAGAAATTCTATACTGTTTTCGTGAGAAACAGACTCTAATTCGAAGCATTAGATTCGTCCATTACACGAAATGTACAATTTGATACGTGACTGAGAACAGGCACAAGAATCCGTTAATGACCCACGGTAAAAAATTTCATCTTGCTTACTGTTGTCGTGAGAAAGCTTCACTTTGTGCAAAACATTACAAAGAAATTGACGGTACGTATACGAGTCGACGAGGCAAATGATAGCCCAGTACCGCGCCCAATGGCGGTTCACGCAAGAAAAGCGGTACCTGGAAAAGTCCGTAGTGGTAATGACGGAAGAGCAACAGGAAGATCGGCTACCGGTGCAATTGTAACTTTCAAGACCGATTTCCATTCGCGTGAATGCCTCTAATCTCACGGCAAGTCCAACTCGTTCGAATGTCGATACTGGTATTACTGTAAATCCTCGTCACGCGAAAATTACAACTTGTTTAACCAGTAAAAAAAAAAAAAAAAAAAAGAAAGAAAAAAAATCACCGTGCATATTCCAGTTCCGAGACTTTCGAATAAAATTTCTTTTTTTTAAACCGGGATCTTTAAATCGCAACAATTTCGAAGAAGTTTGCGAATAATTTCTATAATTTCTGCTTCTGATTTTTGCCACTTATCAGAATGATTTTCAACCAGGATGTTTTTATTTTTATACAAATAATGATAATCCGGTCGAGGTTGTGTTGATTTTTATTGACGCGTGATTTTGCATAATGATATATGTTATATCATAGATTAAGATTAATCTAAATTTGAATTTGTCAAAATTTTATACTATCTAATATCATGATAATAGAATATTTATTGGGAGAAGAGAAAAATTTCGAAATCGTGTTTCGATCCATAACTCTGCAAAAGTATTTGGAAAATTTTGAGCGATCCTCAACTCGATTTCTAGGATCCATCGAAAATTATCTACTTACTATGTCATTCTGCTCGCTTCAATTCTCCAGCAGAGGAGAAAGAGAGAGAGAGAGAGAGAGGGGGGGAAAAAAGGGAAACGCCTCGGAATTGCAGGAAACGATACGAATTTTTTACAGTGGCACGCAGACATGGCTAATTGTCAGACCAACCAGTTACAATTACACTGTTTATCGATCGTAAAAAACGCGACCCGTTCCTCGATTCCAATGTAACAACCCTTAATCGTTGATTTCCGTTTTCACCTTTACCTAATAATGACATCTTGTCACTGCACTCCTCTGCACGTATCTTATTCCCTCCGCAGGTATCTTGAACCGTCATCTACCCGAGAACAGAGAGACAGTCGGACGCACGTATATCGCGAATCTTGCGGAGGAACATTTTAGAAACAGTTCGAGTCGTTCCAATGGTGGAACGTTCGCATTATAATTACGCCGATGTTTCGTCTCGCGAAGCTTAGACATCCGGCGATCCGTGTGTATATCGGCGAGCGAGTGTACGATCGCAGGAAACTTTAGTAATTGCATTACGCACGAAAGGAGGCAGAAAAAAAAAAGAAAAGAATGGATCCGCTTCGAGTACTGTTTCAGTCGATCGATTCAAAGAACAAAACTCATTGGGTGGAACTTTTTTGTGGGACAGACTTGTGTGCACTTTTAGAAGAAAGAATTAGTGAATTTGGATTAATATCATCGGAGCCTATTTAAAGTAAATTTTTATTACAAGATTTTACTGCGTTATCTTATCTTAAATAATATTACTTGAAGGATGGGTTACTTTAAATTATAATTATTATTCTATTCCTTACTTAATTATTCTTATCTAATCTACTTAATACTTGATAATAATATATAATAACTTTAACTTAATATTAATATATAATCGTTATATTTAATTCAATGCTTAAGCAAATGCATAAATTATGCACGTTTCACGAGAAGGAAATATTTTTACTGATAATTCATTTTATAATATATCGAAAAAAAAATTTTATGTCTAGAAAAAAAAAATCGAAATCGCATATTAATTACACAATATTATATGTTAGAGAAGAATAAAAGATGTTACGAATCTATATCATAAATTTCCCATTAAAGAACGAATCTGTCGATAAAAACCCGCTGAATGTGCGATTCTAGTCATCCTCCAACGTTTGGAAACGCGATTTTTCACGACGAGACGATGACAACGAGTACGATACAAGACGGAGCTAATCCCTGCAGAGAGGCCACAGTGAAAAAGAGACACGAGCGACGCGAAGTGGCTTCGGCGTGCTGCGAGGCACCAACGAAGAGGAAAAAGAAAAAGAAGAAGAAGAAGAAGAAGGAGAAGGAGAAGATGACGATGCAAAAGAAAAAGGGGGAAAAAACAGAAGAAGAAAAAGAAGAAGAAGGGAAGAAAAAAAGGGAGAAAAGAAGAAAAGACGAAAGAGGAGCAAGAGGCCAAACATGAATGAGGGGAACGGACGTGCAAGAAGGCAGGAAATTGGCGAGGCTAGAAACAATTAGTGCGGTTATTTACGATGCTCTCCTCGTCTTTCAATTATGCATTTCGAGGCGTGGAAATGAACTCGCCGCGATATATACGTGCACACCTCTATGGACATCGCAGATACAAATTTCTTCTCTCTTCTTTCTTTCAAATCTCCTTTTGTGGAACGTGTCGAGTCTAACTGGTGGAGGGAGAGGGAGTGATCAGGGGAAATCGCCGTAGAAGCATCTATCCACGCTATTGTCTTCGATAATCGATTAATCGGTTGCTCTTTGCACCCTTACTCCACCCTAAGCCCGCTAATCCTTTAAGAAGATTGACCTCGTTGAATTATTCAGCTGCGCTGGCGTTTTCAATGAACCGTACACTCTGTGATATAACGAGTCGCGTGAAAATTTTCTTTCTCGAGGAATAAACAATATTTCCCTGTGTCTTTTTTTTTTATTCGTGATAATATTAATTATTTTTATGCCCGTTCCGAGAGATTTTCACTTGTCGAATCGAAATCTATTTTTATTATAAAAATTGAATGAAAAATTGTTGAAAATTTAGTTTTATTTTTTTAAAATTAAATTATTAAAATTAATACTTATAGGAAGAAGAGGAATTCATAAAATTCTCCTCTTTCTCAAGAGAAGCCGTTAAATTATTGAATAAAAATAAATTATTTATATATTATAATTTTGATAATTATAATATTTACAATAATAATGAAAAGTGTTGAACAAAGGAGTTTAATTCCGCGTTAGGTTTGAATAAGATATCGCTTTTTCAATAGATATCTTTTAATCTTATACAGGAATAAAAGAAAAAGAGTAAAAATTATGTTTCACACGTCATAAAGATTACAATTTTTCGCAAGAACAATTATAATTTTATTCAGAACGTATATATATTTACTACTTTGTTGCGTTGAATTAAGCAATAAATTTTTCGGTCGAGATAGCAAAGCTAATTGAACTTATAATTCTGTTAGTTGCTTTTGATTTATAACCGATAAATTTTAGACAATTCAAGACCGCAAAAAATATACATGTATTTTGATTTTATTCTAAAATTAAGATGTATTAATTAGCTCTAAACGAAAGTGGAAGTTTGCGATAAAAAACTAAACTGAACAAAATTGAATGAATATTAGATATGAATCTAATAGCTCGAAGTTTCTCAAACATCGCTATAATTTAATGAGTTAGGAAACTAATTAATCATTTTAACGCAAGCGTAAATTCGATATTATCTGCTAAAAGATACTGTTACGTGTATTAATATATTTTCAGATATATATTTTCCTATAATTTAATTTCTACGTTAATATAACGTTACTTTTAATAAAGTTTAATAATTTTTATGTATAATAAATTTCGAAGAATATTCATGACCACGCATCAAGCGTAACAAATATATTTTAAATATCACATCAGGCCATAATATAATATTTCCAAAGAAAATCTGTTTTATGAAGAGAAAAAACAACGAACTGCATTATTTTTTTCCTATTACTCGAACACACGCATACATATATACGAACGATAAATATTAAAATGAATATTAATCGACTTATATAAATATAAACGATATCGAACATCATTCATTTTCATTCTCGAAGAAAAAAAGAAACGCACTTGTATCGATTTTCCATCGACCGAACACGTATCGAACGTTATCCATATTTTCAAAAAAAATCGAAACAACAAATTCGAAAACAACTCTGTCGAGCTGTCGATGGGCGACAAGGCGGAAAAACCAATTGCCCCGCACAGAAGGAGGAGAAAGAAAAAAAGGAAAAGAAATAAGCGCGAGTTGTGATTGCGATTTGTGGAAAGTCAAAGCATCCGGAAGCATCCCTTGCGTACGTCCCTGAATGGTTAGGGGCGCTTTCTTCTCGTCGTTGGCAGGAGGACCTTGACTGATTTCACGAGTAGGCGCGCATCTGCACGTACCACGAAACCTTTCGAGGGGAGAATTTACGAGAGGGAGAAAAGGACAGGTATGCCACAAGAGGGAAGGAAAGAAAAGAGAGGGGAGAAAGTGATTGAGCGAGTGCTGTTGCCATGCAATTTGAGTACCTGCTACGAACGTGTACGCAGGTGACTTCACGAACTCACTCTTTTTATTCCTCTTCCTTTCTGTTCCCCCTCTCCCTCTTTCCCTTTCGCTCGTGTTGTATATTTTCTCTCTCTTTCTCTCTCTCTCTCTCTCTCTCTCTCTCTCTCTCTCCCTTCTTTTCTTTTATTTTTTTTCCTTTTCTTTCTTTCTGGTCGTTCCCTTTTTCCTTAGAAACCCCTTCATTGCTTCGTACAAAGCTATGGTTACACACTGGTCACTCGGCAGAGGTCCGCATCAGCCACGCTTTCCGATCGAGAAACGATGGAAAGTATCATTGGACGAATCGCGACTTTCAGAGGAGGCAGAAATGGAAAATATCGATTTTGCCAAAGACAAAATTTTCTAATCTTAATTGTTGTTCATTATTAATTTATTTATTAAAGATTTATACAATTATCCTCTGATTCAAAATATATTATAATAGCTTACGATCGATGTTACGATAATTCTAACAAATTTTTTTCTAATTTGTTTAAGCAAACTAACTTCTCGATATTGTTAGGATTTCCTAAATTTCCTCTATTCATTATATTTATCAACGTTATATATATATATTTTTTTTTTCTAATCATCCCTAATCTAAACGATCATACAATCGATCACAGAGATCAAAACTCGAGACTCTTCCACGATCCGGGAGTAAAAACGTAAGAAGGGGAAAAATTTCACGACGGAAGAATGCGGACAAGGTAAGATTCCTCGAAAGCGATGATTTCTGTTCGAACTGGAGATCGCGGCGTCGAGACGGCCGCCCCCGTGACTCACTCTCGGGGCCCGTCCTCGACGAGATCCCCGGAATCGTCGTCTCCTCCGCTCAATCCCTCCCCCTCCCCGCGCACGTGGTTGCGTAGTGCCATTTTTATAAGGCTCATAAAGTCCGCGAACGGGCATCGAAACATAGTTTCGTGGCGTCCGCTCGAGCGGTGCCCCGCGGGTAGACGCTATTAGCTCCGGGTGCCCGCCGGTATAAAATTGACTTTTTATCGCGGCGCGCACGAGAGCAAGAGGAACGGCGGACGAGGGTGGGAGAGTGAGAGAAGGAGGCGAAGGAAGGAGAAGGAGAGAAAGGGTGGTGGAGAAGAGGGAACCTGAGTCTGAAAATTAGTCAGCGACGTTTTCGAAGATTCCTGAGACGTCCTGTCCGCAGTGTCCTCTCTCTCTCTCTCTTCCTCTTTTTCTTTTTCTTCTGTCTGCTTTTAAACCTCGGGGGGGGACCATTCGAAATACCATTCTATCCCGTGGATGCACAGATACGAGTGCCTTTCACTTCTTCCTTCTGTATGCGTGACTAAGTTTCTCTTTTTGCCTCCCCCCTTTCTACGTTTCTCACCCCACCACCTTGGCCCTCGTGTTTTTCCACCTCTTTATTTCCCGTTTTCTTCTCCGTCGTTGTTCCTTGGCCGTTTTTATACACGCTCCGTCGCGGATCCACGGGACTTGTTGCCCCGTGAACTACCGCGTTGCAAAGGGGGAGCCTTGCCAAGGGCTCTATCAAGCGTATCGCTTCCTCTTGGCGGATGTGTAATTCCTCGTTGGGGGGATTCGAAGGGATTTCGAATCGTGTGTTCACGTTAATGATTTTTCGCGCTTTTTTACGTTTTTTTTGATTTGATTTTGCTAAATTTAATTTATATGTTTTTTTATAATTTTAATTATAAATGATGATTTATAATTCAATGGTCCCTTTTATTTATTTGCTATTGAATACGTTGGTGGAGGCTATTTGGGATTGATTACTTGTCACTTGTAAATTTTATTGATTTGATAATTAGATAATTGATATATTTTTAAAAAAGTATCGAATATCAACAATTTAAAGAAAATATTATTCTCGATAGAAAAAATTTTTCCTAAAACAGAACTCTGTAATATATATATATATATATTTAAAATTTATGAATTTTAAAATAGATTTAAAGATTCATGAAATTATAAGAACTTTTTTTTTCTATAGGAAGATAAATTATTATTAAATAACTTTTTGCACGATGGTTATTATATTTATAATATTTTTTAGTATTTGTACGCACTAATAATCATACACTTTATTTTGCACGCGAATGTCACGCAAGATGCTTAGAGTATTTTATAAAGTATTCCGTTTTTTCTACCGAAGTATTCGAGGGCACGTCTAAAAAAGAGTAAAATATACAAGATTTTCTGCTTTACGTCGCGAAATTGCTCTTATGCGCTTCTCGACCAAGTACTCCAGACTTAAGTTTACCTGACAGTGCTCTCTAGAGAGTTTAGGGTCTCAAAACGTATATTTTAGAGAACTTCTAGTGGCAGAATACTAAACTTGCGACAGTAAGATGGAATACTCCTCGAAAAACATCTTCTTAAATTCACGTTTAATCTTTTCGTACGTTTTGCAAACAAGTAATATACCTTAAAGTTAAATAAAATCGAACATTTTACGAATGAATTCGTGATTAATCAAAAGATAAACTCTGTGATGGAAAAATGATATCGATGCAATAGAATAAGACTAGTTGATAAATGATAAAATGATCAATTCGTATTCGTCATCATCAATATGATTCGAGAAAATTGATCGTAAAGATATTTTTTCATGGTCGAATAATTTGATTCTCGGTTTATTTTCAAAGGAATTTACGACATCGTATTTTGGAAGTGCCAATTGATGGCTATGTAAATCTAAAAACTAAAAAAAAAAAACGGCGAAGCATAAAAATGATTGGTCGATATTTGTTTTTACTATTTTATACTGATTGATTATATTCGTGATTTATATTTACCAAATAAAGTTTTATTATCAGAAAGAATTAGTAATAAATGTAAATGTAAAAATTGTTAATAAAAGCTTGAAATGAATATATTTAAATCCAAAAATCTTAAATTAATATCAAATATATATCAATAATATTAATTATAATTATAATTTTCATAAATTATTCCAAATCACTTTCTCAATTCTCAAAGTAATTTATTTATATATTATCAAGTTTTAAATAATTAGATAATAGAACTTTTTAGAATTATGACAAAGCTTGAATTTTTCTACTTCTAATTATTTCTAATAATTATTTATTGTGAATTTATTATATTTTTAAAAAAAATAAACAATATAATTAGAAATTTCAATAAGTCGATTGTAAGTACATGACGAGTACAAATGTTACACGAGCTATACTTTTTTACAATTGCTGAAATCGTTACCACGATTTACAATTTCGCAAGAATGTCAAGAGACCACACGAATTTCGTTCGACAGACTAGAATTACGTTTCAATTTTTCCACTTGAAAATGAATAAGCGGTAACACGGTTTAATTCGCATTATCCTAGGAGATATGGTATTATCAGGCACCCAATAATATCCCCGCACATACTGTACACTCTCACAAATTATGGTATTGCGTTGGAAATTATCCTCGAAGGATATGGCGTTTAATCATTATCTAGAGCAGAATAAATCATTCGTCTTGCAATAATACTTTATTCGAGGTTAATGAAAAAAAGAAATCCGATGCATAATGATCAGATGTTACGTAATACGTTTAAAATAAAGGTATATATCTGTCAACATGTACCTTGTACTTTTCGATAATTGAAAAATTATCGGTTACGCGTTACTAATAATTTTATAAAATATAACCACCCCGAAGGAATATTGCGTTTGCATTCTATTTTAAAATATTTTTAAAATTAATCTCTTCGTGAGTAACATTTCTTAGAAATAAAAAGATTATTATTAAAAATAATTTCATTATAATTAATATAACATAGTTTTCTAATTATATAATAATAGTAAATAATAGTAAATCTAATTAAGAATTTATCTAAAGAAAATTATTAATGTATAATCATTTTATACGTTAAAGAATTTTATTCGATTGACAATAGTCTTTTTTATTTCATTGATGGAATGAATCAGATTCAGTCTAATCTATAATTTTTGCAACGATTGCCAAATAATTGCATTTCATTTTATAGTAGATTCTATATTTTTAAATATAAAAAAGAAGAAAAATCAATGGATATTATTTGCTCGAAAATTAACTAGGACTAATTGAAGAAAATAGATTTTTGGAATAAATAATTCTTTTAACGATAAAATTGAAATATTCGTTACATAGAAAGAAATAATATTTTGAAAATATACTTTTTAATCTTTTCAAACACGTATGTTTGACGTATATGTACGTTTAATTTCCTTTCTTAAACTAAAATTACTCCAAGTAAGAAAAAAAAAAAATTAAAATCTCTTCACTGTAGAATCTTTTAATAATAAAAAGAAAAAAAAAAGAAGAAAAAGAATCCTGAAGAGATTAATATCAATTCCAATATTATTTTTCGAATAATTATAAACAATAAATAATTATCAACTTAAGCATTATTACATATCGAAATAAAATTTACTTTGCGTTATATATATATATATGTCTTCCCCTAAATAGAAAAAAAAAAATCTTCGATATTTCCACAACGATCTCGCGTTTAAACTTTACTTACGAGTGAATCAAATTTCGGCTTTATCCCCGCCTGGATAAATCGATACGAGGATCGTGAGATTTTAACCTCGCGTGAACACATCTCGCTTTAAAAACCATGCCGATACTGGGAACACACGGAAGCACGATGAGTTCGGGGAAAAGTGCGGCTGTTGCCTCGACGAGCAACACGAGCTGCGCGCGAGCCATCAACTTATCAAGATGCCGTATCGAGCGGCTGATGGATATACGCGGCCGATGCGTACGCACGGTTATTACCGCAGATTTGTGGGCCTGTGTGCACCTCGTAAATTCCCGCGAGCTTCCACGGAAAAGATGGTACGCGGCGAGGGGTAGGCGACAGGTTTCGCGCGAACCCGATTAATACACCCGTCCGCCGTGGATCCACGAATGAATCATGAACTGTGAGCAACTCGCTAGGCTTCTGTTCGGCATGTGCTTTTGCCCCCCGCGATTAAATTGAAATGTTTCTTCCGTTCTTGAAATCCGTGAAAATGTAATACCGCGCAACAGTTGCGTTTCGATTTAGAGGACGGAAAGTGAGCGAGGGGAAGCCTCGGCAAGTGGGAAGAGGTTATGTCGTGGATCGCGGAGTACCATTTGTAACGCTAATTTGACGCGAGATCGCTCGTTCCTCTGGATCTTGTTCACCGTGTTATAAGTGGATTAGAGATTTCTCGTTTGGAATTTGTACTTTGGGATTCGGTATTTTGAACTTGGGTTATTAAAGTATTTGGCGAATTCTTTTGTTGAAGGATTGGAATCGAGATTTTTGAGGTTAAGAAATATTCCAATTTTGAAGAAGCATCGTTTGCTATCTATTACTATATTATATGTCTTTTTTTGGATTCGAAACTTTTTCAATATTAGAAAATATTTGTTTTAAAATTAATTTTAAAAAAGTTTTAAAACAAACTCTAAATTTACATTTGAAAATTCAAGAAACAATATTGATTAAATTTATTACATGAAATTTGGATATGATTTCGTTGCCAAAATAAAGATATCATTATCGTAAGATTATTTTCCTTTTTTTAATTTCTTTCTTTTTTCTGAAATTTGAAAGTGATGAAAAAAAAATCGAAAAATAATAAAAGACACAACAAAGTTTTAAGTTTTAACGAAACACCCTATGTATACATGACTCTTGTTTCCCTCTTTTCCTGCGGTTATTTGGTTATTCTCGTTGCTGTACCGCGGTTACACAGTGTTTGAAGTTCATCAGATTTGCAATGTTGGGATTAATTGGCGAGTTTTAACTGATTTCTTAGCTAAACAATCACGATGCATGTTTTAACTTTGATAAACTATGAGCTAATTAAGATTTTATATCAGTATAATCAACACATACTAAAGGGTGTTCCATCAGAAATCACTTTTGAATTTATAATAATATAATTAGCTACATTTGAAATTTATATACGGCGGTAGTTCACGTTTAAGATATATCTTAAAACAAAATATCTACTAGTCTAATAAAATTCTATAATCTAAAGTATAATTCATCGAAATAATTTCACGATTCTTAAGACATTTCTAATAAAAATTTGATATTTTGTTTAAAGACCATTTCTTTTTATAATATAATTATTTTTATATCAGTGTTTTAAAGTTTTCTTTATTGTTTAAAATATCAAATCAATATCTTAAGACTTTCGAACAAGGGTGTGTAAATAAATAAAAATGTAATATTCTATATTTTCTCTTTATCTTTTAAATTGAATATAATTAAATTTATTTTTAACATCCATAAAACTCGATTGTTGTCTCGATATTAATTATCTCGATAACTTTAAATTCACGACATATCCTATTCGTATTTATAAATGATCAAAAAACTGGAAGAGAAGAATATATGTGTGACCAGAAGAAATATGATCAAGTACAATTTCTCAAAGTATCTTCCTTAGAAACTCCATTTCATGAAACAGTTGGTGTTTATTAACGTCGGTGCATTTAATTATCACGATCTTTTGCTTTCATTCGAAGAAACTCGATCTTTTAATTATAATTCTCTTTCATCATCGGAATTCTAATTAAACGAATAAAAAGCTAACTTATAGGATAAACGGTCCAGTTACCATGTCTTCTCTCAGTTGCCAGACAATCAGACAATTAATTTTTAAAAAAATTAGAAAAAATATGAGATAATTAAATTGCTATATTTTTAAGGCAAAACATAAATCTTTATTTATCTGTATAAATCATTGAAACAATCTTTTTTCAAGATACATTCATTGTTGAAATTTTTTTTTCTACTAAATATAATTAATTCATTTACTTTCATTATAAAAGATGCTGAAATATGATATTTAATTAGAAACTAGAAAAAAATATAAAGATTTTATTGCATTATGGTATAAAAAATTATGAGTGCTAGAAATAGATAAGTAAAATAATAATCTATTGTTAAAAGTTCATATAATTTAAATACAACGAAGATTTTGTTTAAATTAAAACAAGTCCAAAAAATACAATGAACGTAGAAAAATAGTTAATCGACTCTCTACAAATCTTGAAAAATATCTTCATATTATTTAAAAACTTTCAAATATTTATTAAATGGATCATTTATACTATCGTTTTAAATGTTCATATTAAGAAATTTAAAAATTTTGAAGAATTTTAATTTAAAAACCAGAATCTATAATACTAAACTAGTGCTAATACTAATTAGTGCTACTAATAAGTAAGAAAATAATTATGTAAATACGTCTATCTTGTGAATTAAAATGTAATCATTTTTATGGCTTGTCAATCACTATTATGAACTGAATTAGTTCTACTTTAGACCTCTGTAAATAGGGAAAGAATCGATTGATTGGATTTGCTGAATCAGTTGAACCAAGACTTGACTTCGGACCTTTCTTCAACGAACGACTGTTCTAACCAATTAAGCTATCCAGGCCATCGATAATTCCTTTCACCCCTAACGTTAGAAAAATGCCACTATCTTCCATTTTCCGCCCGTAAAAACCGACCATTACCGGGAATTTAAAGAAAAAATGAAACGATCAATCGCCGAGAGATAAGCGTGGAGATCAATTTTTAAAATTACAGAAACAGAGAGAATCGATTGATTAGATTTGTCGAAGCAGGACACGAGCAGAGACCTTTCATCGTCCAATGATCGATCTAACCAATTGAGCTATCCAGGCCAGCAATGAATTCTTCCTCGCTAATTGTCAGTCTAACGATCGAACCGACCACGGCCTACATCTGTAAATTATTTAAACACCCAACTGAAGGGCTATTAACCCCTTGAGGTTATATATCGAGTCAACCTCTTCTAAATGAATTGGTAGACCCTCTCTAGCTTCAATTTGCTTAGAACATCTGCTTTTGTAGGAAAATTTCGTTTAGAATACGAGAAAATGAGACGAAACATCTAATATATCTTATATTATATTGATGAAAAAATAGAGAAAGGAAAATTAAAGACTGGAGACTATAAGAAGATTAGAAGAATTTTAAATGTTATAATGATGATGAATAGAAATTTTCATTATTCATATAATGATAATTTAAAAAAATCTAATTAGTTGACATAGATAGATTATTATTTATTATTTAAATTATAAGTATATCATGAAACGAAGTACTTTGAGTTCTAACTTATTAAGAGTCATTTTTTCAATTTTAAAGATTAACTCTTTTAAGATTCTTCTGTTTAATACAAGTGAACATAGATTTTATTCTAGTCTGTTTGAACAATGGTTTTATTTCAGAAAATTATAAATTATTTCATATTTATTTATATTAAATATTCATGGACCACATAGAATTAGAAGTACTCCTTTTTAGTGATCACTAGATAGATTATGCGAAAAATAGAAAATCAATAACAATGGATTTATCAAGTTTTTCGCAGATGTTCAAATGCATGAATAGTCACTTTGTAACTCGTTTAATCTCACGACAGAATCACGTGGTTCATTTCAAACTGAATAAACATATGAAAAGGCGCAGAAAAGCACGATTAGAGAGATTCTTGGAAATAAAATGGAAACTTCGCCACTGGTGAAATATGCCTGTCATACATTCACTAGAGTAATCTAAAGTGGATAAATAATCTGAAGAAACATGCTTGCGCGCAAGATGTAACACGCACTTTCACGTGCTCTATTAATTCTCACCTAATCCGGATGTCTGATCTTCTGCATCGATAACGGAGTGTCTTCGTTTGAACTTATTTAACAAAAAGAACGAAGAACACGAGTTGTGTCGGGTTCGATAATTAAAGAGACTAATTCGTTTCTTCGCTTGTCAGCTCCATGTTCCCCGCCACTTATCTTCGTATTTTACGACGACAACCTTGTTCATGGTTAAATCCATTTACGAGCGTTTTCTGTGAAAATGGATGCAAGATGGCGTTGCATTCGTTAACTCCAAATAAGACGATGACTGTGTTGAAAATACGATTAGAATGCTGGTGGTATATATTTGTACAATTGAATGAAGGATGAAGAATAAATAAAAACTATAGAGAGGAGTGTACATTATCAAGATTAAATTTTTATTCGATTTCAATTAATTATATTTTGTAACTTTTGTTGGCATTTTTACCATCCTTTTGAATATCGAGCAAAGATACTTGATTTCTTGATAAAATACATAAAATAATAATATCCTCTTGGTTCATCTTTTTAATTATGTCATACAAAAGACACTATTTTAACGATCAAAAATATAAAAATAGATTTATCATGGAGTATCTCGTTAAATAATGTCTTTCAAATACAATATTATTTAATAAATAGTAATTAATTTTTGTAATAAAAATTTCTTGATATGTATAATTGAAAATAATATTGAACTATTATTAATCATCGATATTAAATAAACACAAATCACTGTAAAAAGTACTTCTGTCAAATATAGTTGTCCTTATATTAATAAAAGCTGACACAACAATAACATCATAAAGTGGTCAAAATGAACGGCACACAAAATGCATGACGTCTTATTGTCTTCTTAAGAGAATTGCAGTCTCGTCGTCCCATGAATCTTCCCGTGAACTTCCCTCATCTTCAGGCTAATAATTCAACTTTAAATTACCAGTTATGTGCGAATTCTACGTACTTCTCATTCTTATCAAGTATAATCAACTGGAAAAATAAACTAAACAGAGAAACAGTTTTTAAGTAATCTGTGCAAAGATTAAAAATATTATAATAATTCTTCTCTAAAACTTAAAATAATTTAATTCGTTTCTTTTTTTTTTTTTTTTTTAATGATTTAAAGTATTATTATTGAACTGCATTTTCTTATTTTCTTTGAAAAATATCACTCTCTTCAGAATTACTGACTATTTCTTATTTATTAAAATAATTAATTTATTCTTCTTTTCACAATATGTAATAGACTTGGAATCATTCCCCATCACTTCACACGAATTCACATCAGTTACTTTATAGAAATATATGAATTTTTACACGTAACATCTGTTATTTATTTTTGAAGGAAAAAAAATGAAATCGAATTTAAGTAGAAAATTGGTTTTCAAATTAAATCAACGTTCAACGGATTAAATAAAAATGAATCAAATGGCATCTTGTGGAGACCGCAGAACCTTCCACGTTAAATCATCCAGAAAACTTAATAGACCGATCAGACAACGTCATAGCGAGAATCATCGTCCCGTTCGCGACCGGTTCGAAATCGTGACAAACGTCTCGGCCACACGGCGTCGTAAAAATAATGGAGATCGAGGATCGGTGGAAGCAGTTTATTATGAAAACCGCACGATGTGCCGAAGGAGTTAAGGGCTTGGCCTAAACTTACGGCTCGGCTCGGTACACTTGCGCCGAGGTCTTTGCACCGTGAAGTTTGCTTTATAAATATCGCCGGTGCACCGGAGTGTCCAGAGAAACGAACCGTATCTTGGGATGAAATGAACAGTCTAAGCCTTTCTTTGCTTCAATTGCAACGAATCCGTGTAAAACACGTACGTGTTTTCGATCCGGGATTCTATGATTATTTTATTTATACGTGTATCCTCCCCTCGTTAAATCCTTTCCTTTGTGATGATATTGACGGTTTAATGGTGATAGAAAATAGCATCTTTCGACGATTCACGATTGAAAAGATTCGTACTTCACGCGACACGACGACACAGACATTCTGGAAAAAGTTTTTTTTTTGTAAATTAAAATATTTATAAATTAGTAAAAATAATTGAGAACACGTGTGTAAAAATTAGAAATGTACATATAACGTGTATATAAATAAGTTTTTAATAATATTTGTATTATAATTCGTATAATTTTTATCTTTGCATTTAATTTCGTACGAAATTTGATTGATGACAATGTATTGTTTAACAAATTAATAATATTATAATAAATATACCTTTTTTTTTTCACTCGAGCAAAACTTTTATAGAAATATATATTTTCCAGAAATTGCAAAATTATTTCTCAACAATAATATCTGTAATATATTTCATTTTCATGAAAAACTTTAACTAAACTTTTTACATTTTAACGAAATTAAATAATAATATTTTTGTTAATGTAAATATGTAAATATCTTATAATCTTAATCCAATAAATCTTAGTGCAAAAGGCTAAGACATGAAAATAGAAGAATTATGATTTCCAATAGATAGATATATTAAGATTGCAATAATAAATTGATATAATAAATTATTTTAAATTATCTTCAGACAATGTTTTATTTGAATTAATTAATTCAAGTAACATTATATTAAAATAATTGATAATTTTTTATTTATTATAATAATTTGTTATCGATTTATTTTTAATGAAGTAGAAATTGGAATTTAAAATATATATAATTAAATGAATAATTATAAACTTATATATATATATGAGTTGGATACAAAATTATTCGAAACTAAGTTTTTAACTTTGTATTTTCTACTTTTAAACATTTCTCAAAAAGAGAAATAGATTTCGAGTTATTTTTTTCCTAAATCCATTTCAATTTTTCTTTTTTTAAAACACATTAAACATTAAACAAAAGTCGAATATACTTTTGTCATCAATTGTACAACAAAAATATATACAATAATAAACGTATCCTTTATTGCAGAAATATTCACAATTCACACAAGAAAGAAAATTACAAATGGATGCGTCAAAACTTTCATTTATAACAAAGATGGACAATACAATTTTTCGCAATTATTTTTCTTTTTTCTTCTTCTTTACAATCATTTCGCTCAAATTTCTATGCATTTCTCTTTCTATGTACAAATTACGATCGATATAAAAAATTCAACACTATTTTAAACAAAGACTATTATATATGATACAATATTCCTTGTGTTGAAATCTAATAATAGGCATTAACATTTTGCAAAAAAAAAAAAAAAAAAATTCTCATCCCTCGTGTCAGAATAATAGGATTTTTACGGTCGAACGTAATCGTCTTCGCTTACCGTGGCAAGAAAATGAAAAAGTCTGTGCAATGCAAATCGGGCGTTTTTCACAGTGCAATTATTTCGCATGGTCGGATATTTCTTTGTAACGTTGTTGAGTCTTTCGCCATAACGCCTGCTTCTTTTCCGTCGTAGAATCTAGCTCGATTGTAGGAAATTCGCTGGTCGCGCCGAGACCGGTTTTGCTCGGATTATTCGTCAAAGATACCTGCAAGCAGAGCATAAATGAATACATGATAAGAGGATTTTTCTTCCCACGTAGTGCTTTACATAAACGCGTTCTTATTTCTTTTTTTATCCTTTCTTATCCATTCCATTTAATTATAGTAAACGGATATGTAACGATTAGAGGGATTTTTCTTAAACGTAAAAGATACGAGGAGGAGGAAAGACAGGTTTTGTATAAAAATGTATGATGTATTCGTTGAATTTTTACGAAATGCGTGTTTTATGAAATGGTAGATAAAGAATAGAGATATTATTTACAGTGAGGGACTGAAAATTCGTACGCTATATTATAGGGAAATTGTTGTGTATGTAGAGCATATAATAAGTTATGAAGTTGAAATAATTTATTTTTTAGTAGGATATTACTTTGAAATCGATTCTCGTAATTCAATATTTTTTGAATACTTGACCTGGAAATATTTTTCGCAACAAGATAATACAGCAGTAAAATTTTATAATTTAAGAATTTACTTTATTACACTCGCGCCACTAAAGGTTATATTTTAAAAAAAATTTTAAAAATTGAAACCTATTCAAACTGCAAACCATTGATTTTAATGCTTTTCACTGTATATGATTTACATACTTATTTAGAATTGTATCTATCTATGAAAAGAATGCATATATTTTAGAATGAAAAGCTAGAGAGAAATAAATGTAATACTTTTTTATAATGCAACAATAAAATAAGATATCGTTTCTGCATTTATTTCTACGAAATATTTTTAAAAATATTAAATTTATTATATAATATACTCGATGAATTTTTTATCAAATCGAAGAGAGATAGAAAGAATTAGATAAATATTAACAGGTATTAATTTCACGAATTTCAAAATAATAATGAGAATGCGAGAATGCTAAAAATGCTAATAAATTATCGATATAAAAAAAAAATATATACGATTAAAATTCACAATTTATATCAAGGTATGTAATACCAGATAGATATTTATATCAAGTTACATACTGTGCTATTAGAAATGAAAGAAATCATAGATATCTTGTGATTTATAAATAGTAGCGTGCATTTCATTTTCATCTACAATTTAACGAAATAAATATCCTGAAATAAAATTACAAATCTATAGAATACCGATCAAAAAAATTTAGGAATGGAATTTTCTGATCAATCTAATGCTTCAATAAATTATTATCTCATAGTTTTAATTTTAATAAAAAAGGAGTAATATAAAGTAAACTCTCTTCTCCCCTGAATCCCCATGTCTCATGATCCGAAATTGTAATACTCAATTCTACTTCTTATACATATAATTACTCACTGATTGTTCCTATGCTTGTCTGTTTTTTTTTTTTTTATACCATGCTCAACGCATTATATCGAAACGAGTATAAGGGAGAGAGAAAAGAAACGAAATCAAAGAAACGAAAGATTATTCGGCGTCGGCTCTTATCGAGGAAGGGTTATTTTAAGTTTTGAGTCGCAACCACTGGGCAGAATACCCTCTCTCGACGCGTATTTGGGGCAAGTGGACTCCCCTGTCTGGCTTGTAAATGAGGCCCTATCTAGCTTCGTCGACACTTGACTTACTTGGTTGAAAGGAAAAGAGACGAAAACGAAAGAATGGGAAGAGCATAAAAAGGAAACACGAGGAAAGGATTCCGGCCGGGAGCACGAAAACAACGTCCGATCTGGCTGTAGATAAAAATATCTAAGAATTTCCATCTCTCCGGGGAGAGAGACGAATGAAACGATAAAAAAATTGACAAATAAGACGCAAGAAATAAAAGTGAAATATGAAATTTTAAATATGAATAAAAGAAAAATGAAATTTTTTATTGTGTATATATATATATATATATATACATATGTAAATGATATTTATTTATTAATACGAAGAAATGTAAAATTTTTCGTGATATTCCTTTCGGGATAAATTAATTTCTTTTTTTATTTCAAATATCTTTAAATTATGAAGAATATGTATATATATATATTGAAAAAATAATAGAAGAAATTATATAAGAATATTCAACTTAAAAGATTGAAAAGAAAAATTTTTTAATATTATCCTGTTCATAAATAATAATACTTTTAATTTTCTTTAAAATATCGTTGAATCAATTTATACTCCACGAATGAGTAAATTAAATAAATCATTAAATAATTAAAAGTTATAAAATTACAATATAATAAATTGCAAGGAATCTGGAAAAAAATCTCAGAAAAATTATCTATCTAAATTAAATAAGAATGTTTGTTAGAACGAATTTAGTATTATCACGTCTACAAGTAAAATTTTTAATCGTTAAATTAATTTATACCGTATCTATAAGTTATTCGAATAAATTTAAAGATAAGTGATAATAAGTAATTAAAAGTTACAAAATCGAAGACGCACAAGAAGATAGAATTTATCGCAATAAATCTTAACTGGTATGAATTACAAGGAATCTCAGCCGTTTTACAGACAGTCAAGCGCCTCGGAAAATCTCGAGATGCATTTCATAAGGTTTCTTTGCCCACTTGTTGTATCTTAAAAGAACCTCGTTTATAAGTTTGAAGCAGCTGCAAAATGCAATACAGGCGAATGGTTTACAGGCTTTAACGCAGTCGAGTGTTCTTACTTTCGCCTACGTGGAATTCGCCAAGCAGCAGAAATAACTCATTAAGGAAACGGTAAACTAAGGAATTATGAAATATAATAATTAACACGGTTTTGATAAGTATTGGGTCGCTGTATTAATTTTTAAGAGTTTTCTTGCCGCAAAGTTGCCGTTTCAATTTTTCTAAATTGTCCATGCAAAATTAATTTACAATCGGTATAAGATTCATAAAGTTAAAGCACTACTTTTAAACACAACTCGCTACATTATTATATCACTATAAATTGGTATAAATACTTGTGTGAACAAGTTTTGATAAATTTCTATAAATCTTTCAAATCATACAAATTCCATATTGCATTCCTAAATAATAATAAACATAGTTCATAATTTTTGAATATGTGAAATGATCTCAACAGATTAATCAGATTAATACTTGGTTTTAATTTATAGCATTGATTATTTGATTTTTTTTTTTAATATTATATTAAAATGTTAAAATATCACCAATGTGATATAATATATATAAAAAATTTTGATAACATTTTAAATTATTATCTTGTTATCTATATATTATTAACAAACAAGAATTTTTTAAAGAAAAAGTTATCCATTATTTTAATTTATTAAAAATAAAGATCTACAATATCATCTTATACTTTATATATTTCATCATCATAATTAAATTCTAAAGCATTTGAAATAAGTTGTCATTAAGTTGTCTAGAAAGACAAAGTAAATACAATTATTCTCAAAAGTATCAAGTAAGAACAAAGTAATAAAAAAAACGTTATATTGAAATAGCAGAACTATAAATGTTAATAATAAATTTTTGATCTAGTATAAAAAGTATATTGTTTAAATATTCAGAAGAAGTATACATTCGACGTTTACCATTGTTTTTTGCAAATTTTATCTTCTCAATACAGATGCTTACATTTTTATTAAAAATTTATCATTCTATATATCCGAATATTTTTCCATCTTCCTTTTTCTAATTTATCTTACAATTTGTACCGGTTAAGTAAGTTCCAATAACTACGTATCAAACCATTGATCATCTGAACAGTCACACCGACATCCAATTAAACACCCTCATTGGCTGGAACGACTCCTCGCGATCAGCCCCTCGAGGAAGCAGAAAGTAAGAAGAAAACAAGGGAGGGAATAGAGAGAAATTGGCGAAAAGAGGGTACAGAGAGTGGAAAGACGAGAACAGATCATAATCGAGCGACAGACACGTTATCGTGCGCGTAAAATGAGCGCTCGTTACTCGATTGACGATTTCGCGAGACGTTCAGGAGCAAAACGGCTCGACTCGAGTTTCGCTTTCTCGCTCGACGATGATGGTGATGATGCATCCGTCTGGCCTGTCTAGACTACTTTTATATATATATATATTATAACTCGGCGCTCGCTCGTCCGTTCTCTCGTTACTTGTAAAAAAGACGAACAAATCACAACCTTTCCTCTCTTTTCATCCGTCTATCTATCTCCTCGGCCAATAGAATTCACGCGAATTTTACCTGATTTATGTCACGAAGATGATTAATCTTTCCCGGACGAAATGTTATCTCGGAATTAGTTTTTCTGTTGGCTCATCGTCTGATGAATTTTGAACGGTTACCCAACATTTATGTAACGACGTGTCATCGAATATCTTGTATTATCCTCGACAGTCCTCGTAACATAATTTTCGAGCTTCTTCTGATTCTTCTCGGTTCAGTTTGAAATATTTATTCTGTTCGACTTGATAGCGATAGTTGATATTTAAATGTTGATCGTTTGCTGCGACAATGATATAACTCGAAAATTGGGATTCCGGGGAGAAAAAATAAGTTTCGAATCGCTATAGGAAAGTATAGGAACATTACGTTAAAATTTGAAACTCATAATTTGGAAACTTATTTTATTATGATTCCAAGTAACGATTGTTTTTTTATTTTGATGATTCAAAAATTGTTAAGTTTTAATTATATCATTGCTATGAAATCGTCTGAAATAATTCCTTTAAAAATGTTAATCAATTTCTAAAATTATCGACATAACTTTTGATTTCTCTTAATAATAAAGTTCCAAGTTCTAAGGTTGAAGTAGTGTTAAATATAAATTAATAGCGAACGTATTGTAACTAAATATCGAAATTGTTCAATTAGAAAACGATAGATAAATTAATAAAAGAAAAAGAATTTTCACCGATCTCTCGACGAGAGATAAAAAGACACGAAACCGCCAATTGCCTTTGATTTCTTAAAGAGACAGCAAATACACAGGCCATCGACCGTCGAAGTCTAAACTTACCAACTGCTCACGATGGACAGATGGTCGAGACAATGATACCCGGATTACTTATTAAAAACGGATTAAAAGTGTCTGTAGAACGATCGAGCATCACGACACGTTTTCTTATATACGATGCAGACAGACATAAATCGGTGGCTGAACCGAGAACCAGCCTCGTAATATAACCCATAGACGGCCAAGTGAACCGAACGACGTTCGATCATTGAATTATTTCCATCGTGTTCGATCGTCTCTCGAATGTCGCGACCCAGATATCATACTTACTTTATGAGAAAACTCTTTGCCTTATGAATCAGGTTTAACTCGGATCGAGAAGACATTAGCCATAGGATTTTAAGTAATAATTCGATGAGGATTCTAACTGGATAATAATTAAACGTAGATTGGAAATTTATTTTTCGACAGTTTTCTAAATTTTCTAGAGATTTTACGACGCGTCTAGATAATTGTTAATATGATAAAGTCTTATTCCATGATTAAAGTGGAACGTTGATTCCTTCCTTGACGAAAAGAAATCAATTATTTTAATCGAAATTTCCACTTAATCAACGAGTTATTTATAAATATTTTTCCCATCTCTCTGGCAATTTATTTACTGATGTATAATCTTTCATTTTTAATAATCGAAATTCCAATCTTTCCAATTGTCAATATTAAATTCTTTCCTTAACAATAAGACTACGATACAACGTTATTAAATAATCTCATTTATAATTTCAATGTCAATAACGAAGAGAATAATAGCATACATTGCGAAAGTAACAAAGAACGAACGAAGATAAAACTAGGAAATTCATAACGCGAAAACGATGCCAAAGCAAGAGCTAAAAATAGATGAAAAATAGACAAATAGGTCAATTGGATAAATGACAAGCAGAGGCAATACACCGTGATTACCAATTAAACGATATATAAATCGTATGCAACATCTACAATCCTATCTATTTTATCCACTATCTTTTTAGCGCATCCCATTCTACTTCATTCCTAGCTTTAATTCCTCCAATAATTCATTCATCCATCCAATTACTATACATCTTTTCTATCCTTCTCTGCTATACGTGCACAATTTTATTTTTGTTTTAAGGAAACGGTATCTATTTAAAAAAAAAAAAGAAAAAAAACACCTTCTCCAATTTTAAGCGATCGAAACCAAAACAAATTTCATCCCGGATCCAGGAGCTCGGCCGATTATAACCATTGTTTCCGCCCGTTGTGTCGGCGAGGAAGAAGCCAGGCCGTTCGAGAAAGGAGACATCTCGGCATGTGCACCACCTTTGAACTTTCAGCCGACCGAGGTCGAGGGGGGGAGGAAGGAAATTCCGTGGCCAGAGAGAGCCAGACACCGACAACGGTCGTTCGTTCGTTCGTTCGTTGCAAGTCGGAGAGGCATCCACAGATAAAACGGTGCCGGTGGTACAATAACATATTGAGAATTCGCGGGCCCCGGCGACGGTAGGTGGTAGGGTGCCAGACGGTCTGTGCCAGTTCGAAAGTTTGTCCCGGTTTACCCGTCTGGCATACCGGGAAGCGAGACGCGGACGCACGTGCACCGCACCTTGACAGGTTGAATATGGGAGACAGCATATTGGGTTCGAAACTTTGCTCGTTTACAACCTCGCCACTATGTCTGCCAGAGGCGGCGGTGGCGGAGGAGGCGGCGCTCTCTGTGTTACCTGTAGAAATAAACGTCGCGCCCCTCTCTCTCTGTTTCATCACGCTTTTCCTTCGACTGCTTTCAAGCTCTGTCGAAGCTCTCTTTTCTTTTCCTCCGCCTCTGTGTAACGCGCTCGGATGTCGAAGTGGATGACAACGGCGAAAATTGAATGAAGGGACGAGGCGCGCTTCGATCTGAGGGGCCGCACCGTGATTATTTCGCTTCTTTTTTTTTTTCAGAATTGGTTTTAGCGAATGGAAGGATAATAATATCTGGATCTATTCCCTTGTATATGTGCTCGAATGATATGGATCGTGATAGAGATTTATTTATAGTTTGGATTAAATTGTTTCAATTTATATTTAAAAATCGATCGCATCGTATTTCTACGATAAAAATTATCTTATTGGGAAATTTCGACGTATTGGATATTAAATTTGAACGAAAAAAAGATAGTTAATTATCACGTAAATACGTAATAGATGATACAAGCGATACAAAAATAAAATATCTCGATAAAATTTCGAAGACATTTTGTCAAAAATAATTCCCTCTGCAATTATTCGAAGAGGGCCTAGGGTCTCCCTAGAAAAGAAACAAGAAAACACCCATTCCAAGTAGTAGATCGAATTAAAAGCGACGCTGATCGTGAAGCGTGCACTGAAATAACTTAAGGCAGCAAGAGCGGAAGCCGTGTACTCGGAAAATGTGGGCCAATTACTTTCGGTCAACGTTTTCCCTGGCAAATACTCGAAAGCGAGTCCAAAATGAAACGGCAGGAACTCCACGGATCCTCCACTCTTGGAGGAACGTTCTTGCGCAGCCATCGGAGCCAACGATCTCTTGGTCGCTGAGCCGCGGCATGTTTGCACAGAATTAATTAGTGTTTGGTCGTCTATAGACTCTGGACTTGCTAGACTAAACTAGATAAACTAAGGTGCAGGTACCTTCGTCCTCGTCACCACCGCCAGTTCTCGTCGCGCTTCAACTTCTTCGTCTACGTGTATACATGTATACGTGAGAATTCACTGGAAACACACCGATGCATGCTTCTGGGTTAAGACTCGTTTAAATGACGGAATTACTCGCTGATATTTTTTTTTTTTTTTGGATAATTAGAATTTTAAAAGTTTGCACATAACAACATCGTATAAATTTTCTTAATGGAATTCTGATCAAACAGATATTCTCGGATATATACAATAAGAATTAATTTAGCCAATTTAATATATATACATTTTTTGAAATATTTGACAATTATTACATAAATAAAATGTGTTGAATTTCCGAATTATAAACGATCTTTCTGATCGAGGAATTCAATTATTGTTACGCATTAAAAAAAAAATATGAAACAATTAACGTAGCAGAATAAGCGACCAGACAGAGAGGTTTCGTTCGTGAAACGAGGTAACAGATCGTTGCCAGTCGCTTGTTCATTCATATGTCTCGTTCGCAGAATGCATACGCATGCATGTGCATCCGTCCTAGACAAGCATATAGACAAATGGGCAGACGTAGTCTTACATGCAGCATTCAGACGCTTGCACATATACACTTTGGCGGCTTTATGGAGGACAGACACAGAGATGCCGCACATCCTGACCAAACTCGACGCGATATTACTGCAATGTCCTGCTTTATTATCTTTCTTTCCTCTTCGTATACTTCATTATATCTTTTTTTTTTTTTTCCATCCATTATCTATTTCGTTACGGTGCATTTCGTGTTATATTTATTTTGCCTTTTCCTTCCTTTGCTTTATATTGTAACGAAGACAAGTTTCTTAACATTTGTTCAATAGGAAAAATTTTTTATTATACAAGATATTAATAATGTAATTATTACATATGTCTGTATTTAAATGATAAAATTATATTAATAAATACAGGCGAGATGAATATGATTCTTGCGACTACTAGATATGCAGTAGATTCAGACATCAATGGTCGGCCAATTTCCTATTGCTATATACTTTATTCATTACTTTTTTAACTGTTTCCTTTTATTTTTCACTCACAGAGAATGTAAATTATTTAACTTTTTTATTAAATATATCAAATCAATACATTTTCTAAAATTATTTTCATCAAATTATAATTGTTTCCTTTTTCATAGATCCGACTACTATTTGACATCTATTGTTATTTCTTCTCCTTAAGCGAATTGATATTGAATAAGAAGATTAAAAATAAAACGCTACAACATCGTCTCTTAATAGATTAATTGATCATTCACGATTCTAATAATGATAAAACACTTTTAAAAATTGAAGAAGAATTGTAAAGTTCATATAAAATATATTAAATCAATACATTTTCTAAAATTATTTTTTCATAGATCCGACTACTATTTGGCATCTATTATTATTTCTTCTCCTTAAGCGAATTGATATTGAATAAGAAGATTAAAAATAAAACGCTACAACATCGTCTCTTAATAGATTAATTGATCATTCACGATTCTAATAATGATAAAACACTTTTAAGAATTGTAAAATTCGTATAAATCTTGACAAGCTTCATTATCAAAAAATTCAATTACTTTACCTAAAGCCCCCTTCTTCTCTCCCTTCAAGAATCGTATAAATTCAATCACATCTTTATACGACGACACTCAATATTCCCTTCAGCCCCCGTTTCCCCCCCCCGTTTTCCTTCCTTTCTTTCGCCACTCTTCGACCACTTTATCGGTCAATCCCAGCCCAAGTTCAACGCCGTACACGCCGATGAATCGTCGAACCTCTGTACAGACAGGCGGGCAGGCGTAGTCTTACATGCGGCCGCTTGCACATGCACGCTTTGGCGGCTTTATGGAGAGCAGACACAGAGAGAGGCCGCACGTCCTGACCGCGCGCGGGCATGGCCGCGCGATAATCCTGTGATGGATGTCCCTAGGTAGTCGGTAAGCCCTGCCAGCCAGGCTGCTCGCCACGTCGGTGTGTTTACCCAGACGGAAGCCGTCTGGCGGCGATAGGAGGACCGACCTATCGCGTGCGATGTGTGCGGGTGATACGTCGCTTCTACTTCGACCACCACTAGGATATGCACCTCCGACGAGACGGCGTTTCAACAACGTATCTAACCGGGAATAATCGCGGCGGCAGCACCGGGGGAGGAGGGGGGCGGATCTTTTTTTTCGATCGTCCGATCTGATTGATCGCGACGATCGCCCGCGCGATGGGAAGCACCGACGGGTACACGTCGTTTAACGTCATCATTGAAGAAAACGGATGTATTTCGATAGATATTTTCTGTACGGGTTCCCGGACGATTTGGATTACTTATTTTGAGGGGGGGGAGGGGGGAGGCGTGAGTGGTACAACAGGGGATACTAATCCGGTGAAATAGTTTGAGAAGATAATACTTTGATAATTTTTTCTTTCAGTTTCTCTATCTAGACTTTTTTCCTTTTTTCCTTAAAAAGATCTCAAAAGATTTTATTCATGATTTATCTTCGAAGAAGATAGTTGATCTTTCTTAGACGTATTGGAATTTTGTGAATAGAATTCGATTTCTAATATGAATCCTTTCTGTCGAAGAGAATGATATGTAATTAAGGAAGATGTAGATAATGTAATTATAGTAAGATTCTCAGAAGGATAGGTATTCCTAAGATTCTAGACGTAGATAGTTGAAATTGTATATAATAATTGAATGTATCATGGATTATAAAACGTGTATTGTTTGATACAATTTTATCCTTTTTTTTTTTTTTTTTAAAGAAATGTAATTGATGCTCTTTCATTAAGAAAGAAAGAAGGAAAAATAAAATTTATTTGGAACGTTAGATAGCAGAATAGAAAGCGAGTTGCATATCATGTGAAAAGAAATATACTTTTTCATTTAATGTGAACACGTAATGACAATTATTCTTTCTCTTAATTTAATCTCATGATTTCTTTCTAAGTTTCCAATGTATCAGAGATTCTATCGTCATTTATTATTATTACATTAAGATTCCTTATACGGTATAAAATCATTTTACTATAATTTTTTTCTCTCAAAAATACAATTGACTTCTACATCCTTTATATACAAACTAGAAACCTATTACGTGCAATAAAAACTCCGATCCTATCCAGATAAATCAAAAATATCAGCTTTCTGCTAACTTCTGCCAACTATGAAAAAAAAAAACGATCGATTGACAAGGCTTAATCCTTCGGATCAACCAAGCAGCTTGCTCAACAGTGCCAAGCAATCAAACATCGAGAGCACGAATTAAATAAACAAATAATTCTTTGTTTAATAACCCATTGATCCTCGGTCGAAACCGCTTGGGCGCATTCTTTAATTGTGACAATCATCAGCAACGTTTAATCATTTAATCAATTATTTCATCAAAAGGAGTCAAAGGAACTTTCAATCACGCGCAATAATCACGTTCTTTCTGGCTTGTATAATGATGTACACGTCCATGGATCCACCGAGAGCGGTCGGTTCGCGCTCGTCAGAGCCGGCTGCTGCTGCTTGTAATTAATAGATCTCTCGTTGTACATATTTGTATGTCGGGTCTGGTCGATTGTTCGGACAATGTACGCCTGTGTGTCGGCGGCATGGACGCACACCTCGTCTAGACCGATCGACCGCTCCTGGCTGCCGGATTCCTAGCCTGGCTAACGTTACGGATGTATTACGTGAGCACACATACAGTCGATCACGAAAATATTGTGACATCGCGTCACAAGAATATATTCGTCGAAAATTCTGATTTCAATGAAAGTTTGTCCGCGTTTAAGCCGTGTGGAGCAAATTTTTTTGTCGATCAGAAATCTCTTTTGAAGAGAAATTGAAATCAACCCTCCAAATTTCGTTTGTTAATTTTCCTTACAATAGAATAATACATTTTTTTTTTCTTTTGTGAAATTTCGCGAGCATAGAACACGAATTATTACGTACATGCAATGATTTTTTTATCAGAATATTTTGCTCTCAAAATTCCAATGTGTTTTCTTATTTCTTTGATATAACTTTATATACGAAAGATAAAGGAAAACGTTCTGATATATCAAATTCTCCAGATTGATTTCACCTTCTCTCGTCAAAGAGAAATATATTGTTTCACGTATGCAACCAAACACACGTAAACTTTCGGGCTAGACGAATTTCCTTGTAATAAACCTATGGTGTCCCAACATATGGTGGCCGACTGTATATACATATGTACGTGGGTGTACAGACACAGTTGGACAGACTGTTAAACTGACGACGTGGTTATGGGCGCACGTGTGCAGCCCTCCTGTGTGCACAGCATTACGCGCTCGCGTCCGGTTCCTCCTGGCTGAGCTCCGGTTAATTTCGTTCCGTCTCTACGTGTCTCCCTTGAGTATCGTGCACCACGGCTGGATCTCGAACTCGCCTATTGCTCGCTCTTTTTACCGCCGCATTTTTCGCTACTCTCCGACAGTTAGACGCCCTGCTCGCGTCCAGCTGTCGTGCTCCTTCGCAAATCTGCGCAAAGGATTTGCTTCGGATCGTTTTCGAACGATAATCTTGACTTGATTTTGATCGATCGATCATTCTTACTTCGATACATATTATAGATCGGCGTTTTTAAATCTCTGAATATGAATGGATGGATTTCTGTTCAATTTTGTTTCGAAGAACCATTTTGAATCTCGTTTTTGTTTTGATCGACTTTGATCGATCGATCAATCATTGTTGGTTTCTCGATGGATTTGGTTTTCGAATAATATTCAGAATTGTTGCTGTATTGATCGAGATTCGAATATGGATTATAGATCGTTTCAAAGAATTTTAATGATAGTTTTGCACTTGATATGCTTGATTTATATAGGCAAATGTTTTATATATATATATATATATATATGCGTTATTTGATAAATATAAATTGGTTGATTAAATTTCTTAATTTAAACTTCTCTGTTTTAGTTCCTAATGTAAAATTAAAAATATTAATTCTATGTAGTAGTTTGTTTCTTTTTGTCAGCATAAATTTCAATAAATTTCATTCATTTTAAACTTTTTATTCTAAACTTGCTTCGTTATCCAATTAATTTTTAAATCAATAAAAAATCGAAGTAGATAATTTATCGTATTTATTAATTTTACGATATATTAAAGTTTTTAGATGTATAGCTTTGAGAAAAGAAAAGAAAAGAGAATTTATTCTGTAATATAAGTTTTATATCCCTGGTACATAAATTTACTTTCGTTCTATAACGGAAATGCATTGAATCAATGCGATATAAACCATTCACAGAACGTAATTAATGTTTCGTTCGATAGTATCGTTTCAGTACTCCGATTAAAATATTTGCAACGTGAGAATATTGCGTTATAATACGATACGATCCCCTTCATTTCACAAGCACTTAGGGCTGTATTACGTTCACGTAGTGGGCACAGATTCGATGCACGTCTCGAAGGAAAATTTTTTCTTACCTGTCGTAAATTCAAATAGGAATAATAGCGGGAAATAAGTGCACAAAGTTACACAAAACCGTTCGCAGGACATGCAAAATTAAATTACAGAACCTTTGATATATCTTCAAAAAAATTGAAGTAAAAACACAACTCGTTTAAATTATTCAGAATATCATGCACTGAATTCCAAAATTCCTAAAGAAACCTCAAGCAAATATCTCGATGATCGTAAAGTTCAATGCCGCGTAACAACGTTGTTCTCATCGTTCTTCTATACTTTCTCTACAAAAACTACTTTATATTACAAAAAAAATATAAATCAACGGTGATCCGACAAAATAGATCCATACATCCTTTCGCGGAAACAAAACACAAGGGAAAAATACGAGAAAAGATGAAAACGAAGGCTAATAAAGAGGATCGTTTACGCGGAGCAACCGAATATGCGGGTATCTGTTCAAGGCGATGAAGAAGGAAAGGAAAGAGGAAAGAGAAAGAGAAAAAAGAAAGAGAGGATTCCGTCCAGAGTAAACAGGCAATCCTGTGGCGCTACGTGCAGCAGCAGCGATGGCTGGCCAATCTGACGATGCACCCGCATGCCAAGCGGTGCACCTATCTCCGCAACGGTGCGTTACATGCGAGCGCGCGTTCACGCTCGAGAGCGTGTTTAACGACACCTGCACAATCTCTGATCCTACGAGCGAGGCGTCTCTGTCCACTCTCGTCTCTCTATCTCTATCCCTGCTTTTTTATCTTTCTCACGCTTCTCTCCTCTCCGCCATTCCCCGTATGTAGCACGCTCTCCCTGGTTCCGTTCATCCACCATCATCCCCCGAGCATCGTCCCATCTCTTTCCCCCAGTTTCCTCTTTCTCGATCGCAGCCTGCAGAGCAGCCTGCTACGTATATACGTGTATATATATATAGGTTAGAAGGAGAGACAAAAGGCGAGAAAAAGAAAGGGGATGGAGGAAGAGAGAGAGAGAGAGAGAGAGAGAAAGTAAGCGGCGCGATAATCTGGTACCCATGGTTAGTCAGCGGATCGGCGTCTAGACGGCAGGGACGTTTGTGTTGGATTTATTTGTGACACTGGGTTCCCACCTGTTGCCTCCCGCGCCCCTTACGAAACGCACCGCTATAACTTCCCTCTTTACCCTTTTTTCCTTCCTCCTCTTTTCCCTCGTCTCGCAAACTCTGTCTCTTTGCCCATTCTCTCTCTCCCTCTTTCTTCCGTTCTCCCAATCCGTTAGCATAACCATAAATCCTATGCGTTCTCCATTCACTCCGGTCAGTCCTTCCTAGCATTCCCTTTTCGCGTTACAAAACAACACGGTGCAAAGGAGGACAGACCTCCTTCCTCCCTTCCTCCTCCATGCCCTGCCGCCCACGTTGAGTCGCCACACGGTGAAACAGGCATTCATGCTGCCCCAGAGAATTAGCCCGTATTGCGAGAAAGAGAGAGAGAGAGAGAGGGAAAGGGAATGCGCGTGTTAAATCGTAGAACTAGGGAGGGGAAGACTCGAAGAGAGATTAAAGAATACCTCGTCAGTGACTTTGGAAATTTCAACGTTTGAGTGACGCACGTCGGAAGCGGTTGCTTAATTTAGAGAAGAGGAACTCGGATCATCGACGTGGCCTAATCGAGCCACGTGGATCGGATTATCAACGACGGTCTAGGAAGATGGTCGATTATAAAACAGGATTCGTAGAAATGGATGACGTTCCAAAATCTATTCGTCACTCCTTCTATATATCGCTTGGAGAAGTGTTTAATCAATTGCTTACAGTCAATCACAAAAGTGTTCGTGCATTATCTTATTATTTTATTCTTTTTTTTCTTCCTTTCTTTAATTCATTCAAATCAATATCGACTACAACGGAAGATTGATTTTGATGATGTCACACTTTCGTATATGCATAAATTAGTACGTGTGCAAATTAAAGACCTATACGTCGAAGCGTATTCAAGCGTTATGTGGGTCTACCAAGGATTCCTCGTGTCTGAACAAAGTCTGGCTACGGAGTTAAGTATATATCCTTTATAATGAAGTTACAAAAAAATCAGATTCAATGCCATAAATAATGATTCTTTCCTATCTTTTCATTTTCTTATATACATATATGCACAGTGAGAAACAAAAGATCTTGCAAAAAACTTAATTTATAAATTGTATTACAACTTGTAATTCTTTTTTTAAATATAAATTTAGATTTTAAATTAGATTTTTTTTAAATATAATTTTATAATGATGCCAGAAAAAATTTAAATTACAAAAATATTTTACTGCTTACTATTATCTAATCGTAAAAAATATTTCCAAGTAAAATTGTATTTAAAATTTTACTTTATAGTATAATATTCTGTTAAAATATGAGTTATCTCATGTATAATCCATGCTGTATATATACATAAATTTTCATTAAAATCAAAATTTTCGGATTATATATGAATCTTTTTATAAGATACAAATGTTTTTGTCTTGCACTGTATATGTGCATATATGTATATATCTGTTTGTCCTCGAGAAATCAGTTCTTTCTTCATTGAGAGAATTTCCAAGGGAGTTGTTCAATATCCCACATTCATCGATTTTATCATCTATCGTTGACAATAATTCAATTTGAAGTTTGCACAATGTTTACCAGCTCGACTATTGCAATTAAAATGGTTAGAAGTTTTGCAACGCCATATATTCAATTGATATTATTTTCATTTGAATAAAGATGTGGAACAAGAACTATTTTTTCCAAAAATAGAAGGGATAAGATTATAATTAAAATTTTGTGATAAGTTTCTAAATCATTATTCAAATAAGAGAAACTTGAATAAAAGTTTAACTTAAAAATTAAATTCTTTAACTATGATATAAGTAAAACAAACTAAATAAATAAATAAATTGAGAATGACTTTTTTAGAAGAATCTATTTAATTACAACTACAATTTTTTAAAAATATATTTTGAACAATGATATTTTGTCTATAATTTATCGATTTAAAAATAAAATAATATAATAAATTCCTTATATCATTTGTATGTGTTATAAATTTATTGCTGCTTCGTATTTAGTTACGATATATAAAATTTTGATGATTTTTATTACGATCACATATCTCGATTTAATAAATATAATTCAAAAACACAAGAAACATAAATTTGATAAGCATCAATCTTTATCGAGATACAACAATATTAATTTAATTGTTTAATTTACCACGAGAACGATATAAATAATCTTCCGATCAAATGTAAATCAAATATGAATAAAATAATAAAATAAAAGATTAAAACAATAAACGAATATCACCAACATATGTATGATGTATATGATGATTGTATAAAATATCTGATTCAAATTTATAATCACATCAAATCGCGCATGAAGGTAACGATAACTAAATAATAGGCTCGGTTGATACTTATTGTTAACGATCCGAAATAAACGAAACCAGTTTATATTAAAAAATGCAATGGATATATGGCGTGGTACACGCCCAGGTAGATATAAAGGGCGCAATTACGAATCTGTTAAAAGTAATACCCCAAGTTACTTTATGGATACGCTATATAAAATTATATAAAGTACAAGAACATAAAATTAAAGTTGAGGAAAAGTGTTAAAAATTTTCTCTTGCAATTTTCATAAAATTTATGGAGTAGACGCGAATCGAAGTAGGTATAAATTTTAAGTGATTGGTATCAGATCTTTTGCTCATTTCTTTACACTATATTGTGAGTTACGACACAAGATTATATAATTGCTTCTTTTTTCTCCTTTATCAATATCCATTATTGTATACCATTTTCGTGGATGCAAGTATAATGAAAAAATTCGAAGTAATACGAATTTCGAGAAACGTGTAAAGAATAATGGAATGTATAATTTATAAAATGTCAGAAATGAAAATATAATAATAATTTAATAATTTATAAATGAAATTGTATTGTGAACATTTCTGACAATATTTAAAGAATGATTATTCAACAAAAAGAAAGATTATTCATTTGATAAATTTTAATCAGATGATTTTATAATACTTTCAATTAGATATTAAAATTAATATCGAATAATTTTAATCTTGTTTTCGTGGATTAATTTCGATTCAAACACTTTTCTATCAAAAGGAAATATTTCATAAATAATATTATTTTATAATTACCATATAAGAACTAAAAATCCTTTTCAACAAATATATGATATAAATATATATTTTATAAATTATTTTCAATTTAAATTCGTGTTTTCCTATCATTAATATAATAAATATTTTTTAAATTTAAAGAAAATAAAATTGTATTGCTAATATAATTATATCATTATTATTTTTCAATTTGATGCTGAAATTTTACTTATTATATAAAAATTAAAATATATATTGAAATTTAAAAATTATATCAATAATTTCTTGTTCAATATTACTATTTTATACATAATTCTATTCTGACATTATTAATTACCCATATGTAATTTCACTATTATACTGTTATGATAAAAACGATCCTATCCTATAATAGAAAATACATCTCCTTACAAGCTTTTAATAACAAAATTAATCGAACATCTCGTCATGAAGAAATTATCAAAGCCATGAAAAAAAAGCCGTGGAAAATAAACGTTTGCATTAACAGAAGACAATCGAAATTTATCGTGGTTGATCTCTGCTATAACCTTACACCTCGGCCGGAATACTCTTAATCTATGGCTGATGTATTAATTGCCCACGATTGTGATTTATAATTGCGCGGAAGAGTTCTCTCGCCGCTTTATCCAAGGATCGGCTCATCACGCTCTGTGCTTTTATTAGCCGATGTAATGAAAATGCGTGACCGAAAAATTTCCAATGGATGAACGAGCGTGAAGGGAACCAGGATATCCTTTCCTAAGAAATTGGCAGGGAGAGCCCTTAAGGATCATTCGAGCATGGAGATGCGAATCCACGATGCCGTGAAGCGGGCAGGCCGATCAAAACCAGCAAAAATCGGCATATCTGCATAAACTGGCATGACAATGAACCAAGATCGTAGATGAAGATTGCACGTTTTTTCGCATAACTTTCCATCGTTCAACCGTGACCGACGCACCAGTATCGGCGACAACAGAGGAAAAAGAAGAGAAGCCATTGCGTTACGATGCCATAGACGTGGGGGCACGTAGACGAATGTTAATTCGAGTGGACGTGGCTCGATGAACAAGTAAGATAAACGTGATAAAGCTTATGAAGCTAGCATGGATCGTGAAAGTAACTCGCAAGTCTTTCGAGGACGTCCCTTGATATCTGATAAACTGATTGACTTGTAAAGAAACCTTTACTGTCGAGAGTAAAGGAGGATTAGAAATTAATAGAGATAATTTAGATTTGAGATTGAAATTAAAAAGAGAAAATTAAATTGTGGTGTATTTTTTTTTTTTTTGTTGTACATTGCGATGAAGCAAAGGATATTTGCATTTTTCTTGATTATATCCTATTTTATTTTCATACTTTCAGAGTATCAAAGTAAAATGATAAGTATTTGTCAATTCAATTTATGATATATCAATTTATCTTTATTCTTTTAAATATAAAGTTACCTAAAATTGATATTAAAATAATTATTATCGTAATTATTACTGACAAAAATTAAGGAACAAAATAGTTCTCCAAAAATTATCACTTACTTTGCTTCTTAAGATTCACAAGTCAAGCATAAAAACTGTATATTACAATAAAGTAATATCGAACGTATTATTCGTATACCAAAATTCTTAAGTAATTACTTCGTTTCTTAATTGTTCTCAGTAAATACGAAAAATATACATATAAAATGGAATAAGCAAAATATACCGATCCGAAATATATTTTTGCGTCAAACTCGGGTACGTTCCTTCGTGCGAGCGTTAAAATCAAAGCCGTACGGATAAATAATCGAAATTGCAGACATGCAAGAAGCAAAGAAAACGCTTGGGAGGCAGGGGAGGGGGCAATCGCTGGACGTAGCCGGGGGGGAGGGTTTTTTTCTCAGTTTTCGACGATGATCTCTCAACGTTGTCCCGAATTCCAAAGACAATGGGGCCCCTCCGGGGCAACCGAGGGAGGTCGAGAGCTGATCCTCGCCGTATCCTTGCACTCTCTTGCCTCTCTGCATTACATAATATCGAAACGACCTTGCGTTCCGTCGTACCACCTGCGGCAGGACTGCACACGTACACTTGGTGTACAACTTCCGCTCGGAACCCTCTCGCTCCCTCTCTCCCTCTCTCTTTTTCTCCTCCTCCATCCTCCTTCATCTCCTTTCCTTCGCCTCTCTTTCGCAACCTTTTCCACCGTCCTCTCTGGCCCGACCTTTCGGTCTCCGTTCCACGCCCGGCTCCGTGCATTCTGCCCCGTGCCTTTTTCTTCTCTTACCACTATTTTTGCTTTCGTCGGAAGAAAAAGGGGCCGGTGGATGAATAGAAGGCGCGCACAAGGCAGAGGAGCGAGCAGGAGGAGGACGCCAGCAACAGGTTTTGGCGGACAAACAGGAGACCGGGTGAGTCGTGAGTCAAGATCTACGATTCACTTTTATCCGGCTCTTTTCTTTCTCTTTCTCTCTCTTTCTTTCTTTCCTTTTATTTTATCTTTCTTCCTTTCTCTCTCTCCCCTACAACCTCGCTGTTCAACGTGGCGCGAATCAAAACACTCTCGATCCAGACTTGCCGACGATTATACGGGGGAGAGGGGAGGGGGAGGAAACGAAAGCTAAAAGCGAATTGGAGACGAAGGGGATGCAGTTCGAAATCGAGATAATCGGAACGTTGTTGTTGCGTCGCAGTTTAATGTACTTATCATTATTCACTTATGAGTATTAGTGCACACGTGTTAATGTATTCACGGATGTGTAATATACTTGGGAACCCGATTCTAAGTCAAGAAGTCGAGAAAGCAAACATCAATTATTGGACAAACATAAAAATCTATACTCCCATCCTTTTCTAATGTTAATATATGAATATAATAACTAAAACGTATAAAATAAAAAATTAATAACACAAGTTATTCTTTAGTTTCTTATGCGTTTAATAGATAATTTTAATTAATATTGATAATAGTGATTGAAATAACAATTATAGATTTAGAATAATTTAATGCCAAAAAACTTTACAAAAAAAAGTTCTATAAATTTCAAATATAATTTTCTTAATTTTCTTATTATATATTAGATTATTAATTTTATCGTGTTATAGTGTTTTATTATATATCATCATTCTCTATTATTCTACTATTTAATTTTATTAAATTCTATAATTTTCTAATTAAATTACATTGTACCAAAAATATTGGTACTTTTGAGCAATAATGTATATAAAATTGAAGCAATTGAAGAAAATCTATAAGTTTTAAATACAAGAAACATAATTAATCAACGATACACATTATTGCACTACCGATATTATCTTTGATTTATGTTTAGAAAGTTGCTTTCAACGCAACGAATCGAGATTTATTGCAACTAAAGTTGATTTTCATACGACACTGTTACCTTATCAAGATTCATAGTTTCGTTACGGTTTATGTAACGATACGCACATATAAACTATAGAAAAAAACATTGACATATAAAAAAATATCGATATTAAACTATATTATTTTTTGTGAGCTAAATCCACATTTATCAAAGTCTGAATGAAAAGATATAATTCAATCGATGTATCTATATTTATAAAATGAATGATAACATATAAAATCTGTAAAATATAAAATATTTGTAAAACATAAAATATTAAATTTAAATATTTAAATCATGTTCTGTATGCTTCAAAGAATTATTGCAAATTTCAACGATGATATTTATAATTTCTCACATCCTAAAATATTTTTTTTATAAAATCGCAATTTATTCCATTTTTTCAAAAAAAATTTATGTTGTGTTTTTAATGAGATAAAACAATAATATCTGCGTAATAAATCTTAATATGTATAACATAGAATTTACTTCTTTATCAGTTTTAAAAACTTCTAAACTTCATTCTTATAATAAGCAAATATTAAAAATTCGAAAAAGTTTCTAAGTAAGAGTATAAATAAGATTAAATTATCATAATTATAACTTATAGAGAAAAATTAAATAAAACTATTATCAATTAATCAAACTAATAATGTATTATGTTCGTTATATTCTTCTGAGCTGACGTTGAAGATCAATTATTATATTACATCTAAAATTATTATCACATCAAAGAATTATCACGTTTAAAAATGACTAACAAAAAAAAAATTAAATAATAAAATCATTAAAAATAAAGATCATATAAATTAACATTAATCAAGTTTTTTTGAAAAAAGAATTGTCTTAAATATTAATTACGATATCATTGATTATAAACAATTAAAAATTTTTAAAAACTAGAAATTTGAAACAATATAATACCTAATATATAAGAGTTCAATTCTGTTTCTAATTGCATCGATATATAAAATCTTTTTAATTTCCAACGCGAACCCTATTATACTTCTCAAAGAGAAATCGTAGAAAGCTCTTCCAATAGAAGATTTTATGGAAGCACCACGAGGCCTCATTCTCTGCGCGTTGGATTATTTATTGCGTCATTAATCAATCAGGTTTTTCCTCGCGGTACTGTAAAGGGCAAGAAAATGCAATATGGAAATGAATGTAAATCGTAAAAGGCACTACCGTGGATGTTCACGCTGTAACCGTGAAATGGCTCGCAACAGCCGGTCTACGTGAAAGTCCATAAAATGAAATTGTTGCAGTTTCCGAATGCACTTTAAGGTTGCCTTCACGAGGCAGCGAATTGTAACGCGTTGCATCGATTGCGTTTCAGTTGCAATTGTTTAACGATCGGCGTTACGAGTCGGCTTAACTTTACAGTTCCAAGTTAAATTGTAAGGTTATTGCATTATTTATAAGTGACAGAATGCGACTAAATAAAGAAAATTGAACGAATAATAAAATTAAATGTTTGAAAAAATAGATAAATAAAAAGAAAAAGGAACATCACCAAAATATAACACAGAACAATTTTAAGATTAATAACTATTTTTCAAACAAATAGACAACATAGATAGATTATCTGAAAAAATTATAAAGCAAGATATGTTTACACAAAAAAAAAAAAAAATTATACTTATTGTTATCAAAATGATATTTATCAAAATGAAGATGAAATTCGATAAAAATAAAACGAAATGAAATGAATCATAGAAGAAAATGGAAATAAAAATCAATGTTATATTTGGATTATTAATTCACGAACAGTATCATTCATAATTCTACGAAAAAAATGAGATTAAATTTTCTTAAATATTTAACTGCTCATTGCATCTATATATTGACGTGAACAACACAAAATTATCAAAGCTTCAAAAGAATATTTCCCATAATTCCAAAGATACAATAATACAGAAAGATTGAATTTCAAGATTTCAAATTTTAATTTTCAACTTAAAAATTCATAATAAATAAATATCTTTTTTCTCTTCTCTCCGAAAAGAGTCAATAGTAAAAAGTGTTCGTTGCATCGGAAAGCACTTAAATAAACGAACCTGCCAAGATTTCATTCGGTCAGATAGGACACGAATCCACCTACACCTGTTAATGGCACTTTCATAGCATGGGACAATTTTATACTTTATCGTATGCTCGTGGTTTAGTGGCAATCGCCATTCGAGGGCTTTACAATGTCTGGTTTGCGAACTCTCGGAAGCGAACATGCGGATTCACCCCTCGTCATCCGTCTCTCTTCCATCTTCCTTCTCCTACATTTTCACCCCCGTTGTACGACCGAGAGTGTGTTTCTAGTTTACGATGTAGGTCATACAGATTCAACGAAGAGAAACCGCAGAAATAGGTACAGTTACAGTTAAAAATATTTGATACAATGTGAAATAATACACTGCAACATTGATTAATTTATCGAAGAATTTAAATTATTTTTCTCACATAATTAAATTAACGATTTATCGAGAAATTCAAAGTGTTTTATTATATTTGGAAAAACTATCCATTTAAGCATTAGAGTTTGTAATTTATTAATTAATTAATTGATTATTTTATATTTATAAATGTATAAAGTATGTGATATTTTTGATGAATCTAAAATTTTTCATGAGAAACCAGCTTATCAAATACGTTTCAAAATGTAAAACGAAATATGCGCGAATATATTATATAATTTTATATTCAAGATAAACTGTAATAATCACCGTATGAAATTATTAAGTCGTACATCATATTTCCGTCTTCAATTATATGATTAAATCTTCGTATTCGCGTGAAATTATACCATTTCTCTTCGAAATGAAACAAAACTAAAAAAAACTACATCGTATCTCAAATCAATTTTCTTTTTTCTGCATTACAAATATTCGTAAAACATATATATTTATTATCCGTATAATTACTTCGATATACGATGATAGAGATCATTTTACGAGAAAAAAGTATTCGAAAGAGAATCATTATCCATTATTCAAAAACAGATTACAAGACGGGGAGTTTGGAGATCGTCACAGATAAATTTACCATAATTTGCCAAGAAAGATAAAGTTTAGAGGTAAATTTAGCAGATACGCGTCAAGGTATACAGAGACGAGAGAAAACAACATTCTCTCGCTCTGTCTATGTTTCCTTTCTCCCTCGATCCACCCCCACAAGAGTGGAGCAACACGCCATCTCCCTTCCTTAAGCTCAGAGAGCGTGCAATAGAGCATACGATGCGTCTAGACAAAATAATGATTTGGATTTCAATACATTTGCATTCATTACCCAGGGACACCTCTTCTGTCGTACCCTCTCCCTCTCTGCTGCTCCCGTTTTCGTCTCTGCAAAGATCCCCTCTACTATTCCGTTTCATGTCTCGCAGAGTTACGCTCGTTATCATACGAATGCTCTGGTCGTGCCGTCGGCGCTCGTTTCGTTGCTGTCGAAATGCGATGCGGCCGGACGAGTAAGCAGCACCACCAGAACCAGCTTGCTGTCTGGCTTTTGCAAACATATGTATCGCGTCCATGGATAGACACGTATATATGCATACGTGTGTATCGGCAAAGTATCGGATGGATCAGAGGGTGATCATGGCGATTCGATAGTGTGAGAGGCAGAGAAGAGGAACGGAGAAAGCGTACAAGGGGATGAGCAACGATAATACTAGCAGGAATTTGTAGTTTTTAACGCTTTGCCTAAAAAAAGGCAAACGAAATCGGATTGCGAATTTTCAGCGGCGCGGATCAATGGAAATGTTCGATTTAGATGGACAAAAGTAATTATAATCGATTATAATTATCGAAAAAAAACTATTATAGCACTTTGTGCAAATATGTTATAAATAGATGTAAGACGAATGCGAATATTATTAGTTATATTATTACTATATATTAGAATATGAATTCCATTTATACTTTTGATGTTTTATAATATGTTTTGATTCAGTAAATGATTCTTTTTTAATTTTATCGTAGATACATCATTCGAAAATATATTTAAAATTTATACATCATAGTTTAAAAGAAATATTTTTTTCGCTTATTATAAATCTTGGAGAAATACTTGCAAACATTTATTGGTCATTGGAAAAATTAAAAATTATATAATTTATTATAAAACTTGAAGAATTTTAAACGTCAAAGTGATCATAAAACATAGATTTTTTTTCTTTTCTCATTTTATTCATGCAATTTATTGATGTTTTTAATGGATTTTTATTTTATTTATAAAGTTTAAAAAATATTTCTATTTTGCAAGTTTTATGACTGAAAAAATTGCTTAAAAATTAAAAAAATATATATTTTTTTGATATTTTCTCTTTAAATTTTGCTTTTTAAAGTTGCAAGTTAAAATTGTGATCAAGAAGATTATGAATCAAGAAAGCTAATAATTTATACATACTATTTGAACGTCTTAAGCCGATAGATTTTTTTGCAATAAACTTGAAATAACTTTACAGTAAAAATCAAGTGACTTTTACATAATAAACGATATAAAGAATATCAAACAAATTATTATTGTAACTATGATATTTTTTAAACTCTCATAAACACTTTAAAGTATATTATTTATTTAGATTTAAATATAGATAGTTCTACGTCTTTGCCAATAATATTTTTTTTTATAATAATATATACATATTATTATAGGAAAGATAATTAAATATTTAATTTATTTTATATTTTTATTTATTTATTTTTTAATATATTTTGTTTTCAAAAAGAATTGACCGCAATGATGATGTTCAGATAATGAGTGATCATGCACTTTATATTTCTATTCATCTTTTGCTTTGGTTACACGTGTAACATCGATACCATGAACTTAGTAGTCCGATAAAACGTAAAACGAAGAGCACGCACGTCCCGTGCACGCAATTGCGGATTAATATCATCGGAATCAGATATAATAATATCAAGCAAAAAGAATATTTTCTATCGATATGTCATTTACATACTATCACTATTAGATTTTATCGTTTATTATTAGATAGATTCCAAAAAAAATTTCCAAAAAATGATGAAGATATTTGGAACAAACTTTCGGACTAGAAATATTCATCTTTAAATTAATGGTTCGTTTCATTCATTTTTATTTATTGTCATCTGGATCGATGATATTTATGCATTTAAAAAAATTTGAAAACAGAATTTTGAATATGCATATAATATAAAAGAATATATAATTTAAATAAAATCGCTATGATATTATTAAGTGAAACATATCTCTACTTAATTTAAATAAATATTCGCAATCTTGTTATATCAAATAAGAATTTATAATACAATAACTTAAATAAGAGTAATAGTTTTTTTTTTTGAAAAAGAAATGTCTTTCGTTTTCTATTAAAAAATGATTTATGCTAAGATTCATATTCATAAAATAAAGATAACAAATAGAAATCGATAGATTCTATTTATTTATTGAATTTATGAATTTATGAAATAAAATTGTGAAGAATTAAAAAAAATCAAATATTTTATCATTTTTAAATATCCTACATTATAAAGATTATTAAATATTTTAAATTAAGACGAAATTCTTTTTGTATACATTATAATATAATATATTATAATATATATAATAATAATAACTCGACAAAGTAATAGAATTGTTTAATTATTTTAATAATCATATCATTAATCAATACCATAAATTATTCTATTATTTTAAGCTTTATAGTAATTTTATATAAATCAGCTATTAAAATAAATAAAAAAAATATTATAAAAAAAACAGGACTTACCGGTTCAATCGGACCATCTCTTTCTTTTCCTAATGATTGTCCCTCAGACCAGCCCATTTTTGATAGAAGTTTAAATCCTCTGTTGTCTTTTGCGATAGAACTATAAATGAAATCATAATATAGAAATTAAATACTGCAAAAAATATAAAAAAAATTATAAAAATATAATAAAAAAATAATAATAATAATAATAAAAATTATATATCAAAATAATATAATTTATGTAAAAATATAAAAAAAAAATTAAAAAAATAAAAAAATTTAAAAAAGGATCGAAAAAAACGAAAAAAGTTATTGTTTAATAGTACATAGTACATTATTTAAAGAAAGAAAAAATTTATAAAATGTTTAAATTTTTAAATAATTATAAATATGTTTAAGAATTAAATTAAGAATTTTCATATGATAATTTTTTAAATTTAAATTTTACAACAACAAATAAATCACTTACATGTCCATTGAACTTTGTTGTGTTTTAGCATGATGATTTAAAGAACCCACACATTTTCTACGACTCTGCGCTCGATCTTGATATCCTGATGCTACCTGACTAGCAGTTGCAACATTATCTTTTTCTACACCAAACTTATGTTTCAGCCGTCGTAATTCTTGTTTATGTTGTTGTTTTTTAGAAGATTTATTTTCTTCTGCATTATTATTTTGTTGAACAAGTCCTGGCTCACAATGACCACAAGTTTCATTTCCATTGTGAATGTGACACAATAATTTTGTAGTTCCAACTTGCACAATTGAACCATGCGAAACTTCATGAGGATCAGATTCTTGTTTAGCCACAGATAACCTTTTACCATTTAAAAATGTACCATTTCTTGATCCCAAATCAGTAATTTCATATATTTTTTTATCTTCATTATATAAAAAACGGGCATGTTGCTAAAATATTAATTATTTTGTGTATATCATATCATATCATTATATACAAGCAAATTTTTTTATTTTTAATATAAGGATGTTTAAAACTTACTTTACTAATATTTATATCAGGAATAACTACAGAATGATCACCTTCTCGACCAATTGAACCACCAGTGTATGCAACAAGAAAAAGGCTTCCAACTTTTAGTTTTGGTAAAGTGGTTTCCTTAACTATGATTCTCATGCACGGTGGATATGTTTTTGCTAAATCTGAAATAAAAGTGAATTGACGAAAAATTAATCAATATATTTCAAGTTTAACATATGTTATATTATATGCAAACGCTTATTTATAGTATTAATAATTATATTAATTGTTATATTTGTAATACTATATGTATATTATTATATTATACATATATATTATTAAAATATAACGAAAAAATATCATTCAATTAAAAAAAGAAGTATTAAAAATAATCACTTAATATTTTATGTAATATTGAATCAATAAAAATTTTTTTTTTTTTTGCCAAATAATGTTGTAGGAAAACAAATTAAAAATAAACCTTGATCTTCTTCATGGTCACTGTCACTACTAGTACATAATTCTGGAGTAATGTCATTAGAACTGCTGTCACTATCATTGCTTGAACATTCACCCTCCTCGAGTTCATCTTCTGATTGTCCTCTCTTTCGCAAGTTTACGTTTTTTCCCCTCATCCTACAAGAGAGACATGTGTGCATATTAAGAGCATAGGATAATTACCTAGTGCTTGACGCCTGTATTTTTCAATTGATATGTTTGAAAGGCCATTTATTAATTCATGTATGTCATCCAAAACCTGAAAAATTAAAAATTTTCGTCTGCAAATGATTTTTTTCTTTTTCTTTTTTAAATTTAATTGCATTATATATAATAGTTTAAGTACCTTAATTGCCTTTCTAGTTTTTTGCTCCTTCTTGCCTTGCACACGTGCAGCTGCTTCATTCCCAGTTACTAGAGCTTGACTATGGAACTGATATGTTCCACTAGTTTCATCATAATAATAATATGTGCCTGTATTACCATCATAATATAAACCTTGTTTCTAAAACAATTTTTTTTTATATAATTTTTATATAAAAATTAGCAATGAAAATTTAATAATTATTATATAAATGCTTACTGCATCATAATAATATCCACTATTATAATCATAATATAAACCAGAAGTTTCTTCATAAACAAAACCAGTTTGCAATAAAGCAGATTCAGCTGCTTCTTTAACCTGTTGTATAATATCAGTTGAAGTTTTATCATTATTAATATTCCAATCTTGTGAAAGATATGATTCTTTTTCATATTCCAAAGGATTTGTTTGAGTTCCATAGTCAACTAAATTTTTTTTCTGCAATAATTTCTGACTCTCCTGAAATAAAAGTATAAATTATTTCCTATAAAATAAATATAAATTATTTCTTATACAAAAGTATAAACAAAAAATAATATATGAATAAAAAGAAAAATTTAAAATAATAAATTTAAAAACATAATTCTTACATATTCATTGAGTTTATTTCGTAACTTGGCAATTTTTTTATTTCGTTTTTTAATATGATCACGCATTCTTTGAATAAATCTTAAAACATGAGGATAATTACATAGTTCGTCTTGAAAATCCAATTCAAAATCTGATTTTATTTCTCCTTCATCACTTTCACTAGATATATTATTTTCTATCATTTTATTATTTTATCTGTAGAAACTAATAAAATAATGAAATATTTGAAATTAGTTCTTTATATAATCATGTAGAATATAATTATATATTTTATTTAATATTTATATTTTAAACTTTCCATAAAATTCTTAATTATAATTTATTGAAAAATTTTATTCATTTTTATTTATTTTTTTTAATAAAACATATGAATAATAAACTACATACAAAAATATTTTAATATTCAAACAAATTAGATTTGATTTATTAAAAAAATGATTTATATAAAAAAAATTTTAGTCCAAATTATGTTTTATTCCAAATTACGTTCTTATTCATAAATAAAATAGAACAATGTTATTATATTTTAATTATATGTATAAAAATAAGAATAATACAAATCATAAACTTATAAATAAAATTTATGCATGTATATATATATATATATATATATATATATATATATATATATAATATTTCTATTTCACATCAAGCTACTTGCTTTAATTTCTTACTATGTAAAAAATCAAAAAAAGAACTACTGAATTACGAAATGAATTAAATATATATTGTAATTTTCACAAATTACGATATCTTTTTCTTTTAATTTCAATTATTTTATAATGTATATATATTTAACGAATAAATGTATCTATAACAACAAACTTACGATTACGTAGAATTAGTTTGGTTATATCAACAAAAATTAATTCATAATTTCATTTATTTAAAACACTAATGTAATTCTCTACCTTTTATATCGCTTTAAATTATGTATTCTTTTCTTTATGAAGACAAATTTAAGAAATTACTTCAAAGAAAATATATCTATTAACATAAGTAAAGACACAAAACTATACATATATATAACAAATAAGTGAAGTTTTCCACTATGACTATGATCATTCTGCCATCTGGAAACAGCTGTTTGTTAACACCCCTAAGCATCATGGCCGCTCCCAGTCCAATGGAGCCGTCGAAAATGTCATTAGTCGGTTAAAACACGATCAAATAGTGCCTAAATATTATTCGTTTTCGCGTAACACATAAATATTGTATACGCGATTCAAATCTATTTTGTGTTTTTTGTGTTTGTCATTTTGAAAATGATTTTCGTGTGATTTCTTCTTAATTCGTATGCGAATGTCCCTCCTACGCTATATATCTTTTATAAACAATAACCAGTGTTTTGTTAAAACATTATTTAAAATAATACTCACATTGCATTATCAGGACATGTTACAATGATGCCGATAAAGGATAATCAGGATGTGGCATGTTTTCTGGTCACCAAACACTCATGGAAAGGAAAGTAAGTGCGTGTTTTTTAATTCCTGTTGCTTTGTCAAATGTTTTCGTATACATATAAATAATAATGAACAATTGACAATACAATATATAAATACAATTTAATGTATTATAAATTCATTATAGAAAAAAAGAATTCTAATTCTGTACATATGTACATATTTTATATGCATTTCAAATGTAACAATAGATTAATATAAATGATTTATGATATAATAATATAAAAACAATTAAATCAAAATTATTTACACTTTTTTTATGTAATTATTAATTATTTAATAGTGGAATATTAATATTATGAATGTTATAAATCAATAAAATAATATGATATATTTTTAACATATTGTATATGTTATTATATCTAATACTATTAACTAGTTATAATTGAATATATTGAAATTAAATAATTTTTATAATTATTTTTAATATATCTTTTTTATAATTTTATTATATAACATTTCTATATAATATTTCAATTTTATTATATATTTTTATATATTTTAAATAAATATTAATATTGTTATATAATAATAATATTCATTAAAAAAATTATTTTATTTTTATCTAGATATAAGCGTATCTTCTCAATTGGATCTATGGGCATAACAACATATAATCCAACTACATTAGAAGTCACAAACAAATGGGAATATTCAGATTTTATAAGTGTACAACCAACAAACAGAAATCAATTAGGTTTGCATGAATTTAGTATAACAATGCGCAAAGAACGTAAAGTTGACAATATGAAATTTAGTTCAGAATATAGAGCACATTTATTAACTGAAGCTCTCAAATATAGAAATCAATTTGCTGAAAAACCGAAAGAAATTTTGGTGAGTTATATATTTTTTAATATAATATATTCAAGAAATAACATTATTAAAGTTTAATCAAATTTCTTATCAACTTAGCCATATGGTTAGTATACAATAGCCTATAATGTATTAATAGTATTTGTTACCAGTTATCTGCATAACTAACACATATTATTTTTATAATATTATGCTATCATATATAATTTCCATTAATTCAATGTTTTTATCAAATTTTATATATATTACATATTTAATATTCTTTAGATTAATAACTAAATAAAATTAAAAATATTCATATAATAAATAAATTATTATTTTATATTTTATATATTATTACATTTTAAATATATATTTATATATGTATAAATATTATATATAATATAATATTTATATATGTTTAATATTATATATTTATTAAATTATATATATATTAAAATATCTTTATTGTCTCTAGAGATATCAAGCTTATAAACATCATTGGTCTGACACAAGATTGCCTGTTGTATTAGAAGTGACACCATATAGTCTTGATCAATTAGATCCAGCAACCAATATGGTATTAGCCAGTTATTGTTATAAAGATTTTGAAGGAATTCTTACAATAAAAGATTATCCTAATGGCTTTGTAATTGTTTGTGGTGGATTTGGACGTTTACATCTTTTTGCTTCTCAACACATGGAAGAAATTAAAAAAAAACTGCTGGAATCAGCTATGAACAACTTAGGTATCAGCATAAAAGTTTTGAAAGAACCAATCAAATTAGATGATTTTATTGCTCAGAGATTGGGTAAATTTAGTGGTGATGAACATATAACAAGTGTATCAGAATTTACTGTTCACAAATATTCACCTAGACATATAGATCCTCAAAGAAGAACTCTTTGTCTCTCTGATACTTGTTTATTAGAAAGAGATCCTCAGACATACAATATTTGTACTCTTAGACCTTTATCAGATATTTTCGCATTGATTCGTGATAATGAAAATCCACAATTGTTTACTATTCAATATCTTAATGGTCAAATGCGCAGTTATACTGCAACAGATAGAGATTCTTTATTAGCTTCTTTATTGGATGGAGTTAGAGCATCTGGTAATAGAGATGTTCATGTCAGAATGTATGCAATACCTAGAGGGAAAAGACTTGGACCTCTTAATTTACCTGTTGATGAAGAAGTTGAAACAACTCATGTTAAGTTTCTTCAGCAACCACCAAATGGACGTAGTTTTGCTGAAATTTTGGAAAGATTTAATGCCAACATTCCTTACAGTGGTCTTAATTACTCTATTACACAAGATGTAAGACATATTTGATATATTTAATATTATATATACAGGTGTTGATATATTTAACATCTTTAAAGGATCTAGAGGCCAAAACAAATACAAAAATTTCGGTTGGAATTTTATTTATTAAGTTATAAGTTATAATATTAGATAAAATTACGCAAAGACAGTAGTCTAACGGTAGTACGATACGATGAAAATAAAAGTATTTCACTTTATCTCTTATCTTATTTTATCTAATATTAATATAAATTTCAATCATACTAAATAAATACCTTAATAAATACAATTTCAACCGAAGTTTTTATAAAAATTTTTGTGCTTGTTTTAAACTCTAGAATCTCACAAAAGTATACAAATATATTAATATCCTATATGTAATATTAAATTTCTGTATGTGTCATATTATTAAATAAATGTTATAAAATAAGCATGATGCAGTGCATTAAAGCGGTGATGGCCTATTAAATTTAAGTTAAATGAGAAGAAATAATAAATTATAGTTGTCTATACAAACTGGAATAAATTCAATAAATATATATATAAAGAAATTAGTTTTAATAATTTTTATTGCTTGTTTTATTTTATTATATCTATTTTTTGCATATTATTAAATTTTCATGATACAACTAAGAGTTATTAAATTTAAATATAAGTTATATTTAACAATATTAAATTAACAAATAGATTGTATAGTAAGCTGAACAGATATTTTTTTTGTCCAGGATGTTGTACCGCTTGAATGGACTGTAACAACATTACAACTTCGAATTTACCATATGATGAATAACTACTTACAGGGTCTTTTTACTGAAAATAAAGATAAAATTATTCTTGGTGCTCTAAATGCATTGGTTAATAAAGATTTAGAAACAAATAGTGAAATAGAAGCACAATTTCATGCTTTAAGAAGATTGGTAGCTAGTAAAATTGGTTTTACTGCATTTACAACTCTTCTTGGATTTAGAGAAGCTATTGGACATAAGGTTGTAAAAGCTTTGAAAAGACAAGATTATGGTGTAACACAAGCTGCTATAGATTGCATTTGTGCTCTCATGCAACCAATGCATGATGATTGTGATTTAAGACAAGAGCAATTAAATAAAAGTAGTCTTCTTAGTAGTAATAAATTTTTGGAAAATTTACTTGATATGTGGGTTAATCATATAGTAAGTGTAAAAATAAAAAATATTTTGATTTTTCTTAACAATAATTATTTTTCTATGTAAAATGATAACATTATTTTTATAAATATTTCAGAATCATGGTACAGGTGCTCTGGTAGTTTCTGCCATGCTTGATCTTTTAACTTTTGCTTTATGTGTGCCATATAGTGAAACAACTGATGGCAAACATTTCGATAATCTTCTAGAAATGGTTGCTGCAAGAGGAAGATCACTTTTTAAACTATTCCAACATCCATCATTAGCTATTGTTAAAGGCGCTGGATTAATAATGAGAGCGATTATCGAAGAAGGTGCACCGGAAGTTGCTGCAAAAATGCAAGAACTTGCCCTTGCTGAAGGAGCATTACCAAGACATCTATTAAATAGTCTTTTTACTATTGGTACTGATGGTAGACTGCTAACACATAGACAATTGTGTAGACATCTTGTAGGACTTTGGGTTACAGGACATCCTACAGCTATGGGATTGTTAAAAAGAATTATGGTAAATTAGTATTATTGATTGAGCTTATAATATCATTTTCATTTAATTACAAAAATGAAAGTATCTAAGTTTGTATTCATTGTATATTTATACAGCCTGTTGGTTTATTAAATTACTTAGACTCCGATGAAAAAGTGCCAGATTCATTTCTTGAGAAAGAACGATTAAACAATCGCGACAATTTAAAAATAGCTATAGATCATGCATCGAAAAATAAAAAAAGTCCGCAATGGATTGCGATCGAACGGCAAATGCGTGTAGTTGAAAAACATGTAGAACATGCTCTTCAACATTGGGGTGCTAGGATTGGAATCGAACGCAAAGAGAAAATCAAAGAACGTCCGATAGTATTAAGAAAACGTAGAGAAAGAATTAAATCGGAAGCAAATTGGAATTTGTTTTATTATAAATTCAATCAAGATCATTCACTGCCAAACTTAATTTGGAATCATAAAACACGCGAAGAATTAAGAACTGCACTTGAGAATGAAATACGCGCATTCAGTTCTGATAAAGATTTGGCAGGAGGAACTCTAATTGCTTGGAATCATAGAGAATTTGAAGTACAGTACCAGTGCCTGTCAGATGAAGTGAAAATCGGTGATTATTACTTGAGACTTTTGTTGGAAAAAGACAGCCCCGACAGTCCAATAAGAAAATCGTATGTACAATACAATTTTAAGATTTTAATTATTTTTATTTGCAGTTCAGAAAAAAAGGATTAAATTATTATTTATATTTATATTTATTTAAAATTTTTTATACATATATGTTATACATATTAAATAAGTAAATAAATAAATATAATAATAAATTATTATTTTTATCATAGGTATGAATTTTTTAACGATTTATACCATAGATTCATACTAACAACAAAAGTTGAAATGAAGTGCCTTTGCTTGCAAGCAATGACTATAGTATATGAGCGATACTATGAAGATATTGGTCCATTTTCAGATACAAAATATATAGTAGGAATGCTGGAACGTTGTACAGATAGAATGGAACGTGATAGATTAGTCATGTTCATAAATAAACTTATATTACACAGAAGAAATGTAAAAGATATAATGGATCAAAATGGAGTACGCACATTAGTGGATCTTTTAACTTTGGCTCATTTACATACATCTAGAGCAGTTGTACCTACACAAACTAATGTAATAGAAGCAGGACCACAACAACAACAAATTATGGAAAAAGAATGGTATTATAACGATGGAGATCAGCGTAAAGGTCCTATAAGTTTAAAAGAATTAAAAGAATTATATTTAACAAATCAAATTATATATAAAACAAAAGTTTGGGCACAAGGATTAGATGGATGGCGTATGATTTCACAAGTACCACAATTAAAATGGACATTAGTTGCAAAAGGAACACCAGTAATAAATGAAAGTGAATTAGCAACATTGATTCTAAATATTTTAATCAAAATGTGCGAATATTTTCCAAGTAGAGATGTCGATGACGCGGTAATCAGGCCTCTACCGCGTATGAAACGGTTATTATCTGATCTTCAGTGCCTACCTCATATTGTTCAACTTTTATTAACGTTTGACCCGGTTTTAGTTGAGAAAGTAGCTACTTTGTTATGTGAAATAATGCGAGATAACGCAGATGTCTCAAAAATTTATCTTACTGGAGTCTTCTACTTCATATTAATGTACACTGGTTCAAACGTTTTACCGATAGCGAGATTTTTGCAATTGACTCACACAAAACAAGCTTTTAGAAATGATGATGTAAGTAAAGTTTTTATTTTTGTTCATTATAAACAAATCATATGTCATATAACATTTTATTATATATAACATTTAACATAATATCATAGAATGCATCATCAGACATCATGCAACGAAGTATTCTTGGACAACTTTTACCAGATGCAATGGTTAGCTATTTGGAAAATCATGGTGCGGAAAAGTTTGCGCAAATATTTCTTGGTGATTATGATACACCAGAAGCAATATGGAATGCGGAAATGAGAAGAATGCTTATAGAAAAAATAGCGACTCATATTGCAGATTTTTCACCGAAATTAAGAAGCCATACTATGGCTAGATATCAATACATCGCTATACCCGCTATAAGATATCCACAATTAGAGAAGGAATTATTCTGTCAAATATTCTATCTGAGACATCTTTGTGATACTGTAAGATTTCCACAATGGCCTATTCCTGAACCTGTAAGTTACAAAAAATAATTATGAAATAATTTTCATCAATTTTCATCTTAGTACATTTAATATAGTAATATGTAATATTTAGGTACGTTTATTAAAAGATGTATTAGATGCATGGAAAAAAGAAGTAGAAAAAAAACCGCCATTGATGACAGTAGATGAAGCTTATAAAGTCCTTCAATTAAATAGTGGAAAACAACATAATGAAGCTGAAGTCAGAAAGTCATATTATAAACTTGCACAAATGTATCATCCTGATAAAAATCCACAAGGCCGAGTAAGTTGAATTTAAATCTTATAAAATACTAATATATTAAATTTTTCATAGAAATATTTTTGTTCATAGGATAAATTCGAGGCTGTTAATCAGGCATATGAATTTTTATGTAGTCGAAGTTGTTGGTCAACTGATGGTCCAAATCCTGATAACATAGTGCTTATTTTAAGAACACAGAGCATTCTTTTCCATAGATATTCCGATGAACTTAGACCATATAAGTATGCTGGTTATCCGCAATTAATCAAAACAATCAAATTAGAAACAGACGATGAACAATTATTTTCGAAGTCTGCACCACTATTGGCTGCTGCTAGCGAACTTGCATATCATACAGTACATTGTTCTGCATTGAATGCGGAAGAGCTTCGTAGAGAAGGAGGATTAGATGTTTTATTAGAAGCTTATACACGATGCGTTTCTGTTCTAAATAAATCGAGTAAGTCTAATGATATAGCAGTGCAAGTATGCATGCATATCACTAGATGTTTCTCGGTTGCTGGATCATTTAGAGGTTGCAAAGACAGAATTATTGAATTACCACAATTAGTTAAAGATCTCTGTAGAATATTACATTTCAAGGTTAGTGAAATACACAACTTATAATTTTATTTAATTAATATATTCTATTACATTTTTAATATTTTTTTAAATAAAATTATCAATCATAAAGAATGCATAAAATCCAAAGTTATTTAAAATTACTAACAATTTAAAATAATAATATTGTAATATATAATATTTCCTTACAGCATTTAACAAAATTATGTTCAGTGGCCACAGAATGTGTTTCTTCTCTTGCTTCAGACAGTGTGTTACAAATGCAATTGCTACAATCTGGTGCACTGTGGCATTTATTATTATTTATGTTTAATTACGATTATACGTTAGAAGAAGGTGGTGTTGAACGAAATCAAGATGAAAATCGTCAGGAAGTAGCAAATAATTTGGCGAAACTAGCAGTTCGAGCGTGTGCCAGATTAGGTGGTTACATGATAGGAGAAAATGAAACACCTGTTAATCCTGTCACTGTTGCTGCATTAGAAATTTTATTAACGCCTTATTTAGCTCGTCAACTCGCAAATGATAAACCAGAAGAAATATTAAAAATTCTGAATTCAAATTGTTTAAATCCATATTTAATTTGGGATAATGGAACAAGAGCAGAATTGAATGAATACTTGGAAAATAAACGACAAGAAAGATTAAACGGCAATGATAATTTTGAACATGATTTTAGTGATTTTAAATATAGCGTCCATGCTGGTGAACTTATTATTGGAGAAATATTTGTAAAAGTATATAATGAACAACCCAACTTTCCTATAGAGGTAATTTAATGTTGCATAATATTTTTTTATACAAAATTAAATTAGTAATTTAAAAATTAAATAAATTTTTTGCAGAATCCCAAGAGTTTTACAATTAATTTACTTGATTTTTTATCTGAATCATCAAATTATTTAGTATCGATGAATAACATAGCATTAGCTAAGAAAGATCAAGAGAAATTGGAACATATTGTTATGTCTTTAGAAGCATTAAGAAATGTAATTAAAAATAATCCAGGAATTGAATTACAATGTATAGGACATTTCAAATTATTATTTGAACTTTTAAGTTGCAATAATTTCAAGTTGATTCAAAAAAGTGCACTCGAAGTTATTAGTAATGTTACAAAGAATCAAGAATGTGTAGATGATATTGCGGCAAATGAAGTTATAGTACATTTATTATTAGCTTTAAATACTCTAAAAGAATATCAATTACTTATATTAGAAACTTTATATGCCCTAATGAGTTCTACAAAAATTGTAAAAGATGCATTATCTAAAGGTAAAAACATTCAATTATTAAAGATCTTATATTATATCTTTATTTCACGTTAATTTTAATAAAAATTCCATAAAATGAAAATTATGGAATTTTTAGGAGCTGTAGTATACGTTCTTGATCTATTTTGTAATTCAAGTAATACTCAAATACGTGAAGCAGCAGCAGAACTACTTGGCAAAATGTCATCTGATAAATTAGCTGGACCAAAAGTAAAATTAGATTTGTCTAAATTTTTGCCTAGATTATTTAGTGAAGCTATTAGAGATGCTCCAAAACAGTGTGTACATATGTTTGAAACAAAACATGAAAATCCTGAATTAATTTGGGATGATAACGCTAAAGCTAGAGTGTCAAGGATAGTTGGAGAATTAAAAGACGAGTATATAAATATTTCTATATATGATAATTTTCTTCTTCTTTTTTTCTTTTTTTCTTTTTTTCTTTTTTTTTTTCTTTAATTAGATCTATTTATTTTAGATATTACATGTTACAAAGACGAAATCCCAATGCAATATTAAAGTTGCCTGATACTCAAAGTAATATTGATATCGCAACAAACGAACCTGCAGTTGGAGGTGTATATCTTAGATTATTTATATCCAGTCCCGCCTGGGCTCTTAGAAAACCTAAAGAATTTTTAAGTGAACTTATGGATACTACATTAACACTTATGTCGAAAGAAAAAACCGATGTAAGTGAACAAAAAAACAAAATAAAACTAATGTTAACTATGATGTTTGAAAAAATATTGATTAATTTAATCATTCTCTGCAATAGTCAGATATGTTGGAATTAACAACACAAGCAGTAGTATGTTTACTTCAAGCACAACCAAGTTTAGCAGATCAAGTTCCATCATTAGGACATATACCAAGACTTTGTCGACAAATGGCAATGCAAAATAATCAACCATCCGTATATAAAACCGCAATATTAATACTTCATCAATTAGCAGCAAGTGAAGTGAGTTCATTAATTTTTTTTTTTTTTTTTTACATGATACATTATTTAATATCTAATATTAAATATTATATTTTTTTAGATTTGTATATCGTCTATTTGTCAAACAGAATGTATAAGTCCATTGAAACATGCTATGCAATCTAGACGAGATATGATAGCAATTGCATGTGAAACATTAAATAGACTGTTTTCAACTAATGAAGATAGACTTATAAAACAGGTAAATAAAATTTTAGATATTATTATTGACATTAAAAATTTAATTTACCATTATTAAAATATTTTGATATATTTTTCCAATATTTTAATCATTTTGAATAGGCATTAGATGCTGAAATGGTACCTTATCTGTTAAATATATTAGAGGGACGATTGGATGTAATTGAAAATCCTGCAACTGCTAAAGCTCAAATAGTCAAAGCTTTAAAAGCAATGACTAGAAGTTTGTTGTTAGGTGAAAAAGTAAATGCAATACTGGAAAAATCAAGTGTTTGGGCGGAATACAAAGATCAGCGACATGATTTATTCATTTCTAATGCAACTAATTCTGGTTATCTTACTGGTAAGATACACATAGTTATTATTTTAATTTCTATATTTAATTTTCAACATGCATAATATATTTAAATATAAATTATAATATATAGCTGGAACGCCGGTATCTGCTGGTTACTTAACAGCTGGTCCCAGTACCACTTTAAGTACCGGCCCACCTCCAGTTGACAAAGAAGATAGTTTAATTAATAGAAATGATAGTATCTGATATAGGTAGCATCTTAATTAAAAATAATAATAATAATAATAGGCAATAAGAATGCCATTTCTAGAAATTCCTATCGGTAAAACGATACCGATGTAAAGACTACATTGCCTGTGATTTTTGGCTCCTTAAAATAAGGAATTTATCAATGGAATAATGTTTTTGTTGAATTTACATTTATATTAAGATTATCATAATACAATGATACTTTTTATTATGCTATATAGGCAGATTATATAATTATGTAAGATATCATTTACAGAGATGTCAATGTGGCAAAAGATAGTATTCAATGAAAGTCTATTACAAAACAAATTTTTCTAGGAAATGTCCCTCAAACAAAATTCCCCTTCGTCGATTATAAAGATTTTTTAGACAACGTTTCATTTTGTACTTAGCAAATCTTCCAACATAACTTTTCTATGTTATTATAATAAATGGACTTACAAATTCCTAACAAATGAAGGAATAATACGTTCAATGTTTAGCGTTATTGCTATATCTAAGTGTGATTAGTATTCCTTGAAGAGATTTTTAATACTTATAAATAAATATAATATTTAGTCCAACTTGAAATGTTTAGTGTCTCATGTATCAATTAAATTTTATTGTTTCAGTTATCATCATTGCATAAAAATGTATAATCTATATTTATTAATATATCTATTCTAATCGCATTTTTCGATATAGCAAAATGTTTTAATTTTTTTTTTTACATAAATAAATTCATGATCGCTTAATATTTGTAATATAAACAGCATAAACATAAATATGCTATTTTCTTTCATATCTCAAAGGGTACAAAAGCGTTGTTATATAAACACAATTTATCATTATTTTTTCATAATCATTTCATACTTGTTTTTTTAACAAGTTTTATAAGAAAATATTATAAGCGTATATTAAACGTCTATCGAATAAATCAAACAATTTTGAATACATATAATATTATAAAAAATTGGACAAATATTTTAAAATAATATTTATTCATTATTTTGATGCAATATGTGTATATCTTTTCTTTTCTTTTTTAAAATATCAAATGTATATACAATATATATATATATATATATATATATATATATATATATATATATACATATATTGTACTTTGTTACATAGTTCGTTTTATGTACGCTTACGATCGAAAAAAAGCGCTAAAATTTCTCAGAGATACTAAAGAAGGATCTATCAAATGGAATAGATTCCATAGATAGAAAATTCCTCTTTTTCATATCAATTTCTAGTATTTTAATGAGAAATGATAATTCAATAAATATGGGCGGACATTTGTAGAACTTAGGAATATAAAATATGAAACAAAAGAAAAAAAAAACACGCTATGCGTTGTTTTTTACTTGCCATCCAATTATAATCCATCAATATTATAATACATTTTTGCTACTTTGAATCGACGAGTTGAGCGTTTACGGCATTAAATAAATAATAAAATAAACAATAAAAACATAAAAATATTAAGAAATATTAAGAAAATATAATATAATAGTTCCTCTGATAGCAAGAATATATATGTGCCTAATGGTCGCAATGTAAACATTTCTATAACAAAAGAGATAACTCAGTTCCTCTTAGATTTCAAATCTTAAATATTTCTGACATTGATAGTACGACATTTGAACAAAATTTTTTATCTCCGTACACTCGACTCGTCAATTGATTCTTTTTTTGGAGAAGTGAAAAAAAAGTGAAGTGATTAGTTAGAAAAAAAGCGATCAAGATAAAACGATCAAATTGAAAAACTTATCATGGTTATCATATGATATATAAAAATAGAATAAAAACTAATTGGCAACTATTCTTGCTATGTTATATGTAATATTGTTACTGATAATGAAGTAACTATGTAAACAAATATGAAAGAGTCTTTGTTATTTTTATGTATTTGCGCCTGAGTTCTTAAGATCGAAAATAAAATATTGTATATAAACATATATATATATATGAAAAAAGTTATACCACAGATTATTGTACGTATAATTAGAAAATAAACGATTTTGCACATGATATAATTAACAATGATCAACTATAAAGTGATAAAATTCTTTTAATTCAATTATATTTGTGAACATTATTTAATCAATCAACAAAAAAATTTTATTTTTCAGATATATTTTACTATTCCTAAGCTTCGTATATTATCATTTGTTATTGGAATGATAAAAAAATAATTTGTCTAAATTTTTAAATAAATATTAGTTATGATTATAAATAATTATTTATCTAATATATATCATAAATTTCAAGCAAGAAAATATGATATTATATTAACAATTTTGTAATTCGTATAAATATGAATATATCAATAATTAGGTTTTAATCATAATTTCATCTTATTTAGTCTTAGTTTATTTATCAAATATTCAGTGATTAAACAAATTTTTGTATTTCATAATTTTATTTATTTATTATTTTTTTTTAATAATTATTTTAAACAAACCAATTTTAATTTAACATATAATTTTATATTATAACTCAAAGATCATTTCATTTTATATGAAGATTTTAAAATTTTTAAATTCTATTATAAATTTCAATATACAGAATAATATCTATAATTATAATTTTTTATATTAAAATATTATCCAAAGAAAGTAAAATTACAAATATAAAATTTATATTTTAATGTTTTATTTAAAACGTAAATTATATGTATATTTAAAATGAAAAGAATAAAATATTAGATTGTTGCAAATAAAATATTCAAATTTTTAATAAGACTATTATGTTTATAATTTTATTGAAAATAATATTAATTAAAATTTGACTCAACAAATGCATCTATAAAAGTACAAAAGCATTATCTTTTTCTATTTAATAATTTTGTTAATTATTATAATTAATTGATTGTTATTGATAATATCTTTATTTATTTTTTATATTTGTTATACATACTTTTTAAAATTTTTATACTAATATAAACATTGTTTTTTCTCAATGCATGTTTTTTGAAAGTTTTTTTCTATTAATATTAATAATTGTTGACACATTATATAAATATATTCATTAATATATTGATAATTTTACGAAAAAAATCACATAGCAAGATTATTTTGGAAGATTATCATAAAGGGAAGAGTTCAATCTTTAAGTTTATTGTAGATTTGATTCATATTCTTTATATAAAAAAATATTAAATTATAAAAATTGAAAAATTATTAGTTTAAGAAATATTGGAATTAAATATTTTTTATCTTTTAGATATTTCATAATAGTTTCTTATTATAAATGATTTAATAATCTTTATAGAAAATAATGTATTACATTTATCAATGTATCAAAAAATAAAAAAATTCTACTAAAATTTCTATTAAAAAATAATTTGACATGCATGTAATCTTTATACATTTATCTACAAAAACATAAATAATATCAGAACTTAAAATTTTTTAAAACAGAAATAAAATATGGCATAAAATATGAGAATTAACGCCATCTTCAGAATGCCGCAAATGAAACTAATGTAGACAAAGAAAACAAATAATAGGAGAACAAATGATAGAGATAGAATAAGAATTGATTTTTAACGCCATCTTTAAAAGATTAAAAATATTAAAAAATTATGTTTTTAAAAACATTTAAGAGATGGTGCTAATCTTTAATTCTTATTCTATTTTGTTGTATTTTTGAAAAGATGTTTTTTGTACTCAAAAGATGATGCTAATGATTAATTCTTACTTTTAACTCTATTTTTTTCCTACTATTTACTTTCCTTGTCTATATTAGTTTCATTTGCAATATTTTAGAGATGGTGTTAATTCCGCAATTTTTAGCCTATCTCTGTCGTTTTCTTATTATTTGATCTTCGTCTATATTTATTAATTATTCATGCGAAAGAGATATAACATAGAAATTAATAAAAAAAATAAATAAAAATATTAAATATGAAAATAGTTTGCGCTGCCAAAAATTGTAAATATTCTTCAAGTAATAAAGATGCGACAAATATCAAATTCATTAATTTTCCAAACAGTGATATGTAAGTCATTTATTTATAAAATAAATATTATTTAAAAGTAATATTTCTACTTTATAACTAAAATATTACATTTTTGTATAAATTATATATTATTTTCTTACAGTTCAAAAATATGGGCACATCATTGTAATAGAACAGACCTTTTAATAAAATCTAACGAAGAATTACATTTAAATTATTATATATGTTCTCATCATATAGAGGATCATTTTTATATAAATAAAACAGATCCTATAATATTAAATGAAAATGCTATTCCAACATTATTTGAATCACATAATGTTGCTGAAAAAGATTCAAGAAATGTCTTTGAGAGAAATGAAATAGCTAATAATATTGTATTATCATATTGTGATATGGATGCTGAAATGGATCAATATCATAATATTAGTATTAAATTTTCAAATTTATGTAGAATATGTGAGGAACCATCTTTGGATGGCATCGAAATATTTTCACTGAAAGGAATAGATTTAAAATTAAAAGAAAAGATTAATTTACATTTACCAATCACAGTTAATTTAGAGGATTTAATGCCACAAAAATTATGCATGAATTGTTACAATAAACTAGAAGTTGCACATTCATTAGTTATAACATCCCTAAAAACAGATATGAAATTGAAAAAACTTTTGAATATGAATACAGAGGTAAATAATAATTTATTATTTAACTAAAATGTATTATAATATTAATATTAATTATTTCTATTTTACAGCTAAATTATGATCATAAATATGATGAAATAACAAAAAAATGTTCGTTAGAAATAGCTGAAGAAATATGTATTAATGAAGCGACTGAAATTACACCTATAGAATTATCTTGTAATAAAGTTAGTGAAATTACCAATCAAAAAATCTCAACTAAGTTTACTCAATTGGAAAATATTAATATACATAAAAATAATTTTGTAAATAATATCAGGAAAGAAGTGCAATATGAATTACATAAATTTGAATCACATAATGAAAAAAATAGAGAAAATGAATATACAATTACAACAAAAAATTATCTAAATAATGAAATATTAAACAATGAAATTCAATGCTTTTTTTGCAAGAATACATTTAAAACACAAGAAATATTTGAAAATCACAAAATATTATGTGATAAAGAGAAAACAATGGTACAAAAGGATAAAGGAACTAATAATAATATGAACGATAAAGAATCCTGTAATATAAATCTAATGGATTTTCAATTTATAAAGACTTGTAATATTTGCCAAGAACATTTTGAAACTGAAAAAGACTTTATTGAACATAAAGTATCATATTGTAAAATTCTTTCAAAGAATTATCAAAATCCTAGTAAAGAAAACAAAGAATCATACAATAACTATAATGATTCTTGTAATATCAAAAGTATTCCACCAATGGAAACTAATAAAAAATGTGGTCATTGTAATTTAATTTGTAATACTAAAAAGGAATTATTAAATCATATTATGGAATGTCATCAAGGTCAACTTTTATTTAAATGTATCATATGTGACAGAAGTTTTGAAAAGTGGTCTAGTTTAGATATACATGAAGCTACTCATAGAATAGATAAACCCTATTTATGTGATTTATGTGGAAAAAGTTTTAAACATTCTAACAATTTAAGAGGTCATAAAAGAATTCATTTAGATGATTCAAGAAAGAAACGACATGTTTGTGATATTTGTGGGAAAGCATATAGATCTAGGTAGCATTTTATAGTTTCTAAATATTATGTAATATATTATGTATATATTTAAATAGCATAAATTCATAATTTTTATGTTTTTTATTAAATTAATAATTCAGATTTCATTTGGGAGAACATATGAATCAACATAATGAAAATAAACCTTATTCTTGTGAAAAATGTGGTAAAGCATTTTATAAAAGAATACAACTAAGACAACATAGATTATCACACGGATCAAATAAACATATTTGTCCAATATGTGGTGCAGCTTTCAATCGTAAAGGAAATATGAATACACATATAAAACGTCATAGTAATGGGGGTAGTACATATTCATGTAGTGTAAGTATATCATTGTCAGAAACAACTTAATAATAATCAGAATTATAAATATATTATTTCTAGATATGTATGCATAGATGTAAATCAATGAGTGAATTGAAATCACATAGAAAAATACATACAGAACAAGATATTATAGACAATATGAAAAAAAAATATAATGGCAAAACTATATGGCAATGTAAAAATTGTAATCAAATATTTTCAACGCAAGCTGTATTATTAAGTCATGAACGTATACACAAAGAAGAAAGAACAAGCATTGATTGTAATATTTGTGGAAAAAAATTAGCTAACAAAAATTCTTTAATATATCATAAAAAATCTATTCATTCTTCAAATAAGATCTATACATGTCAATACTGTGAAGAATCGTTTATTTCCAAAGAAGCACGTCTTATACATGAAAGAATACATACTGGAGAACGTCCTTACGTTTGCAAAATATGTAAAATGGAATATAAATGTTCAAGTAATCTTAATCAACACATAAAAATTCATTCTGATATTAAACCTTTCAAATGTACATATTGTAATAAGAGTTTCACACGCAAAGGAACATTAAATGTGCACGAAAGAATTCACACAGGAGAGAAACCATTTGCATGCATAATATGTGGTAGAACATTTTCGCAAAAAAATGATATGATCAAGCACACTAAAACTCATAATGCTAAATCATTATGTTGTGAACAATGTGACGAAGTTTTCGCAAGGAAAAAAGATATTCTGAAACATATTTCTTTGCATGAACAAAATAATCCAATAATTCAGGAATATATAGAAATACAACAAGAAATAGAACCTTATGTAGAGCATATAGCATGTTCTGAATTTGAATGACTTTTGTATATAAAAAAAAATAAATATTATATGCTAAGGAAAGTAAATATATCTATAATACAATTGTATAATAAATGTATACATTATAACATATTGCAGTACACAGCCAAATTATTAATAATATTTTATTTTTGTAATTATTTAACAAAAATTAAATATATATTTTATTTCTTTATGAATTATTTAATTTTAGTTTTTATATATAAATCTCACATTTAAAAATTTAATATAATTCATTATCATTATAGATAATATAAAGAAATAGCATATCATAGTTTCTCATTAATAAATAGTATGATTATTAATTTCTAATAAAAAAAAAATTTTTATTAATAATTATTTTATTTTCTTAATAATCTTTTTATTAATAATTATTTTAATAAACATTATTGATATAATCAATTTATAGTTTCAACGAATCAATACAAAGTATATTATAATTAATAAAATTTTCTAGATTAAATTAGATTGAAAAAATTAACATATCAAGAAAATATTTTTACAAATTACTAATATATTTAAAAATATAATAATAATATAATAATGAATCTTTATTTAAGTAATATTTTCTATATTTTTTCTTCTTAATTCTAATTTATACAGAAAAATTTAAAATTAAAAATAAAAACTATTTTCATTTCAAATCAATAATTCATGTAAAGAATATTATTCTTTTTTAAACGATTTAATTTATATTTTTTCATATACAGAATGTTAATATATTAGTAACACATTTTTAGAGGATCAATTTTTGATAACAAACACAAAATTGATATAAAAATGTTAATTGAGATTTATTAAATAATAAATAATTTAAGTTTGCATTAATCACGAAACAAGATGAAAACAGAATGAGATTGCAGTATAACAGAAATAAAGCTCTCATTTCATCTAATATAAACTTCAATTAATCATAACTTAGTAAAGAAATTTAATTTGTGCATATCAATTTTTATATTTATTTTATTGTTATTTGATTTTTATAAAAAGGTCCCAAAAATATTCCATGAATATATTAATACTCTATATAAAGTGTTTTTATGAAAATTCAATAAAAAATATAATTCTTCTATTAATTTAATTAAATATTCTATTTGATTAAATTTATTTATAAAATATTTATTGAAAATTCATATTATATAATAACACAAATTTAATGATCATATTATTAAAAAAGAAAATCTGTTTTTATTATATTAATAAATGTTTTAAATGTAAAACATTATAATAAAATTATTATTTTATATTGATGTCAAAATATTTGCGTCATTTTATTAAATTGAATTGTTTCATTGTTCTCAGAAAAGTAATTGAAATGCATTACTACGTATTAAAAATGTTTTATTTATGATATTCTAATTTAAATGCAATAAATCTTAATAATTTTAACCTAAATGTCTGTTCTTATTAACATTATAGATCATTAGAATTGTAAATAACATTGTATATAAGATTTGGACATTATAGTATCGCTTATTTTTGTAATAAAAGTATGAAGGAATAATATACTTTTCCGTCTTAAAGTGTTTAAACTATATTATAACTGTAAATTAAAAAAATTCAATGAAATCAAATTATTTATAAATCTTAAAACAATTTATCATCTGAAAACAATATTATCAAAAAAACTTAAAAATGGATAAAATAAAAATTGTGCAACCTAATAATAAAGAGAATTTAAAAAACACTAGTGATAGTCAAATACAAAAATTCTATAGTGGAAAACATATATTTTTTACAGAATATACTAGTCTTCTTGGAAGTAGCATTTTAGAAAAAATTCTAATTACGTGCACTGAAATTAGCAAAATTTATGTTATGATTAATGTAAAAAATGATGTATTGATAAAAGAACAATTGAAAAAATATTTTCAAAATGAGGTAAGTAATAGAACAAATACGATAATAATATAAAAAGAAAATGAATAGAATTATGATTATTGATATATTTGAGATAATTAAAAACTGATATTAAATTAAAAATGAAATAAAGCAGAGAAAATGAGATAAAATGAAAAATTATTGAAATTTATAAAATTTTGTTTAAATTCGATTAAAAATACTTATTCATATCTATATGTTTATAAATATAAAAACACAAATTTAATTTAGTTAACTTTCTTTCATTTTAATATAAAAATAACTGTAATTAAAATAAATACTTAAAATACTTTATTGCTTTGATTTATTTTTGATAAAAAAAAAAAATTAATAATGTAAAAGAGATTCAAATGTATGAAAAATTTTAAAATGAATTTACGGTAATCATTTGAATATTATTTAACATACATTATGCATCATAGGTCAAATGTGATTTTTTTTGATGACAATAATTTCTAATTAATGCATTAAGCGGAAATTAACTTGCAAAATTTAAAAATACGACATATAATTTCTTACAAATTAAAATCCCACTTATAATTTTCAGATATTTAATACGTTACGCGAATCGAATCCGAATTTTATAGAAAAAGTCGTACCAATTTATGGTGACTTAAGCAAAGCCGATTTAGATCTATCATCAGAAGATCGTCGATGTTTGGTGGAAAATGTGAATATAATAATTTATAATGGATCGGTCGTACAATCAAAAAAAGTATCCTATATATTACGTTCAAACGTAATTGCAACGCAAACACTTCTTGAATTAGCTACGGAATGTTCGCATTTAGAGGCATTCGTATATGTTTCAACTACATTTTCTCATTCTTATAAACAAATCATCGAAGAAAAATTTTATCCTGTTGTGGGCAATATAAAGCTAATCGAAGATGTGATACGGGTCGATGAAGAGAATGAATCTGGAATTACCAATGAAGCACTACGCGATATCATAGCAGACTCGGTAAATTTGTATGCCTTTAGCAAAGCTTATGCTGAAGATTTAGTTTACAATTTTGGCAAAAAAAAATCGCTTCCTTGTGTTGTCTTCAGGCCTTCCATGGGTATGATAATTATATTTTAATATATTTTTAATTTAATCCTAGAAAAAGCTAAAATATATTTTATATAAACTATATGCAGAATAATCGAATTAAGCTATAATTTTAAAATGGAAAAAATTTTCGTCTATTTTTGATTTACACATTACATCTATAGCATCTATAGTTATTGTTTTAAATTTTGTTTTATTATTATATGTTTTAAAGATAAAAATTTTAAAATGTTGTCATTCTTATATGAAATAATAATAATAAAAACATATCGCGTTATATTATTTATTTTAACAGTTGCATGTACAAATGAAAAGTTAATTCCATTAAAGAATAAAAATGATGTACTATTGTTAGCGAAGGCAATAAGTCTAGGTTACATACATGTAATCAATCTAAAGAAAACTGATACTATGGATCTAATTCCAATTGATATGACAGCTAATAGTCTTTTGGCAATGATTTGGGATTTCGTTGTTTATAGGTATTTTTTTATTATATACTTTATGATAATGATATGATCTAATAAAATATATTATCTAATAAAATAATATTATATTTATTATCCATTGTTATTAAAAAAAAAGAAAATTGTATACAAATAAAATTAGTATTTTTATTGTTTTTTTTTTCTTTGTTTTTAGGAAAAAAGATGAACCACAACAAGTATATAATTATGGATCTTCTGATTGGAATCCCATAACAGTAGGCTCGGCGTCAGAAATGATATTTAAAGAAATAGAAAAAAATCCATCAGATAATGTAATTTGGAAACCGTATTTAATATATATTCAAAATATTTGTCTTTTTTCGATACTTAATATAATATTGAATATTATTCCTGGTATATTGATTGATTTAATCTTATTAATTAGTGAAAAGGAACAACCACCGTAAGTTTTTTTTATGATTCTTATTTAAATAAAAACGTAACATTAAAATTTATTATAATATCTAAATATTTCATATTTATTTTGCGTAGAATTATGAAAACAATTCACAAGCTGAAGAAATGTTATTTCCCAATTATACAAATCTTCAAAGCTAATCACATTATAAAAACAAATAAATTTAAAGAATGTCTAACACGGATGAATACAACCGATTTAAAAGAATTTCCTTTTAATTTAGCAACACTGAATTGGAATGATAGCATGGTTAAATTAATGACATGTTGTCGAAAAGAAATGAATGAGCCAGTAACCGCAAGTCCTGCCACAAAGAAAAAGTATCGAAATTTAGTAAAGTTACATTTCATTACTTGTGCTTTACTTATGCTTTTTTTATTGTATTTTTTCTATAGGATATTGTCTAATTTTTGTCACCACTATCATTATTGATATAATAAACATAAGATGAAGTTATCATATGGATATGTTTTCATTTTTACCATTTATTTTTCAATGTATGAAAATGATTAATTTTGAAGATTAAGGGTAAAGGATTGCAAAATAGCACAACACCATTATTATATATAGAATAATACTCTTTATTGTTTTTGATAGTTTTTGTTGTTGTTGTCCATATCGTGCGTTATCCTCTTACTTTTTTTCAGGTTAATCATTTTTGCGCTGCATTTGTTGTTTTGCATTCTTCTTTTGTTGTTGCTGATTCTTTGCTGCTTGATATTTTGGTAAAACGGTATGCGATACAACGACACAACTGTATGAAATAAAGTATGAGAAACGAACGAAGAAAAAGAAAAAGATACAAACATGTCCAATCACTCGAGAACCGTACATTTTTCGTACCGTATACACTGGGACCACTTAGGACTAGAGTAATTGCGATTCATACTTTTTCTTTTCTGTAATTCTTTTTTTTATTTTTTTTCTTTTTTCTTTTTCAGTAGTAATTGGCAAGCACGCGTGCAAAGTAACGAATCGCGAACACACATTAAATTAAAATATTATTTTCTTTTCTCTTTCGCTTCATTTTGCGTTTATTAAGAAAAATGAGCAACTTAATCTCACTTTTTCTATTCTTTTCTCTATTATATATTTTCTTATTTATTTTTATTATTTAGATCATTATTAACATATTTTTTTTGTATTTTTTTTTTTATTATTATTTATTATTTTAGATGCAGTCTTGTGACACGATACGGATTTACAGTCGAGTGATCGGCACACGTTCCGTAGATACAGCCGTGCATCTTAAAATTTGTTCTAGCTCTATTAAAATGGCCGCACACACGGTTCGTATGGCGAACGTACCCCCATCGGGACACATCGATTTCAGACTACTAGTTAATTCTCGAGTAATATATTATCGAAATCATAATGAATTTTAAGATGAAATCGTTTCTGAAATCTAGAGAACAGTTCATATATTTCGATATTTCCTATTTTGAATTCGCCTTAAAATCGAATATCCCTCCGGATAGTGCATTCGCTTCACGCGCCCGGCGCGATTTCGATGCAACTTCATCTTTTCTTCATTTTTTCTCTCTCTTCCATTCTTTTTTTCTCTCATTCTTCTCTCTCTCTCTCTCTCTCTCTCTCTCTCTCTCTCTCTCTCTTCTTTCTTTTTTACATACATACACTCTGGCTCGCTCTCTTTCTCTCTTTCACACTTACACACACACACACACTCTCTCTCTCTCTCTCTCGCTCTTTCGCATCATCCCATTTTTATCATTTAATTAATTAACTCTGTCTTTCTGTAACCGTCTTCTCCGCGCTAATATTTACAATGTACAGTGTCGTGTGTTCTTCTTTCCTTCTGTTCCTAAGTTTTGCGGTCACGATGGGACTCTCGTAAGGTCTCGGAGATCCGTTACGATCTAATTCTAATTATCCGTCATCCGTCCTCGTTTTTATGTTTTTTTTTTCATCTCATTTTCGGTAATTATATTTTTTCATACGCTGATCGACACATTTTGATACGGCCTCATTCTTTCATAATTTTCAACTGAAAGAAAGAGATCGCTCTTGCGTCCGTTTGATAGATACAATCGATATTTAATAATATTAATAATAATAATAAAATTAGCACTAATAATAATAATAATAATGATAAAAATAATAATAATAATAATAACAATAATAACAATAGTAATAATAATAATAATAATAATAATAATAATAATCGTAATAATAATAGTAATAGTAATAGTAGCAGTAGTAATAGTAGTAGTAATAGTAATAGTAGTAGTAATAATAATAGTAGTAGTAGTAGTAGTAGTAGTAGTAGTAATAATAGTAGTAGTAATAATAATAATAATAATAAAAATAATAATAATAATAATAATAAGAGTAGTAATAATAATAATAATAATAATAGTAATAGTAATGATAATAATAAAAATAATAGTAATAATAATAGTAATCGTAATAATAATAATATTATTATTATTATTAAGAGTAATAATAGTAATAGTAATATTAATAATATTAATAATAATAATAATAATAATAATAATAATAATAATAACAGTAATAATAATAGTAGTACTAGTAATAACAATAATAACAATTATAATAATAATAATAATAATAATAATAATAAAATAATAATAATAATCATACAAAAAGAAATAGGAGGATTCGAGGACGTTGCATTCGTAAGGCGGCCCACATAAGAGCTGCACATTTTATTTGACTCGAATAAAAATGTCTCTAACTAATTCTCGGTTAGATATCATCGTAATAGGAACTTAATCGTACATTTTCGCGGCAGCCCAAGAAGATTAATCTTCTTAGTAGATAAAATGTGTATTAATATTTAAAATAATAATAATAATAATATAATAAAAAATAAGTAAGTATTTCTCTTTTCTTTCATACTAACAATGAATGAATAAAGAAAATTAATATAAATCTCATTTAATTGTATATATAAATAATTCGATAAAGAGTACGATTAAACTTCTGTCCTATAAATTAAAAATTAATAAATTGGCTATTGTCGACGTAGTTCTACATCTTTTTAAAGTCCTAGCTGATCGCCGCTAACGTAGATTTACGTCGTTTTAAAATCCATGATTGCCATTTGTGTAAATTTTTGTAATTATTTAGCAACTCATATATATATTTTATGATTATTGAGACTTTATTATATTTCTTTTATAAAATGTGAAAATCTAAAAATAAGAGACTTAATCAAAAATTGATGATATAATATTGATTTTCCAATGCGAATTAATTATTACTAATTAATATTTCGTTATTTTAAAAAAATGCCTTTGATTAAAAATATCTTTTAAAGAATTAAATTTGTTTTTAACTCTTAATTTTTATTTGTAACGTTCATTTTTCGTATTTTAAACAAAAAGTAATTACAAACGTGTATTATAAAACAATACTTCTTTATTTTACTGTATTTTAATACAGCTACGACATTAGCTAACTATAGGTTTTTAAAAATCGTACGGCGGCATCCAGCTAAGGCTCTTGAGTTAAAACCGCCGACTACGAAACAATTAAAAAACGCAACTTTATAGATTCCACCTTCCATTTTCATTAATCTATATGTTACGTCTAACTGGTCATTCTAACATAAGAAATAATAAAAAAAAAAAAAAAAAAAAAAAAAGAAAGAAAAGAATTCATGAGAATGTTATATATATATATATATATAATAATCAAAGATTATATAATCTTTATCAATGTCTATGCACAAAAAACGATTTGGAAGAGCATGTATGAAAAAAGAAATGACAAAAACAATAGAATGACCAGCTTTCGTGTTTGGTTATAAAAAGAACGAGATATCCCCCAAGATATGCGCTTTATAAATTAAACTGAATATCAATGTAAATCGCTCCGTGGGCCAGCCGCGAATCACAGCAACATCATCCGAACACAACGAGATTGCGCGAGTCCCCGTCACCGCTTTTGTATATCACTTACCACGGTAAATATATATAATAATCTTATATATATACTTCTTGTTTATATATAATATATAATAATATCTTATATATGTATATTTTCTTCACATTATACCTATTATATCATCTTTTATTTCCGCTTAAACATACTTCTGCGCGTGTGCTATTTATACTATTTACAATGAATCCCTCATGCTTTTTTTCTTCCTTTCTTTTCCTCGATTTACAATCGTAACTCTCTGAAGTAGTGTTCGTTACACATCCATATTTTTTTTTTGTTTTCTTTTTTTTAAACGTTAACATTAACACGCACGTAGGCGCAATTGTCGAAACACACGCGTATAGAACTCGTTTCGTCGTTCTCTCGCACGGTTACGTTTTCCCTGCATCTCGTGATCCACGTATAGCTCGCGCCTCCTCTTCTCCACGTTCGTTAAAATCTTCGAAAATCGCAGGCACTCCGTCGGTACCGTGTGTATATATGTGTATACGCGTATTTAATATACGTTTCAACGCAGAGAAGCTACATTTCCGTGTAAAAAATACGAAATTATTTATCACCTTCCGAGAGTTCCTTTTTCATGCCCGAGAAGCGAGAGTATACCGTCTCGCGTCTAGTTTCCAAACGTACTTGCTTGGTATTCCGTTCGTCGATCAAACTCTGTACAAAATGTTGATCGAGAGATCAGAATATTTCTTCGTGATTCGTAATTTTTTTTTATTTTCATATCAATAAAATTCCGATACATCAATTAGTGTTGATTTTCTGATTAACTCCTCAGAACTTTTTAACGTATTAACGTGTATCGAAAGAGAAATCTTAAGGATCTTAAGGCATTTGTGTCGCGACACAGAACACCAAGCCAATGAGGTAGCGCTGCGATCGTAAAACACGAAAAGGCATATACTTGAGAGATGCATCAACGCGATGGACGAATTTCTTTAACAATCTAGCATACGTTGGTGTATCTCGTGTATGTGTGCCACGTGCTTTAAAACTCACGCTGTTTCTGATTGGTACACCATGCAAGAAAACAACATTGAACCATCCTAAAACGTCCCCGTACATTCATATCGAGCGCGCATTGTAATTTCACACAACGTCGTGCGCGTATGTATGTGTGTTCTGTGTATAAATGTGCTGTTGAGTTTTAACATTTTCATGCGGTTGTAGAATAGAATTGTGCATGGAATTCGAACGATTTGCAATCTTAGAAAAACGTAATGAGAACATCTTTCCCTATTTTTTTGTATTTCGTTATCGAATATCTTCGATCATAAATTATTATTGTTCCTTTAAAATCAATGAAATTGGACAATTGAAATTTAAATTTCTGTTGATCCATACATACTATTATTTTTTTCAATATTTTGTAATATTTTGCACTATGTTCTCACATTTATATTTCAATCGAGCACTGGTCTAACATACAGAAATTTGTCCCCATTACATGTTTGAAAAAGTTCACATATCATTCGAAATCGATACACTTATTTTTTTTTTTTTTTTCTCCTAGATTTTCTGCACCGTTAAAGTAATATTGCTCGTTGTTTTCTTTTTGTACAAAATGAGAGAGGAACTAATGAACGAAATAGAGATGAGACGATTAGTGTGGCGTAAAATCAATATAAGAATCGAATATAAGATGACAATCGAATAGAATGAAAATTAGAAAATTTAAAATTTTTAACAGAACAATTGAAAAAAAAAGAGAGAAAAAAAAATAGAAAACAAGAACGAAAAAATGAAAACTGTCGAGAATTCACTTGAGTTCGCGTTAACAATTATTAGACTTAATACGTAGTGTGTATCTATATACATCGAAGTATCTAATGTATTTCATGTATAAACATGTACATTTCGTGTTCTTTGTATTCCTGTATACAAATATCGCATGTCACGAATGGATTTTTTGTATGGTATGTGTCTCGTGTCAGTGTATAATGTCGGCTTAATATTGAATTAATTACAGTTTTAAATCAACTTGTGAAATGTTATCAGTAGAGTTTTCTTTTTTTCGTTTCTTTCTTTCTTGTTTTTTCCTTTTCTTTTTTCCCCCATCTTTTTTCATTCCCTCACACAAGTAATCAGTCGATTTATAAATTATTGTATATCGCTTTATCGTTCGTTTTTAAATTCGCTTTACAACGCTTAACTTCGATTTAAGTATAGCTGCTCTTTTGAGTTCAGTTAGTGGACGTTGAGGACGAGATCGCGCGCGGATCGCCATTCCTCTTCGCGAAGTGCGTATCGTCGAGTTTTATTTTATTACTTTTTTTTTTTTTCTTCTCTCTTAATAATCTCTCCGTTCCACACCCCAAGTGAATTATTGGCTCCCTTCGTTCTTTGCTCGTCGGCCACTCTATTTTACAATAGTATTATGGTACATATTATTAACGGGAGATCAGTGGCGCGCAGTGGCCTACGTGCGATGATACGAAGGAACCGATATTTATCCCGATCTCTAAAATGCAGGTACATTTGTTAGCATCGTGCGTCAGAACATAGTACGCATTTTCACTAACATATCTCCATCTATTCGGCATATGATATTACCCTTAATAATCGTCGAAAGCCTTCGAGAATCCAGGAACGATATTGATGCTACTATAATTAATTTCGCTTCATATCGGATATCACACAATGGAAATATGTTCGACCATCTATGTTCTGTTCACGACGTCAGGACGTATCTAGACTCCTCGACGAAGGCTGCAGGCGATCCGTGCGAATTTACGCACATGGCTCTGTGTGTACAGAATTAAGCACCAGGGTGTGATCGTCCTAGCACCATATATCGACTTTTCTGTGTACGAACCTGTATATCTGTCTGATGTACATATACATATGTATGTATATTTATACGTGGGTGTATACGCGCGTGTGTATGTGTATGTATTTATCAGTGTACGGTATAGGCCACGGCGGTTATGTCTTACGCGTGTAATGTATCGTTAGTGTGTTACAGTGTATGGCATTAATTAATCGTCGCCTGGATAGTCTTTCTAATCCAAAGAGAAAACAGCGATCGATGATGATGGACACTCCCTTTTCGATTGGCTGTCGCAAACGACGCCAAGAGTTCTCAACGTCCAGCCAGCTAGGCAAGCGATATCGCGCTGTTCGAATCAATTACAAAAAAAAAAAAGGAAAGAATAAAAGAATTAAGAAAATTTAAAGAAAACCAAGAAATGTAGAAAGAAGAAGAGATTTTTTTTTTCCAGTCTGTCGAAGTACCGTGCCGTTTGTCATCGTTGTTTTAAAGAGTCGAAGAAGAAGGCTACATAGGTCCTTTACTTGTCCTACCGTATCGCCGGCCCGGGGGCGTGAACATTGAGCTCTTTTCACTTTCTCTCTTTTTTCCCTGTCGCTCTCTCACTCTATTTCTCTCGCTCTCTTCCCCCCCTTTTCTCCCTCTTTTTTCATTCTCTCATTCTATTTCTTTCTGTCTGACGTGCCGGTGGCGACATTTCGAGCGACTCGGGAACTCATACATGTGCCGCTGAATTCGCAGGTGCAGCTGCAAAAACAGATCGTTTCGATATAGTATAACCAGGCTCGTTTTGAGGTGGTCGCTGATGATGATCCGGAGGAGGACCCGATCTCGCGTTGTTCGTTAACTAAAAATTATAATTCATTCGAATGTGAAAATATATTTCTTACACACACACATATACATATATATATATTATATATTATGTGTGTATATATATATATATATGTATAATAAAAAGATTTAAATAATTTCTATTAAATCGGTAGTAAATAATTTTTAAATCTAATTATAATAACAAAGTATAAAATATTAAATTATTAGTTAATAAATATCATTGAAACAACGTGAGTTTAGGTACTCGTCGGTTTAAAAATTGTAATCACCTCTATTTCCTTTGAATTTTAAATATTTCCAATGGGCCATGAATTCTGCACCAGTTGCACCTGCGAACACAGGAGGTATCACGTCTCATACCTCCTCGCCCATAAGGAGTAGACCACCCATGCTGGTTACCGGTGTAATACGAAGTAGAACGTAACCGAGATAATCGATCGGTGCGTAATTGACACGAATGGTAATAAATAAGAAAAAGAAGACCTCCTGGAGAATCGCCGACCAGGCGTTGCAAATAATTCGTGAGGCGGGCGACTGCATCGTCTCTACATCTTGATTTGTGGTTCTTTGTAAATGCCGCATACTTATTTGCTCTGCGGCATCAGTGGGTAAAAATCGATGAGATGACTCAACGATGTCAAAATTGGGGGCTATGATCCAACGCACATTAACGATTCGTGCGTACTACTGCTACTTCCAGTACTAACGCAGGCACTGGCCACATTGCTATTGGCACAGCTACCGCTGGTCGACACCAGATGCTGCTGTTGCTGTTGCTGATGATGATGGTGTTGCTGATGTTGCTGTTCTTGCGCCGTTGTACTCCTAAGAATATCGTCCGCAGACAGAGGTGTCAGTTTCCATCCAGGCATGAAGTCTAAATCTAGATCCGGACCAATATCGACATCCAGTAACTCGTTGTTGTTTAGTGGATCTAAGGGCGACTGACTCGAAAGAGATAGCACACTGCCCCAGTTAATCGAACGACTATCATCGCTATCACCGATACCAGAATCGACGTCTGTCTCGTTTGAAGACGTTGGTGGCATTGGAAATGGCGTTAACCTGCCCTGCTCAGGAGGTTGAAGTTGAGCAATGGGTGCTGGTATAACTGGCTCCATGGGCGGTGGACTTCTGTCCCTCTCCATCTCGCGTTCTAGATGCCTCAATGTATTGCAGATGAGAACCGATCGATGAAGGCTCGGATCCGGAAATTGGCGATACCTCGCCAGCTTGCACATCGAAATATTTAATACGGCTAGTCGCCTTTGTCTGTAACACGCTCTGCCACGTCGACACCAACTTGACCTCGAACCTTCGCAGCATCTATCATTTGCTCGATAACTAGATCCAAGCTCCAAGTAACTTTTTCCGTTTTCTTCTCGCCGTATCGTTGGAGGTTCATAATGATGAGGCGCTCCCCATTGCGGCTGAGGCCTCGACAGTTGACTGTAACCATTATTACCGACCGGACTAGTAGGTCCGCGTTGATGGTGATAGTAGTGCTGCGGATGATGGTGTAGGTGCGCCACCGTAGACGGTGGAGGCGCTGACGTTGGCGTCGATGATTGTTGCTGTTGTTGCTGCGCCGTTTGATGTTGCTGTTGTTGCTGTTGTTGAGGACTCGTCGATGTTGGTTGACAAGGATTTGTCTGCAGGCAAGGCGGACTCACTTCCATATCGTAATAAGAAGCCGGTGTTTGGCTAAGCGGGGGCGTGTAACTATCCTCCATCGCCCACCAGCTACCCTCCACTCGGCCTAACTTCGATGGGCTTTCGCCCATATCCATGTCGAACTCCATGCAGCCCACACCTCCCTCCAGTTTACGTTTCCCTGCCGTGGCCTGCAGACCCATCATTGCACAACTCTAAAAATAAATAAATTACATATTATATTAGTTTTTCTAAATTTTTTTTTTTTTTTATAAAAAAGTAAGTATTTTCATTTTATATCTATTTTTAAAATTGCTTTCATAAGATTATATAAATAGTATTGTTATATAGTTATCATTATATTATTATTATATATTATATAGAAAATTAAAGAATATTGATATTATTATATTAGGAAGAATATAATATTACAATTAAATTAAAATAATTTAACAAATTATACTTTTTGTTATAAGAAAAGAAAGAGAAAAAATTTTAATGATAAACTAGGAATCTTTCTTAAGTGATAATTTAGCGACATGATCACGAGAGACCTTGCCGAGTCTCGATATTCTGCTATAAGCAAAAGAGTAGGCAAAACGGCATGACTCAGAGGGTCGGCTCGCTGACAGACGTTGGAGAATGACGTCAGACGACTCCCTACCCTAGCCTGGAAGAAGTCATCGTTGGAATGGATGATCGAGTGGGCATGGAAGAGAAGGGGGACACAAATGGCGAAGGGGACAGAGGAGTGTTGTTACTCATGGGTTCAATCAGCAAGCATGCGGGCCCCTTGTGAAATACTCCTCTTCATTTTATCTTTCCCTCCGTCTTTGTTTTCATTTTTCTTCTTATATTCGTTCACAGATATATCAAATTTATGAAAATATGTATTATTATTTCAATATTTTAATAGTGACTTTATTATTCTTGTTATTATTACTAGTAAACATATTAAACCAGATATTAGAAAAATTTAAATAATAATAAGTTTATATTTTCTTAATTAATTTTTTAATTTATTTTTTTTTTTTAATTAATGAATGTAAAGTATATAAATGCTAGCTTGCATCACTTACAATGATACCAACTCAAAGAAAGTTAATCGATCCATGCGATAATTCCAAATGATGAAGTATTTAGATATCAATAATTTTCATTCATATATATAAATTCAATTTTATAATTATGAGAATAAAAGTGAATAAATAATCATTTTTTATTCTCTCAACTTTTGTTTAAATAAAACTTTTAAAATAAGAATAGAAAAATTTAAAAAAATAAAAATTATATAAATTTAATTGAGAATCACTGATAGTGCAGTTAGTTGAACGAATTGCCGTAGGATGTCACTAGCGATACGTTCATCATTTTGTCCGATCCACGTGGTCTGCACATGACGTTTGATTTCATAAAAAAAAGCAAAAACAAAAATTGAGGAAATAGAAGTAGCGAAGAGTTGACCTATGGATAGGGGATGTGAAACGGTGGCGTGAACGTCATTTAACAGATAATCGATGCGTTATGTTGTCCAATATGAAGAGTCTCGTGTGTGTGCAACTAGTAAGAACAACAGTGGAAAAAGGAGGGAAAAAAAGTTCCGAGGAAACGAGCAATGTCATCAGACGATACCGCGCGCTCATAATGATACCGATAGTAATGGCAAAACAAGCGAAGCAATTTACTGTTTTATTTAATCGTATTTTAAATAAATAATAGAAAAATAAAAATTTCAAATTAAATAAAGAATATAAATGTAACTTTTTCGAATGTAATTAATGTACAAAAAGATAATTTGACTTTTATTATAATAATTTCATTATGAAAAATAACTTTTGAAGAGAAGAAAAGTACGCTTTCTTAGAAACAATTTATAGATTTCTAGAAGTAACTAGTTATACTATAGTAGTAACAGCAACAGCAGCCAACGACTCAATCTCGATTCGACGGTGTACATCCGCCGCGGCGGCCTACTTGGAATACGACTCGCTCGCGAAGGTTCTCCTTCCAACAGGGTCGACCAGTCCCGGAGCTCTTCGAGAGACGATTCATGGAATCGTGGGGAAAACAATGAGGGATCGTATCCGCAAGCTTGATTTCGCCTTCCATTACAGTGAAAACACGATTTCCTCAGGAAAGTACTTCTAGTTTTGTCGATCAATACTTTCCCAATACATATTTATCAATATTTATCAATATTAATCTTTATGATTAATATAATACCGTTTAATGAATTATCATATATTAAAAAGAACAAATATTATGATAAATAATCATCAGTAACAGGAGAATATAAAAAATAAAATCTAATAGATTCGGAATTTAAATTTATTATTTATAAATTTTTACTTTATCAACTAAGTTATTTGAAATATCTATGAATTTTATAATTTCCTATGTCTAATATTAAAAAATAGTCAATCACATTTATTGGCACAATTGAGATCAAGATTTCAATGAGCGTGATCAAGAATTGAACGGATGGCCTAACAATGTTTGCGAAACATGGTCCGGGCGCACTTGTTGAATCGAGACGACCACCGGGTGGTTACTGTAGGGAGTTACCGCATAACGGATTAGCTGTGTGTAGCAGAAATGCACGGCTCTTAACTATCCATAAATCAAAGTCAAGAAGCATGTGCTCATCCCACTCTCTTTTCCTCTCGTGAAATCTTTAAGGGTTGCAATTTGCGTTTTTTTCTCTTACATATAAAGAATCTTTTGAATATTCATTTGTGTTAGAGAATCGCAACATTGAAAGAAAATGCTACAAAATTAATTTTTATTCGTTTATATTTTTTAATGTAATTGTTTACAGTAATTCAGGTTTATGATAATAAAAATTGCTTTTGATTGTGAAATTGATATTTTATATTACTTGAAATAAAAATATTTTTCCATTTTTCTTAATAGATTATCATAAATTAAAAAGATTGATCATTCAATATTTAATAAACTATTTTTTTTTATATCTCAAACTATTTTTATATAAGTATTAAATAATATCGTATTTTTTTTACAGGAATGCCATCTAGTAGTGAATTCCGTAATCAATTCATATAGAGGATTTATTTCGAGGTTAATCAGATAAACGGATGATTTGAAATATCGTATATATTCTAACATTATAATTTTTATCATTAAAGAAATTTTAATGAAATACAACGAATAAATTATTAAATTTGTTAAACTGTATGTAACTTTAAATTTATTAAACATAAATAAATAAATAATATTTTTGAGAAAATATAAGAATATTTCTCTAAATAATTATTACAAAATAATAACATATTAATAAATTTTATAAAAACTTTAGTGAAGGAATTTTCATAAACAAATTTGCTCCAATTCCTGTTTTATCATCAGGAATGTAGGTCAATGGAATAAACGTGAGAGAAGTACCAGAACTAGAAAAGATTCATGACGACCGTGCTCGCAATAAGATAATGTTCACTGCGTGAAGCCTATCTAGATAAATTATAACATATACGCATGAGAAGATTAATAAAATTTGTTTTTACGTTATTTTTATAAAATCATGTAAAATTACAATTGACATAGAAAATAAAAGAAAAATAATAAAAATATAAGTTAAGTAAGAATGAAAAATTTGATTAAATAGAAAAAATAAAGAAAATGATTTCAATATGTAAGTATTAATTCAAATATGTTATTTTTTATTTGAATAGTAAATTTGTAAATACATTTATTTTGAATAAGTTCAATTTCACTTTATTTTTAGAACTAATAAGTAAACACAGAAAAGATGCGAGAGAACAATCAAAAGTAGAGAAGGTTCGTTGTGGATCCGGCTATGCCTGACGATGAGGTAATGTTTGCTACACGAGTCAAAGCTATCTAGTCAGCCAAAGAACGAACACACACGAAGACATCGGAGCCCCGTAGATAAAACCAGTTAGTGTGTGGCGTCGTACATTCCTAAGCTACATATATATGCTGCATGCTAGACATGCGCGAATACATTGAAACGATGAAACTATAAGATTGAATATTCAAATCCATTTTTGAATTCAAATGCTCCAGAACTCAGTGCAGCTTTACATATTTAATAACGAAAAATATTCAAAAGTGTTGCTTCTTTAGAGGTTAGATCATTAACTTAGTTATACCAACATTATGACATAATTGTTTTGATAATAATTTCATGAAAGTATAAAATAATAAAATATATTTTCATATATGTATATTAAAAGTGAATGGAAAAACAAAAAAAATAGATGAAAGAATGAGAAGAGAAAGAGATAATATGAAAAAAATCAATATAAAAATAAATTTCTTAATATTCGCTTTATATTTTATTTTATAGTATTAACTGAAAAAACAATCGATGCAATGTTAAACGATGCATCGTGAAATATATGAAATTTTAATTCATCTCGAATTCAAAACTGTATAGCACATAAATGTAATCAATTCGTGTTGAGGCAAATTTTCTGCGCTGTTCAGGCACTAGAAGAACGACATCGAGTCAATGTTGGTGCCGGCGGTCGGCAGTCATGACAACATGACGTCAACCGGCCGTGTGTTATTTTCGAAAGGGGACTCGATCGGTGCGGCGCCTGCCGGTGAGATCGCCAACTACGAAAAACAGCTCGACAACGACGTCGCGCACCACGCTATCGGGCCAAGAAATAACAACGCGCACAATATAGCCTGCCGTGTTATGATTATCGAGCGTAATTCCGTCGGGAATATTTAAATAAATGAAAAACCAGAAAATATTGCCTTATATAAAAAATTTTCGTTTTTTGTATAAAATTAACTTTAAACATTTAATATTTCTTTAACAGATAATATGTTTGTTCGATATCGTCTAATTTTTATCCGTCCATTTATCAATGACGTGCTGTATTATTTATAGATATGATGTTCTGGATAATTTTCCACTACTACAGCCAAATAAATTACTAAAATAAAAAGTTCAAATTAATTTAAAAATTATACAATATTATTTCAATGTTATATTACTCATTTAGGAAATTATTTCTATTTTAAAATATGAAAATTACTAAATAACAATAGTAAAAAAAGAAAGAAAATAATCAGTACCTTTTCTTTGAAATTAATCTATTTTATATAAATAATTAATAATTTCAAATATACATCTAATTAAATCGCATCGAGAAATTTTTTGAAATCGTCAATTTATCTTGTACTATAAATTATGCAATCGATGAATTTCGTTTCGCGGTGTGATGCAAGATCGTTACCAAGCAGTGACATTTCTTTGAATTTGACTTCGAGTTTCGCGCGTACGATCCTGGAAGCTGTTTGAATGCTAGTTTTAACAGTGTAAAGTCCGTGACAGATTAGTGGTACGCTATCTCGTCGAATGGATAAGATTGTCGGGGAGCAAGTCAGTTAGACTTAGATTTCAAGGACTTGCAAATCGGGCTCATCATCGTGAACTTTGAAAAGTCTAATGTCAATAGATTTTTACTATTTTTTAAATTAAAAAATTTTTATTTTTAATAAATTATTTTTATTTTAAATAGATTATATTGTTAATATAAAAAATGATGTTCTTTTTTTCAAATTTTTTAGTATACAATAAATATTTAAAAAATGTTTACACAACTGTAAAAACGATTTAAAATTCTAATACTCTATATGTTCAAAGTTAACTTTTATGTATTGTATATGCTACGTATATATGAATATATCTATACGTGTATACATGCTAATTTTATTTTTATGTGCTTGCCTATGTACTTTAAACAGAATAGTACACTCAAACTTGTAATAGAGAGATGTTTTTAGCAAATTCAATATATCATATAAGATTAAAGAAGTAAATTTACTTACAACTTATAATTAAAATTAAAATATTTATAATTTTTTTACATGGAAATAATATCATTAAATTTATAAAATTATATTATGATCATTAAAGTAATTATTTTTACATAATAACTTTTTTTACATAATAATATGAGATAAAAAAATATATAAAATGAAAAAATTGAAATAAAAATGAATAAATTATACAAACAATTTCGAAAAAACATCATATTTTTATTGTTATATTATTAATTATAATTACATATATTAATATTAATATTGTGTATAATTACATATATATATATAATTTTATATCAATTCAAATTAGATTTCAAATATTAGAATCAAAAGAACCAAATTTTATATCAATGATATATTTAACGAAGATGATTGAAAATTAAAACCAATTGAATTATTAAAATTATATAATCATTTGTATTGAGAATTAAAAAATTGAAAATCAGTATCACGTCTAAAGTGAGAACAAACTATCAAAAAAAATCAGTTTACGATCTTTAAACGAAAAAAGAAATACAAAAGCCAGCAATCCACAGAATTTTATTGTAGATCATCAAAAAAGATGAATAAGCATTATCCTTCGTAAACATGATCGTACAGGATAACATTTTATATTTTAGCCACGTGTTCAATTAATCGATAATAGGGAGAGGAAAGTAAAGAGCAGAAAGTTTTATAAAAGAATAAGGGGTGAAAACTACCTTTGATGTATGTTTGCATTAATGGTTGATAATCTAAATCGCTCATGTGATCATCTATTATCCTTTAAATGTAAACAACAATTGAATATTATACTTAAAATATAATTTATTATGTATGATTTTAAGAAAATATAAATATCTGAATTGAAAAAAAAATATAAAATATAAAAATCTTGAATTTTTATATATTTAATTCTATATATAAATATAAAAATCTAATTGAAATTTCTATTTGATAAAATATTTAAATAAAATAAATAATCTACATATATAACATTTCATATGAATAATTTTCACAAGATTTAATTAAATACTTATGAAATTATATTAATAATTCAAACTGTCTATAATTTTTTTAAAAATATTTTATATCTTTTTACTTCAAAATATAAATATAAATATAGTTAAATAAAAGAAGATATCAAAAATATACATTTATTTAATCATTTTTTTAATGATTTAGCATATAAATATATATATACTTTTTTTATCCTTATATTTTTATATTTTTGTACATATATTAATTCATCATGATGATTTAATTTTTATATCTTTATTTATGCAATTATACATAATATATACTATTTTAAAATAAATTATTTATTTTAGTTATAACGAGATGCTTATTTTAATCATTTTAATGATATATAAACTAAATGATTTACTAAATGATTACTAGCTCTCTCTCTCTCTCTCTCTCTCTCCCCCCCCCCCCCCCTCTTCCTATTAGAACTACTCGAAGTTCTAATTTAAAATTCATTCGATCATATTTTTTTTTTTTTTTTCCAAAAACTTCTCGCAAGAAATAAACTCAGCATCACAGCTACGCGAAAAATGTCGTCCCCGAAGAATAGCCCCACGATTGTTGACCCAGTTCCATGGCACGCGATGCAACATTTGCAACCGCGAAAATACGAGCGACCGTACGCCCATAGGTGTTTGTATGCCACGCACAAGCGTGCAATAAATGCATGCAGCACTTATATATACCGCAACATACACACATAAACCGAGGAATCCTGCGAGTCGTGTACTCTGCATATCCTTTATATAAAACATATGTATATTATACATACATGTATACATATATGTATATATCGCTCATGTACAAGTTTCACGATAAATACACTAGCCTATATACTATCGTTGTACAGGGGAGAAGGCACGCTGGTCGGTCTTACATTAGGGGATGAATAAAGGAAGGTCTCCGAAAAGGGAGGGTTGTTTCCCCTTGCAAGTGGTTCTCATTGGCTGATTTTACGTAATACGATGGAAACACGCACTTATAGAGGAATCAGGATATACCTAGGGAGACAGATAATGGACAGTTGGATAAGATCGAGGTTGAGAACCATTGGCACGTAATCTAGTAGGGCACGCGGCATCTGCGGTGCCCTAAACGAAAGGTCCAGCACCCTGGAGCACTCAGAATCGTCGGGAGGAAAAAGGGAGAATGAATGGATGTGGGGTGGAAAATTAGAAGAAAGAAGGGAGAAAGGAACGGAGAAGTGGAAAATGTAGTTGGCTTCTTAGCGTCACCCCCTCCGACGTTAAAAATAAAGAGATCGAAAACGAAGATGCGATTATTTCAATATCTATCTATCGCTGATTCTTGAATCCAGTTTAATTGATTCGGAAAAGAACGAGGTAATTTAAGTTGAGAAGAATAGATTATGATTTTCTTATTTCTTGAGAATATCTTTTAAGATAGCAAGATAAATAAATTTGTCTGCCGAATGAGCAAATATTTAGAGAGTTTTAATTAGACAACTACAATACCTCGTTTCAAATGATTTTTTTTCTACATGGAATATATATTTGAAATTGTATACTTCAGTAAACAAAGAAAATCATTCATTTTTGATTTCACACGGAACAAGTTTCGATAAATCTGTGGAAACCAAGCTCAACTCGATAAACTTCATTTAAATCGGTAAAACTATTCCATTGCATACCTATCCTCCTCTCCGTTGCCCCGCGGAAACCGCACAATCCGTCGACTGGCAAAAATAGAAATCGAAGCATTGAACCCGGTGTCTAAAAGCAGAAATTGCAATTTTCAACGAAATCCTCCGATTGAAATTAATATAAAAAAAAAAAAAAAAAAAAAGAGAGAGAAAAAAAACTAAATTATTTCATTCTTTTCATCAATGGTACGTATATCAAGAGAATATTATTTATATTCCTAAAAACAATGAAAAGTTTCCACCTGATGTGAAACTGGTTGCTCATTTTTGTTATAAGTTATAACAAAAAAGATTGTTCACTTTCAAGGAAGCCAGCACGGGACCCACGTACAGCTGTAAACACACACGTGCACGCACACGTGAGTGGTTACCTTTGTCATGTGGGAAGAAAGCCGTACAGAGGTGGGTAAAAAAAAGAGGGGCCATATGGCAGACAACGGACAGCACCCTTATGTGTGGGAGAACTCTCCCTTTCTCATGCATTTTTTTCCACCCCTTCGAGCTTTTTACGTGCAGCATCTTCCTGCTTACACGTACACACAATGGAACGTAACATTCGGCGTATTTTCATATGCGTTTTCGCGTATGAACGGTTCTCATTGTTAATCGAAAAATCGAATCGAAAAAAATACAATGGTATTATTCCTTCCGTGGACGGATGTTTTTCGTTTTGTTCATAAAATCATTTTTATCACTCTCGATTTCGTGTTTTTGACCGATTACCAATTATCCTCCATTGTTACCAATTTTTTAAATTGAAAACGGATGATATGTTATGTTTATGCTATTTCGATTATATGATGTGCACGTTCATATTTATTGATCACACGTATTTTTTTTCTATGGAGAATTGAATCTCCGAATCTATTACGAATTGGAAAGAAGAAAATATGACTTTTATTTCATTTTTATAAATGGCCCTCGAAATAATTAAAAAATCATTTACTCTAATAGTCTAAACGTCGCCCTAAAATATAAAGCTATTAAAGAAAATTGTTATATTGCAGGCTTTTCTTTTATCCCTATTAGCGATTGCATTCCTCAGATTCGTGATTTCGTAACTATAAACTCTATTTTAAATATAAAAATCTGAACTGGCATTTTTCTTTTTTTTTATTGAATAATCCGCTAAATCTATCTTCTTTATTTAATAATGAATGTGTAATATTAAAATTTCATTTCAAATTAAAAGAAGAAAAAAAAATGAAATTTCAATTGGTTCATCAATAATTTCATTTTCTCTTGGAAAAATTAATGATCAAACATATTTTTAAAAATATCGGACAACAATTGTTCAATTGAAATTAAATCTTATATAAAATACGCGATGATAATTGATGATAATTAAACAAGGTAAAAGAAGGGTCAGGTATGTAAGTGTCGTGAAAGAGGAAGCGCAAAGGCACGGGTGGAACCTGTTCGCAGTGACGAGTGGGCGCGTTGGCTGAACTTTACGAGGTAGTCATCGCAGGACAGCCAAAGGAGAGAATAAGATAGTTGCAGCGTCGCAGGTGCCTTCACCGGCCATGCTAAATAATACACATGCGACTCTTGTGTCGTACATTCGTAAGCACAGTACGCTGACGAGTGGAACAGTCACAAGATGTATTCGACTCGAGTGACAAACAGGTAGGTTTTGCGTGACGAATCTTGCATATAGAGATATGTATACATAATTCCACTGTGGACAGAAGAAGGATGTAAATATAAATCATGGGTATATTAAGGTTAAAGGGTAGAAAGAACTCGTTGAAGGAATGAAAGATGACCTTTGGGAATTGTTTGAACCTGTCAGGACAACAGTTTCTTAAACTTTATAAATTCGATTCTCTTTCATATGATGCGATTTCTAATCATTTATTCTTGAAGATTAATCAAGACTTTGTATAATAACTTTATCATATTTTTTTGCAATAATAAAATCTTTAGTGATTTAAGAATTTAACAATTTAATGCAAAGCTTTTCGAAATTTTTTCTGCTTCATTTTTCTTAAAAATGTTTTTAATTTGTATGTAAACATAATGTTTCAGTGCAAATTATTTTATTATTTTAATCTCTGAACAAAAATTGAAAAAAAATTGATGTTTATACTGTAAGAAAATGGCTAATAAAATAGTATAAAGAAGGCTTGGTTTTGTATATTTTTAAATCAAAAATGTCATAATATATAAATAATATTATTTACGTAATCTTACACGTAAAATCAAACTATCTTCCGGCAAATAAGTTCACCAAAAGTTTAAAAAAAAAAAAAAGATGACATAGCAATCATACTCATTAGCATTTTACCAAACTAGGTTATCAGCAAGAATTGAAAGCAGGTATCGGTGTGCACCGTCAATGTTTCACGCTAGGAAACACCGTATAGACCGAGGAGAATTCCATTTACGACGATCAAGGAGCACCTGATCCCTCGATCGATTCACCTTGCTTTGCCAAGCGGCGAGAACACATCGATGATCGCGTTGCAACGCCATTGTTCCGACCATCGCGAGCACGCGACTAACCCCCTTCGTCCCCTTTCCAAGCATGAAAGAGAGAGAAAGTGCGATTCGTACGTGCAAGTGACGAAAGTCAACGAATATCCGTCCACCTGATAAGATACGCTTCTTAATTCACTTTGAGTCATATCACTTATCTATTCGACATCGTATATCTCGGTTGACTAAACTAAGATCGATAAGGACGCGTTATACAACGCTACGCTAAATCCCGGTTAATGTATATAAGTTTAACGAGGTCTCCCTGACCTAACGATTGGACCTGTTGCTGACCACCGACGTTTAATATTAATGGAGTACATAAATCGCCACCACCATATCATCCCTTTCTTTGCCAACTTCTTAATCTCTAAAACTTTATAACCAAAAAATTCATTCATAGTCCTACAATTCATTTTAGAAAGTTTCTTTTCTTAAATTGTTCCCTATTTTTATTGCATTGCAATTCATTCAAAAATCTTGAAAATAACTATGTCCATTGCCAAGGGAATTTACTATGTTTGCGAAAGAGCCTTTTGGGTACCTGGGCCCAGGTAGAGAAACGTCCAATCGTCTTTCTGCAACAGGGCTGCGCGTTGTTCCTTGACGAGGGTCGGACATTAAGCCACATCGAAGGAATCTTCTTTCTCTTTCTTTTTTTTAAAGGTAGACCCTTTAATCTGGTCATGGGGACAGTGACTCTCAAAGTCAACACGATAGCCTATCTATTTGGAATATACAGGAGTAAATGGTCAATAATTTGAGAACATGGTTTTATTTTCTTTTCGATTCTCGTCGACAATCTAACCAGATTGATCAGAGTTCTTTAACCTTTCGTATGGTTAAACGAGGAAAAGAATTTAATTTGTTTTTTTTTCCAAAACTAGGTGCAAACAATGATTGAAAGAAAAGTAATTAAATTCCATTGATAAATATTAATATCGCTGTCGATTCTTCTTGTTTTATTTGAATAATCGGGACGGAATTTTTGAAAGAATGATTGCTATGGTTTATGAGATCACTATTCTAGATAAGGTCAATTTTACGGAAGGAAGTGGTGCAAGATGTGGTACGATATAAAAATAATTCTGACAACAAATGAATTTTCGTGATATCACATTAGCAGTAAACCTATATTTGAAACTTGTTTCGTTTGTGTTAGCATCGAATTATTATAGCCAGAAAGTATGGTGAAGGAATAAGAATAGTGAACTGTCGTTGGGACTCTAAGAATCGGGGACCATGACCAGTCACGTATTCGTCATGCGGTAACGAAGAATTGAACTGGACGCGTCATCGGGATCCAAACAATGACTTTATCTTCGCGGAATCTGACGAAAGCGAAACTTCACTTCCAATTTTTTTTAGACATTCCCGTTACTCGCTCGAAATATTCATTTTGAAATTCCCAAATTCCTTTTAAAAGTAGAAAAACAGAAAGGAATAGAAAAATTCTATATCTCTCTAAATATGGAAAATCAAAAAAACAATTTCCAATCATCTTCTTTAAAAAAAGTTATTCTTTGATCTAATTTGAAGAAGAAGAAAAAAAAGAAGGAAACATTATTGGCGATAGTTATATAATTTCGACAATAAAATAAAAGCCATCGTGTTAGGGCCCCAATCCTACTTCGGAGAGTCCCGCAGACAAGCTTTTGGACCCTATTGTTGGATTCGGGGTAGGACAGCCCGTATATATACCCTCGCAGGCAGGCAAACGAGGGTTGCAACCTTTTATACGGCGAAGGGTCGCCAGTCGGCTATCGGCCCCCGGTTCTTTTTGTCTGGTTCGTCGAAGCGACAACGGAGAAATCCCCCCTTGTCAGGCAGCCGGGCGACCATGCCTGCCTGTTTGCCTGTCGTTCTATGACTGACGACAGCAGGCCAACGCGTATTTCTTGTCCTCGACGAACGGAAACAAACTTTTGCCAATCTTGCTACTAGGAAATGACCAGTGATAAAGGAGAATGAAACAATTGGGAATTTTCTGATTTAAAGGATCATGGTGAGGAGAGGAATTGATTGAAAATTTTGAGATCAATCTGAATTATGAAAAGAAAATTGTACAATAGGAATAAAAAACAATGACTTATGATAAACAATAATTAATAAATAACATAACTTTCTTATAAATATTTTAAAAAATAAATATTCGACATACAACATATGAAATAGTATTAAGAAGTTAAGTTAATCTCTTCCCTATATATATTATCATCTTTAATTAAGAAATGCAAATGATCATGAAAAAATTACAATTAAGAGTTTATGCTTATGATACCATCTTATGATACCAACATCGATTTTACTTGACTATTTACACCTTTATTTATTTAAATTTCGATGAACTTTTTTTTTTATAGATAATTCTCGAAATTTATCATATTTAATAATACAGATAAATTATTAAAAAATAAATAATATTAATAAATAATAATTTATGAAAATATAATCATTGCTCTTATTACCTTCGCATAAAACGATTAATAATATCATAGAAATTAAATTAATTTGGAAGAGATTTAAAAAAACTTCGATTACAATAATCAAAGATTTATTCCGTCATATTTTCATTTTTATCACAATAACGATTCTATAACCAAACGAAAAAGTTTTTCGATAATGAAAGAGAATCGATTCCCTCTGGGGACAGACCTTTAGAATACAATTTTCTCTACTTCGTTGCTAGCAAATGATCTTCGACTTTATCAATGATAGTGACTTGCACATCTCTTCTCGTACATCTAAATCTATCCAAATCAAACTTCGCCAGAATTTTGTAAAATTTTCTAAAAAAATGAAAATCTATATATATATATATACAAACTTTCAAGATTTAACCATCATAATGCAACTTCTCAACTCAGCATCTCAAAAGATCGCGATTACGTAAGCATCGCAAGAGCGCGAAGAACAGCATGCCGCGTGACGGCTTTGAAACAGGAAAAGATCCTAGAAAATGGCGGAATATAGCGAGGCGCGAACCGCGCCTGCGGCTCATCAACGCCACTGCGTTCTCGTCGCGTCTCTCACCGATGCTGGAGGAGCCAAGTGGAAGAGTTTACTGTTAGCCGGAGTACACGTAGTATACACAACTAGTGTGTCTAAACGCAAAAGCTACGGGATGTATATCGGGGAGCTAGCTGGTCGTACGACCAACCGACCAGCCAACCAAGCACCACACAGCAGCAGCCATTGCGTTCACCAGACTAGAGAGCCAGCTAGGCCAACGACAGCCGGTTGGGTGTTGGTGAAAGGTGTGGCCGCGTTGGCTACACAAGAAAACGAGAATGCAATATTCCGGCTGCTTACACGATATTCACCGTCAAATACGCAGTCAATAGAGAAGCACGGAGAGAATCGACTGGCTCTGGGCATAATCGTTCTCATCCTGCTGCTTGATTATCTCTTATTCTCGCGATGCCGACGAATATCCATCGAACGAAAGGAAAAAAAGGAAAGGGATACGGAAAGAACAAGAGAAAGAAATAGGGAAAGATATCGATCGAAAAGAAGTTTGATGACTTTCCGGATGTGTGCAGGTGATCGAGAACGATCCAAGAAGTACCGCTTAATGCGATTCAACGATGCCTATGTTTTCAAACGCCAAGTATCATTCTGTTAATCCTTACAGAGGATACTTGGCCTACCTTTTTCAGGTATTCACTGATTCATTGTCGGATCTTACATTGTTCTCTGTATTTATGTCTACGGAACTTCCGGTTTTGTTGTGAGGATGAAAAGTAATGGAACAATTTTCTTTAAAGGCAACAAATTTTTTGGGAGAAAAAGTTTTTGTTCTATGAACTATACAATTGATTGATAATATATTGTTGCCTTAAGTATATACTCTTATTCTTTAAGTATATTTAATAGCGTATTTTAATAATTTATTTAATGATACATTTTTATGTCAACATATTTCTTTGTTAGATTATTTTGGTAAAGATAGATTTTTCGCGCGAAGGAAGAAAGAATGGCAATGGAAGATATTCGCCTGTAGCGGTACTGTCCTTGCACGATCGCCTCGAGCAATACCGGCCCGGGTCGTAACTGTTCCCGTATCCTGCCTCGGCTATTCCTAGCTCGGTGTCGAGCAAAGTGCAACTACATTAAGGAGATTATGAGATATTGAAAATGACGATGAATACGCGGGATACAATCCTCGTTTCGCCATCCAATATTATTTTATTACACTAATATGGTTAAAATTACCAAAATGCATATAAATTTATAATTATACACTTTCTTAATATCCACAGATATATCCACTATGAAATATTAGAATTTATAATACGATTTTTTGAATTTTTTTAAATTGTAATATTTAATTTCATGACTATAAATGAAGATGATAGATTTTCATAAGTATTTTCATAACTAGTTACCCTCATGTATATTAAGATTGATTATCATAATTGAACATTGATTTGCGTCAAATGTAAAGTTTGTTTCTTTTATTTATATATATATATATACACATATATGTATATATGTGTATATATATATATATACACAAACGTCTCAGATACTGCACGAAGCCATGTAGAATCGTGGAGAATAGATAACACATACATGTTAATAATGCGAAGTTTGATGAAGTTATATCAAACTCGAAACGGAATATCTTGGTTATATTTCTATTTATAGATTAGTACATCCTTCGATTCTCAAAAATTCTATATGAAATATTGATATATAGCAGCAAAATTGAAGACAGAATGTTGCAGTTTTTTTCCTATACATTTTGCCGCGAATAATAACCGACGTTGCAAAATTGACTGATATAATGAAGCTCCAGCGAAAATCGCTTGCATAAGGCAGCCGCTCGACACGAGCGGGCTGAAGAACACGATACCGAGTGTACGTTGTCAGCACGTCTACGATAGCTGGTGGATGTAAAAAGAAAAAAAAAAAATAAATCGATTATGTGAGAATTAAAGAATGATTGTTGTAATGTGAAACTCCAAATTATACGATCAACATAATATATTAATTGATCGATAATTGTATGAAAATAAATTTCAGAAATTTCTTTTTTAATTTTTTTTGAATTGAATCGTCTTTTTTTACATATAAAAATATTATAAATAGATAATTTGATAATAAAATATAATAATAAATTATTAATCAATTTATGAAACGTATGTTACGTAGTATTAAAGACATGTAAAAAAAAGTTTAATTAATTTTGTAAAATAAAAAAAATTAATTCGTAACAATAACTATTCTTTCCTTTAAAAAAAAAAACTTCGTTATTGTCTTTTAAAAAACTTATTCGAAATAAAAGATACTTTTTTTCTTTTAATATTATCTACATGATAATATCCTATCTTTCTACATAAATTTTTATAACATTATTTTTTGTAATTAATGATTTGTATTTATGTGAAATGAAATGTATAAAATTTAGTTATATAATATTACATAATATAATTTCAATTTAATATGCGATAAATATAATATTACGATTTTAAAGGGGTTAAAGAGCATTCCTAATATTACCCTCCCGATTGCTTTCACCGAAGTAATGACATCAAATGCATCCAAGAAACCGATTTTGCTAATTTTACAAAATGATTCGCGCACCGTTCGCCACTCACATTTGGTGTCGTTTCACAGGCGAGGTAAGTCGAACCCATCATCAAAAAATCATTGAAACGTTCAAGAACGTTAAAGGAGATCGTACGAGTCGAATTTACGAGCGTGTCAGCCACGCGCGCTGGTGAAACCAGAGGCAAGCAAAACAACGAGACGACGACGACGATACGAAAATAAAATCCGTCCCGTCGTTGCACGATGTTCGCGGCCCGTTCCGACGACGCAGCCAAGGTTACGTGCGACGACGAACCAACGAGTCTCCTCGTGAAAGTCAAATTTGTAAAGCGTATATGAGAGAGCGCATACATGAGAGAGCGTGTGAGAGCATTCGCGCGCGCGCGCGCGTCTTTTCTCGAAGCGAGCGCGCGTTCAAGCGAATGCAACGCCAACTGGCGGCATACAAGCGCGATGTCGTTTTTTCGACGCCGCGACGAAGCAACGCGTCGCCACTGCTGTTCCTTCAAGGCTGCGTCGTTACGGCTGACGTCTCTTGCTGCTGCTTACCGATTGCTCGATCCCGTCGTTGGTTGGTAATTAGCGATGGGAAGTTTGTACGAGTAACGCCGGCAATGTAAATCTTCCAATTCCTGCGTAGAAAAATCATCACGTCGAGATTTTGTTTGGTTATTAAGATTATTGCGGAAATGTCTAGTTATTTTTTACAATCATCTAATCGTTCTAGATAATTGTTGATAGATGATCAATACTTAAATGCAACTGACAATGATAAACGTGCGTCAAAAAGGTGGGATTAAACTGTTTCAATAACGGACTCCAGTGGTAAAGTCGATCTATTACAGCATTTATGCGATGGATTCGTTTATAGTACAATGTTCCAATTAAACAGAACTATTTAACCTCTGCATTTTTTCTAATTTTTTTAACAGATTCAGATTCTACATGATTTTGTGCATACATATATAGTATATATATATATATAATTTTCATTTGCAGTAAGTTTTATGGATGGCAGATGCAAGGATAAAGTTAAATACGATAAATGCGACGAATACTGGTCTTCTCTTTATCGTTCTCGTCTCGATAATATACAATATAGATATGGTAAGAATATCACGCGATATGGTATTAGCAAGATATGAATGTATCAACGCAAATCTAGTATGATTGCAATGATTCTTACTAGGAAATAATATAATAAAAAAATCATTTTAATTGTAAAAATAGCACAGATATGATTGCATTTTCTTTAGTTTTTAATAATAGTATCTATGTTCAAGGTTATATCGAAACAATTCTACGCCATTGTCAATATCGTTGATGTAGCTCACTACTAAATGATACGAGTAATGCTAGAACAGTAACGAGAAAGAGCTAGCAGTAAACGCAGACGACGTAGACGTTGAGGACTGGCTCTGTCCCGCTGCTGCTGTTACTGTTATTTTTAACTCGACGCCGACGCGTCGAGTCCGTAGTCTAAAACCGTCTACCCTCCTTCCTCCCTGTACTCCACCAGATCGAGCTTCTCTTCTGTACTTCTTCGTCTTCTATATGACCCGAACGATAAGAAAGACGATTAGTGAAGTAATCATTTTGAATGGTATTTCCAAAATGAGAAATTTTCTACTTTTAAAAATGATAAGTTAAATTTTAATGGAAAAATCCATTATTGAAATCTATGATAATTAGTTCTCGTAATTATGCAATTAAGAATTTTTAAAACTTTTATCCATAAGTATTATAGCAAATTCGATTTCAATTAAAATTTTTTTCTTCATTTTCTGTATTTTTTTTATAATTATATATTAAACAATGATAAAATTATAAAGAATTTTTTTATACAATAATTTTGAAAATTATTCGTTTTTTTACTTAACTGATTTTACTTAATTTTTTAATTTCCTAAGAATAAAATATAAATTTAATAACAGGAATTACCATATAAAATTGCCGCGAGAAAGGTATTTATTAAAAAAGTTTTAGCAATGTCCGTCACAAAAGAGTGCCGTGAGCGAAGGAAAATTTGTTTCGAAACCCAGTTTTCCCGCCAGTCGAATTGGCAACGCTGCGTAACCAGAGAAAATCAAGAAAGAACGAGACAATGCAATACTGGCAACGTGGAAAAAAGAGAGGGGACGAAAAAGAGAGACCTCGAAACGTGGCAACGCAGCGTCAATGCGTTGTAGACTCGGTTCCGTACTGATACCCACGCTCTGAGGTCTCGCACGATGTCGCTCTTGTGCTGAACAAAATATCTCTACACGAACTTTCTACTCGCAAGAATGGGGTTGTCGGCGCAATAATCATACAATATTTGAGGGTGGAATTTTCTTATTTAATATAAAATTCTCTATCTATTTTTTAATTTAAAATCTATAATATAATAAAATTAAAAAAAAAAATATTCCTAAGAGAAGAAATGAAGATATATATATTTAATATGATATTAAAAATATTTGAATTATAAAATTAAATACTATTTCTAATATGATATGATGTATAATTAAGAACATTATAATTTCCTTTTTTCATACTTGATATAAATATTTTAACTGATATATTATTAAAATTATTTTCTGAAAAATGATTATAAATTTTTATTTGTTTTTTTTTTTTTGAAATTTTTTTATATACTTCAAATAAAGATATATACATTTTATTTGTTATAAAATGAAATACTTTTCTTTTTAAAAAACAATTGAAATTTGAAAGGCTCTAGCCGTGTACCGCTGTTTCTTCAACGTTGGCTGGGGCAACTTTCTAGTTTAGCGTATACGTGTACGTAGCACGTATGCGTGTGCTCTGGCTCATATATAGCAACATATGCGTTAATCGTGTGCGTACAGTGAGTATGTATGCGTGTCCGTCATATTAATATATGTTTCTTTTTCTATCCTTCGCGCACGCGCGCGCGCGCTCACGCTCTCCCGAGCGTGTGGAGGAAAACTGGTTCCAGGAGAATAGAGCAACTGCGCCTTACCAGCAACAGCAGAAGGAACGAAAACCTCGACACCCTCGCGCGTGAGTTTAATCTCATACCCGTATATACCATGATCCTTTCCACTCGTGAATATTTGGAACGTCTGCAAGGACGTACCGCAAGGTGCCTTTCAACAACGAATCATAACTGAACTTCTTAACAGCAACTACTATTGGATTTTTCTCTTTAAGTTCTCCGTCTTATAGAAGAAGCATGTTATATAATTGTTTATTGTACGTAGTAAATATTCTAGACTCTAAAACGATTCGTAAATTTAAAACAAAATATTTAAGTTTCATTTCCGGTATTGTTGATTCGAATGATTAACAATAGTAACTAAATTACAAATATACGATTTTTTTTCTTTATATTTTGCAATTATCAATTTTTGATTTTTTAAAATTTAGATTCATAAAGATTTTTAAATTTAAATTAAAAATTAATATATATTTTATAAAATTTTATATATCTATGAATTAAATACACGCCTTAGCAACGAAAATTTTAATAGACATGTCTGTTTTACCGATAAAGTTTTCTATTAAGTATTTAATAGCGAAGCATTCCTTTTTTACATACTATCATTTTATAGCTCTTCTATTTCTTTATATCTTTCCTCGTTGCATGTGCGGATATGTATACACGTATATGTTGCTATATATATTTTATATATATAGCGTCACACAGCGATAGTACTCTCTCTGTAATATACGTATCCTCGTTTGACTTTGGGGTAGTTTTACCCTCGCGGGCGGGCAACGGGTTGATTGCACTGACGGCCCCGCATTTGGCAGCTTTCTCACTCGCTCTTTTTTTCTGTCCCTATCTTCGTCCTCTCTCTTTCTCTGACCATCGCCCTCTCACTTCCCCCCCCTTATTCCTTCCTGTTTTACTCTCGTGTTCCAGCACCGTTTTCTCTCTCTCTCTTTACGTCGCACTCCTAGTTATTCTTTCCTTGTCTCTCTTTTTCAAGCTCTCTCTCTCTCTCTCTCTCTCTCTCTCTCGATCGTCCTTTCACTCCCTCTATTTCTGTCGTTTCTTCTCTCTTGCTAACTCTCTCCTACTGGGTTGTCTTTCACCTCCCTTTTTCACTCTATCCTCTCGTTTCCACCAACGATGTGGTAAGGGGGTGGAACGAGCTAAGGTTTCCATGGCAACGCCCCATGCGCGCGAATAACGTGTCTCTCTTTATCCCACACGTTCCACCTTCCCCTCCAAAACCATACTTTTCTTTCTTTCTCACACTCTCTTTGCGTTACTCATGGTCTCTCTTTCTAGCTTCTTTCCTTCTTGTTTCACTCGTTTTCTTTCTTCTATGCGCACGCACGCGTACAGCATGTATGTACACCCATACATACTGCTTCGCTATCTCTGTTGCTCCAATAGTGTTCAACGTACAGGCTCGTCCAATATGACCGGCGAGTCCGTACGATATCGAGGCTTCTCGAGGAGGACGAATAACGGGCGCTCTCGAAACGAGGATTCCGCGATGGGCGAAATCGTCGTTGGTGCCGTATGCAAAATTGCAGAAAATGATAGAAGCATATAATAGATTCAACAACGAATTTAAACGCAATAATAAAATCGGGGAAAACTTTTGTTCCTATTTTCTTTTTCATTGATATAATGGGCGTGGCAATATAGTATATATAATTTTTAAATAATTTAATTAAAATTGATTATCCTTATAAGTTTCCAATCTTAATCCTAGATTTATGTATTATTTCTTATTCCTGCGATCTTTTATTAAATATTCACAATAAATATTTAAATTTTTTCTTATTAATATAATTATATTAAAAAAATTGTTTTGTATATACAATTTCGCAAAATATGTAATTGAAAAAATGGAAAAATTGTTGAATGTACAACACAGCATTGTATTTTTTCCCCTCAATATATTAATTTTCCATTATAGCTATGGAAGTATAATTAGATTTTCAAACAGCTTCAAGTTAAAGAAAAGGGAAAGAACCTTGAAAAACGCATTTTTCTAAGATCGAAACGCATCATGATGGAAAATGAGAGACGACCGATAGCAAGCATCATGAAGGAGAATGAGTTATGGCGCGGTTAGTGCTCGTCATGTAACGCGTTGCGTAGGTGTGTTTCGCAAAAGTTTGCTTTACCCGTAGGGTAAAAGCGGAATGAACCTCGTTAAAGAACTCTTTCCGGAAAGTTGCTAATTCCAGCTTTAATTTATTTTATAATATAACGTTAATAGCCATGCGTCCTTTCATCGGTCTGAATATGTATAAAGGGCAAGTGGAAAATCCGCGCCGCTTTTAAACTTCTCTCCGCGTAATAAACTAGGAGAAATTCGTATTTCATTTTCGCGAACTGTGTTTTTGAATAATCTTTTACTCCCTTCTATATTCACGTTGTTTCGAAAACGATTTTAGATCAAAAGAAACAACATTGATGTTCGAATGAATGGCGAACGGGACCACACGATATCTTCAGGGTAATTATTACTGGTGAGTGTAGGAATCATGTCGGCAATTAGAAGATCGCCTCTAGTCACGGTGAATCCAACAGCAAGCACCATTAAGCAAATAACCGCGAGGCTACTACTACCCGTTATTTGCTGAATTCGGCTGTCAAGAGCTCTTCTCTTCCTAGGAAACTTCATTGGCTCTTTCTTATACTAACTATGTATGTCTTAGATTATTATTCAATAGCTACCTGGTATACGAAATTTATGCGTATTTAAAAAATTTTTAAATAACATTTTCTAATAATATTATAATCAATTATACTTGGTTAATTAAAAATGATTTTCATAAAACATTTTGTTATTTTATGTAATGAATTGCTTCATATATATCAATAAATCGTCTATTGTGAAAATATTTTCTTTGAAAATAAAAAGATTCAATTCATGAGACGAAGAAAAATTTTTCTCATCAACACGATACTGAATATATCATTGAATATATTAAATTCGAAAAGATTAAAAAGTGATTTCGTCTCTCTTATTCGAGATGACCAAGTCAATTCCACGATAATTTGCGCCAGCCGGGACTTCAAAAATGGCCTTAGAACGCAAGAGAGTTGCGACGTATCCTTGCGTGGTAAGGGAAGTAAGAAAGGGATAGGGCTCAAAAGAGAAAGAGGTTAATGGATGAGAAAATGAGAGAGACAGAGAGTGAAGCGAGAGATCGTCCGATCCACGAGGAAGACGAAAGTATCAGTTACGTCCGTGTGAAACTGGTTTGGAAGGATGTGACGCGCGTGCACGCATGGACGCACGTATGCATACTTGTGGACGATTGGTACACCTTGAAAATTCCTTTGATGCGAAGAATATCCACCAAGGATCTTATTATAGAGGGGGCTCATTTTCACAGAAATTTATCCTGGTCGACTCGTGAAATTTAACGAGTATTTTCGATAATGTTGAAGATCAAAACTCGTGTATGAAAGTAACCAGAAATTTTCTTTAATTCTTGAAATATACATATTCTAGACAGATAATCAAAATGCCGACGGCGAATAAGAACAACGATTTTGTTAGATGTTAGCGCCAGACTTACTCAAATACATGTTATCTTGTATTGAATGCGTGACATATTGTATATATATCATGAAGAATTCGAATCGTAAAACGCACATGATACCGACCGCAACCAGGTCGCGAAAGATATATATGCAAACAAGTTACCGACTTCAGTCTAGGACCGACCTAGAGACGAGTCGAATTAATGATGAAAATTAAAGAACGTCGAATTAAATGTTTACCGAAGGAAACACAATGACAAGATAAATCGCGCACATTGTCCAATGATAATTCAAAAGCGAGCTCCCGTTGTTCTCCAACTGGTCGAAAAATTCGGAAACACAATACGACACCCGAATAACGGAGTGAGACGTATCAGCATCTACCGGCGACCTTCCTATCAGATTATCCTGTCGTCTGAAAAGAGACTGAAATTCGTTGAAGCGTCGGTAATGGCATAAACTGTATACTTCATGTTCAGCGACTTCTCTCGCGCGATATATCCAGCTCATTCTGAAATACAGCTGTACGACCGCACGTATTCACCCACACCCATCTAGTCTACTCTTATATATATACGTGTATGCATGGTATATAGAGCGCACATGAGAATCTGTCGTACATGCAACGCAATATACTTATGTATATATATATATGTGTGTATATATATATATATATATATATAGTCGCTATGTATGTATATATGTAGAGACACCTATATACACGTAGCACGTAGCCATAGTTCGGTACGATCTGTATAAGGGTAGGGGTGTGGTGGTATGAGAAACGAAATGATGGGGATAGCGGAGGCAAGAGGGTGGATTTCGAGGGAGGGAAGGGTATAGAGGGTTGTGACGGATAAGGGAGAAGTAGGGGAGAGGTATAGAAAGGGTGGATGAGGTTGGGTGGACGGGCGGATTGGGGATGGCGCCCGTTCGATAGTGAACGCACGTGGCCGTGTTTCTCGTAGCCGCCGTCGTGGCGCCAACGTCCTATTAACCCTCCACCCATCCGCCCACGCGCCCTTTTGTCGCCTTCCATCCCCACCACTGCGCCATCCAACTACCACCACCACCTTCCACCCTCACCACTGCCAGCAGAGGATTTCCATCGTCGATTCGCGCAGGCGTCTAACTTACTTAAAGGACACTGACTCTCTTTCTGGGGTGACCGGTGGTGGGGGATCGTTTTTTGGGGGGAGATCAGCGAAAATAACGTTGAACAATTTCGGGAGGTACTACGGGAAAGTTTCAGCCACCAGGGGAGAGAGAATGTCTGGTCATTTTCAAGGTGGATGAACATATTTTGATGATTTTATGTTTTGCGAAGAGAGCCGGAGAGCAATTTTTCGAGCGGAATCAGTGGTATACGCGGCATGCGTATATTGTACGAGTGATCGAAGAGAGCATATTGATAATTGGTAGGTTGTTTCGAGAAAAGGGAGTAAAATTGAGAGCCACGTGATTCGAGGGAGTGAAATACATCGTTGGCAGTAAAAGGAAGCAGCATCGATTTGCGACTGCAGAGATTATGTAATTTTACTATGTTTTTCTACATGACGTATCATGTAAGAAAAAACAGCTAACGATTACATAAAGTTCTACGACTCAAGTTTTACAGAATTTTTTTATGATTTAAATAATTCGATATAAAAATAAAATTAACTATCTACGTAGCTATCTATCTATCAAAACAATTTTTTTGCATAAATAAAATATTTTGAAAAATAAAAATAAAAATGGACATTTCAAAAATATATTATTAAAAAAAAAATTAATGTTTGGAAAAATTATTCAATTTATTCCGTAGAATTATTTATCATTAACTATATTCTTTGTATATTCTTTATATCAAAAATCTTGAAACACTCGTACATCGGACGGCATTACGTAATCTCAATTTCCCCGTATCCCTCTCCTCTCCTACTATGCCACGTAACTGCTCACGCTACTTGAACTTCGAAAAAAGACCGTTCTGCGTGGTAGCAGGTTTTGCTCGAGGATCGATGTCGACTATTCGCCAAGCGTTATCGAACGAGTGACCTGCGACAGCGTCGAGCGCCCTTTCGAAAACGACATTGACGGAGACGACTACGTTGACGTCGACGTACAGTCGGCAACGTCAACGCCGAAGTGGAAAGCATGATTGCGTAACCTAGAGCATACAGCTGAAAGCATGTTGCTCGTGATAGTCTCCCACCAGAGCACCTCGGCGCAAACTACGTTGGATGTAGCCTCGTTACGCGATAAGGCGTTCTTCGTGTGGGTGAAACGACGAGCAATATACGCGATTACATTTTGTGTCTCGGCAGAAGCCGCACGAGGTTAGATTCGCGATATATCCAATGGAATGTTCCACAGTTCATTTTTAAGTTTCGTTCTTTTGGAGAATTTTCTTTTCGCACATGATAACGTTTATTTTAATTAATGCTTTATTAATATTGATTGAAGATAAATATAAATTAATTTGATAATTATTGATTCACAAAATTTTATTTCGATGAATGACGAGTATTTTATGATAATCAAAAATCAAATTATATGTTATACGATAAATTTTTGATATTTTTTCCCTTACAAAACCATAAAATAATAAAAAAAAAAAAAAGGAAATTATAGATAAGCATGCATACGGGAGACAAAAAGAGAGCATGAGCGCATGAGTTGTGCGTCGAGAAGAATTCTTGCGCAAGTATCCGGGTATTTACGCGTGAGACAAGAGTTCGTAATGCTGCATTGGTAGTCGACTTCGTAACTGTATATGTGTTCGCGTGTATGAGTGACGAAGCGCCGTACTGTGCTGCCACCTATAAGAGAGTGCGTGAACTATCGAATATAGCTAGTCTTTCGCACGCGATAGCAATCCAGTTGCATGTACTTATTACAACGTGAAAGAAGTTATTTCTGCTAATTTTGCTAATATTTTAAAATCTTTGGATACATAATTTAGAAGCAATAAAATTATACATCGCAAGAAATTAATACATATTATTATTAAAAAGTGTTAAGAGATATAATTTTCATAAGAATAAAATACCAAGAAAAATTAGCAATAATATTATTTATATTCTTAGAATTATTATTGTAATAATTTTGATTCTTATATTTACCGATAAAAAATTCTAACTCTTTCTTTAGAGCATAGCAACTAAATATTTTCATAGAAATTATTTTATCGAATAAATTTTTACTAAAGTAATTTCGTCCAAAAAAATCTAATTTTGAGCCAGACTTTAATAAAGTAAATAATTCATTAAAGAGAAAAACATTAAAAATAAAACACACGAAGATACAGAGCCATGCGGAGACTCGTTGCTGCCGGCACAACGGTCTCCGTTGGAATGCATTTATTGCTGAATGGAGAGTTCCTATCTTCTCCGTTCATACAGTCTCTTTTTACCATCTTCGTCTCACCCACGCAGTTACCTCAAATTTACATATGATAAACAGACAGAATCACTATCTCTTTCTCTCTCGGCCACGCTTATCCCCCCTACAACGTCGCCTAGCGTACAGAGAGACACGTATCCATACCTCCAAAGGGAGTACTCGTTCCAGTTCGTATATGCACTTGGCAAGAGGGCGGTGCCACCTGTGTGTAGGCGCGTGAATTTACAGTTGGCTAGAATGTTGAGGGGGGAAGCTGGGGTGGAGAGAGATGCGCAGGGGGAAACGAGGGATAACCTGAACCACGTGGCGATCTATTTGTCACGCGAAAGCGACTACCGTCGAATCAAGTTAGCTTCCTGATGCGTCTTCGTTCCTTCATCAAGCTAATGGCATTTTTTACAGTGAAACTTAAAATGATGTTATCCACCATTGAATATTTTCAAACTATAAATCGAGAATGATAAAATTTAACACATATGTACATATTTAATAAAAAAAATTTATACTTTATATACGCAATTCAAATCCAATACAAAATCCAATTTTGTTGGATTCGTTTTGAGGAAGCGTGGTAAGTCCGTCGGTGCGGCGTCACGGGAGGCGACTGACTGTCTAAGATCGTTTACCATTCGATTGAACCGAATCGCGGAATCAAACGCGACGGGGGGAACAACGGGGAGGAGAGGGCACGTTGAAAAGTGAGACAGAGATACGAGCAGATAGAGAGATATATAGAGAGAGAATCGTGGAGGCACGTGCTACCGAAAGGAGTGGTGGGAATGTAAGTTATGCGCAGCACGTGATCTTCGGAGATCCGTCCGAGCATTTCTTCGTTGGGGGGACGTTCGCACATCCCCTGCACGTTCTCTACGTGCGCGCGCGTACGTATGTGTAAGTTTCGCGAAAGAGACAAAGAGAAACGCACACTAACAAATACGATTAAGCGAATCGTAAATCGCGCGAATGTATTGGTATACCAAATGAAAATGTATATGTATTTGTAAATCTATCGCACTCGACCCACGTGTATTAGTACATACATGTTTTACGAGATGTTTTTGTACCGATGGTACGTGCCATTCTACGCAATCAGAAGAACATACGCAAACTACGTGAGAAAGCGTGAATATTTTGACGCGAAACTAATAATCTCATCAATCTAACCACATACGATTTATCCTTTGCAATTTTAATTACAAGAATTATTTTCAAAAACTGTTTATAACTTTGTTTACATTATTATATTTTCATTCTATGTTAATATTGAAAATTTGTGTTGATTGAAAAGTTTTATTTTTGATATGAAATATTGATTTGAAATATTTAATCCTTAGAGACTTAAAACTTATGTATATATATCTGCATTTCCAAGAGTTTCCAATCATGAAAATTATCTTATATACTAGTATCTGTTTTCTTTCAATTAAATTTTCAAAACCATTAATTGTTGTACCCAAAATTTTAAATGAATATATGTATATTGAAAAAAAACATTGTGTTTATGAATGAACGAAATAATTATAAATATATATATATATATAAGCACACGTAAACGTTCATTAATCAGAACAATGTAATTTTTTCTAATACATGCATATACACACGTATTCGTTTATAAATCAAAGGAATTAAACATACATGACATATTTACGCATTCATATAATCAATATGAGTTAATAACTACGAGAAACAACTACCAATAAGCAAATCAGTCGCGCGTACATGATGTCATCTATTTTTTACGATAGTACAACGATCGAAAGTCGATCACACACGATGTGCATATACAAAGTTCATTGAAAGCTCACATATGACTGCTCGTCGTTCTTTAAAATACGACACGCCACGTGGTTCCTCCTGCCTCTCTGTTTCCCTCTCGTGTTCCGTCCCTCTTTTAACCGTTCCCTCACCCCCGCGGATTTCCACGTCCGGCTTTTTGCCGATAGGGAAGGTAAACAACCGTGGAGAGTGTCACCTGTTATTGCTCGTACGCAAATAGGCTTCATTCACGGTCAACCTCCATACATCGTCGCGTGCTTGTTGTGTACCGAGTTCAAGCGATACTACCTCTGTACTTACACACTTTCAAAGTTTCTCTCTACGACATCGAGAGTCTTCCGTGTGGTCGAGAGAAGTATTAGCGAGTTCAACGTATATATATGTAACAAGTTTTCTTCTCTATATTCTGAATCGGCAAGAAATCGTTAAGTAATCGTCATTTCAATGATATTAAGTTCACCGGTATAACTTTAGAAATCGTTTTCATTTATTTCTCTCAAAATATAAAAAGTATTATTTTATAAAGTTTAATAAATAATTAAATTTAATTATTCTATTTACAATAAATAATCCATTATATGATCAGAAACTTAATATTTATGTCTAGATTTCTAAGTATCTCAAAGTATTAATACAACTCAAAGTCTATTAAGAATTCAAAATTATTTTTAAAAATCGAAACGATTTAGAAAAAATAGGCATTTCTTCAACGAGTGACCAAAATCAACTGGGAAGTACATAGAATGGAACCAACTAGTCGACAAGGAGAAAGTAACTATTGCAGGACAAGAAAGATGCATACGATCGAAAGACATGAAACGAAATGCACAATCATGTCTGTGTAGTCGAAAAGTATGGAAAAGTGTGGTAGGAAAAAGAGGAGGTATTACACAACGTATGTAACCCGATGTATAGAGGGAGATACGATGGCTAGTAGAAGAGAGCATCACAATGCATCGACGCACACTCCGACGATTCCTATATGTCGCTACGCTATCTCGCTCTTCTTCCATCTCTCTCACTTTACCCTTTCTCTCGTTCATCCACGTGTGTTTACATCGTACTTTACGCTATATACGAACCGGTGTGCCCCCTGTAACGCGAGAACCTCTCACGCATACACGTGGATCATCCTCCTCCTCCTCCCACTCTCCCACGTAGAAAGTACATAAAGTGTCCTCGTTCACGTCGATATCGTCAGCTGTTGCTTCCTCTGTTGCGTCCTGTAGATTCTCCTACGCGCGTGTATTTGTATCACGTCACCGGTTTCAGGTGTACCATCATGCCGACTTTTATCGAGTTGAGAAAACTGTCCAGCAGAGACTTTCGTTTTGATTTTATATAGTATTTTATATAGTATGTGGTATTTCCATAGATATGATAATTTCGGGATTTAATTTTATATTTCGGATGAGATTATGTGTATTAAAGTGTAATATTAGAAATATTGGCTCGGCAAATATTGCTGGCTGTGTCAATAAAACATAATTACGTGAATGAAAAAAACCTTCGAAAAACTTGCGTTCCAAAAAATGATCCACATTCCTACAACCATTGGTTGATCCATTGATGGATTCAAATTTATTCAAGTAATCAATCTTATCACCGATAATAAATCAACCGATTCAAAAATGCCAGGGTTAATAAGACGTAGCTTGTATAGATTAACAATTTTGCATAACATCGTATGTTTTTATAGATATAAATTTTTAATGATTCAAAACGATGAAATATGAAGCTATCTAATGGTACGAATGCGATCCAAAGTCGACGTGTACTACACCATCAAAAATACAAATTTCACAGTTACGAGATTACTCGTAATCTATATTGGATGTATTTAGCGTACAGTTCACTATTTTCGACGCAAGAACACACGAGAAATCTGGTTCGTGGTTCCTGTCCTCGTGTAAATGCCCCTCCATGTCCTCATTGTCTCGCGTGGTACACAAGCCATTTCACGTGAGAACGTACACGCTTGGTCGCGGCTCGCGATTGTCAATGTCACGGGGACGCGCGCGACTGCTTCTATTAAACGCGTGTGCACCAGAGCACACACGCCGTCACACTACTTGTTTCGACCACTTGGCGGGAAGAAAGAGGGCCGAGAGCGTATTGCATACGCGGAGACACGTGCTCGCGGGACGCTCTTTTGCGGTCTGCACTACTACTACCGGTAATTGTACATGCTCGTTCGATTCGTGTTCGTGTATACTCTCGGCAAGGATGGGTGAATGCTTGAAGAGAGAGAGAGATTCTGTTTTTAGAGAAAGGGGAAAAAAGGTGTCACGTATAAAATTGAATATGCGAAGAAGAATGCTTGGAGTAATCGGAGAATTTTTGATTTTATTATTTTTAAATATATTATATCAATGGATGTAATTAAAAATAAGAAATAATATCCGTTATAAGTAGAAAGAATGTGTATGTTGAATAATTTTTGAGTTGATGCTCGTTATAGTTTCGAATTTTAGTGTTGGTGAGTTAGTGTTTTGAGAATCAATTTCAGAGTTGTTCAAATAATCTTGGAAAAATAAAGTTTTTTTCCAATCGATGATTTTCGTATAATGTTTATGCTTTCATAAGGACATTTATTAAATTAAATATTATTTAGTAAAACTGAACTGTTCATCAGTTATTGGAAACTGTTCTCCAAAATGAGTTTATTGTTCGAGATACGATATTTGATACATCAGAAGCTCAAAGGAGCTATATAAAGTAAATTTAAATGAAGATATATGGCGTGTAATAATTGAACTATTAGCTCGAAAGAGCTTTTATTGCCCGCTGGAGTATCTGATATTTTGAAAGCTCGATACGTGAGATTTTGCTGCTAAATAAAAAACAAGAATATAATAAATAAATTTGTAATAATTTTTAATTTTATTTGTTAAATTTTTTCTTCATCTTCCCTAACGTAAAATAATAGCATTAAATAATCTACTAAAAATATATTTTAACAAAAAAAAAAAAAAAGGAAAAGAAATATTGAATCAAAATTTGAGGGAAAAGGAAATCAATATCAAACATTTGCAATCGTAAAAAATACAATTGCTGCAAGTGGATTTCATTCATCTAGAAAACAATAAAGGAGGCACGAGCCACTGATATAATTTCGAACGTGGAGTGAACAATGCCAGTACCAGTAAAGACTAATAAAAGTACAATATAAGGGTCCCGCTAAAGTGAAAAGGAGCATACAGAGAAAGAGAGAAAAAGAAAAGAGAAACATAGTGGAGGGTTACGCTACTAAGGATTAAAGGTTCAAGGCCGAATAACAGCGGGATAGAGGAAGAGAAAGAGAGAAAGATCATTCGCCATCTAAACGAAACGTAAAAGAGTCAAAGCCACTGGAGAAACAAGGATCGAAGAATAACAAGGTGGCACAAAACAACACCTGCTTTCATGACCCGTGTAGAAGAAGATTCTATGAGAAAACCGCAATGAGTAGGCTATTGGTGGACAGGTGCCATTATTCCTGTTTCGTTATATCAGTGGAAGCATCTAAATAGAATAGGGACTGGCATTTTTCATTGGTCGTTAACCTTTTTTGGGTGGTTTTGACTGAGAGTGATCGGATTTTTTTGATTTTAAATGTTTTGCTAAGAATTTATAATTCTATCGTGATGAATTAATAATTGTACAGCATTCTCCTCTATTTCTTGATTTAAATTTCATTGAAAAAATTTTACATAAATTATATGGGAAATTCAGATAAGTTTGCATATATGTAAATTTAATTCGTGTGTCTTTTACAACATTTCTGAAATAAAATAATGATAAATGTGATAGAAACACGGATGTTAGGGATGATCCATATAATTGAGAAAAGAATTTAATTTTTAATTATAACAATTGTATAATTCTTAAGATTTTTTTTACGCAATACTATTGAGCACTATTTAAATTTTTAAATAATAATTTTTTAAGAAGTTTTAATTTCTTCAGTTTAATCATTTTAATTTTTTAAGAATCTAAGAATTTAAATACACGAAGAAATTTGAAATCTTTTTCTATCATTTAATTTCTCAAACATATTTTTTTTTCAACCACTATTTCTACGAAGCCAGAATGATCAATTAACATCAGACGATTGATTAGAAATAAAAATTTCCACGCAAAAACTGCTTTTCTTCCGTCTCTCGGTGTATTCCCTTCGTAATTACGAAACTATCAACGTGATGGTTTGTGTAGTAGTTGCGTACAAAAACTGCATCATCGTCGAAAGACGAATGAAGAAAAAGGACGAGAAAAAAGTGCAGATTAAAAGACAAAAAGATGGAAAGAAAGGCATTCTCGTATTAACCTTAACCTACCCCAAGGCTGTCTCACCCTGACATGCACTCCAATAGAACAATACACACATAGACATTTTTATTGATGAATTTTCGTAAAGAATCGACTCAATATATGCCATAAAGATTACGCCATCCTTTTGTAACGGTTACTTTTCGTGAATAGATATTGGTGTACAACACATACGTGGCTGTTTCTAACTAGCCAGTACCGTTAATGGCACGTGATTGGAATCCACGAAAGTTAAACACCCACTGGGAACCTCCATTTTTTTCCAATTTAGTTGATGTTATATAGCCAGGAAAAATCGAGATTTATCTCGATAATTCGCAATCAAATTAAACACGTGAGTTATAGCCCCATTTCTTCGGTTAATCATAATTTTGTCTCTCTGTGGCTTCGATAGTTTAATTTCTATTTGTGAGAGAACACGAAGAGAAAATGGTATAAATGGTAATAAAATGGAAAATAAATGAAGAATACATATGTTTAGAAATCAAGCTGTAAGTTATTTCTAAATATATTAGAATCTCTTCTTTGATTGAGGGTTTTTAATAGTTTCTTGTTTTATGGTTACGATTGAATTATTTTGAAGTGATAAACGAAAAAGGTCATCTTTATCGTCTTCACGAGAGGAAATATATTTTAACAATAGAATTCGATTTTTTAATTTTCGTATACTCTTATCTAATATAGATTGAACTACGTAAACTTTTATCTAATTGGATATTTACATGAAACCAATAATTTCCATAATTCTAACAAGAAATAAATATAATATATATCTTTTTAATAAATTTACGACATTTGTCGTTTGCCTGTACTCCAACGTTAATTAAAAATAAATTTAAAAATTGCATATTACACAAATTAGAATATCAACGTAGATAGTAAATATCTAAAACCGAAAAGGAAGCTTTTTAACTACCAATCAAATGTCAAAAAATTGTCGATGCTTTCTTAAAAAAATTTCTGCAAAAAAGATTCCTCTAAAAAACTATTATATCTTAGTGATACATCATCGATTCGTCAAATCCATTTTAATCTTTATTCGTAAAAAAAGAGAGAGAGAGAGAGAAAGAGAGAAGAAGAAGAATAAAAAGAAAATAAAACCGCATAAACTTTCGTTTTCATTTGTAACCGCGCAAAGCATGACGTTGGACGGCCCGAGTTCGTCACGTCGATGCGTGAATTACGACACACAAGTGCGCGCGGGCGCACACGGGTGGCTGCGAATTTTTCAATCGGCCGGAGGCATGCCGGTAAAACGTAAACAAAACGGGACACACAGAGAATGCAACGCGAGCTTGCCGTCTCTCTGCGCGTGTACACACACGATCGTCGACACGCAACCACGTGCTACGGTTGTCTTTGCATCGAAAGGGGGACAGTGGGAGATGCCAGACGCAACGTAACATTCGTAATTCGTGATTCACCGATGTTATCAGGGGCCGCCAAACAGTGGCGTAGGTCGTAGCTTTTTCCCTCGCGAGTTTTTTTTTCTCTTTTTGCAAAGCTACTATTGTAAAAAAAATTCCTTCCAATCTCGAATTGCCATTTGTCGTTTCAACGCGTGTTTTTAAATGTTCATCGAGTTTTCTTTGAGAGTATCGAAGTTGCGATGATGATCGATTAATTGTTTTTTTAAAAGATTTGCGTAAAATGTAATGTAATAAATAAAATAATCGTAACATTTATACTTTCATCATACGCTTATAAGTCGAAACATTATCCTATTGATCGTGTAAAAAGTATTTCGTATCAGATAGATAGAGATCAGTTGATATAACTTAAAATTACATGAATCTAGTCTTCGCTCTATATATAGTTATTAGCATGTTTTATCTTCCCACTTTAATCTAAAAATTCATTAAACTTGAATTAATTCGATATTTTATGGTTCACATCAAACGATTGACGACGAATCTTCTCACTTCCCACGAATCTTTATTTAAAACCTATTTCTTTCTACGAACTATCTATTATAAACTTAGTATCAAACTTAAATGTCGAAATATATATATTAAACCTTATTTGTTCGATTCATTAATTATTAATTTATATAATAATATGATATAATATAATTTATAAAAATATATAAATTCTTACTATTATTATAATTTTTGGCTTAAATAATAGGAATATTCGATAATGTAATTGGATTCAATGGACCAGAGTAGTTCAGTTGAATAGATATGAATTAAAATTTTGTGTTAATGGAATCATATTGTACTAATTTTGACCACTAACAAACGCTCTAAGAAATACTTAACCTCAAAATCTATTCCTCGAATATCACGCCCTCATTTCTAATATTATACAGTATTATATGCATATTATATGCGTATAAACATATATTATATTCTCATATACAATGGTATTCGATTAATATTCAAAGGTCTGCAATCTTATCGCGAACACTATTCGGAACGGATAATAGAAGGATAGAGTTTCAGGAATTAATGATTGTTTTCTTTTTTTCAGATTGCTCGGCTCTGATTGGATTGAAGTGAAAATATTGAGAATAAGTGAGACGACTGATGTGAGATTACGATGAATGATTGGTAGTCAAGTGTCCCATCACAGATCAAGAGTATTATATTATGTTTATTTATCTTACTGCGTAACGCGGAATCTCATACCAGGCCAATACTAAGAACCGATAAGATGCATTCGTTAGTCGAGGTGGAAATGCAAATGTTCAACAGATATTACTTACAACAGATTGAAAATAAATTTTTATTTCACTTGTTCTATTATTCTAATTTAAATAATTATTATATTCGTACTTCATCTCATATTATTTGTTTTTCATTCATTAAGAAAATGTAAATTTATATTTTTCAAAAAATCATTTTTTTATAACGTTTATAATATAAATATATTTCCTTTTAAATTACGTCCTTGATAAGCGTAAGCGTAAGAAATGTGTCTTACATACAAAGAAAATACATTTTATTATTATTTGAAATAATAATTAACAAATAAATTATTCTAAAATAACGTAGGTATGTAATTTGCTAATATCATAATCTCCAAATAATTAAAAGAAAAAAAATCATCGTAGTTAAATTAGTATATCATACAGAGATGAGAAGTTAGCGGAAGAAATATAAATTTAATTAATTATAATATAGTAAATCCAGAATCATTAGATTGAATATGCGAAATTTTATTACTGACAGAAATTATCATAATTTAAATCGATTATACAGCTTGACCTAAGGAAGAAAACAAACATGTATTAAGACAGAGTGGGACATGAAATTCAAAACATTGCATGGACTTTGAATCATATTCAGAGTTGTTACGACTTCATAATATAGAAACTGTGACAACATCACTATCTATGTCTATTCGTCTCTAATGTTTAATAATGAAAATTTTGAAAAAAATATCAAAGATAAAGATAAAGCAAACAAAATATAAAATTAAAATATAAAATTAATCAATTTAATCATATTCGGAATGAAGTTTGAACACATAATATTGAATCTATAAATATATAGAAACATAATACTTGGAACCTGACATTCTCAAATGTTTGTTTACGTTATATATAAGTTGTTATGAAAGACTTCGAAGAAACAGTAAAAATGACATCTAGTTGAAAAAAGAAGATTTTAGCCAATTAGAATCATTTTTTAATTTTTATAATACAGTAATGCTCATTTAGCATCTGTAATTCTGATTTTTTTCACATATTTACATGTTAAAAAGATAAAATTCTAAGAATCACTGAATCCATATTAAAAATGAAAAAAAAAAATCAATTGCGAATATGTATTAAAAATTTATTCAATGACTAATATGATATCATATCCTATTATTGAGAGTAATTCTAAGAATTCTAAGACTTAATGGACATAAAATGCGAGAATTGAAATTATATAGAAATATAATAGAAATAATATATTACATAGATATCATAGTAACAGAATAAACATATACTCGTTTTCTTCTTAATTTCCTAATTATCATATTTTTATATGATCCGATTGATTGTACGATATTTTTCATCTAATACACATGCTTATTTTTTAACGATTACATCATTTCTATTGAAAATAATCCATTATATCCATTTCTTCCACGTGTCTTCATTTCTCAAGTGAAACAACAATACCAAAGGACAAACCGCATTATATCTATTAAAAGACTTCACACTCACACCGAAAAAGCGCGAGCAACTGGGTTCTCCGGAGGCATTTGACTCCCACGTTGCATGTACACAAACCCATACGGAGGAACTAACAGATTGCACGAGATGAAACGAGAGGAACAGAGAGATGAGAAGGTGCACACACACACCGGCACTTGTACAGAATGAGAGAGAAGGACGTGCACACGCACGGTTGCTCTGCATGCATTTAAAACGGGGACGCGGCCCGTAAATCACGTAGTAGAGCCTCGACTCGGCTCGTTGCGGTGCAACTCCACGGAGAGGACGTTGCGCGCTACCGCCGCCACGTGGTTTTCGCGGCAAAACTATGCGGCCGCCACACGCCGGGCGAATTTATGAATGGGAGAAGCCTATTGACAGATCGCGCGTCGATAACTCTCTCGTTAATGGCCCGTGATGGTGGGTGAGCGGCTCGATGCGCCGCAGGAGGACGACGAGACAGAGGAGGAGGAACTGCTGGAGGCCAGACCGACCAAGGAGGGTTACACCGCCACTGTTCGCGGCACACGCCGTTCTTCAACTTACAACCACCATCAGTTTTTGTCCTTTATCTGATGAAAAATGTTACACGAAGATATGGATCTGCCTGCCTCACAGAATTGCTTACATCTGGATGAACTTTTCTTGAATGGTGTGAAGTTTCCTGACAAATATTGTTTGAGGGTATTCTGACGAATAGTGAATCGTTAGATTCGAGAATTTGATATAGCTCTAATTATGAATGAAGGAAGAATTTATTGTTAATCATTATATGTTGATTAATGTGTTCAATTCATTTGATAAAGATTATTGAAAGCATTCCACAGAATATAAAAATTTTAGTTAGTTAATAGTTAATCTCAATGTTCAATATGTGCATACAATATTTGTTTAAGGAAAATAAACAATTTTTAGATTTTGTAAAGTGATCTCGGAGAAAATCATCATTTATCTTGAATTAGTTTGTAGAAATATAATATCAAAATCTCTGTTGAAAATCTCTAAAAGAAAATAAAGATAAATGATAGTGTAAAATAACTTAAAATTGTGAAATCTCTCTTAAAGTTATTAAGATTGATCTGATTATAATACAAAAAGTTCTTTTTAAAAATTGCAAAAAAACATTTTACTATAAATAAAATATACATTTTATTATAAATAAATAATCGATTTCTTTATCACGTCTATCAACAGGATTACGCGGATCGATCGATCAACCGTATCGGAAGAAAATATCCCATTTATATAAATAACAGTACCAAGCACTATCTGTCACTAGCAGAGACATCTACTGTTTTATTGAAAACCGAGCTTTCTTTCCACTATTAAAAATTCGTCGTGATAGGAACATTTACGAAAATACAAAAAATTGGATATGTAAAATCATCATTTCGATTCAATTGGTTGGCAATACTGCCGCGTAATACTATCCGTCGGATACGTTCAATTATCACTATTCTTGATTCTGTATGTTGTAAATCATAAAACATCAGTGAATAGTATGAAAAATAATTAAATTATAACACATTACGAGACATTCTCATATTTTCTCATAATAAATTCATTATCGAAACTTGATAGAGAAATATTTTAAATATGAGGTAAAAAAGTTATTGTTCGGATATGAGAAAAATAAATTTTTGAAAAGACCACTTCGCCAAGATGTCTAATCATACACTAGAATCCAAAACGTAAAAACACTTGCAATGCATTTTCTTTCATATAACAAAACGATAAATGTATCGGAAATATTCGAGTCACAGATTCGATTGGTTCTGTCACCGTCGGATACAATCATCATGCGAATGCTGTTATTTTTCGAAATACGCCTATCATACATTGGTATTTCACTGATATAAAACATTTTGGCATATTCATAATCTGAAGGATAAATGAATTTACCACCAAGACATATATTATGTAACCTTTTATATATTTTATATATATTATTGTATTTCTAGTTATAACTTATACCGATGAAGAGATTAAAGTATAAGTTTTACACAATTAATTACGATCATGTATATTTTTTAAATTTCTGTTTCATTAAACACATAATATATAGCCACAAAACACGATTGCAACTGGTTGATCTAATAAAACGGGACCATCATTCGGCGAATGGAAAATAGAAAAAAAGTCGTTCCTATCGCCTCCACGCGATCAGCGAGAAAAAAAAAAGAGCAAAGGCAAATATATGCTTTTAAAAACATCCCTTAGAACAGAATCGGGTTGTTGTCGTCGTGGTAACCATGACGACGTTGCCCCCTTGATGGTTGGTCATAACTATGCCCCCTCCCCGTCACTTAGTGAACATCGTACCCTTCTCCTCATGGCGCACAGGCAATGCTAGGTTTCCTCTACAACGTTGGCCAAGTAAAGAAGAAGCAGCCTCGGAGCCTCCGGTCACCTTTCTCTATCTCGCTCTCTCTTTATCGAGAATTCTTTCCTCGTCTTTCATATCGTACATATATTCTCATCTCTCTCTTTCGTGCTCTTATTCCTTCTCTATCGCTTCTTCTTCCTCTATCTCGTTCCTTCTCTCTCGCTCGGTACGCTCCCCCCCTCCAACCAGCGACCCACGACCCACCTTCGTTACCACAGCCACCTCGACCATCTCCTCGCCACTCCAACAACGCCACCCAGCCGCGGCCGCCGTCCTACCTCCTCCTCACCTCTTGCTGCTGCTGCTGCTGCCGCCTCTACCCTCTCCCTCCCTCCGCCCCTCGTCCCCAAGCCCAAGGAAACGCGGGATCGCTTCGAATTCAAACTACTGAACACGAGGTTACCACGCGTCAAATCTGACACTTCGGCACGACGTTGATACGACGCTATATCATTTTCTACGCGGTATTGAAAACACCGTCGATGATGTAAAAATTCGCCAACTTCCACGTACAGATCGTAGTTATCGTTTTCTAAAAATTCGCTTATCGAAAGAGACGATGGAACATGACACGAAAAATCCATGATACTCTTTTGCTCTAAGTTCTGAGATCGATAGGTGAAAAAGAATAAACGAGCTCTTGTTTATGATTTTTTTTTAGCATTTTCGAATGAACTTGAACAAATGCTCATAAGATTCAGCGATTCTTAACCGACGGATGTGTTTAGAATTCTGAGATACGGGTTTATTTAATCCATGCAATATTCGAATTATATCATACAATGACCAATTCGATGGCACAAGAAGATCATAAAAACGTCTCCACGAAATTCATTGCCTTTTCTATCGTTCATGCGAGCCAGCCTTTCAAGGCGTTATAAGAGGTTAATTTTCAAGCAAATTGTGTTTGTTGCTTCAAAATGGAACATTTTCTTCGGTATTTCGAAGTACATATAATCGTATATTCCAGGCATCCATTGACGATAAAAAAATCCACACACTGAAACACTTGTACTAGCACGATCGAGACACAAAATTATTCGATGGCTGAAAAAAACGAGGAAAGTCCCTTCGAATATGAACACCGAACTCAAGAACCGAAACAAAGTTTGAAATTTTCACAGCGAATGACACACAACCACCTCGTATCGTGGTGTCGTGATCACATAATGCTCTCTTGGCTGGCCATACAAGAACGTTAGAGACAGGCAAACACAGACTGGGCACAGTTTTCGAAAAGAAAAAAAAAATTGTAGAGAAAAAGAAACTGACGTAGCACTTTTCACTCACCTGACTAACGTCGCACCACATTATTATTTCGCTGGCACTGACGACAGCATCTTGGATCGCTCGTGTACCATACACAGTGTAGCGCTATGGTTTTTTGTTTTCAGTGAAAAAACAGTACGTGAAATCGAAGCTCCACCGTCGGTGTGCGCTTCGTGAAACGCTCTGTTCGTTTTCTTTCTCACAGTCTCACGAAATGCACTCACGTTTATAGCTGTATTTGTCGCTGTTTGCTTGTACGTCGTGTTTTAGAATACCGCCTGACTATCTCGTCAAGTAACACCACACGATCACTTCGAGTAAACGACACGACTCTCACCAACAAGCCCACTACTGACTGGCTGGTCATGCAAAGCATTACTGAATACTCTGACAACAGTACTCGTCGAGTGCCGCCGCTCGGTTTTCCCCCGAGCGTGCGCTCGGCTGTTTCCGTTGGACGTCGGCCCACCTGCACTCTAGCACGACGGCACGGCACCCAGTGCTGTACCTTTGCTATACTGGACCTATTCCTTACATTTATATCTATTTTCAAATAGCATTATAATTCTTTATAAAATTTTTATTTTTTTATTAAAAAATTAATATAAAAAATTTTTTGTAAATTTTATTAAACTAAAAAAAACTAAAGATGTAAAATATTATTACAGTTACTGATATTTACTGTTACTATGTCTCTTGAGAGAGAACTGAAAATTTTTTTATTCATATCGATCGTTATATAATGTATATATATATATACTACATATATAAATTTATGTCATTTATTCGAATTATGTGTAAATAAAATATTTCCTAATGAAACAAAAGAAAAATATTTTCTTAATGAATTTAAATTAAAAGATTCTGACTATTTTCCAGCTTAAAGTTGCAATGACATAAGTGTCATGGATATTTTAATGTTCATGAAGAAAGTTTCAGAATTTATTTTTACACGCTACCGGTTGTCCGCGCATAGCCGAACTATGTAACACGCGCATTGTATGTATTTTGTTCATACAAAATCATGCAGAATGAATCTCATGAATATCGGTACGCGATCATGCCGATGATTTAAATGTTCGATCGAATAATTTTTTTATCCAAAGATAGTACCTTCGACAATACGAATCCATTAGAGCGTTAGCTAAATTGTTTCGATATATCTATCAAAATACGCGTGAGAAAATTAAAATAGTTCTGCGCGTTTCAATAATTTACTACGTCGACCGATTGGATTTCGAATTCAATAAATTATTTTTAAAAGCCATTGTACACCGAAAAGCGAACAGCATATTGTCGACATTCGACCGGTGGTAGATTTCGTACGGGCGGAAGGGTGCGTTCTATTCACGCCACGTAAATTAATTATATAATTGATATTGAATATCCTCGGATTGTTTATGCCATTCAGGTTGCTCATAGAAAGGAAATTCATTGTTTGAATGTATGATTTTGAAATGTAATCAATGCTTTTATATAATCTGATTTATATCCTGATTCATGATACGTGTAATTTTAAATAACCGCAAAAAAAAAAAATAATTAGCAAAGATAGAACTTACTTGTTCAAGATACAAAGGGCAAGAGAAGTAGAAAGACCACGTGTCTTTAAAGTACATCATAAAAAAAAACAAATCGAAGATTAAAATATTTAACATTTTAAATATATTTAACTTTATTCCAAATATAATATATTAATAGAATTATAAATAGAATTCTACATAAATATAATACATCATCTAATATCATATATATATATATATATATATGTATATTTATTTATTTATAGAGTATATATACATATATATATACAGAATATATTTAATAAATTATATATATTAAATAAATTAATATATTTATAAATTTATAATAATATATATTCATAAATTTATTTTCTTTTTTTAAATTTTTTATTTTATTATGAGTTTGGTTTATAATATGAAATATTATTGTTTCAATATTTTTCATAGAAATATTTGCACTAACATCGATGAGAAAAATTGTTCTGCGCGAGAAAGTGTAGCCTGTTCTCGCTCGATGAAAGTTACGGGAGAATGGATTGAGCTACGATGAAAAATTTGATCCAACATAAAAACTCAAAATGACTTAAACCATTCAATAGGTTCACCAAGAACTATTTCGCGAACTTCGCACTTCTCGCATCATTTATCAGCAAGTTTCTTATATCGTGCGGCCGAATTATATTATCGAATGATATAAAATCAGAAGCGAAACTATTTGATATCGCGCATAATTATATATTATAATATTTTATAATAATTCATTAATATAATATTTTATAATAAAATTTTTTAATTTTTCAAAAGTTCAAGTTTAAGTTCAATATTAATAAAAATTTTTTTCTTCATTTTATTTAATTTATTTAATTTTTAAAATATAATCATAAATAAAAATATAAAAATTATACATGAAAAAATATTTTATAAAATATAAATTAAATAAAAATAGTTATAAAAAAAAATTTCTAATATGTTCAGCGTAATATAATAATAATTTAAACGTTCGACGTACGATTTGAGGCTACAAAACGGGGAACTCGTAGACATCGGGGCCCCCGAGTTCGAGGGAGTTTGCCCAACGCCGTTAGCTTCGAAACCCGCCACTGACTGTCAGCCTATATACGGCAAGCAGCATAAGAGTGCTCGAAGGCCTCGGCTCTTGCGAGCCAGCAACGAACGGCAGACAACGTCGTACGGATACCGCGCGCCACCTTCCATACGGCATGCAGCCTAAGAAAATTCACCGCGAACATTTTTATTCGGTATCGGGTAAACGAGCTGCATCATCGGAACGCTTCGATCGCGAAACAAGAGCGTGCAAATTGACGCATCGATCGTTGATCGTCAGTACTCAACAGGCCGGTTAATTTCGCGAATTTTGCGTGACATTCCGTAGGCAGCCCGAGGGGAGAGCGTGCTTGAGGCTCTGAGAAGCGTATCGCGCGACGGCCACAGCCGTCGGCGAAGCAGTTCTAAGCGAAGTCGTTTTCTCCGTGAAGGCGCGGTGAAAATGTCTTCCTCCTCTTCGCGATGAGGAACAAACTTCTTTCTCCCTTTATTGTTGCTTGGTATCTACTTATATACATGTATCTTAGTGTTTGTAACGCTTTTACATATAGAGAAAGAATTTCAACTTCTCGTTACGTATGTGAAAGTTTCTATCTCTATAACTTAAATTTTGATCGATTTTCTCGTTGTACGATGAGGATCGAAGTAACGTGGAATTTTTGAAGCAAGAATTCAAAAGAAATACTTCAAGATATTCATTCCCGTTGTTTGTGCTGCGCAAATGATGATGACGGTGTGACTAGTCGGTCAGGCAGAGATCGTTGTTTTCGAAGAGATTGAACTGCAGACCGTGACGAGTCAAAATTTGTATTTCATTTGATGCATTGGGATTCACGATTATTGATAATCAAATGTTTTCGTTAAATTAGTGCATGTTTCAACTTTGTTACTGTTATTCATATCGTTATTGGCCGCAAAACGAACAGCGCCGAAAAAAAGAGAAGAGAAGAATGAGAGAGTGGGAGTTTTAACTGGCGGTTTATTGCCGGCGCGAGAATGTGCCAATGATTCTGACCGCGGAAACGAGCGCGTACCAAGCGTTTAAACCTGCTCACTCGCGAGTACAACCGTATGCAGTGAATATATAAGCATATAATACCTGTGCCGTGACAACGAAACCAGTGTACGCGAGGACAGACGAACGCGTGGCTTCGCGACGGAAGTAAAGCGCTAGTCAAGTTTACGATTGGTTGAGCATTGCGCGACAGATGAATTGTGGCCAATGAATGTCCTTGCTCTCTGGACGAGGCCGCGACGACGTAAGCAAGACTTATTCGAACATTATGAATTGCTTACGTTTCTACGACATCGCGTTGCCTGATTGTATACATAATTGCTTTTGAGAAATATTTGCAATATTAATTATTTTTATTTTAGAATATTCTAACAGATTTATTTCAATTCAGTAATTGAATGAAAATCATATATCTTATCATTATTTTATTATGGTCAATTTTTTAATAAACATTGAAATTAAAAATTGATTTTTCCTTTTTCCTTTTTTATTATTATTATCGATAAAATTATGTGAAAATGATTTAGATTTTTCTTTAATATAATTATTAACTTTCTCATCTAGTAACGGAATGAGAAATAAGTAGATATCAAAGGTACTTGCAGTGGGGATAGGAAACATCGAGGAACTCGCGAGGCGTTTTACGATCTTCGAAAGCTGCGACTCCTGTGCACTTCCGGCCTGAATTCTACATAGCATCTCCAGGCGATTTTCTTTTCGCGGAAGGGAAAAGATAATTTAGTAACCATCTAAAAATATCCCTTTATTCTTTGTTAAATATATGTATAATCTATTTTATGCATTGTTCTTTCTATTGATAAAAATTAAAAATTATTTTATTGCCAAAAAAAATTTTAGAATTAAACTATAATTGATAACTATAATCGAATTTTCATAATCTATATACATAATTTTATATTTTATAAAAAATAAATTAATTTGTTTAAAATCATATATCTAATAGTTATATTAATATTGCATTTTTAAAATTTATATAAATATCAATCCTTCAGATTTTGTATATTTTACACATCTTTTGTATAATATTATCTAAAATTCAAATTTAAAGATGTTTACGTTACAAATCGAAATATAGATTCGAAAAAACATTTAGGAAAATCGTGTTATGTTAGTGGTGCAGCGATCGAAGATACTTGGAAAGTCGAGTCAGTTTTTCTGCTATTTCTCTACAACCGGAAGTTACTCTTCGGCCGCGTTTTCCTCATCCTCAAATCTCTTTTTCTCTGTTTCTCGATTTTTCTCTCAATGATTTTTATCATTTATTTTCCAAATGTGATTTGTACACGTTGACAAAATAAAATACAGGATATTTATTTACAAATGTTTTTTATAATAATATTCTTTTTTTTCATCTTTTCTATTGAAAATTAATATAATATATTATAAAATTATTATGATATTAATTTATTATGATATAAATTTATATATATTAACAGATTTAGATTTTACATATTGTTGAATATTTCTTACGTTTCATTTTGCATATTTCTTCATTTTTTATATCTTGTGATGTGAATTTATTATCTATTAATTATCACATAAATCAAATATTATTCTTAGAAAATGTTTATATATATTTATAGATTGCATATTTATATTTGAAGTAAGTTCAAATAGTGATATAGATAATATAGATAATGTTCACAACACAGACACAAAAATCCTTAATAAATCAAGAAGCAAAGTTTCTGATAAATAAAATTTAACGTTAAAATTATTCAATCGTACATAAAAATATACAAATATAATTATAATTTTTACTTATTAATTTTTTTTTGTATTCTTAATATATTATTTCTTAGCTAATTAAATCTGATTTATATATAAGAGAAATTTTTCTTCATAGCTGCATATCAAGAAGAATTATACATAGATACATATTGATTTGTATGTTCCTTTTGTAAATCTTATTCTTCCTTGTTTGATCAACTGAGACTGTCACTCACTATTTAACGATAATCCTTCAAATTCACGTTGTTATAGCAGGCCCTAGCAGCTGGAAGTGCTTCGCACGACCGAATTAAAAGCACCTGTTAACACACGTTCGGTTCTACAGTGACATCCGGACGACATCGACAGGTGCTCTAAGTTAATCAACTAATTTGACAACTCGTGCGTGCACGTGACTTTCATGTATCTCGCACCCGCGCTAATTATTGATGGTTTCAAGTATATCTTGAGAGATGAAAGTCTCGAGATGATACGATTGAATAATCTTAAGCTTACTACTGATAAATATGATATTTCTCAAATAAAGATCCACAGCAATCTTTTCCCAAAATTCTATCAATTTAAAAAAAAAAAATAAAATACATAAAATATTTATTACAAATATTTTTTGTTTAATAATATTTTTCATTATTATAATAAAATAAAATATAGAAAATTTACTTTTTGAATTAGAACTAGAACAAACTTACTATCTACAATAGCTAAACACAATAGCTAAAATTTCGAAATTTTTTTTATTTTTCAAATCAAGATTCTCAACGAATTAAATTCTTGGTAGATGAGTCGATCGAGAAATCAAAAGTTTTATGCAACATTGTTGTCAAGACGATTAAAACGAAAGGATGAAATGTAAAAAAAAAAAACAACAAAATGTACCGCGATAGCTGTTCAAAAGGGCGGTCACGCTAATAGCGGCGATCGGTTCCTCATTATGGATTCCGATCGTGGGCATCGATAAAGATCGGCAATAAGATCCCGGTTCTTCTCCATCTGGGGATCCCCTCTGTTTTACGGGCAAGTGCCACGAATTAATTCGGATCGAATCGTTTCGGATTAGCTTGGTAAGAAGCCTGCCAATTTCAATTCGGTTACTGACCGACTGAACACCGTGTTTACATAATAGGCCTGATCCTGGTTCTTGTGTTTTCGTTTAATGGATGATATACAATTAGATTACTAATTAGATATTATACTCTGTTTATTAGAGTGAATTTTTAGATAATGACAGAATTAATTAGAGATTAATTGAATTCGTAAATTGAATATTTTTTCATATTAATGATAATGAGCTTATACGTTCCCTAATAATGAATTGAATATATTTTCGTGTTTAAAAATAAGCTAAGCACTTTGTGAATCTGGGAAATTCACTTTTGCAATAATGTCCTGTCAATCATTACATTGAATCCAACGATTAACAAGAAAAAATAGATAGCAATAAAGAGAGTGGTTCTAGTGTGCTTCTTTAAAAAATGATTTTTGTTTTTCTTTCCTTTTAAGCATTTCAACTTTAAATATTTAAAAATATCTGATTAGAATGACTAATGGTAGAGTGAATTAATGAATCCCTATTAAATTAAAAAAACGAACTTCTTTTTCATAATGTCTCAAATCTAAATATTTTAAAAATTTCGCAATCCCATATTGGCTCTGTTATATTCAACTTATTAATAAATAATAGAATAAACTCTTTTTAAAGCGATAAAGTGAACAATTATTACAATATCTTTATATATAATATCGACAACTTAAAAGAAAATTACATAAGTTATAACATATATAATAATTACTTTACTTATAAATACAAAATGAAAATAAATATCCTTGCAATAAAATCCTTTATGTGCCATCACAGGATTACTATCTATCTAGAAATTATTCCACGCGAATCCCTATTTATCCTCCAATGTATTCATATAAACATCTATTATTATTCTCGGAATCATTCTCGCAATTGTATTAGATTTATGCAAATCAATAAACAGTTTCTCACGTGTGTAGTCATTACTCATTAGTGCGCGATTATGTGACAAATGAAAAATAAAAAGGAGATAAAATAACGGAAACGATACACACCCGTCCGTGTCATTGATCGCAAACGAGCCGACATCGTGTACATAATTATAAGAGACATTTATTAATTCTTTACGATCGACGTAACACGAATTCAAAGCGATCGCATGACGGAACCGAAGGTCTGCATCCGCGAGACGAGCGCGCGTGTGCACGCTCGGCCATTCATTCATGCGTTTCGCGAAGTAACATGTATCGATAAAAGCGATGAAACTTATTATTCATTAATTGCTCATTGTCACGGACGACCGCGTAATACCGCGGTGATCCCGCTTCTGTAACCTTGTCAACGACCCCGCGGTTTCGCGATTAATTAATTCTTAACAGTTCATGAGAGACTGCGACCACGAATGGGATAAAAGAAGCATTGGTATGCGTAGTTGATGTAGAAAATATAGAGAAATCGTATTAAGTAATTGCAGATAATTCTTAATCCCGGATGGCTCGATCCTGCGATGGCATATTGGAATCATATTATTATCCAGATTTGACCATTTTCAGGAATTTTTAAATTTATATTATTTTGATCTGTTATATCTGTAATATTATATTTTTTTGTTTCATATATTTGTAATAATAATATATTTAGGTAAATTATTGCTTAAATTTTTTTATTTTAAATTCGATTTGCCATATGAATTTTTTCAAAATTTTTCCAAACCTTTTATCTATTGAAAAACGTTTCGGACATAACCGGTTTATGGTTTGAAATAACCATAAAAACATTCACGAAGTAAGAATAAATTATTCTTTAAAAAATAATTCTTTGAAAAATAATCTATTTTTAAAGTAACATAAATATTTCATGAAGTAAATGAATGTATTTACAATTAAATAATTTATTCGTGTAATAAATATAAAATAAATTATTTTCTATTATTATTTGATATTTAATTTTAATAATTTGATGTGCACTGTTAAATTTTTATGTTATTATTGTAATATAATTTTTTTCTTATTAGAAATCTGAGAATGTAAAGCTCAAAAAACTTTTGAGAATCAGAACTGTATAAGATATAACGATAGTCTTGGACGTACAGAGTGAGAAAGGTGAACATTGCATATGACCTTGGGTGCTGTTGCATCAATCGGTGCCGCTATTTAACGCTTTAATTCAAGACTTCACTATATCTTTGCTGACTATATCGAGCAAGAACTAGCGCGATCATTTCTTATCATCGCAACAAGGATGATAAGGAAATCTTTATCGAAGATAAGATTATTCACAAGCCTTTGAGTTGAAAATTATCTTCCAATATGCGAACTTATATCGTATCAAATGATTACCGATACACGAATGAAGTATATTGAAAAGTATATCGATAAAAGTCCGCATAAAATTCTGTGAGAAGAAAAATTTATATCGAAATATATCAAATTATTTTTATATTATTATATTAAAATAATGAATTTATATTAATTATTCGAAATAATAGTTAGACTAATATTAGATACTAATATGTGAATGTAAATATATTAGCTTATGTAACGATAGAGATTAGAATTATCATGAATATTGTTTTGTATCTATGATGCAGCAAAATATTTTTTTATTTTGTGTGAAAATTATATATATAAGAAATTTGATGTGTATATTTCTATAAGTATATATAATAATTGACAAGCTTAAAATAACTAAACATATAAATAGCTAAAAATAGCTCGTATTTATCAATTCATCTAAAGATTTTTATAATCGATCATTTAACGATTACTTAACGATTACCTTCTCAAATATTATTCAATCATAAACGGATATATCGTGAACAGAGAACAACAACAAAAGTGATGCAAGTGATAATCTTGAAATTTTTAATTTGAAAAATTGTGAATAATATTAAATTTTATCTGATAGAAAAATCTGTGCGATTATTATAAGTTCTTCTGCAGACTTGAAAACAAAATTTTATCAATTATTTTCATGTTTACTTCGTTTTTTGGAAAAAGATAGATTTTTTCTTTTTTTCTCTTTTTTTATCGACTTTTTAATTTAATCATAATTAATTATAATATTTTAAACTAGTTTATGAAAGAACAATTTTTGAATATATTTATATTATCCGTTTTTCTTTGATGTATGGAATTCTTAACTAAAATTTTAATCAATTTTTTTTAATAATCTATCTATAAATATATAATATATATTAAACAGCTATAGCATAAAACAATTTTAGCATAACTTCTTTTTAAATGATTAACGATCTATGAGCGTTATGCATGTATATCTATATTATCTTTTATTTCCAACGACGTTGAATAAGCTCTTTCAAGTACATTCTGCATCAAATCAATCTAAATATTTTTTCACTCAAGATATGTGTTAAATCAATTAAATTGCAATTAAAATTATTTCATATGAAAATACATATTTATAACATTTTTTTTTTTACATTTTTGATCTATACTGTGAACAAGTAATGTACGCCATTACAAATTTGAAGTACGTGTGAAGAAATAACACCAATGACAATTTTTTTGAATTACTTGTTGTCATGTTATAACATTCCAACCGTTCATTTTCGTTAGAGTCCTGCTGCACAATTAATGTCTTTTATTAGTGCTGTACTGAACAATTTATGCACGTTTTTATCCAACAATGATTAACGATAATTTTATTTTACGATTTACAAAAAAATATTTCATAAGAGATATAGTTTCAGTTATCAATCACAATTTACAATACATTGGAGAATGAAGAAATGTCAAAAAATAAATTAACAGAAGAAAAAAAAATATATATATATATAATAATATAAAAATATATTGCTAGAATATATTCAGATCTTAAAAATAAATATCAAAAAGTTAAATAAAAAAATAAATTTCTAAAAATGTTTTTTTAATAATAAATTATATAACTCTAATAACGATAATAATTGTAAAAACAATTAAAATTACAATAAATGAAAATTCACAATTTATTTTAAAATAACGTTGACTTATCACTATCATCTTTTCTTGCAAAAATTTCTTAAAAAAACGAAAAAATAAAAAAATTCCTAATTTTAATAAGTTCTACAATATTTTAATTTATGCGATATATTTTATATGAAATTTCCTTTGTTTTTTTTTCTTTTTTTTTTTAAATTTTGAAATTCTGAAATTGTATGCATTCTATTTCATTATCATATTTCTCTACATTTAAATCGCAAATTTCTACAATTGCATAAATTCATAAATCCAAGATTTTTCCTCAACTTCGAAAGGATAACAAGGAGGAAAGTGAAAATTCACGAGGTGAGGGAATGCAGCTGGAGCGAGAGATGGATCAGGTTCACCTAAATGCCGCTACCAATTAATTCTCAGCCGGCAAAAGGGTCGACGTACCGCGGAAGGAGAGAATCGTAGCCCCATAAAACAGAGTCTCGGTTCGCCTCTTCCTACTCCACCTACTCCTCCTCGTTCCTCTTTCCGCCTCTTTAACCCTGACCTCCCGTAAAATACACGGAGAAAAAGACTTTTCCAACGTATACGCACGAGCGAGCTACCGAGCTGGCCGAACTCATGAATGGACCCGCGGCTCTATTTACGAGCGCGCGACCTGCTGCTTTTATCGTCGTCTCGAGCCACTCTTTTGCCGGCTTTGCCGCATTTGGACCCCGCCACAGATGCGCCACGGGCCGACGCTTTTATCCCACCGAATGTGACATTGGAGAACGACGATGTCTTCGGCCGGTGATTCACCCTTCTTCCGGGAGGGACAATTTTGGATTGGATTTCGTTTAAGCGTTTGGAGAGAGACTAGTTACAATATGTTTGAAATGCTTTTCATTTTATTTTATTTTTTTTTTTTTTAAATATCGGAATAACTACGATACATCATATATTGAGGACATTTATTCAAATTTATATATTTATGGACAGATAAAATCTAAATAGAGATTTGTTTCGTCCATTAGATACTATCAATATTTTACTTTGAATCTTTTATGTGTATATTGTAGAATTTTGCATTTTTAAATATAGCAAGTAAATAAAAGCATAAAAATTATACTTTTAAATTTTTTATACATATAAAGACACGTACAAATATTTTTATTATAGTGATTCGTATTTTTATAACTAATTTAAAATTTATCTTGATCATTGTATAAAATACAATTTTATATTATACAAAAATATCAATTGGACGATTATTAAGTTATAAATAATTTTAAGTTTGCGTTTGATAAAGTGAGATATTATGATTTTATTAAATAAATGCAGATATATTATTATTAAAACAGTAACAGAAATATTTTATAGATGAGGAGGAATATTTGAAAAATAAATATTTACTTATTATCCGTGAAATATATCTTGGACCTTCAAGCTTTTGAAAAAAATCACGTAGCATTGAAAAAGAATTCGCATCAAATATCGAAATTTCGTATAGAATTATCATATTTTGCGCAGATTTCACCATTATTTCATAAATATTTTAAAAGACGCGTCGAATATCATTTACCTTCGAGTTACTATAGAAGGACATAGAGACTTATCCAACAAACTTGCAAGTTTCCCGCCGTGTTGTACTTTCTACTCGAACGGTCCTCTAATGTACGTACAAACCAGAAACCGCATCCACCTCAACAATATATATTCTGGCCACATGGTACATTGTCACGAAAGTGGGCTAAAGGAAGCGACGTTAACGGTGCAAGATATCGTTTCCCATGAACTTCGATTTCCATAATGTCGTCTCGTCACTTTCCAACCAGACAAAATATCTGTAAACATACGTAAACACGTGGCACAACCCTTCCACAGTCACAAAACCACCCTATCCATGCTTCTCATCGTGCTTCGTTTATGCTCATTCGATATCTCTTTTCGTTTCTACTAATATTGGCGCGAAATTTAAATTCAAAAAAATGTGTTTTTCCATTCAATGTTTTCTCTTTTCCACACGTGTCGCGCCTGTTCCACGTTGGCGGGAAATTTAAAGTGTAGAAAAGTGCAAAGGAGAAGCAAGAACGAAGAGAGGAAAAGAAACAAATATTTATAAACATTCCATCATGACAAAAGTCATGACAACAAGCCAACACTTCTATACATCGCGTTTCTCTTTCATTCACTCAATGTTCCCACTCTTTTCCCCACCCCTATAATCTATATTCTTTCTTGGCGCGAAGTTTAAATTCCAACGGAAAGAGAAATGAAAACAAAAGAGGAAAGAAAGAAAGGAAAGAAGAAAAGAAACAGAGATCGCGTGGTGGGCAGCAAGAAGTCGAGTTCTTGCGTTCCAAGTATTCCGTGTCCTGCGAAATACCGTCACGTGCAGGTTATAATTCAATCCGGGAGGGAAGAGCGTGTTTTTCAACCGCGTCATCGCGCAAGGATCAGCCATGACCTACGTCAAATTTCACGGCTCTCACGCCGCGAGACCAAAGTTCGTTCACGCACCACTATCACTCGGAATCGTTATGCCGGGAGGGAACAATGGACTGACGGGCGCGCACAGGACCGGTCGACCCGCTAGAAAACTCCAATGGCAGAAGTTGGCCCCGATTATGCGAGCCGCGTCGTTGCCATCGGATTCTTCGGATTCTTTTCACGGCCGGTGTGTGAATGCGCGCGCGCACCACTGCATGGCGTCCCGTGGAACTCTCTCGTGTAACGCGTGAATTTTAATTACTTCCCATAAAATTCGGCGTAAATCGCGATGGGAATTAAAATATTTAAGAGTTACCGCGCTGGAAGAATTTTTCCCGTTTTGATTGAAAATGGAAATATCTTGCGGGGGAGGGAAAAGATGTTATGATATTTAAGGAAAAATGTTGCAATTAAACGTGACTATTATATATATCCGGGGAATCCCGAGTTTCTCATTGTATGATAATGTTCTGAAAGTAAAAGAAGGAAGAAAATGTTACTTATAGATATATGTGGTTAAAAAGCTGGGATGTTAATATAAGGAAAGGTTGGTAGCAATTATATAAAGCTATATTTCAAAATTATTAGTAAATTTCTATAGTTGACTGCAGTATTTTTTAATTTTTTCATATTTAATTCTGGATAATAGTAAATATCTTTCGTATACACATTCACAGTTATTTATAATACAATCGTAGTCATATTTGAATATATATAGTACACGCTTGGATTATTGAATTATGATCACTTTCAGTATGCAACGAGTTTTTAATATTATACACGAGTATAATCATTTGTAGTGTATAGCAAATATTGGCACAATAAAGTGTTAAGCAACTATAGTCACCTTTTATGTAAGTACAATAACCTCTCAACATTGAATGATTATAGATAAATTCTCAACATTGAATGACTATAATAATCTTTTGCATAATAATAAACTTTCTATGATTAAATTATAATCATCTTTAATATCGGCATAACGAATTTTTAATATCAAGTCATTATAATTATAATTTATTGTGTACAACACAACGCTAATATTAGACATCTATACTAATACATTTGCTATACAATGTTTTCAATGTTAAATAACTCTACTTTTTTTGTAGCGAACTTTTCTCGACTAAGCTAGCTGGTGAAGAGGTGTTGTAATCTACGATGACGTAACTTGCATGTATTATTTGCACGCACAGTTTGCACACGCGTGGTCCTATTACATCATCGTAAAATAAAACTACGCATAATTCTGTTAACATTTAAAATACAATCCCAAAAGGTACTAATTAGTACACTCCAAATTATAGCTTTTAGCGACATCTATTTTTTATTTCTCTAGTTAAATATATAATCTTTTCTTCTGGATTAAATATACAGCAATATGAACTGTTATTTAAATTTTTATCTAAATATTGTTATACAGTTTATTATTCTTTCATAATTGTTTCTTATATTTCTCAAGAATTCATACAAATATATTAATAATTTTATAATTTATTCTTAGATTTGACCAAATCTCATTTTACTGGCACAATATTTTATTTTATTTTAACAATACAATATTTATATGTTTTTTTTTTTTCAGGAATAATTGCAAGTCTTCTTTAAATCCATTACGTAATATAGCCGATTAAAATCGACAAATCGTCTCTTTGTTTTTTTCTAACAGCTTATTTAATTTTCTTTTTTACTTAAACAAGAATAATCATAAAACGAATTTATCGATGTGATGTTCGTTCGAAATTGTTTATCGAAATCAAAAATCATGTATAACTTTCCCGCCAATGCAATGATTCCACAAATATTTTTAGAACGCGAAATATCACGATATCGTACCAAAAATCGTTTAAATCGGTTAATAACGAAAAGATTAGCCTCATCGTCAAAACTTTGTACGCAAGCTACAACGATTCGAGTATCGAAAAAGAAATTCGAGGCACGCGCGGAATTCGAAGCGGTTTGAAACAACGGTGTCAGACCTACGTGCACTGACCTACGCCAGTAAATTCGACAACACGAGGCGCCTCTCCACCCGCAGCCTATCAGTCTGGATCATTTAATATATTCTGACGAACAATGATTCACGTCGCGTGCCCACGCGACAGTAGTACGTAGAACGGGCTGGGTGGGGACGAAGTCCGGTAACAGGAACCGAAGTGTCGTAAAACTAATCTACCAGATACAAATTACATAATCCTCGTCTGGTCGTTCCTCTTTCCCTCTCACTCTCTTTCCCCAATAAATATCTCTCCGCGGACGTATGAATGGGCGTTCGTGCGCGACGTCCGACACATCATCGTTGATTCGTTTTCTTTTCACTTTCCCCTCCTCCCCCTCCCCTGTCGAGCGGTGCTCGAACGTTTGCCAACACGGATATTTGAAAACACGAGCTTTCCTTTTTCGTTTTTTTTTTCTTTCTTTCCAACCGAAAGAATTTCGGCCGAGATGGAACGTCTTCTACGATTTCCGTGTATAGCGCGCAGGATGAACATTAACTTCGATATTTTAATTTATGGTTTGTCAAAAAAAAAAGAAAATATTGAAAATAATTTTGAAACCAGTTAAATTTCCGATCAAACTCGAGCCTAAATATGCATATTAACACATTTAACTTCGCCTCTAATTGAGACTACAGTTTATCCACCGGTGGGACACAATGCAGAATGCTATAAGCAATTAATCGAAATGCATTAGCACCTTCCTAAAACGGCGATTACCAAATCGGCCGTACAATGGCCCTCCCCTTATTTATTACCCGCACGATCGATTCACGGTCAACGCGTACGCAAAACGTTTACAGACACGCACGATATAGGAAATATGGCAGCGATCTTGAAAAAGGGAAAAAAGAAAATGCCCCAGATAGTTCGATACAAATCGCCTAATCTCTCCTCTTGTGCCCCTCTATCTGACCATTTCTCATTCCCTGTTCACCTCGTCCCCTCGCCAACCCATTCTTTCGGCATCTCCGTTCCCCAAACGGTTTCCACGCGTTTTCTCCGTCTCTATCTTCGTATATCGTTTCTCCTCCTCACCTTGCAAGCTTCCGTGGCGGCACGTTTGTGCACGACCTGCCCCAATGTCTCCCCGGTTCGCCTTTCCCCCAACGAAACCCGCCGGTCGACCATTCGATCCTCCGCTCATCGGGTATTTCACTCTTTCTAACCGATGTCGCACGCGTCCATGCATTATAAATATCTCCAAATATCTCGTGTCTGTGTTCCTTATTCAATCGGCGACGGCGGAGGATGTAGACACGAGGTCACGGGTGCGACAGAGAGACAAAGAGTGGAGGACTGTTACTCGGTCGATGCCTTCCACGCGTACACGATTTGTCCACGTGTGTGTCCGCGTGCACACGCGGTCGTTGCAGTGACAGACATGTTATCGATGCACCACGTGGACGCACGAATGGATCTTGGATTCGACGGAATGATCCTAAAAGATTAGGTACTGTTGCAAAAAATTGTGTTCGACAGGTGAACTGTTATGTGTATGTGCGGAGTGTTAATAACAATTTTCATTCATTTTGATCTTTCGAATTTTTAAATAGAAGTATTTGGATTTTGTGGAAAAAAGGTACTTTGTATCGACAGGAAATAATTTATGTGATAATTTTTTTTCGTTTTACAGTAAGGTGAAAATAAATATATTCGAATGATATTCTTGTTTTGTGTGTAAATTTTTTAACAATTTGAAAAATAATTAAGTTAATCAAATGGAAATGGAATAGGATAGAATTTATAAAAGATGATTTTTTTTATTAGCATTCTTCTTGTAATACAGAAATCGTTCTTTAATTGGTCATTTGATTATTATCGTCTTCTCTTTTTTTTTTTATAATATTCTTTTATACAATATGTGCAAAAAATCAAAAAGTTCTTTTGAAATAAAAAAAATCATCTGAAAATCAGAGAGATGATATTGATCAAAGAGAATTTATTTTAAAAACATTCGTTTGATATATTTGATATCAATGATGTTTGATTAATGTCATTTTTTTCAAATATTATTTTATTAACACATGCGAAGTGCGAAAGATTAAAAGTTTATTTGAAACGAGCAGGGGATAATCGTGATCGAAGAGAATTTGTTTTGGAAACTTTCGTCTATATAATATATTTTTGATATTAATGGTATTTGATTTTATTTAACCTTTTTAAATGTCATAAAATATTTAAATATTTATTATATATTATATATCTATTGTGTGCAAAAAATAGGAAATTTATTTAAAATATAAAAATATTTATATTATATATATTTCATTTACATATAATTAAAGAACTATTTTCTACTTTTTAACAAATAGTTAAAAAGTAAAATTAAATTTGTAAAATTTTTCACGTACAATTATATAATTTTTTATCAACTTAAAAATATAAGATTAAAAAGAAAAATTAAAACCCAATATACCATAGCAGTCTATACCCTGTTCTATTATTCTCTTTTTCATTTGAATATTTAAAATTTAAAAACTGTTGAAGAAAATAAAAAATTTTACATAATAAATAAAAAATTTTACATAAATATCGAAATCTAATTCCAATAGTCTTACATTCCATAACAAAAAAATCGCGCTTTTCGTAAAAAGCATAGTACATTTCCTTTTAGAAAAAGATACAAACCTAATTAAAACAAAAATATTTTTATCGTATAATAAACAATAATTTGTGTACATTTTATATTTGCATTATCACCAATGTAACAGCTCGAACGTTAAAATACTTGATCGCGAATAACACGCCGCGGACGTTCACGGATCAAAGGACGCGATAGATTTTTCTGGCCGCGTGATCAATCGACAAGAGTCGTCGAGATCAATTTATATTTGCATCGAATTAGCGCAACACGATGCAACTGCAGTCACGTGTGCGCGTCTGACCACACACCGAACCGTTACTACTGTCGACATTACCTACTTGTTTACCCGTTTATCAGGATCGAAGTGATCGTATCGAGAGCCTCCTTTGGGTTGTTTAGCAGAACCATTAACACGCGCATGGGATTGCCACGAACACCCCTATGAACGTTAATTGCACAATCATTTTCAGCTTGGGGAAGAAGCTCATTAATCTAGAAGATATATATTGTTTTAATAGCCCGATTAGTTTTTATTAGAGTTTCAACTGTTTTTCCTTTTCCTTTTTCTCGTGATTGACATCGGATAAATGAAGGAAGTTGATGATGAGTAATAAAACAATTATTACATTTATTACGAATATGTAGAAGAAAAGAATTTTTTTACCGTTATATGTATAATTTTCTAACGTTAATGATAATTAAAATAATGATTAAAATAAATTGAAAGATTTAAAATTGTAATTGTCTTAATTAACTTGTGATTCACCTACCTGTTGAAAATTATTTTACATTTATTTAATCTTTTATGTCTTTTGTATTTCAAATAATTTATTCTTGATAAGGAATTACATTAAAATTATATTGAGTGCAACGGTTTTTCTTTTAATTATATGATCACGAAAAATGTTATTTTTCAGAAAATAAAGAAAATCGATTTTATTTGAACAAATAATAATTAAATAAATGTATAATATATATATATATAAATAATGAACAATGTGTTTGATAATATTGAAAACGATACAAGTGACGATTCAAAAATGATTCTTAGATAATTATAAGGATATCATAACTTTAATTCTTTATTGATTCATCTATATTAATGCATATAAGATTATGTGATATCATTTACTATGTTCTAATAAATATTTTACAAAAATTCATTTTATTATGGATCATTATATCGCATATATTTTAATTATGTATAAGTTATATTACATGCGATAAAATATCGTGAATTGACATTTCTATTTATATTAACATACAATATTATAATAAATTATTATTGAAATATTATAATTAAGATTTTATTACATTACTAATAATGTATTAGCATATATTATAAAATATTATTAATTATAATAGCACGTATAAATAAGGCATTTTCTTATAATACTTTATAATGCCTTATAATACCTAATTGATAAATTAAAAGGATTAGATATTCTTAACTCTAAAATCCGATTAAAAAATTACAGTTGCAAATTTCAATTGCAAAATTATAAAATTAATCAAAAATTTGCAATTTTCACAATGTTCAAATTTGCAATTATATTATTATTTTTTGAAAGCGACTTTATTAAAGATTTAACTAGATATCTTTATTAAAGATTTCTAACATTTTTCGATATTTAAAATCAAAATTGTGAAAGGTGCATGTACGTTTTATTTACGAATCGTGGAATATTTTATCATTTTTAAAATATACTCTTAAAAAATATATGAAGTTGACATTTTCTTCAATATCACATAACATATTATATAACCGAACTTTGTTAATAATTTGTTTTTATTTAGAGAAATATACAAATTAATTTCAATACTAATTTCAATACTAATTTGGAAAAACGATTCAATATCGATTCTGTTTCTGTTTTTCTTCGACAAAGATAATAACATATCAAGATACATTGATTAGGTTAATTTTTATATTTATTGCATGGATTTTATATGTTTGTCACTCGTGGTACACCACGTGATGAACTGAATAAAAATAAAATTAGTTAATAACGATTAATATCATTTTAATTTTGTATAAAAAATTGTTAGATATATATATATATAATTTTATTTAAAAATTATGCGAAAATATCATAGAATAACGAATATAAAATATAAACAATAAAATAAAAAATAATGTAGAGAACGTATATAAAGAATATATAGAAAATATAAAACAATATAGAAAATAAAAAATTTAAAATAGGACGATAAAAAACAATATAAAAATTAATGGATGCAAACGATAAAATAATATTTATAGAAAGTAATATAAAAGATATATGGAATTTAAAAAGTAGAAAATATAATATAATATAACCATGTAAAGGATCTGTATAAAAAAAATAGAGAATGGTTTCATCTCGATACAAACACTAGCACGCAAAATATCATTACACAAACACGAGTATGCGAAATATCATTTTCCCCGTTTTTCTTGTGTGTTACAACAAGCACGTAGGATTTTTGCAAATCCTGCTGGGACAGCTGATGCCAGCAAACCACAAAAATAAACGGAATGGACTTAATACTATTAAATTCATGCATCGCCTAGAATATAATTCCACTGTACACATCTAGTCTCCGGAGGGAAGGTTATATTTTCGAATCTACATGAATGTTTTACATGCAGAATACCTGCAAGAAAATAGTAAGTTTGTCAACTAGACTTAGAAACACGTAATTATTTTGTGTGTCTATTACGCTTATTTAAGACACCAGACTTTTATAATGTTGCGCGGGCATAGCGCTATTACGCATATACGTTGCAATTCCTTTTAATTCTTAACATTTGCGAATTACAGTTACTCGAAATCATCATATAAAATTCGAATCGCGTGCATTTCGCCTTAACTTTATTTCTTAATGTGTAATTAACGTTAAGTTCTAAAATTCTAACGATAATCTTAATTGTTTGATGTCAATTTATGATATTTTCTTTATTTATTTGTTTTTTTATCCTATTTTGATATTTTATTTTAAATATATAAAGAGATTGCAATTATTTAAAGTTTCGATTTGAATATAGTTATTGTAGAAAAAGAAAGTACCTATTGGATTTATAAATTTTGAAGATGAAATGATTCGTTGATAAAAAAAAAATATTAAACATTAAGAAAAACATTAATTTCGAAATTATTTTTGGATAACATTGTTTCTATTGATTTGTTTTATTATCTAAATACAGTGTTACGTCAGAAATGACAAATGAGTTTTAAAGGAAAAAAAAAAGTATTGTCACGCGAGCAAAAATCTCATGATGCAAAAGATTAAAAAACTTCTGACTCGAAAAAAGGAAGAAAAAGAAGAAAGTTAAATATAACTAGAAAGGAAAAAAAAAAAAAGGAATAAAATGATTTATTTCTTAAAAAGAAGTTTTACGTACAAAGATCATGGAATATTTTCAATAACGCTTAATTATTATTTAACGTTTCATGAATGGGAGATTCATATTTAAAACCGATGAAAACGATATGAATACTAAAAGCCCAGTGTTTAATCATTTTTGAGCTGATTTACTTCCTCGATTCATTTAAAACTTTGTTACACGTGTACGTGTAGTATATGAATGAAAGAGAATTCGGAACATTAAAATATAATTGATAGAAATTATAAATATTTATTCAACTTGAAATTATTAATATTTATCCAACTTTTAACGTATAAAATTTTAATGTTTTCCAATCGAAAGTTGGTTCGTTCCAATCTCTCTCTCTCTCTCTCTCTCTCTCTATGTATATATATATATACACATGTGCATACGAATTAACATAATTTTACATCATCTAATTTATTACCATTATCCAAATGTATTTCATTGTCAAAGAAATATCGTTGAAAATTACACAATATGATTGAATATATACGATCAAATAATATCATTAATTATCGAAAAAATTAAATAACACCAAGTGTAATGGTAATATTTGCACTTTACGTTTATCCATCTTGGAAGACGTGTCACGTGGCTCGTGGCTTATTCCGGGACCGGAAGTCGCCGGCCGAACAACGAAACGCGCGCGCTTTTTTTTTTCTGGCCGGCCGCGTGATTGACGGATGAGGAGGAGGACTTCAAAACGATCGACCGACAGAGTATCGATCGAACTTAAGAGCCCTCGATTGGCGTACCTGCCGACAGAGGGCATGTCGCGAAAATACAACCGCGTTATTCGCGGTCGTTGCGTTTTCACCTGACAAGTGAATCGATCAAATTCGCCGCCCCCCCTCCCCCTCGCCTCCCCCCACCCATCGCCCCTACTCCGCAATCTCTTTCCGTCGCCGCTTCGAAGAGAGAGGAGGCTTCGATCGCGCCGCGACGGCGACATCAGCGCTTCGCGTGTTTCGAGCGAATAAAAAGAAAGAAATTTCTTTCTTTTCTTTTTTTTTTTTTTTTTTTTTTCGCTTCCCTTCTCTTTTTTCTTTTTGCAATAAATAACATTTATTATAACGTACACGTACACGTTTTCGTCACGCTACGATGTTTTTTTCGAGATTGAATTTTCGCCGACATGAGAATAAATAATCGAGTTACGAATTTACGAGCAACGTTATCTTTTGAGGCTGTTCGTGTTGTTTTGTGAAGATGCAATGGGAATTATGATACGAAAGAACAGCAAGTATGAAAACAATGTTGCGTACAACGAGATGTCTTAATTGAAGAAGAATTTATTTTGCAACTTCGTTGCACGAAGTTATTATTTTGGGTAGTTTTGGTAACAATTGTTTTGATAATGAAGTTGAATCGAATTAATATCATTTTAAAATTAAACGTAATACGATGATTTTAATTATCCCATCACGTTTCGCCTATCGAGATATACTCGTGACATGGATTAAAAATTAATTAAAATGAAAATAGGTTGTAATAGTATCGAAACTTTAATTTTAATATTGACTATATAATTCTAAATTTTAAAACGATGAATTTTTGATTTATTTTAAATTTCTATGGAAATAAGTGAAATTTTATACGTATAATTTTACACACCAGTTGTTTGTGATTGTTACAATAAAAATTCAAATTTCGACCGAAGAATTTCCCGATAAATTTTTATAGATGTCAAAAAACAATCAAAAAACAAATTAAGATATTTTGCGCAAAACAAATCTTCCAAATAAACTTTCAACGAATAGAAAAATTTTATTTCGACACAAAAATATCGAAAAGGAAACTCGTTTATATTAAATACAATATTTTCATATTATCTTTAATTTATTACATAACGAAGACTACGACTAAGTCGAAATTTTTTTTTCGACTCGAAGATAATCCAAAATGTAATACATTGGTAAAAAATATTAAAAAAAAATGATCTTAGAAACACCGTTTTATTGCGCAACTTAAACGTTGGTCCTTCAAAGAGAAATGTTTCTCTCAGTGTGCATGACCGCGATTTCTTAAGGGACCGCGTTTCGAATACGTGTGAACCCGGCTTGAGGCACACGGGAGGTTGACTCGCACTACTGGGCAGCTCAAGGTTGCCCGCTCGGTCGCATTCCAACTTTTCCATCGGCGTCACTTCTCTTCTATGCACACCGTTCCTATACGTCTGCGTATACACACGATGCAACAAAGTTTAGCTGCGCCTCCTTGTTGCATTATGTCGTCGCGTATAATCGGCGCATGCACCATCAGTTGCGTTGTCCTTCCACGTGTGCAACCGTGTGCAACCACGGCAACGCGAGTAAACCTATACGTTCTTTCAGGTTTTGACTTGTTTTTGAAGCGTGTCGTGAGAGGGCGCCGTTTATCGGCCCAGTCAAGGTGATTCAGGTTATTTCGATGATACTTTTTATTTTTTAAGTCGAGACGAGGGAAAATAAAAACGTGATGCTTGAATATTAACGAATTGTTTCTTGTTTCTTTTTTTTTTTTTTTAATTACTTCCCTCGGCTTACTTTAATGTTTTTTTTTTTTTTGTATGTGTTATTATATGTATGAGAAAATGTATGTTCAGACAGGCTTGGGATTAATTTAATTTGAAGCAGAAGATAAGAAATTTCATTATTTCTATTTTAAAAGTGGTGCATAGGAAAAATAATTTTAAGATCAAATTATTTTAAAATAATTGTTTAGATTATAAACGTTCAATAAATTTCGTATTTAACGATAATAATGTAACAAGTGTGGGTTCACCTTTAAGATTCTCTTAATACTGAAACATGTTGCGATTCATGTATCGATTCAAGTGATGGGTTTAAGCCATCAATACGATACTGGTACAAATACAGTGACGTATCGTGTGAATCATTGACTCAAATCGATCATCGATCTATCATTTATCGATTCTTCGTCGATAACCAAATATAGATAAGCAAATTTTGCAGTAATTCTGACAACAGTAGGTTAGAAGAAAGCGTGTCATATGTTATCGTGCATTCTGAGAATGCCAACACGTGCGTTCGAAATGGTGTTCGTAGAATTAGAATGATCAAAGAAGTAATTAATACTTTCCAAATTTGATACCATCGATATGGTGAACTCTTATCGCTGTTACACGTGTCTCTATGGAACAACATTGAAAGGATGGCGACATACACGTGGAATTGAATATATAGCTATACACATGCGTGAGCGAGTAATCAATATAAGAGGAATAAAGATTTAATGAAATGTGATATTTTATATCTCTGATCCGTAAAAATTATATTTTCGTCATTATCATCGTTTTACCTTCGATTCCATTTATACAAATAAGTAATTTAGTTTAGATAAAAGACACCTTATTTCTTCTATTATAGAAGGAATTCGTGTCTTCGTCGTGTATCATCGAGATGTACTCCCTATCTCGATACGCAGTATGATGATATGACGTATAATATATCGTTGAGCTATATCTCAACTCTGGATGATATGACACGAAGATACGTAACAAATATAAACCTATTTTAACACTTTCATGCTCGATATTGCGTGTAAGTAACATAATACATATTTTACTTATACTTAATAAATGACTAAATAATAAATATTCCCTACCGTCCAAAATTTGGAAGCTGTAATTTTAAATAAAACCATCAAAACAATCACGTATTAAATTACAATCAAAACTTGCAAAATCTTAAATTAACTTTTACCTTTCTTTCTTTCTTTCTTTTTTATTATCTCTAAACAAATTCTCCGAATTAATTAATTTATTTCTTCTCCTAAAGTAAGTAATTATCAATGTCAATAAATATTCAGTCATAAATAATAGGAATAAAAGAATTTTCACCTTACCTCACGTGAAAAAAACTTAGATCTCAAAAGGGTTAGAGCACCGTTTGACCAAGTCCAACTTTAACTAACAATAAGAATTTGTGATCCAACTTCGTGCTGCTCGGTCTAGTCGAATAACACATCTACGTATATACAATATATATATATATACACACACACACATGTATCCTTATACGCACACCTGCGCACGATTATATTCATCCTAGGTACATTATATCGCTCGCGTATATCCTGTGACGCGTGTCTAGGTGGATTAAACGCGATCGCGCGCGCATGCTGCCTCACGTTCACCCTCCCCCCCAATAATCGTGGATATACGGCATACGTGAATGTGAACCCCTTGCACACGTGGTATCCAGGCTATGTTATATTATGTACGTGTGCATCCGTGGACGTATGCCCGGATGGATTACCGACGGGCATGTGTGCGGGTGGAATATATAGTCGTAAGTGGGAGCAGAAACACGCGTGTATATGGGCCGTGCATATTCATGCCCTCTGTATCGGATCATGTCATGAGTAATGTGTTTCTTGCGGATTCTCGAAGAAGTTAATGCGAGGTGTCTGTGGATATGATCCTCTCCCCTTGCTTATTTTCCACTTTCAATTCCTATTGTAATCTTTACCCGCGTTTTTCTGCCCCCCCGCAGACGCATGATAATTAACCCTTTGCTTTCTCTAACGAAGAAGAATTAACGGATTTGAAATAAGAAAAATATGTAATAAGAAATTAGGAATATATATTTTATAATTTGTATAATTTGTAAGTTTTTATTCGCACGATGGTATATCAATTGTTACGTATATTTGAAGTTTTACATTAAGTGTGTGAAGCCACTCTGATATTATAATGTTACTGAATTCCGAAGCAGAGACGAAACAGAACCAGTTTTAATAATTCTCACAATAATTATCGCGCGATTCATTAATGGTTCTACTATATTCACAAGGCAAGGCAAATACTACCTCGATAACTAATCTAAACCTATATCTTTATCCTATATCATCATACACGTTTCATTACTCTCAATTCAAATTACTCCTCAATTCTCTTCACCACCTATACCGTTCCATTCACAATCTCTCGACACAATCATCACCATCGCCTAACGGTCAAAAATCGAACGATAAACCGACGCCTCTTCTAATTCCAATACATACGTGTACACGTCATGTCACCGTGCACACCCACGCAGTTGCAGTCCATTAGATTGTATCACGAACGCCGAGAGTGTGTGAGAGTCGGGCGCACACTTGTATGCACAGAAACTCACGTACACGCGAAATGAGGAGATAAAAGTCTGGCCACTCTCGGCCGCTCTCATCAGCAGCTGTCGCCTCTACTTGTTGAATCTGCTTTTCCTCGCCCTCATCCCATCCCTGCACGGGGTACAACCGCGAGCCACCCCCTCCGCTCCTCCCCCACCCTCGCGACATTCAACTGTCCGTTGTTTTGCTTTTCGTACGCCCACGCGCTTTGTTTCTTTTTCCTCGCGCGATCGACGCGCCCGAGGTATCGCCCGTCCAACAGGATCGGAAACTGGATCCAACGGCCGAGTGACAGAGGATCGATCCGAGAATATATTTCTCCTCATCGACGAGTTTCGACCGTTGAGCTTCGACGGGAAGAAGAAAGGGGAGTGCGCGCCTACCCGGATAATTGTTGCGCGGATTCCGAGACGCCTGTGGCTTTTGGTGGTAACATTGGACGTAAGCCGCTTCCGGAACTGGGCCAACGGAAGATGAGGATTAAGAGATTATTCTCGGCCGCCATGCGTGTTTCTTTGAGTTCACTGGATGCTGGAGATACGCAAGGATGAACGCAGGGTTCATTTTTTTTTTTTTTTTTGATTTATCATTTATTTATTTATCGAAAGGATCGAAAGGTTTTTTGAACCGTGACAGAAGAGGAGATTTTGGCTTTGTTCGTTTCCTCAAACGTGATGATAATACGTTTTAGTTTGAACATTTTGTGTTTTTTAATCGTTGTCGTCATATGTTTTCGTTCTGTACGTTTTGTACGTTGAAATTTTGCTTAAATAGCGGTGGTTGATTTTATAAATTTATCATAAATATTGGAGCAATACAGGAATTACTTTGACTACACGCGAGATCTTGTGGTGTCGACCATTCTAGTTAATTTCTTCTAAACAAAAGATAATGATTTGTTGGAGATTTATAAAAAAAATTGTTTTATTTATAATTATAATAATTTTTACGTATTAATTAAACATTTAACATTTTGTTTTGTTAGATACAAAAATTCACAGTCTATAATAATTATTTATTATCTATTTAACTTAATAGTTGATTTAGTATTAAAACTATTTACTTTCAAGAAATAATAAGAATATATATTTAATTTTCAAGTTTTTTAATTTTCGATAATTCTTTAGTTCCAAGTTGATCCTCTCTCTTAATAATGCAATATATTTTCAATGAAACTTATTTGATTTCGCAATAATGGTCAGAACGTAGTTTAGGTACATCATGTTCTCGAATTCGAGTTTGGAAACTCCAGATGTGCGCCGTTTCTTAAGCACATTTTCTGAAGTTTAAGCTACTCTTTCCAAAGTACATTATTCAAGTGACCTTAGTACGCTAAAATAATTTTGCGGTATAAAATATCTTTCCCGGTAATTCAATCTTAAATTTCTTTGATTCTTATACGAAGTGCAATAATTTATATATTTTTAATAAGTAATAATTGCATAAAATTAATAAAAAAATGTCAAACTACTTACCTTTCAACTTTTTACGATATTTTATAAAGGACAATAGAAACGCATTGTCAAAATAATGAAATTTAATTTTATTTTATCTTTTAAAAATTATAACTTTATCCAATTAACACAGGACACTTTTGTTTGTTCAAATTAATTCAAGAAATACTACTTAATCAAAACACTCTATTGTTCGGTGTGAACCTCGTTTAACAAGAAACCACAGAACGTTAACGCTCTTCTATTGTATTCCTGTATATAACCTAGAAGAATAAAATTGTGGGATGGTCACTTTCTCACAATTTTATGGAGGACATTGTGACTTGGAATAAAAGAAGCGATTTATAAGGAAACTTTGACAATTTGAAAATTCAAAAAATTTTTAATCTTTGTAGAAACTTAATTTATGCCACTGTAAAAACTGTAGATTACCTTTTAAAAACTTTTCACAATCATATACATATATATATATATATACATATATTAAAAAGTTGAATGGCAGAGATGAAATAAATCCAACCTTTCCAGTATCTTAGCAACGGCAAATCCCTCACAATTTGTTTATAATCACGTGGACATGATCGAACGATACATGCAAAGAAGATAGTATCCTATCATTATTCAACCACGATTCCTGGCTTGTCTCGAAGTAGGGCATCCCGTAGAAGCGAAGCATATCCGACATGTTCGTCGTCGCGCCACGTTAGACCGAGCTAAAGTGGCTCGTGTTATTTGGAAGATCTTGGCGCAAGCGTGATCCTCGTCTCTTCTTGAACCGCTTTCGACGCATGTGCATCGATTATGCACGCGTGAAAAATTGCTCGCGCGGAGTTGGTGCCCCGCGGCCTTCTTTTGATGCCCACGCGCCGGATGGAGCGAGTGATTTTTAATAAATACCTGGGTAACTTGATGATGATGCTCCTGCCAGACTTGGTGCTCGTGACAAATTGTTTCTGTCGGCGAGCAACGTTTATTCTCATATAGGATGAGTTATATTATTATTTTTATTATCGGGACGTCTTTATTATACAGTTCCTTTTTTTTTTTTTTTTTTTTTTTCTTTTTTGGAGATATTTTGGATTAATGATAGTGGATGCAAAGCGTTTTTTGCTTTTAAATAAGAGAATCTTAAATAACGTTGAAACAAAGTTGCACGTATAATAAAGTGTTCTGATATTTTCTAAGCTGAAGCTCGTCGATATCCTTTATGGATATAAAAAAAATAAGAATAAATATAGATCTTAAAGAGATTTATATAAAAAAAAAAAAAAAGTAAGGAAAAGGGGAAGAATGAAAGGAAGCACACAAACAACTTGAGTAATTAGTATGATATATGACAAAAATATAGATTGATTGAATTATTAATATTTCAAAGAATATTTCACCACTATTAACTTCATTTATTGCTTACATATGTATTATTTTTCTTTATATTAAATCCTATTACGTCATAAAGTTCGTTATGACTTTGTTATCTTAACTCTTTGAGTATTTAGTCTATCGACGAGTAATCTGAGGCTTGAAATAAACAGTTTAAACAGATATTACAGTAATATAAACAGTTTATAAGAGGTTCAGATATTAGAACGATATATGACCCTTTCAAAACTTAACTCGATCAGCTTTACTTTTTTTTTTTTTAATTATCTTAATCTTATTTGCATATACAATATCTATAGTTCAGCTTATTTAGATCGAAATTTCTTGGAAAACAAATCTTTGAGTTTTTTTAGACAAAGTTATTGAGATAGAACAATTTAGATTTTTTTTCTTTTTTTTCAATTTACATTTAACTTGGATACTTTTACTCGAGATAAATATACAACTGAATATTATAATAACGAAGAATTATCATTTAGAATGTGTTACGTAACTCAAGGATGGTATACAAATTTTTTCAGATTCTTAAAAAAAATATATTATCCAGGAGGAGGAACGCACGAAACACGTGGAACACTCTCAAAGATGGATTAGCTGAGGTTAAAGAAAAAAAGAAAAAAAAAAAAAAAAAAAGAAAAAGAAATAAACGAAAGGAAAAATCGTACGTAATCCGAATACAAGAATTTATATTTCCCAAGAGACGCAATTTTCATACATCTCATCCTCCCAACCAAGAATTAATCTCACCCGATCGTTCATCGCTCTCCCATAAAAGTATACTCTACGCGCTGAAAAAAAAAAAAAAAAAAAAAGGGAAGAAAAAGTTAATTCGTCGACGAGTAGCAAGAAATTAGCGCGAAAATCCAATTAGAGGCATCGACCTCAACCTTGCGAGAGTCGTCGCGTAATTCCTTAATATCCGGCGTCCATTAAAAAGAGCACGAACCGTGCTCGCCCGTTCAAACACAGGGGAATTCCCTCTGCGCTAAAGCATACAGTGGCTGTCGTCGGGGGGATGAGGGGGTGAGGAGGAAGAGGAGGAGCCCGAAAACAAAGAGCGGCGCGGCGGATAAGGGAGGACGGTGGAAAAAGGACGAAAGAGGGCCGATGCCGGAGGTGGCCGCGCGACGTAGCGCACGAGGAAGTACACACTGGAAGTGGAAAGTTGATTTACGTACTCGGCCGATCTTGACCCAGAGCTCGTTTTTGCGTGTACGTGGCGGTGTCGGTGCACGCGGTTGCCGCGCGTGTGTGCGACACCGGGGGATTCCAACAACGCGCCATCTATCAAGCGGCCCACCTGCTGCCGGTGGCATTGAATCGGCAAACAGACAAAGGAGATCTCGCGGTGGAAAAAAGAAGGAAGAGGAAAGGAGGAAGCGCGCCAGAAGAAAAATAGGAGAATATGGAAGAAAGTTTTGCGACGAGTTGGTAGTACGAGAATTAGCGGGAAAATCGAGGAAGAGTTTCGTTCATTCGTTCGTCAAATAGGTGTTTATTGTAGAATGATTATGGTAATCGATCCACAATTAGTGATCTTTCGTTACTGATAACATTCTTATGATTTGTTTTTATGACTTTTAAATTTTATAATTTCTTATTTGCAGACAAATCGGTATTATATGGTGAATTTATTTTATTTAATTTAAAAAAAACTTAGTGATTGCGATGATATGGGAATAAAACAAAAATTTTTCAAATCTAAAGGAAATATGATCAATACGTGTAAATTTTATAAAAATTGTACGATTATATTCCAAATTATTGAAAAGATAAAATCACACCATTTAAGCATTATTAAAGTGCAAATATAAAAATAAATCAACATTGGAAAGAATCGATATTCTTCCTTCGAAATCGATATTATATCTTTTCGAGACTATCAATCCATCCTCTAGAGATCCTATCTTCCCTACACTTCGTATTCTCATTCCAAGACCATTCCAAACTTCCCTCCCCCCCCGCCGCATTTATCAATCAAACAACGACCCGAAACACCGAGTCACCCGTCCAACTTCTCCGATCAAATTCCATTCTAACGGTATTCACACCCCTCTCCTATTCCTATTTCCATCCGCTCGATACAAATAGACCTCAGGAGGATGATCAGGAGCGCGTCGATCCTCGTGGAGAAAATTCAAGGAGCGGCGACGAGCGGCCGAAAGAAACCCGGTTGAAAACTGGCCGACTCACTGGAGCAGCACGCGAAATTGAAGAAAAGAAAAGAGAAGAAAAAGAGGGGAGGAGGGGAGAGGAGAGGAGAGGCAAAGATAGAGCGTGTTTTACGATGGGAGTGCCTTATGGCCGCGCGCTGTTGCTCTCTCGGCGAAGTATGTCGACCGCCTCTCTCGTTCCTTTCTGGCCCGCCGATTCAACACTCTGTGTGTGACTCACAGTGGCCGGCTAAGTGTGCCAGTCGTCGTTCTCCACCTCTGTTCCTCGTGCCAACTCTCGTGCCGGTCCTTCTCTTTATCCTCGTTTTTCGAGCCGGCCAATCGCGGCCCCCATTGGGAGACCGGCGCGATATTTTGAAAGAAAGAAAAAAAAAAAAAGAAAAAAGACGAAACGGAAAGAAACGAAGAGAGAAAAAAAGAAGGGATTGAAAAGAAGGAGGGAAAAGATAGGAAGAGAGAGAAAGAGAGAGAATGAGAAGGGAAAAAAAAAAGGTGGCAGCGACACGGTTCGCTAAGCCGTGAGCGAACAGAGAGAGATCGGAGGTGTGGCTGTGCATCGGTAGGCAGATATGTGTCGACGATTAATATCTTGCTTCGTGAGTTTCCGTCAATTCTCTGTTTCTGGTCCGATGTTTTCAATAAAATTAGGATTGAGACCAGTATATTGGTGAGTCTTTTTTTCTTTTTTTTTTTTTGGACTTCCCAGAAATTGGGAATATTGCAGCCAGTGGAAGGATCTATTTGCAATTGTATCGTTTTGTTACGATTGCAAAAGCAGTAAAATATAATAATCAGTATTGATTTTTCCCCCTTTTATGTGCGTTACATCGTATAATAATTTAAAATGTGTGAAAAGTGGATCAATTTTTTCCATTCATCTTGTTAGGAATTTCATATGAGACTAGAATTTTTGGAATTTCGTATAAATTTTGTGATTGATCGTATTCGTTGAAATTCTTAAAACATGAATTTATATGAGATAAATAGGTGAGATTGATTCGTATATGTATGCATATACAACGTACGTGTAGATATTTTGGCTATAATTGAAAGTATTATTAATATTAATTTAAAGATCTCGAGTGGGTGAATAGATATTTGCAAAAATTTGTGAATGGAAATATTTGATATTTCAAAATAGATGCAAGATTCGAATTTATAGCATAGAAACGTTTTACGAATGTTATAAAAATAAATATCTTTTAAATGATTTATGAGAATTGAATAATAAATTATGAATATGAATATATATGAATTTTTTTTGGATTCTTTATTCTTGGAAATTGTAGATTATATTTTATTATTACCGATTATTAGAATTTAATGACTTCAGAGTTTTATAGTAGTTTTATATAGTAGTTTTATCTTTGCAGAAAAAAAAATTACATACTTACATTTATAAGACCTTCTCGAAGTAATGTCCATTGCTAATGCAATTGCGGTTATTGCATTTCTGAAGGTCGTCTATAAATTTCTCTTTACTTCCAGATTAACAGTAACACATATTGTAACAAATCTTTTTTTTTTAATATTATTTCTGTAAATATTTTTTAATTAATTTGTGATCACATGAAATATTATCACATTTTTTTAGAGAAAACAAATACGAAAAGAATTTTAGAATATTGAAATTTAATTAAAACAAATTATAAATATAAAATCATATTAAAAACTTGATAGAAGTCATCCTAACCGCTCAGAAATATGTAATAGCATATAATTAAAATAAATAACTTTTCCTTAAAAATTTCGAAATGTCATACTTTTATTATCCCAGTAGGATATTCATTTTTGTTACTAACTATAAAACATGTTATATAATTTTCTTTTAAATATATCAATGAATTTTTTCAAAATCTTTATTCCTCGTGTTTGAACTTTTTTCATTACCATCAATTTCTAATTTTTAATAGATTTTAAATTCAAATTCATATCAAAAAAAAAAAGTTACATTCAACAAGCTTTAGCTTTTAAATCGATAAATGCAAACGTTATTAACAAATATTATTTGTAATGCTACCATTTAATTGCAAATAATTTTACACATTTCCAATATCGAATATTTCACGTGCAACAATCTAATGATAAATATTTAAAATGAGGGGAAAAAAATCGAAAGTTTCATTGATTATGAGATTTAAATTCCTTTACGCAACGCGCACGAGGCGTTTAATCGTTTAAAATCACGAAAGCGTAATCTTCGTCTTGATCTAAGCGCGTTACGAGTTCGGTTGAAGGGATGGGAAAATCGCGGGAAATTCGAGCGCGGCACCTCCGGAATTCGATCGCAGACAGGGCTAGGGCGATCGTGGAATCGACGTGACATACCTAGGATCCCAGAAACACCGAGCCACTGCCGACAACTTTGCCCGACCTTGACTCTTGAAGAACTTAGCCCGGTCAGAGCGAGGTCGGGGGTCGCGCCGAGCCACGATTGCAATTTTGAGATTCGTTCATCGGAATCGGCGATATAAAATCGTATCTCGGCTGTACAGATTTCCTGCATACTTGCAACGATCACGACGATTCTTCACGTTCGAATGTCTCGATCGAACAGCGCGGCCTACATGTTTGAGATAAATTTTTTAAGTAAGTAGAATTTAGAAATTTGTTGATACCGTGGCTTGATTTCATCGAATTTTGATATTTAATTTGAGGAGGAACGATTATTACTTTTTAACAATTTGATTTGCAAAATATAATTTTGGTTGAAAACGTATATAATACTTTCAGGAAATTTTGTAAAGGAAAAAGAAAAATTCTTTTTTAATTATTATGAATGGTGGAAATATTTTTTTCAAAAATATATTTTTGTAGAAAAATATGATATATAGGATGTTGATACATTCGTGGGATATGGAGGATCGATTCTAGAGATGAAAATAAACGCAAAAGTTGATATAAAATATAAGTTAGGTTATTAAATTATAAATTGATATAATTGAAATTTGCGTTAGGCCATCCGAGATGGAAATAAAATTGCTCCCTTTTCCTTATATCATTTATTTCTATTAAATGGTTTCATCCAATTTAAATTGCTTATAACTTAATAAATAATCCTCAACTGACATTTTTGTAACTTTTGTGTTTTAATCTTAGAGTGTTAAATCAATTCTCTAAAAAGATATCCTGAACGAATATGTTAAAAGAAATTGAATATGAAAACGTTAAAATATAATGAAATATATGTACATATAACATAATATATTTATATAATATATCTACGGATGCTAAAAATACGAAGAGTTATTTAAATATGTAAAAAAAGATATGAATATGAAGTAAAGCAATATGGCAAAAAAAGTCAGACATCATTATAAATTCAAATTGCAAAGTAAATTAAAATAACAGTTTCTTGAAAACAAATTTTCCTATTAATACAAGCATTTATTATGCGAAAATCTATTATTAAAATAGTATCTACATTTTTTTTTGTAATAGGTGGTATTATCTTATGAAAAAATTAACACGTAACAAAAAATTAAAAAAATAAAAGAAAATTATCCAATGCGATAAAAAAATATTACAATTTCCACAATTTTATACTTTATATTTTAATAACTGCATTATGATCGGTCAACTTTCTGTTTCACGTATATTAAGAACAGAGATATGAATATATAACGTACGTGTAGGTATCCTTTTTTTTTTTTTTTTTTTTTTCGACGAGAAATGCGGAAGAGCTCAATGAAATTCTGCGCGAATATTTTAACCTTGGCTAGAGGCTCTCCCTTTCTCTCTTAGCCTCTTTCTACACAGTGACCTATTTAGGCATGGGCAAGGTCGTTTAGTCTCCCAACGCATTCACCGCGAACGGAACCTACCTGCTGAATTATCATTCGAAGTTGCATAACTACAGTGCTGGTAAACAAAGCCGTTTCAAAATTATATGTTACGGATATAATTTCTGTTAAAGGTGCTTTTACTAATACCACGTTCACTTGAACCAATCAATTTTCGTGATAGTAAAAAGCAATCGTTCGTGCTTGAAGTAATAGGTATTATATCGTATTGTAAAATTGAAACCGCTTGGGACAAGTTGAGAAGAAGGAGATTTTCTTTATAAATAAAGATTCGTATAATTTAACAAAATAATGAGATATTAATTCAATTTGTAACAACATTCAAAAAGATAAAAATAAGAATATCTTTTTGATAAATATATAGCAAGTGTTCTAATTATGTTCCATTTATATAATATGATCTAATTATATTGTAATCTATTTAAAAAAGGGATATTTTTATACGTGGTTAATTACATTTTCTCAATTTTTATTTTTAAAATTCGATAAAATAAACATATTTCTAATTGTAATATCTAAAAAGATTAAAATATTCGTTTAATTAGCATTTATAATTAGTACATATAATTTTTTATATCTAGGTTTTATATAAAAAATATCGATAATTTCTTCTTTTTTTATTTTTCTGAATTTTTCACAAAAACGATTAATTTTGATTTTTATATTTCATTTGTCCTACTACACACTCTATCAATATTGTTTTATTTTTAATCTTTTTGCTAAATATTTGCAAATGTTTTTGAAAAACCGCTTATCGAAACAAATTTGATTCCCTATTACTTCGGATAATCTATTATATTTTTTATCAAAATTGTAGCAGCTGTTCCTAAATCAATGTTTATATTTTGTTTTTGCATTGATAATATAGTTGTTATTGATTATTCGTAAAAAAAATTTTTGAAACTATACATTGATCAAATTCTATAATTTTATAAAAATTAATTTATAACATACGATATTTATATAAATTTTATTTATCTCTTTTATCATTGAAAAAATATTTTAACGATTAGTTTAAGAATTCATTAACGTTAGTAAAAAAAAATTCCTAAATTAAAAGAAACAATAAATTACAACAAAATATAATAAATTACACAATATTACTACTTAACAAAAAATTAAAATGCTTACGATTAAATGAATTTAATCATTTTAAATTTCTATTATTAATATTAAGAAAACCATTCCATCATTCCTCTCCAATATTTTAATCGATCGAAACAACTTGAATAAATTTCCAAAATTTACAATGTCGCTTATTTTATCATCATCCAAATACACAACATACATTTACACGGAAAACAAAAAAAAAATCAACGTATTTATTTCGCTCCATTCGTTCCACAAAGATCGATTTTCAAAAGATCAAAATGGATATGACCGAAATTCACCGCCCCGAACGGAGGACAAAGGGATCCGGATGATTCATCCCCATCCTCCCTTTCCACAGCCAGTGAGTTTCGCCCATTGATCTTCGTCGCCGTCTCCGATCCAACGTCGGGGGTCGAAATTTTTTCGCTGAACGATCGCGACCGCGATCCTCCTTGCGTATTCGCGCGGCATTCTCGCGTGTCAGGAGGTTTCAGAGGCTCTTAGCATTGGCGTCATGTAATCCTGCAACCTTCGTCGGCCTCAAGGACCGTCACGAGTCCCGACGTCGTGCACGACGAAGCCAAGGACGGCTGGCGCGCCCGAAATCTCGAAACCATGCCACCAGTACTTGTCCAACTCGACTGTTCTCGCCACTCTTTAAAGAACATTGATTAAATGGGATCTTTGGAGAAGTGGAAACTAGGATTTCGAAAGCAATTTGCAATTAGTGAATGGGGATGGACAACGTATTTTGGTTATTCGATGATGAGTGATGATTATGAATAAATTTTAGAGAATTCAGAATAGTTAAAATGATAAATGTTATAGAGGAGCAAAAAATAACACAATGGAAGTTAATATAAAAGAATATAAAAAATTAATTGATAGGTATGTAAATATATACAGATAGAGATAGATATTAAGATTGTTGTAAGATTGTAGAAAAAAATGGATAGGATGAGGAAAAAGTGTATACAATTTAATTTGAATTTTTATATAATAAAGAAATTCTATATTGCTAAATCTTTTGTGGCGATACATTGGCTTGAATCGAGTATGAATTGTTGAAAAAGTTCAATCGAAAAATATCTGCGAACAATAAAGACGGATATTTTAAATATATATTTTTTCTATTAAGAAAAGCTTAATGGAAAAATAATATTGATTTTACAATATTAACATCTCAATTGAAAAATTTTAACGATTGTTCAGTTATGATAAGGCAATACATCTTTTTATTATATAGCTATCGAGTACTGTGGCTTCTTCATTCCATAAGTGAACATTTTAATTATGATAAATCAATTGTTTGTGAAAAAATTACTGAAATGAAAATATTCTATAAAAATGAATATTGTCAATAATTTTATTTTCGAAGGAGAGAATCAATTTGACAAAGAATAATATTTGTAATGGTATAGAAAAGTATATTTATTAATAATTCAACAATTAAGAATTATAATTTTAAAAACAATACATAATAAATATAATTGTCTTGAAAATAATTATTTCTCAAAAATAATGTATTTTATCAGATCGCACAATTTAAATAAATATAATTTCTCAAATATGATTTTTTTCTCTTATTGTTAAATATAAAAATATCAATAATAAGAAACACAATTGTTACAACTAAATTATAGTGCAACAACTGTAAACATAAAATTAAAACTTTTAATAATATAAAACTCTAAACGTTACATCATTAAAAACTTTAATTTATTTCCAAACAATCATCAATCAATCTATAAAAAAAAACTGTATAAAATAATAAGTACAAAAATCTAAAAAGAAATAATAATTTGAAACATTTAACATTTAAAATTGTTTAACAGAAATCATTCTACTTCCATAAAAACAGTTATAAACTACGTGCACAAATCTATAACTGTCATGTTGTTGCACGAGTCGTCTCTCTTTTTGTTTTCGTATGTTTCTTTTTTCCTTTTTTTTTTTTTTTTCTTTAATCCAACTGGACACATAAACTGAAACACTCATATATCACAAGAAAGAGGGAATAGTCGAGCTGTGAATCTATGTAGACGTTCGATTAGCTAGAAACGTACATACTAACTCGAGGCAGGGCTGACCACCGGCGGAATCGTTCTACTGACCGCGCTACAGCTCCCACTAATCAAACGAGTTCCAACCCGTGGAAGCTTTGCGCGGGAAACTCGTGGAAATTCTGCGATTCATCGTTGGCCGGCTTGTGCGCGGATACTCTATGAAATGGAACAGCTTTTACGGAGCGTAAAAGCAACGTTTTCGATTTTCTTCCAAGATATTCCGTTATTTTACTTTGAAACGCGATGTATCCGAAATTTAATTGATGCAAAATTATATCGTCTCTTCACGAATTATAACTAATTTGTAATAAAATTATATTCTTTGATAAGATAATACAGAAAAATCCGTGGAAAAAGTAGTAGTGACTTATGATAACTTGAATGAATTTTTTAAAAATTTTACTTATTGTACTATTATTTTTCTTCTTCTTCATCTTCTTTTTTTCAAATTTAAAACAGCGAGTTCCGTAAATATAAATGATGTTTTAAATTTTATAATTCATATAGTTCTGTTGATAAGAAAAGTTTGCGGTAACTAAGATCGGCCTTATTTCTTTCCGAGCGGTTTTTAATTTTGTAACAGAGTGTAGAAATTATCAAGTAGAAAGTTAGGAGATTTTTAAATAAATAAGGAATAGGATAAAGTTAGTAGAAAGTATTACAGTTAATAATTTTATTTTTTATTTTGATTAAATAAGTTTGAATCAGTGATTAATTCCTGAACAATTTAACAGAATTTTTCAGATTTATTCCTTATATTTTTTTATTCGTGAATTGAGAGGTTAGAAATTTTGCAAATTTGTTTTACCTACAGATGATCGGGTGATCGAGCATCAATGAGATATCACAATGGATCTGTATTGTCTTTCTCGCAATCTGTTCGGCCTATCGATACTACGCGGTCTGATAATTAAATAACGGGGCCGACGCTATGCCAAGCAAATTAATGTCCCTAGTCAGCATGGCGAGCATTGTACTGTTGATTTTGGACCCCTTCCTGACGCAAATATCGCTTTAATCTCTTCAATCATTGTGTACAAGTGATTTATCTTATGTTCTTCTTTTTTAATATCAATGCATCGAATAGTTGAATATTTATAAAGTATTACGTAGAAAAATATATTAGTTTGTTTTGTAATACTTCATTTTATTGTTAATCAAAATCAAATTTAAACTTTTTAAATTAACTTTTATGAAATTATTACCAAAATGATAAATAACATATAATATATATAATTCATTTGAGTTTTTTATCCATATTGAGATAAATAAAAATTAAAAAAAAGAAAAAAAATAATACATAAAAGTCATCAAATTAAAATTAATAATAATATTTATATTTTTAATAATTTATTTATTGCAGCTCATTATTAATTAATTTTGTATTACTATTGATTACTATAAAATTACTATAATTTAGCTTGATTTGAAAAGCTTTTGGATTTTTTGAATTTGAAATTATCAAAAAAAATATAAGTTACTTTATCATGAAGAAAAAAACAGCAACTTTTCCATCCATAATATTTAAAAAAAGAAAAATAAAATAAAATAATCGTATGCAATCTACAATTCTTGGAACAAAGTTCAGTAATTGACATTGATAAGCATTTTGTCGGAGGGAGAAGCATAATTACACGCGCGAAACCAGCTTCAGAAGCCACTTCAGGACAAAAATGTTGCTTTCAGCCAGCCACAACGCGCCGGTTAAGGGGTTAACGTGCCAGTAATTGATAAGTAGTCAAGTATATTCGATCGCGTGATGCAAAGAAGCGAGGTAGGTATCTCTCACAGTATTAACAAGTCCCTTTGCCTTCCACTTGAGAGGATCTCGATAAATTACGAGACGCCTTGTTGATTGGCCACGATTATATCAGAGAAAAGTCTGCAAGAAACATCATGATCGAGGACAATTATCCGGAATGATCGGTGAAATGGTCGCGTGGATACCTTCAACTATGTACACACTGTGTTGCCAACCAATGAAACACGATTATTTCTACGGCGCGAACGTTCCGCGTGCATGAACGTAGATAGATCATGCTTTATATTGGAAAAGTTATAATTTATATGAATTAATACAAAGAATTAACTTTTTTTAATAGAATGTATTTTCTTATAATCCTATTTGTCTTTGTTCTGCGGTATAATTAATATTAAATATTTATAGAAAAGGAAAGGTGTTGTAAACTTTCAAATCTTATTGATTCTGTGTTTATTTTTAAGTTTATTTTTTTTTAAATATTGTATCTTAGAGCGTCGTTTTTATTAACAATATAATTTTGGTAAACGAATATTTAGCTTAAATCAGTTGTTTCAATTTTACGTTTGTAAATCATTAAAAATTATAGAATCTACTTATTCCTTATATCTCATCCTATATCTTATGAAATAAAAATTTGATAAAAATTAATATAATGTAATTTCAGTGATTCAGTAATAAATATTAACATCTATAACATAAATAAATCTTAAAATCTTAAAATATAACACACTAAAATATATGAAAAACACTAACATAACTATTCAAATGCACAAAACTACCATATAACCATATTTAACATCCACCTGCGCCATATCGCGAATCTCGCACGGCTGTTATCCACGCGAGCGCACCCGCACAGCGAACAGGCCACGTGATCGCAACGTCGCATTAAAAGAGCAAAAGAAAATAAAGAAGAAAGATTAAAAAAAATAAAAAAATTAATAAGAAATTAAAGAATCTAAAGTAAAGAAAAAAAAAAAAAGGAAAAACGCAGCCGCCAAGAGAACGTTGGAACACAGAGTACTATTAATCCGTTCTCCCTTGGCTCGGTCGCGTCGCATGTTTTCAGGTATAAACTCGTCGGGCGCCGCTCCGCGGAAGAGCGTGTGCACCGCGAGAATGCATCGACGAGAAACGTGCACCGGCACGCTGCAACTGCAGTGCGGGACTGCGGCGTTGCATCTGGCGACGGTGGCGTCGGAGGCTTTGCCAGCCGCAGAGGCCTGAAAGCTGTGTGCGAGCGGGAGGTGCTTTTCACAGCGACAGAGAGACAGAGGAACGCGTATCACGAGGATCGAGGAAACTATGGGGAGAGACGAAGAGGGAGAGAAAAGTCCAGAGGAAGAAGACAGACGTAGAGAGGGAACAAAGAAAGAGAAAGGAGAGCCACGTGGTTGCCGGTTCACGTCAACGTCGTCACACGCAGAGGAAAGAGAAACACTCCTCCATTCGTCTCCCTTTACCTCCTTTCTTCCCCTTTTTATCCTTGTTCGGTCTTCCTCTTGTTTCCATCTCCCTTACACTCGTAAAATTTCTCGCTCAACTGTCTTTCTCTAACGACTATGTAGGAGCGTACACTCCCTCTCTGTCTCGCTTTCAACAATTTCTTTCCTCGTCCCATAGTCGTTTTTCTTCCTTTCGCTGATGTAATTGTCCGGTTACTCGTCTCTGTCCCACCGTCCACCGGTTTCTCCCATCGCTTTTTTCATCATACTTCTCTTTCTTTCTCAATCTTTATTCATCTCATTTCAACTTTCATAAATTTCTCATTTCTCTTTCTCTCGATATTCTACTCTTTTCATCTCTGTCTGTCTGTCTCTCTCTCTCTCTCTCTCTCTTTCTTTCTCTGTCCTTTTTTTCAACGTGTCGTCGTTTCTCTCGCGTAACGCGCGATCTGGCCCGAAACAAAACTTTTTGACGTTTTTCGCGCACCCACCCTAGGAATATGGACATACGTCAACTACGTGTGTGGGGAATGCGCCAAGTCCGTAACGGGAGCACGGGATTGGTGGAACGTCTAGCCAATCCCATTCCTAGCCAGCGTCGAAGCGGGGAATATAGTCAGAGGGATGCTGCGTGGAAAGCGGTGGTTTGGAGGGGAGGAAATCCAGCGGGATGAGGGAAAAGCAGGGAGAGAGCGATGAAGCGCAGGGCCGTAAGATGTTGGGGGGGTTTTGCGATCGAAGAAAAAACGGCTGGCCTCGGATGGATCCGGAAGTTGATTAGGAGACCGTCGATACTGGAGGATGTATTTTTATCTCGAGTGAAACGTAAATGGCGTGAAAGTTATTGAGCGTCGAATGAAATTGTCGTTTCTCGATGGGTAGCTTCGTTAACAATTATTATCAACCATTCGAGAATTCTCGATAGAATTTCTCATTCGTATTCGTTGTGATAACGATTATTTTCACACGATAAAATTCATTTTTACTCATTGGCAATAAATGCATTATCGTAGTATAAAAAAAAAAAAATTATTACTTTTAAAACATACATACACATGAATTTATGATAAATTAGTTTTAGGGAAAATTGTTTCACGTGAAAAAGAATTTAGTTCGGTTGTAACGAAGCTTGACATACGGCACTGGCTGGAAGGAAACGCGTTGGACGCGGGGTCCCGGGGGACCATGAACAAGCGAACAAAGGATGCTTTGAAGGGAGAAGAGGAAGACTCGAGGAGAGAGCTTCGCCTCATTCCCTTTCCCTGATGGCTGGCAGAGAGGGATCTCCGCTCATCTGTTCTTGCCCTGCGGTAGGTAGGTTAGGTGGATACATTTGGCTCTCTTTTCGTCTCTCTCTTTCTCACCATCAATGCTCCCCTGCCGGTCCATTCCTCGTGGTGGTGCACTCGGTGCTTCTAACGTATCCTACGAAAACCGACCCCCACAGGAACCACGAAACAGAAGTATCCACGCGTTTTCGTTAGCTCTCTCGTAAACGATATTCCCCTCGATTCTCATAAACGTTCGTGTTTTCAATCGGTTTGATACGAAGTCTTTTTCATCAAAAAATCGTTAATTTCCTAATTATTTTTTGACATTGTGCACTTTATCTGACAAAGATATCTGTTCGATAATTTGTTGTAAACATTATTCTTGTGATATACGATAGCATACGATTGTTTTAAATAATCGTTTTAAAACGAAGGAAAAACATTGCGTTGCATATGTTTTATTTGATATTACATTATGGTTATTTTCATTGCGTGTATCTTGTGCTATAAAGTTCTACGTAATAACTATTTCGACATTTCTTTAGTATGTTTTTAAACTTTAAAGAAAAATTAAAGAAGCGCGATTATTGCGTATGAGGTTACATCATAGGAAAAAAAACCCTAGAAAGGCACTAGACGCGCTAGCGACGATGTAACGTGGTACGAAAAAATGTTTTATAGCTGGCATATGTATACGTAATACAATAATCCACAAGCACGATGGTAGAGCATCGTTTTCGAGAAGTCCAGACAGCGTCGCCATCGCCGTCTCTATAATATTCTCGGAGAGATATTTCAGAGAGAGGGACTTCGGTGAAGTCTGTCTAACGATGCTGGAAGACCAGAGAAAGAGAGAAATATAGGTGCGCGGGCGCACATACGACCAGGCTGCGCGTTGTTCACGTCGAATATGCAACAAGAAAGAGAAGGAGGCAAAGAAGAAGAAGAGAACGATCTCGATCCTCGTCCAACCAGTTCTTTCATTTTCTATCTCTATCTATCTCATTTTATTCGCCTTTCTCTATCTTTGTCATACTACCGCTCACTCGTTTATTTATTTTCCTTGTCTCTCTCCATTTTGCCTCTGTCATTTCTCTTTGTTCTCTCTCGCTCAACCGGTTTCCTCGATGTCTCCATCTTCGTTCATCACTAACCACGTTGTCGTTTCCTCTCTATCTTCATTGCTCGTCCCGTCTCTCTTACACCGCTATTCGTGCTTCGAATACCTTCCTCTCTCCCTAACTCTATCCTTATCCTACTCACGTATCGAACATCGTTCTTTCTCCGTTCCCAGCCCCATTCCCTCGACTCCGGCACTAACACACTCGCTCGATCCGTCCATTACTCGCTCATCTCGCTCTCTGTCCTTCCCCCTCTGCGTCTCCTGCCCCGGCTGGCCGTAATACTTCTCATCCCTCTCGCTTACTCTGTTATTTCTCTCCGACCTCCGTGCATGGCAGATACGCGCGCGCGCGGCAATAGCTGGTTTCAGGAGACAGAAAAACGGCGGGCAGAGAGGGAGGAGGATCGAAAGAGGGAGGGAGGGAGGGAGGGGAAGAGTGACAGGAGAGAAGCAGAGAGAGCGCGAGAGAGAACCGGGAGTACGATATTCTCGAGTCTAAGATAGGAGGAACGAACGAACGAACAAGCGAGGAGAAAAAGAGAGAGAAAGAAAAGAGAGTGCAAGACGCAAAATCGTGTCCAAGCATTAACGCGACTCTCTCTCTTCCACTTATTACTAGCTTCGTCCGTTTCTCACCGATTCCTCCGTTCTTCTACACGTCGCACTGCTCCGTGCGGCTGCTGCGGCGGCAGAGAGGGATTTTAATTTTGCCGGATAAGTATTTATCTCGAAACGCGCGGAGGTTCCGTAATGGACAAGGTGTATTTTCGGCGCGATGTAAATCAACGGACTTACGGGGAACTATACGTGCGCGCGCACATATATTCCCATAAATCTATTTAAATATATGGCCGTGCGTGGCGCTCGCGTGCTTCGGGAAGCTGTACAGCGTAGTAGAGCATTCTATATTGTATACAGCTATAGGAACACAGCTGGTATACGTGAATCTGTAGATACACGTGGGAGCCTCTTCTCGCTTTGACATCGGGGGAAGCGTGTCTAAATTGGGAGTTAAAGGTGGGGCAAGCTCCAGAGAGAGAAGATACACGATGCGGCAGCGGGAAGTTCGACGAGGAAGAAGAGGCGGGGAATTATACCTTCCATTTCGTTCTTCTCTTCTCCTCGGCGTCCTTATAGAAAGCGCTTCTAACGCGCGACTACACCCACGCTTGAAATCCTGTCCCTCGTGTGCGTCGAGGACGAACGAAGGACAAAAGAGGAAGGAATACTGTTAGGATCCATAGAAAGAAATGCAGGAACGATGGAAAAAATACACGAGAGGAGGGAATATTTTCGTGAAGTAGAACAACGATGAAGAGAGAACGTATAAAGGGACGCGCGAAATATGGTAGGGGCCTACAAATGTCTGTCGAAAGGCCGCGCCGGAAAAAGACACGAGAATCAAAGAGAAGCGGCTAGAAAAACTGTACGGGAGGAAACTGGCGCGCGAGAGCGAGCGAGAGAAATCGATGGAGGAGAGATTAAAGCGAGAACGGGAATGGAGAACCGGAAGGACGAACGGGGCGCCGGGCAAAAAGTTTGTCCGAAGGAGAGTAGGTAAAGGGAGAGAAAAAAGAAGCGTGTCCGAGAGGGAACATGTAAAATTCAGCAAAGTGGCGGAGCATCGAGATAAACGGAAGGTCGAAAGACGAGGAAAGAGAGGGAGAACGAGGTGGACGGGATTAGGGGAACAATGGAATCCGATGAAAAGGGGGAAAAAAGAAAGGAAAAAAAAAAAAGATCAAGAAGAATCTTGCAAAGAGAATACAATACGGAGCACACGACGTACGTACACGATAGAAAGGAATGATGAAAAATTCGCGGCGACGGAACGAGCGAGTCGCGATGAAAGAAGAGTAGAGTAAAGAGGAAAAGAGGAAAGGAAAAGAGGAGGGGATAGCTGTGGCGAGGCCTTCGGCTGTTACGATTCACCATGGGAGACGGACGATCGGAATAAGATCGAGAGGATTGATGATTCCAATGGACGTGTTCGAAAGACCTTGCGTAGGTCGTGCTGGCTTCGTCCTTTAGCACCTACCATGCGACTGAGCACCAACTATCGATCGAACCAACGATATATACGTGACACGCTCGAACCACCGTGCACACATGTACATATACATACGCACACGCACATGCCACGTTTCTGACCCGTAGATGTCGTGTGTAGTCGCGTATATATATGCACGTATACGTCGGGTTATATATACATGTATATATATAGATCGATCGATTGCTGGCCATGGATCGATACGTGCGCGCGCAACCCACCCTCGTTTGCTCGCTCGCTCGCTCGAGGCTGTACGGTAAGGGTTGCTGCTGCCTAAGGTGTTCTAAGGGATGGAGGGGGGTGGTGGTGCCTATTGGATTTCTACGGACTTTTTTATCCTTCTCTCCTGTTTTTCTACTCTCTTTTCTCGATATTTCTCCTTTTTGAAAAACTGTAGATGCCGACCCCAGATAAGGTCTCTCTCCGTGGAATGATTCTATGTATACGACAAACTCGCGTGGTATCAATTATTATTTTTAGAAAGAAATTGCATCCCATGACGATTACGAAATACAGCGAAATATTATCATTGAGATTAGAGGATTGTGAAGATATATACTCGATGAAAAATCACCAGATTCTACATTAAATTCTACGAACAATTGCATAATTTTTGAAAAGCATTTATTTCAAAGTTCAACGCGATATTCTTTGAATCATATTGAATTGTCGAATCCCCCTGATCAAACGAATTCTTATTTTGATTGATAAAATCGTGTGCGTTTATTTATTTAAGAAAAAAAAAAAAAAGAAGAAAATGAATAATGAACGGATAAAATGGTCATAAACGCATCATCTTAAAATATTTATCGATCCGCGCCTCGAAAGCGGGGACCACATTTTTTCGAAAATTCGATGTGCGCGAAAGTTTTTCGTAATCAGCCCATTGACGAAGCGCGTAAAGTGTCGACGATCTACGCTGGCCGACATAATTAAAACTTCCAGAAAACATAATAACTACACAATTAAAGCGCGTCCCTCCGACTACTCCTCTCTCTTGTCAGGGACATCGTGGAACAAGGAGAGGGCGGGGGGAGGGGAGTGGTGGTGGTGAGAAGGAGGGAGAAAAGGGGTCTGAAAAGCGACGGAGACGCGACGATCTCGTCGGGAGGAGAGAAAAACAGAGAAGGACAGTGTGGGGTGTGTGCGCGCAAACGGCAAGGATGGAGAACCGAGAAAAAGAGACAGAGATCGAAATAGAAAGAGGGACGAAGTGAAACGAAAGAGAGAGAGACGGACGAAAAGAGAAGATTCGAGGGGGTGGCTGGTGGTCTATGGTTAGGAAGGGAGGGAGGGAGGGGGGTAGGGAGAGGGGGAGTAAAATGATGTAAAAATAACAAATTGAAACTGCTGGCCAGGGGAGGGTTGGCGGATAACGCGGGGAGCGACGAGGACGAGGTACGCCGATATTCCCCGAGCTAGACGAGAACGACCGATCTATATAGTCACCGGTGAACAGAGACAGGAACATCAGGATGAACGAGACAGCGAGCAGCGGAGAAGGGTGGGCCAAAGGGGTGGCACAAGTACGTTCCAAGCTGGTGGGGATGCTCGCAGAGCTCCCCTCTTCGGGGGAAAATAGGGGAGGGTTGTCGTACGTGTTAACGCGGCTACTATTATATATATATATATATATATAATACATATATAATACATATATATATACACATACCACGTATAATATATACGTATATACATTATATACGCGCTCGCATCATACAATATATATATATACACACAGAACCGGCACAAGTCCACAACCGACACACCCATACGGACGTCCCCTATATACGCGCACCCCTTTTCCTCCACCTTCACCCTCTCCAAACGTCCCCTCCTCTCTCGGCTATCCTCGTCTCGCTCCCGGTTCGCACACGGCGCGAGTGTATGTGACGCGAGGGGCAATGCTCCATCGTGCAACGTGGAAATTTAGTTCCCTTCGTGTACACACACGTACATAGAACGTGGAAGGGGCGCGTGTGCGGAGCCCGCGGGTGTGTGGGGTGCTTTACGACTCGATCGTAGCGTTAATGGCACCGCTCGCTCCCAGTGTGTGTAGGTGTAGGTGTAGGTGGTGGTGGTGGTGAGGGGGAATGTGTTGGTGGCCGTCAGAGAACGCTTTCGAACGTATACCATCCACTAGGCCAGCCGACTATATTTCGCGCGACCGAGCAGATTTCACTAATACGGGCCGCGTGGAATACGTACGCGCGCCCAACCGTCCTTGGCGATCGCACACGTGGTGATCGCGAGGGTGAGGGGTTGCGCCTCCCCCTCCCACTCCCCCGGCCGCCGTTCGGACAGTTTCTTTTTATCGTCGTCTCTCCGTTACGTTCGTTTAATTCACGCTTTTCCTGGTCACGCCTGGTGATTGCCGTTGAATCGAGCGTGAACCAGGGAACCGCGTGTAAACGCCTCGATCGGGGAGAGACATTGTGATGGGATCCGGATTGATTTCGCGAAAAGATTCACTGGAGCAACTTCGGTGGAAAGAGGATGATACCGATTTCATCGATTTTTTTTTTTGGAAAACTATTTATGCGAGGATGCGAGGTTATAATTAAAATATGTTTTTAGTTATAATTTGTACTTTTTTTTATATAACGATCAGAAAGTAAATTGTGAAATAACTCTTAAACGATAAAATATAATTGAATTGTAATTCCTTGTGTATCGTTTAATGAACGTTATCCAACGTTTTGTAACAATTTTACTTAACAACAGTTCGAAAAATTAATATTTAATTCAATATGTTTCTCACTAATATCTTAATAAATTCGTATAAAAAATACATATAAAATCATATATCAAATACAATCTTAATAAAAATAATATAAAACCACGAAGCCCTCAACTCATCTTCTCTTCAAAACCGATTTTATTCTTAATCACAACACGGGAACGATCTTAGCCCCCGAAAGCTCCATCGCCGAACAATATTACCTTCCGCAATTCCGTGTCGCGGGAAAGATTCTCCCCGTCAATCTCTGCATTACCGCAAATCGACGAATATGTAAATTTCTACGCAACGTTTGATTCCATTTCATCCCTCCCAAAGGTTGAAATCCCGCGAGCCAATGAAAAGGGATCCGTTATCACGGATGGAAGAAAGAAAGAAATACGATTCGTGGTATATACATATATATACATATATATATTCATCGTCGAAACAGGGTGCTGTCGAAAGCGCGAAGAGCGAGATGTGAAACGCTGGAAGGGGTTGGAGAGAAAGAAAGAAAGAAAAAAAAAAACGATTCGTCTTTCGAGTTTCATCGAGCGTCGACAGACACGATCTCTCATTAATTACCCTTTCCTCCATGCGTTACGTTATATTTATTCGCGAACTTGTGGCGCGACCGTTTAAAACACGTCGAATGGAAAGCTCGAGCATCTTGTCTGATATTTCGCGGCAGGGAGGGCTCGGTTTTCGATTCATCACCAGGCCACTCGGCCTCGAGTGCTCGCGCGGGAGTATCGTTGTTAATTCTTCCGCGTATATAGGTGTATACACGAAGCGTTGATAATCGGTTTCGCGATTCCGCCAACGGGACCGAGATCTGCTCCAGTTTCGCCTTTGTTCCGACCCGACCCGAGATCGAGCGTTGTTCTAAGCGCGTTCTCTTCTCGTGTTGGCGTTTTTTTTGTGGATAGGTTAGCGTGAATGGATCGAGAGACACAAAGCTGTGGGGATGGTTGTTTCGAAACTGAAGTGTGGGGTTGAACGATGAGGGATGTGACTCGTCGATATTGAAAGCGACGCTTTTGGAGATTGGAAGTTTGATCGTGAAAGTGGGTTCTCTTCGATTGTGCGAAATTTACAGTATCGATACTCTTTTTTATCCTTTATTAGGGGAAGAATCTTTATTATCATTTAATGTATCGTATCTACTTACACGATGTTTTGAAAATCTTTATTTCACGTTTGCGATTTATAAGAAATTTCATTTAAATGTAATTGTAATTATGTTATGTAATGTTTATATATAATACCATGATTGTCAAAATTCTGATATTGATTTAAATATTTCAATTCGTAATATAAATAATGAAAGAAAAGAGAAGAAAGATACTAGATTGAGAACAGTTTTTCTAATTAACAGAAAGCATCGAGAGCAATTGAAAATCTTAATTCTTCTTTTTTCTAAATCGAGTCCAACAGACACGAAATTTTGATTTCGAATTCATTACCTTCCATATTTCACGAATGGCGGATTCTATTTCTACGGTCGAAAAAATAACAGAAAAAGATAAAGAGAGGAAGAAAAAAAAAATAAAATTTGAAGATATTTATTCGAGAAATTCCTTTTCACCGTTTTCGAGCAGAGAAACACGAGGAAATATTCAAAAACGGAAATCAGACTGGAAGATAGTGCGACAGCAGCGCCACAGTATACGACCTAATATCCATTTTCACAGGAGGAGCATTATTTAAATAGCCAGACGTCAGAGGCGGCGGAGATATTTTTTTTAAATAAAAACTCGTTTATTAGACATCGAGATCGTAGCCATTTTTTGCGAAACCGGAAAATTCATTATGCCGAAAGTAGCAAAGCTCTTTGTACAATTAAGCGAGAATTTTCGCGAATCAACCCCGAATTAGTATTAATTAACTCGCAATTCCAACGGAATTCCGGTATAATGAACGAAACAATTTGGTATAATAAAGCTCGCCTAAAATTACGAACAATTTCAATCACAGTTTTCTATTCTTTTTTTTCAATTATAGATCTTTCTTCTGCTACCTTATCATCATCATCATCGTGATGGAAAAGAGACGCAATTCTTTTCCTATTTTTATTTCCATTTTTCTCCTTTTTATTTTTTATGAAATATAAATCGACTTGTCGTGATTGAACAATGTGTTTTTGTGATACACATTATTCCATTTCCGTTAAATCATCCATATAGATGGCGATGTTGATCACTCTTATTTTTTTTCTCAATTTAAACGTTAAGTCAGTTACATCAATTTCGTGGATTCAAATCGATGATTTCATTTTCAACTTTATTTTTGTTTCATGAAAAAAAATTCCTTTAAGTGAAATTCACTTCCAACATCTGGGTTTCCGTATGCCACGAGAAATATGATTTTATGAATTTTATTAATTAAAGGTTTCATTTATTTTTATTTAAATTAAGGCGATTAAAAACCTTAAAAATAATCTTAAATAGCGGTATAATCAGGAAGTGGAAAACAGTAGATCACGATATTTCCTTTTTCCTTCCTTCGTCTATGATGTTTTGTATTCGAGAGGAACGACTTTGATGGCTCGTTGAGAAATAGGGAAAAGCGTGTTCATTTTACCTTCCTTCGGTTTGGATATATTTGATTTTCCGTTTAATTCGCTCCAAGGAGAGGTGCCTCGACCGTTTTTCACTCACCAGTTTCCTTTTTTTCCCCGTTGAATTTCAACTTTTGCCTTTTAAAAAATCCGCCTCCGATGTTTTGTACTTTTGCTCGAGGAAAAATAAATGGAAAGAAAAAAAAAAAAAAAGAAATATTCATCGTATCCGTTGTAATCAAAGAGTTGAATTATAACGAGAGACTCGTTTACATCTCGTTAAAAATAATTAACGCTTATTACATGTAATGAGATTGAAGGGAATACGATTAGCAATTCTTCCTGGAAATACTTTGAAACCTTCACTTCCGTTCTATGCTCCGTTCTATGAGCGTTGAGTGACGTGTGATAAACAGAAAGAATAATAAATCCTCGTTTGAATTAGAAATTATTATTTCTAGTATGAAACTAATTTACAATAATAATAATAATAATAATAATAATTTACACTTTTCTTCAAAAGTCTTAGAACATCTTTGTTTCAATCCACAGGCCTTCCAACGAGATAATTTGTGTTTTTTATGGAATTCTTCTCTCTATATAGAGAGAGAGAGAATAAATTGAGAAAATAAATCTTCTCTTTCTAAATAGAGAATAAATTGTTTTAATATTGGAAAATATTTAATAAAAATTGTTCGTTATTGATCTTAGATTCTAAATATGAATTGAATTCAAACAAAATGCCAAATTATATCAATAATAAGAAAATCCTAGTGAGAGATCCGTTTGATCTTTACAAATTTACTTATTGAGATGTCGAGAGTCTCGAAGAGTTTAAACAATTAATGAGATTAAATATATTAAATTATAATATATATATATATATATTTTTTTCAATTTTTAACAATCACTTAACGATTTCTAATAAACGTATTCAATACGTAATAGTTATCTTAAAATTTGTGAATAAACGTTGAATTTGATTATTTTTTTTCTCTTTTCTGATCTGTATATCGCACAGCCGATGTTGTCAATTACAATATAATATAATCAATATTATTACTATCGTTGTTATGTGTGGTTGTTATTAGTAAATACAAGGGATCCAAGTAGCCGCAAAAATGCTCGACGATACTCGAACGCTGGGATTGGACCATTTTGCGAATTGAATCGATCATTTTAATCGAGAATCGGGCAAACAGTTAGCAAATACATATTCAGAAATCATTTGTGCTTGTTAATTATAACATACACGTTCATTAAGTATTCAAGTGATAACGATGTATCGATTTTTAATACAGATAATAGAAGCATTGTCGATCAAGGTAAAATAGGCACTGTTATTATTATCGGTACCAATTATAACAGACACAAGAAATAAACGTGTACTCGTGTAACCGCATCGAGATTATTCAAACACTTCTGATACGTTTGGCGGAATTATAATTGATAGAAATGAAATAATTATTACTATCATTATTACTAGTATTATACTATCGTTAGTTGAAAAATATAAGAAAATTAATACGTGAAGACGAATGTAAAAAATGTTTAAATTGTAAAAAAAAAGAAAAAATATTTAAATTCAAGAATAACAAATAAAGATGACTTTTTTTTTTTATTAAAAATAGAAAATGTATCTTAATATCTGAAAGGATTTTGATACATATTTATGAGTATAATTAATATTTAATTTATTTTTAATTGACACGCGATTTCATAAGATATATTGACTATATATTTTATGTTTCAATGTTATCTATTATCTGTCGATGTATGAATATTATTTTTAATTAAATAAAATTTAAAAATAAGAAAATAATGATCCTTTTATGATTTTAATGAATCCATTTCTCAATGAAAATATAATATATTTGCCGAAATTTAATGTAACAATCGTGGAATTAATTCGACATTTAATCATTAATCAAAGAAAAATTAAATCTATTGATAATTAATTTCATTTTAATAAATTTACATTAGAAATAGTTGGCAGAATTATGATTATTATGAATAAAATAATTAATTATTATTGTATAATTATGTATTAATATTAAATTAATTGAGGTAATGATTATTATTGAATGTATAAAAAATACACATCTATTCGAAATAAGTTTTAACTATTATATTCGAATAACAAAAAAATCGTTCGTATGTGTGTGTATATTAATTAATAAAAAAAAAAAGAAAAAAGAAAATTAGTGCAATATTCTCATTTCTCTCGGTAAATTAAAAAATTCGATATCGCCAAAATGAGTATTAAAATTCTTTCTCTTCTTATTCTTTAAATCAAATTAAATTTCATAGATGTAATATAAATCGATCATTCAACACATTTATTAATACTTCTGATTTTTATGGGACACATACGTCTCTGTGAATATTTATGATTCTTAATCTGACTCGTATGTGTAGTATTTTCTACTTTTACAATCTATTATTATGCATATATTACTGTCATTGATTGGTAATGGTAACATTCATCATTTCCACTGGATAATCATACATTTTTATCTAGACAAACGTATGAGATTTCAAAGTAAGTAAGCAACATAAATCTCAAGGGAATTTTCTATCGCATAATTTTCTAAGATTTTTTTTACCTTAATCTTTCAGTTTCTAATATAATATATTATTAATTCAATAAATTGATCTTATATTTTTATCGAATCATATATATATGTCTCGTTGAAAAAAAATTATTAAGATCGACAAATTTTATATTTATACATATACATCTCTCAAGTAATCTCAATTTCTGAAAGAAAAAGGAAATAAAAATGAATGAGAAAAAATCGAGTCGAAAGAGTTAGGAGTCAATAGTGTATCGATTTCTGATGCAATGAATCTTGAAAAAAAAAAAAGAAAAAGAGAGAAAGAAGGAAAGAAATAAGACAAGCGGAAGAGTTGCGTGCACGTACGAAAGTATGGGATCGAGAAGTGCACGCCTTCACCCGCTTTACTTTCACCACGCACGGGAAGGAGAGAAGAAAAAAAAAAGAGCATACCGCGGAGGAAGTCGGTTCCCACGGCGTCTCCGAGCTGGCGCGTACGCGCCTTCAAGAACCGGAAGTCGCGACCGCGACCGCGACCTCGGTACCCTCCTCGAGCGTCGTCCCTACTCTTGTTAGCTCGACGTCCAGTCCAGACCCTCGGTGATAATAGTCGTTACAGAAGTCACCGGTTTCCTTGTGCCATTAAACCGAAACATTTATAGGAAGAGTTTTTTTTTTTTTTTTAAAAAGACGAGTTGAAATTCTCTTCTTTGAAACTGAAAAATATATCGTTTTCTTCTCAAACTATTTATTTTATTGAATTTTTTTGAATTGAAATTTGCATAATAATTGATCAACAGTAATGATAATGATTCTTTTGGTTTATCTTTTATTTCTTAAATAAATTACACTGTAATGCATTGATGGAATCTTTCGGAAATTATTTGCATTATATTTCTTAACTGATTGTAAAATTTAAATTCTAAAAATCGAGAACGTTTCGAAATTCCTAATAATGAACTATCTTTAATTTTTCTTACAATTAGTAAGCGAATATATTCGAGAAAGAAATCAGATTTTAACGAAATAGATCATTTGTGTGCACATATAATAATAATGCGAATAATTATTTTAATTTGATTAATGATTATTATCCATACTTTTCAATAGGAATTATATAATAAAGTTTATTTGATTTAGAGATTAGTTAATTTTTACTAATGAAGAATATGCTAAATAAATTTTAAATTATGAAGGAAATTAATTTCACGCTATATTACTTTAAATTTTCACAGGTCGAGCCAAATCGAGATTATAAAGTCTATAGACAGAATGTGTAATTACGTTTATCTTAGGTATAGAGGCCATCAACATGCAAGAGTTTATATTATACTAGAGGTTATCATTAAGAGGTTAACAACGATGTTGAATTAACCTGGATAAGTTTATAAAAAATTTGATATATATCTTACATAGAATATGGCATAGAATTACATGGCATGTGCAATGAACAGTATTATTTATTTACTATATAGCAATCAATTAATTAATGTTAATGCATTCCTAATTGAATTCAAGATTATCAGTTTGTCAGATATTAAAGTTCAGCAATTAAAATTCTTTCATATTCATGTATAAAAGAAAAAATAATGCAACAATTCAATATCATATCATATAAATTTAGAAATGTATAATAATAATAAAAAAAAAATAACTGAATAAAATACATGATTATTTATATTTCTTCTTTATTTAAATTATATCCATTAGATAATATTTTTTTACGATCAATCTATCTAATCACATAAAATTGAATTAATTAATTCGTTCTAAATGCAATAATACAAAAATAATTTGTAACTATTCCTGATTAACTAATTATCATTTAAAATTATATTGTTATAAAGCATAATGTATCATATTCATTTTTTCTTTCATACGTAATGTTTGATTCTAATCTATTAACACAAATATTTATGCAAAAAATTGCTTCGAGGAATCACTATTCTTCAACTTCTTTTTCCAATCAAACATACCCGATCAAATAACTCCATTTAATTTCCACTTTCTCCAGCAATTTTAAGATATCTACAATACAATATAAACTTCTACCAATTATAATGCTTCTACCCTCTCAATAATAATCGATATTACAAACGAAACGATATAATAATAAGATGATAGTTTTCAATATTCTTTTAGATACGATAATTTTATTCCTCCATCCGCTACTTCAAGCATTTGATATTAGACGTGTTTACATATTAAACAACTCTTAAACTCTTATTTAAAGAGGAGAGAGCCCGCAAAGAGTTAATCGAATCGATCCACGATTATTCCATTCCCGATTGCGTGGAGATAAAAAAATGATACGTGGATCGGTCGGCCCGGTTGTCGGGGTGAAAAGAGGCGGCGAGGCATTGCCAACGTCGAAACGTCAAGAGTCACGAGCGCGACTTAACCCCTCGCGCCCCCTTCCATCCCCCATCCTTTTTGCTTTGACAGCACTTGCTCGTTTTCTCCCTCCTTCTTCTCGGGCACCTCCATTCCGCCTGGCGACTTCCACCTCCAGAGCGTCACCTCCATCGGCTACGACGACGGCCACCACCTCCTCCTAGACCGGCGCACCACCACCACCACCACCACCTCTTCCATCCACAGGCTGCCTCACACCACCCACACCGTAAAATTATAATCTGTCATATTCATCAGTACACTGTCCTCTCTGGTCTCTATCTTCTTTCCTCCTTCACCATCCCTCTCTCTTTCCCTCCCCCATTTCCTCCCCTCCTCGTTTTTTCACCCTTCCTCTCTCTCTCTCTCTCTCCGTTCTCCGACTTTTCTCTCGTTCCCAAACGCTTGGATACCACTCCTGTTCCAACCCTCTCTTCTTTTCTTCCTTCCTTCCGCGTGTCCTACGTTCACCCTTCGATTCCTTTTATCTATTCCTCTCCCTGTTCGCCTCTGTATTCTCGTTTCGCTTTTTCAAACCCAACATGGGGGGCGCTCGTTCGTTTTGCAGATGCCTCTTTTTCTGGCGTTGTCCTTTATTGCACACTTTGTTTGCTCCTCTTTCTACGCTGGTCTATTGCCCGCCGCTTTCCTCCATCCTTTCGCCGCGGATGTGGTATCGGCTTTGCTAATATCCGCGCTTATTTCGCCCTTAGGCCGCGTTCACGCAAAAATATGCGACGAACGGTGGTCTGTCCAGGGTGCAATGGATGGTTTACCAGCACGAGGGATACTTTTACTCTTCGTTCCAGTTTGTTTTGTTTTTTCGTTAAAAATTATTTTGCTGAAAAGGGATGTTTAAAATTTATTGTTATATTTATAGTATAGAATAGGTATACAAGTTAGTTTTTAATAGAATCAATATTTTCATATTTTTGTTTGTACACTTTTGATAATAAAATTGATATCAATCTACGAAGGATGGTAACACGAATTAAAAAACATTCTTTAAATGAAAATTATTTGTTAATACATGAATGTAACTTAAATAGATTAGTAGTGGATATATTAAAAATTGTAATTTTTTCTTTTTTTATTTGAATTTATAGAACGTAAAGCTCAAAGATAATAAAGTTATTAAATAAAATTTGTTATACCGTTTTTTCTCTGGTAAAATTTTCAATTAATTTGACTATATAAACTATTTTATATTCTGTAACATTCTGTTTTGCTTAAGTTTATTAAGCTTAATTAATTTACTTTATAATTCTTCTTAAAATTTGCGAGAATGATCTAAAATAATAAATGTAATTGTATTGATATTATTGGCAATAATTATCTTTTTATGATAATTATCTAATCTTTTATTATATTCAAATAATAACGTTATAGAAAACTTTAAGTAAAAAAAATTTCTTTTTCCTGCCACGTGTTGTTTTGCGAGTGAGTTGGGAAAACACGAAAGTCATATTAGATCTCTTGAGAACACTGTTTTTCCGATAACTATATGTTGAAGGGGATAAAACTGCCAAAGTAAGATAAAATAAGATCAAAGCGTTAAGAATTTAGCACAAGTGCTTATTCATTTCTAATTAAATATTCTAATGAAACTTTATCAATCGAATTTAACCATTTTCGTGTCGTACAAACTTGACAAGCTTTGATATATTTCATTTGGAAGTAACATAACAATTTGATATAATTGCATGCGCGAGCATATATTTAATTAAAAATTATTTAAGAAATTATTTCAGGAAACATTTATTCATTCAAATATTTAACATTATATTAATTCAAATGTTAAATGGCAAATAAAAATTTAAAAAATTAATATTCACATTATGAAATAATCAATATCAATATTATTAAAAAATACTATTTACTTTTTATAAATATTTATTTTTCATTTAATTGAAACACGATACAATCTTCAAACGCGATTAACGTTCTATTTTTATTCTCTTCTTATTCCTTGAAACATTGAAAATATATTTTTTTACACGTATATGTATAATTTTAAAATTCTAAATTGCTTATTTAAAATACTATTTCTTCGTATTTCGATTAAATATTCATTTCAAATTAATTGCTATTTAAAAAAAAAAAAACCTTCTTTTCTGTATCACTACAAGAAAAAAAGAATATTTATTTCCATCTATCTAAGAACTTATTTTTCCTGTTTTCGAACCAGAGCATAAGTGTCCACCAGAAAATGCTTAATCACTCGAGCAGATATCCCGCTTCATGCCATCTCTTCCAAGCTCTTTCCACCAGCGTGCACGGGGCTTTATTTTCTTTGCTCCTCCCCGTCCGACACTCACCCCTTCTTTATTACTCGTTCGTTCATTTCTCTCTTGCTCCTCCACACTCTTCTTGTCTGCGACTCTTGGCCGATCGCACCCTCCCCCTCTCGTTCTACTTCCCTCCTCCCTCCCCTTGATCGCGCCCCTCCCGCCCCTGCCCCACGATAGAGGGGTTCAACCTCGTTGAACTGGCTGACGGAGCAGGTAGAAACGAAGGTAAGGTGCCTTCATTTATATTATAATCCTCTCTTTCCCTGTCTCGTTCTTATGCATCGAATCCAAGCGACGTGGCCTGCCGCTTACAGATCCTCTCGCATCTTCCCGCAGCCGCAACTCCTCTCTTTGACGTTCCATTTCTGACGTTTATTGGTCCTGCTTTTGTTTCCCCGTCGTACATCTCCCTCTCCTTCCCCCCCTCACCTGCTCAACTTCCGCCTATACGCTCCCTCTTAATAAGATAGCACAAAGCTATCCATACTCTTTTCTTTTTTTTTTTTTTTTTTCCATTAGACGCGAATTGGAATTTGTTTTTGAGTAATTGAGCAACGTTGGATTGAGATTGTCGAGCGCGATGATCTCGGTGAAAATATGGATATTTTGGGAAGATGTGGATAGCTTCGAAAATTATTGCGTTTTATTCCATGATTATAGAACGGTATATAAATCGCTCATATAACGACACAATAATTTGAATAATAAAAAATTTATCCACAAGAAGACTTTTTACCTGTGATTTATTTTGAATGAAAATAAATCACATGCGTGCGTTTTAGAGATAGGAGGAAGGAAGGATAGATCGATTAAATTTTTCTTCCGATGAAACTCAACTACGACTTCGACTCACAAATATTTCTCTCGATATATTTCAAATTTTTCCCGCGCGTAAATTGATAAACTCGATACTTCAACCCTCGATCGACCAACCCTCAAAGTCCACCCTCCCCTCCTCCTCCTTTCACCGAATACTTACGCACTCGTTCGTCCACGCATTCGCCTCCCCGCAAATAATCGTAATTCGCCGGGAAATCGAGATCGTTCGTCCAGACGCAAACAGAAACGCAAGTTTCCACGATTTTTCCCTCCGCGGATCGCCATAACGCCGCAACGTCATCGCGATAATATGTACGCGGTAAACACTGACAATCGCAGACACAGAGTGGGGCGGGACGAATTGTCGCGAGGGTTGGGGGGCAGAGATAGGGAGGGTGGATGCGGAGGGATGGCCGGAAAGAGGGTGAATGGAAAGAGAGGGAGGGTGCACGCGATAGAACGCGTAAATGGAAGCCAGTGGTGGAAAGCAGGTATTCTCGTTGACGAACCAATTCATTATTATCCGGGATAAATAATGCGCTGTGTGCCTTGCGGTAACGGGAATTGTTCAATTTCCACATCGATGTGGCGCTCGCATAAACTGTACGCACGGACAGTCGGCCGCCATCCCCGATATCGGGCGCGGCCCAACCTTTAAATAGATCCCGCGCGTAATTATTGCCGCGCCGCGCGCTTCCAAAAATGTAAAACGCTGCCGGATACATGGGCCGAGGGATGGAGGTGGATGCGACGACCGAGCATTGTCGATGAAAACGAGATTAATTAGCGACGCGCTGCATTTTCTAGCCCCTAGATCTAATTTCTGCGGGGCGGCCATTTTTCCCCGCGCGATTTCGTTTCGATTTCGAGGCGTTGTTTGGGGGGAGAGGGGATGTGTGAAATTTTTGGTCGTTTGGAAAAGAATAAATCGAAACGTTTCGTCTTAGGTGGATGTTATTAGGAAGTTGGAGCTTTGGAATGAATAATCGGAGATCGAGAAGAGGAAAATTGTGCGTGTAATAAATTTAATAGGCCAATGCGTTCTTTTTGTTCTTAACAAATCGATTATTCTTCTCCAATTCTAGTAATTAAAATTAAAAATAAAATATTTAGCGAGCAATACTAATGTTTAAAAAACGTAGTGAAAAATGTATAACTCGTTGTATTAATAATACAAGTTTCGAGTTTGTCCCATTTAAATATAGGAGAATAGCGGAATAAAAAAGTGGAGAAAAAAGAAAAAACGAAAAAAAAAAAAAAAAAAAAAGAAAATCGAGCCACGTTAATGATAATACGGTTAGAATCGATCGAAACACAATACGAGAACGACTAATTGCCCGCAGACCCGTTCTTTTTTATTTTAATTCAACCTATTACGCGCAGCAAGTTAAAAGAATCACCTCGTTAATTATAACTCGTTACGGTAACCGACTTTGTTGCTCGAGCTCCACGCGTTTATCCCAGCGGCGTACTGTCGCATTAATTCTTCAAAAATAATCCACGTTTTTGACATGAGACCAATTATGTGCACAACCGGGTCCGCGTAATTGGCGAAATCTCGCATTATCGGAAAAATGGAAGCATGTACGCAGGTACCCCACTACACACAAACGGAACTGTACACGTAGGTATACATATGTTTTGTGTACATTACGTTCCATGTTGTATCTCGTTTAACAGGACTCGGTTTCGGTTCCATTTCAAAGTTTTGCTAGCTCTGCGCCGCTAAATCTGTAAAGGATCAAACGAAAATTCGTATTATACGGAGATTTTTCAAATGAAAAATCGGAATTTTTTGGGGACGTAATTAGAGACTTTGAAAATTGCAAATATTTGTTTTTCAAGATTCACTTTTTGTTACTTTTTCCTCTCCTTTTAAATAGATTTATCGATTCGTAATCGTTCGTAAAAGAAATATCAATCAATATCTTTTTCAGAAAGGAAAAATGAAAAAATGTTCTTTCGTAAAACGATATTGTACAATTAAAGATTAGTCGTAAGAAAAATATTTATTTTTGCAAAAGAATATTTGATAAAAGTTTCGAAACAGACATAACATATCCTTAGAATTAAGAAAATTACGAAAAAAATGATAATATAATAGAATTAAAAGATAAGCATGTAAAAGAAAAATCTATCAAAAATTTGATTTCATATTGGAAAAAATATAAGAAAATACAAAAAATTTTTCTCCAAATTTTGTATCAGGGAAATATAATCGAACAGAAGATGTGAAAATTTTCCAGAAATTCCAATCGAGTTTGTCATCAGGAGAATATAATTGGAGGTAAGAGGTTCCTTTCAGCGAAAAAAGAAAAATTTTTACGTATGAAATTTTATGTTATATTTATCTCTCTGCTATTTCTATTCCTTACCTGTTGCATTCTATATTTCTAACTTTTAATTCTGAAAAAAAGATCGACATTTGAAATAAATAATTTTCATTACTTATTCTCGAAAATGAAATATCATCCTCCACATCGAAAAACCAAACGCACGCGATACCATTGCCACGTTCCAAGTGTTAACGATACGCGTGTCCACGCCAGGTAGACACAGAAGGGACACCTCGTTCGAGCGGCCGTCTCTGTTCCTCGTCGTCGATCTCGCTGTACAATGCCCTCCCGTCATTTTCTCGTGGTACACGTCCATGTCTCGCCGGGGGACGTCCGTTCGATCAACGATTCCGCCGATGTCCCTCGTGGTCCTGTCAAAACGAATGTAATCCATAAACGGAAAAAATTTGCGACGCATCCGCGCGGAACCGTCCGATTTCGATGGGGGCGGGCATGACCCAGGGGCGCTTCGATAAAAATCTGCCGCGGGATAAAAGGGAGCGCGATACTATCGCTTTCGTTCAATGTCGTTCACCGTATTTAATCAGTCGACGACGGGAATTTTTTTCTTTCTTTCTTTCTTTTTTTCTTTTCTCTCTCTCTCTCTCTCTCTCTCTCTCGTTTCGAATCCACGCCCGCGTTTGAAGTTGAATAATTAACCGGGTAATGGAGATGGTGATTTCAATTCGATGGATTTTTGTTTGAAACGATGAGATTCTTTTTTTTTTTTTTTTCCTTTTTTTTTCTCTATGCGTGAAGGATGTTGATACTTTGAGAGAAAATTTAATCGGTTTTGACTTCGCGTGATATTTTAATTTGTTTTATAAGTGTGAAAGTTATAATAAATATAGTTATTAAAGATAAATAATAATAGTTTTTCAGTTTCAATTCTTAGTTTGTGTTACATTTTCTCAGTATTTTTTCTCTTTTAAAAATTTCGAGGCTAAATTAAGGGATTTCAACTAATTAAAAGGTTTTTTTCAACGATAATTATTGATATACATAGATTTATTAATATTTTGTATTTGTTATATAAGTTTATAATTTTAGAGTGATATTTAATGGTATTTTATTTTAATAAATATTGATCTCGTTCATAAAAACTTTCAGTGAGTAACTAGTAACTAGTTGGAAAATTAATGTGTTAACGACAAAGTATTTTCTCATTATCGGAAAAGTACGAAACATTGAGACGTAATGTTATATAATTTTAGTTAATAGATATTAACTGTCGACATATAAACATGTTAAGGAACAAATTTAATTGTATACTGTTATCTTGAATCTGATTTGTAACGTAATTGTATCGTACATGTCTCTTCAAATTTATAGTATATTATGGGTATTTATGTTATTAGTTATAATTGAAACCCATGTCTTGTACTTTAATTAAAATATTTGTGATTGATAAGTTATGATACTTATCTATTTATTATTCTAATTACTTCATTTCAACTCTTTCCTCACTTTACTGGTAAACTAAAATTACAGTTTTACAAATTAAAACAAATATCAAGTTTCATATTTACTAATAATTATTAGTATTATTTAATCATAATAAATAATATTAATTTATGATATTTTACATTATTTTTATAATTAACAATGAAATATACGCCAAAAGTAGTAATTATTAAGTGTATATTATAAAAATAACAGTGTATATTAAGTTACAACTCATCTCACTGAACTATTCCAAACTTCAAATTCCTAGAAAAACATAGTATACGATTCTCAGAAAAAAATTTAATACGAGTTTCCAGGAAAAATATAGGTGGCGGGAAAAAAATATGTCCGTTCATATTTCTCCAATGTCTTAAACAGTACGAACACACTTCGCAGCAAGGATTGAGATTACGAGATGAAACCAAAAAGAGATTTTAATGACATGATTTCTTCTAATTGAACATTACCGAGGAAATTTTTAATTTCTTCTCCTACTTTTTTATATTTTTACAAAATTGAAGTTTCCATATTAATCGAATATTTGAACGCTTTTTAGTTAATAAATAAATTTACTTATAAATAAGTTAAAGAATTTACATTCATAATTCTTTTGTTATAATTTCAACATTCGATTAAAAGTCAACGTGTAATTAATCTCATAAAGATAGAGCAGACACGAGGTTTCCTGTATGGCTCGTAATTTTTCGTGCGGAAGTCGCGCGAAACTTTGATCCACGTGGATTGTCGGGTCATGTTTTCAGGATCCAGTTTACTGGGGTAGAATGAATTACGCGGCGGTGACACGTGTTTATTTAGCGTGGGTCACATGGGCGGGTAAGATGAATGGTTGCATTTGGGTGTAATTGTCTACGATGCACTTGTACTATGAAACGGAGCCGATTGTGTAAAATCACCGGGAATGACCTCGTACGTATAACAATCGATACGCTTTCCTTGAACTTGAATCTTGAACTACTTCGTGTTTGAGGAATATAAATTTGTTCTGGAAGGAGAATTTTTTTTTTTTTCAACGGAGAAATATTTCATTCGTAAAGGTAAAGAAAATAAAATGTCAAATTGAATTTTGAAAGGAAATTATAGTTTACGACGTTCGCGATGTAATTTTGGATTTTTTTAAAACGAAACGTGTGATTTTTAAACGAAACAAATAGAAATTCAATTTGCAATTTCAACTGATACTTTAAACTAAATTATTAAGAGATGAAAGAAAAATTATTATCAGGACTGTAAATTAATGTTATTAATTTTCAACAAATATTTTATTAACTTATAATTTTAATAATAAATTGATGTCACAATTTTCACTTCTTAACTAACATTTTAATCTTCACAGAATTTTTTTTCAATCATGAAAAATTTCAATATATATATATATATAAACTATCCTATCCCTAATTAATCACTTGCTTAAATCAATAAACAAACCGCCTTTCTTTCCATTTTTTATATCACTATTTCTAAAAAATAATTTCGAAAAACATCATTTCTTGCACATTCGTCTTGATCTGTAACCATTTATCAGCACGTATATCTAGCTATATGTTTAGAAATGTCAGTTGCCAGTCAGAGAAAGATTTAGAGAGAGAGAGAGAGAGAGAAAGAGAGGAGGTAGATAGGATTGGGTGGGAATGCAATAGTTGTTTTCGAACTGGACAACATAGCTGGACCAGTCACGAACATAATGAATCTGTTCCAACACGGGACGATGCGGAGGATTGCTGGCAACCCATTGCTGGTACCGTTGCTGGCTCTCGTGTCCTCGAAAATCGCCTCCCCATCGAACGAGCATACCGCGTTGTTTCACCGTATACAACGTTCTCGACAAAACGTGGAAGCTTGGTGACTAAATTATTGTTCTGTGTATAATATCGGCTTTAAGCGAAGATCATCCGTTGCTTGCTGCTGTTTATGCAATTCTATTATAATATCCTAAAGATTGTTTTTTGAAGAACTACTATTAAAACATATATTTTTCAATTAATTTTTATTCGAATTTTTCATTTATCGCGATTATACTTATTTATTTAACCATAATAATAATACGATAAATCATTAATAAAAAAATTGTAAATTTTAATTTTTGTTATATGGTAAATATTTATGGGAGGATTGGATATTATCAAAATAGATAATTTTTCAAATAATTATTTTTATTTTATTTTTTATTACATATATGTTTGAATAACAACGTGTATAAAAGTTATATTATTTTTTAGATGTATTTTTGGTTTCTCGCAGTTCTTACTTCATTCTAAATTTGTGAAAATTTATATGAAACAACTTATATAAACTGGATTAATAAAATATTACACTACAATTAATATATTATCCATAAATACAATTTATAACGTATAGAAGATTTCTCAAGCACATTTATTTAATCAAATATAATTCTCCGCTTGAAAACAAAATTTCAAGGAAAGAGAGAATAAAAGAAAGGATCGTCGATAACTAAATTATCGGCCACGATCTCCTCCCTCCCTCTCTTCGAAGCTCAGGTAAAATTCCGCGACGCGGCCGAGCGCAAGAAGGAAGCTCTTCCAACCGGAAGAGAAATGGGGCGTCGCGGTGGTGAAAAAAATTCAGGCCATCGAACGGATTAGGCCGGCGGCGACAGCTGAGAGAGAGGAGAGCTTTACTTTCGTTCTCGTCCACCCGTGTAATTCGTCAAACACGCGTGCCACCCCGGTTCGATGTCGCCGCTTTAAAACTAACTGCCATTTACCTCCCCCCCTCCGCGGGCATAATGGCCGTGGCGCGGACAATGTAACCGTGCTCAGGGGTAGGAGGATTTATTCAGATGCCGGCTCTCTCCCTCCAACGTAACCGTGGCCCTCTTCTGTTCTTCGAGCGGAGGGCCAAGGTGAGAAAGGGTGCTTTCACTTTTTCATTCGATTTCGGTCTTGTTTTTAGGGGTGGTTGCGGTGCAGCGATTAAAGCGAGAGAGAAACGTGGGTTCTTTTTTTTTTTTTTTTTTTTTTAATTGGTTCACGAGAGAAAGTTCTTGCATTTAATAGTGTATTTGTTACGTGATAATTATTAATTGCATTTGGATGAAATTACTTTGAAAATTTGAGCAATTGAAAGTGTTTGTTTTTGGACGTTTAATCAGGATTTTATCGTTAATTAATATTTATTTTAATTGTCAAGTGTATGTAAGTTTTTATCCAATATTTGTTTAATTTGTTTGTAATAGGTTATATAGAAGATATCCAAGAGATTAATAATTTTTAATAAAAATTAATATGTAATATGAAAATTAATATTAAATTAATGTTTTTAGATTTACATTATTGAATCTAAAATTATTATACGTATATTAAAAATAAAATTCTACGTTACAAAATTGAGTGTTATATGTTACAACGCTCGTAGAAATTAATTTTATTTATCATAGCGCATTACATCATCAATTTATCTTGTTCACAAAATGCGAAAAATATCAAAAATTTCTACAACAACGCTCCTCCAGTTATCAAAAATAAAATTTTACATAGGAAATTAAATATTGTATACATCATAACGTTCATAAAGATTTCATTTATCCACGAAAAAAAAAAAAAATGCACAAATTAAACATTTCTACAGTCCATAAAATATTTCTTTTATTAAATTATCAAATCCATGTCATTCATTTTTGCTGCTAATATATCATTCAAATTTAACAATGTATCTCGTGACCGGTTCGTATCAGCCACCGGAAATGAGGTTGAGCTCAACCCTTTGCATCTTCCAGTCGCATTTCGAGCGATCACAAAATCGAAAGATGTGTATATTAAGTGCGTTGGAATTTCGAATGAGAGTGAAATCGATCGAGATGTTAATTTATATAGCAACCCTGATGAATCTAGAGTAAAAAAGAAAGAGAGATTGGTCTTATTTTTTTATAAATTGTCAATTAAATTTTAGCGTTAGTTTGCATAGATTTCTAAGAGTTTTCTTATTTTTAAAGTATCATTGAGTACCGAATAATTTCGTTTCTCTTTTTTTGGAAGAAATTCTTTCATTTTTCAGACTGGTTATCAGACTGACGAATGTTTGCTAATTTTTTTCTCTCTTTTCTCGAAACTCTTGCAGAAAGATAGTAGATTTTTAAAAAGTTCTTACGTCTGACAAGTGATGGAAAGTCCGTGAATTCTTTTCTTTTTTCTAGCTGTCTCGCGAGGGATGCATCCTTTGGAATTGTTACGAAATAAAGTTTCTTATCTTCCTTTAGTTTTTATTAAGAGAAACATAAATTTTTCAAACGTTTGTTTCCTTCTTGATTTTTCTAATTCATTAACCAAATTATTTTATCCATAAAATCTAAATTATTATAATAGAAATAAATTTTTTTTGCATATGATCTCAATTTAAGTTTTTGCGTTATATGTTGCAAATATAATTTTCGTTGCATATTTCTAAAAAAAAATTAGAAAACGTAATTCATATTATCGTTATATTAATTTTACAATAGAAATAGAAATTATATAATTATAAAAAGTGGATATAACTTTTTGATTTCCGTATGTAATAATGAAAAGCTTAATGAATTAATTACATTCAACAATCAAAATTTTCATTTTTCTTAACCATCATTTCTCTACGGTTCTTTCCATACAACACGATCCATTCCTTCCCTTTAATCCCTTGTCAAAACAACGAAACCCAACATCCAAGCCCCTTCCAAAAAAAAAAAAAAAAAGAAGGACCTTTCTACTTCTTTATTTTTATCCCCATTTACAACGATTCATCGGTTAAGGATTTCAAAATCCTCAACAATCTTTACTTTCGATTCAGTCGAGTATTTTTTCGATTATCCTTTTTTTTTTTTTTCTTTCGCAGGGACAAATTTTCCGTTTATTCATTTTTCTCCTTTTCTCTTTTTCACTCACGATCGCGCGAAATCTGCGCGAGACGACAATGGTTGCTCGCGCAACCACCCCCGGGGTTGGTAATTTCATAATTCAGCCGTCGCGGCCGAAATTATTCCGCGGACTATGGATAAATTACGTCGCGAGGAATCACGTCGGCGCACGCGCCACGTTACGCAAACATTTGCTATCGGCTTAATATCGCATCGAAAATGTCTGATGAATGGAGCGAGCAGCGAGTCGAGCCGAACGCGCTCGCTGAAAATCCGCCTTTTCTTCTTCCGCCTCGAATTTCGTATCGGCCGGTTTTTTTCCACCAATATTCCTAGTTTCGCCAAACTGGATTGGTATCATTCGATTTTGGAATCATTCGCGAAAGAACCGTGGATATTCGTTTGAAATTTTCCAAATTTGTGGATAAACTGTTCGTGGAGCGATGTGAAGGAATAATTTTTCGTATAATAATTTGAGCGAGAAAGAATTTCCATCGAAATATAATTAAAATGCAACTCTTGAACATTATGATAGTTTATCTTTTATTTATTATTTCGTTCGTTATAATTTTTAATAATACCCTTAAAATCTATTTCAATTTGTAATTAATCCTTCGCGTTATTATTGTCTTGTCTTTAATTTTATTTCTTTCGATTTTGATTCGTTTTATTTAAGTATATATATGAAGTGGCATATCAGAAAATACAGTTGGAGGAAATTAATTTTGATTAATCATTATTAAATAATCCTTTAAATGAAGGTAATTTAAGAATATTAAAAAATAGTGTTCTTAGGTTAAAAGTATCCTGTATTATGTAAAGAATAAATAATAGATAATAAATACTTTTTTTCAGAGAACATCACAAATGAATTCTATTACAAATTTTTGAGAGTATTTAAAAAATTAAAAAAAAAAAGAAAAAAAAAAAGAACGAACAAAAAAAAAATAGAAATTTTTCTCATTACTAAAAAAATTTAAAACAAAGAAATTTATTTTTTTAAAAGAAACACAACGGACTAAAGGAAACTTAGCCAGTTACTATTATTGAACGTTATCGATTAATCGGTCGGGATGCACCGGCGCCCGCCGAAAATTAATATTCCAGGTGATAAATAATGCGGGTGGAAACCGCGTGAGCGCAACGCAAACGTCGCGCATTAATAACGCATCGAGAACGTTTCGCGTCGTCCAGATAACAGAAGCTTTATTTCAATTACCGCCGCGATTACCGACCGACTTTCCACCCCTGTTAATCTTCCCCTGATTTTTCAACGAGTTTTGCGAGTTTTAATTTTTCTTACCATCGCCATCATTTTCCCGGCCTTTTTTTTAGAAGATACGTATCGCGTTGAATTCGCTATCGCTGTTTATAAAAGGTTATAAAACCGTGTGAAACATTTAAAACGTTTATGAATTAAAAATTTCAATGAAAATTGCAGAATTTCGAATGGGATATTTATTTGTCTAATTTAATGTTTTTTCATGTAAACACCCAGATTAGTTTCCTCTTTATATGAATTTAGAGAGATATTTTTATTATCTTTACACGTTTGGTAATACCAAAGGTTAAATTTTTAGTGCTTAAATCCGTGTTTAAATTTTTTTTTTTTTTAGTTCGGTAAGAAAGAATGGGTATAGAAAGTATGTAATTATTTTTCAGTAGAGAAAAATAATGTATGTATCTTTGTCTCTTTCGCAATCGTACTTACATTAAAGAAAATTTAAAGTATATATATGTATATATATATATTTATATACTTATGTGTGCCAATATTTTTTAAAAGGTTGACAAATATTCTTTTATACGTGTGCAAGTATTTTTTCCAAATTATACAAATATTGTACAAATGTATAACAATTTCAAATAATGATAGTACATAAATCACACAATCAATAATATTTGAAGAATATTTCTGTCTACCAAAGTGTTCTTTGAAATTGATCGACTGTGAACAACGATTAACAAACTTTCGACAAAATTTTTCTTCTCTTCCGACAACGAGAACATTTCATCTCATTTCATCTCTTCTTTTGATGGAAAAATGTCTACGACGTTGATCATTTCCCTAACTGTAATCCTGCTCGCTCGTTTCATCCCCTTATTTCTCTTTTCAGGGCATTTATCTATACGGTCAATGTCCTGAAAACACGAAACTCCCGTGACGATCGATGGGCGAAAGTAAACGCCTCGAGAGGGTCATGGTCGACCTTGATGGTGTTTCGTGGCACCTGTCACTTCGACGTGTCTCTTTTCAGGGGAAAATTCGGGACAGCCACGCGATCCGCTCGTTTTTCCGCCCGATAGTCGCCACGCGTCCACTTTTTATCCTTGCAAATCCGTTTTGCACCACGTCGAGGATGATCGATGAACAACGTCGTTTATTAGACCGTTCGATGGATTCGGTTCACGCTCTTTCTCGATCGGTTCGCGCAAGTGTAACACCGTTGTCACGTTTCCAACGTGTACCGTACTTTATTGAATATTTCTCTTTTTTCTTCTTTTTTTTTCTTTTTTCCACTGAATTTTGCGACGAAATCCACCGTACACGATATGTGATTTAAAATCGTTGTGGTGCAACGATGCTTGAAAAAGGTAAGTCTATTAATTATAATTGATACGGTGAAATTTGAGATTGTAATAATAAATAAATAATGGATATATATATTTTTCTTTCTACTCACTATACTTGAATCGCTATTCTAATTTTACTTTAATCGGTTTGAAATTAGTTTAGTTAGATATAATAGCAATATGAATTATTTTTCGATAGATTTTCGACGAGAGAACATTTTGAAATAATGAAATTTTGTAATTTGATATTTTTTAAATTTTCTTGGATTTTATGGAGTTCGTTAACGAGATCAAATTTTTGATCGGTAATGTAAATGAATAAGGATTGACGGTGATATTGCGAGAGAAGGACACTTTTATTATTAGTATCTAATTGATAAAATGTAAAAGGAGGGAGAGAGAATTTCTTTTTTAATTAAAAAAAATTATCCATCTTAAAAGAATCGTAATAAATTTATTAATTGATGGATTTTTTTTAGAAAATTTCCTATGTTTCAGCTATTTTTTCCTTGTAAAATAATGAATTTTAAGAATATTTTTTACCAGAGGTACGAACGACTCGATCTATTATATTTCCTTCGGCAAAATTGTTAAGAGCCAGAGTTGAATAGAATATATTGCTCGCCAAAAAAAAAAGAGAAAAGTACGATCATTATATGGCGTTAAATCGAAGCTCTAATTAAATACATTCGTCAAAAATTCAACCAACGATAAATCGAATCGCGAAATAGTTCATAAAACAGGAATTTTGTCTGAACGCGAGGCTCAGAAGTAAAATGACCATCGTAAAACAAGCATTCAGTGAAATTAAACGCTTATATTTAACCTTCGTGTAATTTAGAATAACACGTAATAGAGTTGAACCATCGTGATATTTAATTAGTCATATAATTTCCAGAAATTTAAAGCGTGGTTAATAAATCAGCCTATTCGGAACATTTGTGTCATATTATATAATTAAGAGAATCGTTACGGAGGAAACGGTTTTTCACGGATGGCAGAGCTGGGTAAAAATTTTAAGCTTCCCTCTTTTTTATCTTTAAATGACCTGCCACACTTTTTTCCACCCCCTGACGCGATAACCGTCGAGACGCGTACAATAAACCGCAATAAATGCTGATTTGAGATTAGTGGAAATTGTAAATGGACCTATGGTGTTATCGTGAAACTTCAATTGTAACGAGAGGAACGATTCGAAAGTAAAAATGAATCGAATTTGTACAAGTAACTAGGGGTCTAGGGTATATTTAAGCGAATATTTCTATGTGTTTTTGTTATAAAGTTTCACGAGAGATTTGAATTTAATAAAATGTATATTATCCATTTATTTATAATAAAAATTATATAAATCAAAATTACTTTATTAATCGCATAGAATATTCCTGTAGCTTTATTATGTAGATTGAAACTTGGAAAAAATAACAAAGCATTCATTTCTTAGATATTTCTGTCACTATTTTCTAAATATATATTTCCCAATAATTATTTTCTGATATTTTAAGATTAATAGTTTGGAATATTTTATCGTGCTTGTGGTCTTCTGGCCATAGATTTTGCACGAAATAAAGGCATAATGTGACTCGCAAATATTTATTATTAATTTCAAAAGTTTTAAATTTTTCTCGTATATTTAATTATCTTGTTATAATAGATTTTTTTTCTTTCTAAACATTTAGATTCGTTAAAAACTTCTTTCCCTATTTCTAATTTTCGAAATAATTATCCAGGCTCAACAAAGAATAATGAGAATTCAATGGAGAATCAAAATTTTTATTTTCCGACCTTTTTTTAAATACATAATTCCAATCCATCCGTGTCTATTTCTACATTTTAACAATTATTCGCAGCTCCAATTATACACATCTCTTCTCGAGAAAATTTTTTGATTGCCTAAACAACATTTCCACATAGATTTTGCATATACACACAATTTGTACAACGAATAACACAGATACGCTCGTTAGAAAGATGACAAGAACTAAGATTAATACACAAGTACCAATAATCAACTCTCTGCGTATCTGCATCCATCCACCGTACAATCGTGTTACACCTGGCATATATCTAGACCATATTATACAGGTTTATTATACATATAGACGCGTTCTATGTACGCGTTCTAGCTATGTGCCGGATGGCCTCGGGTTTATTGCGACGAGCGTTATCGCGGCCAGACGGAACGAACATCTCGCAGCAAGTGGGCAGTAACGTTTGACGAGCGATCTAACCCTTTAATTGAGTGCAGTTTTACGATTTCAGACGACGTTCCGGAGTGAAGAATTCTATGGTACGTAATGCCGGAATAATTTCGGCCAGCTACCAGGAATAAATTTTAATCCACCGCCTCGTTTTCGTCCCATCGATCGCGGTTAATGGACGCTGTCTTATGTTGTTTCTTGTTAATTTAGCCGAGAAGCCGCGATCATCGATCCATTCCCAGGGATTAGAACTGTGCCACTTCTCCAATTTTCTAATTTGACGCTGTAATTCGAGGCTGTTATCAGTTCGAGTTCTTATTTCCAGCTGATTCCAAAGATAATGTTTAAATGTATAAGTCAATTTTAAAAATGAGATTAATATAATTTTCTTGCGATGAACAAATGAATAATTATCGCCAACATCGTAATTTTCATTTGTACGTATTAATTGTCCAATGATTTATAGAAGACAGTGCACGTTTGGAATTGTTATTTTCTGTTACACGAGATCTTTCCTCTCCGTTTCTGATGAAACGATTCTTCAACATTTTCGTTCCTTTCTATACTTATCCACGTTATCCACGAGAAAAACCCGAAGATAATTAATTGGCTCATGAAAAACATGGGATAAAAATTTGCATTAATTACTGATCAACCTTGGCTCTATATCATCGTTTCCATTAATGTTAAAAAACTACCACTTCCTAATTAATATAACGAATAATTAATAAATCCAGTCACGTGTTACAAAAACCTGTTCTTTAAAAATCATTAAATCTCCATATTTTGTATTCACAGAAAACAAAATTTCTTATCTAAATCTTTATTATTAAAAGATTTCTCCTTCTTCCTTCAAATTTCATCCTCCTCGAGCAGCACCGGAGTATAAAGCGTCCAAAGATCATCGAGATTCCTCGAATAATTTTCGTCCGCACGCGTGACCGGTCGAGAGGACACGAAATCTCTAAAAAGAAAGCCGACGAGGAAGGAGGAAGCAAGGAAGAAAGGGGAAAATCTTCGACACACGCACACACCCACCCCCATCTCGCTCTCCTTTCCGTGCCATCATCTCCACCACCCTCCCCAAACTTCGTTCTCCATATTCTCCCTCTCGTTCTTCCCTCCCATCTTCCTTCCTCTCCTTCGATTCTCTCCCGAATGAAGGGTGCTTCGTCACCGTCGAGTGTGTATCGCGTCTCTCTTTCAAGCACGTGTACCTCGCCTTCTTTTCCCGCGTTCGCCACACCGTCTCCTCCTTCGCCCGTCCTGTCCTTCCTCCCGTTGTTTTATACACACCATTTTCGACGTGGCCGTCTCGTCGTATCCACTCGCGAGACACCCCTCCCCCCTCCTTTTTTCTCTTCCTTTCCCTTCTCCCCCCACCGTTCCGTTTCGCTTCATCCCCCTCCGTGCTCGCCCCTCTCTGTCTCTGGGCGCGCGCACAGACGCACGGGGCGACGTCCCGTTTTACTTCATTAGGGGATATGAGTTTTTCCACCCTCGTCGCACGGGTGTCTCCCTCGCACCAACCGCCCCCTCGTCACGGGGCGAATCTCAAGATGGAACGCGGGGGTTGGCCTTTGTCGACGAAGGACGCGACGTGGCTGATGGACAGAGTATCTTTTTTTTTTTTTACTTCTTCCTTCCTTTTTTTGAAAACTTCCTGTTTTTATTGGTAATCGAGAGTATCCCTCTCGAATGCCGATTTTCGAGTGAGCGTGGCGATCTATCTGGGAAAGTTAATTGGTATTGCGTGAAAATTGAAGAGAGAACCTCTTCGTCGCGTTCGATGTAATACGGTTTAATTATTTTGATTAATTAAGTAAGTGCATTATAATTTCTAAATTATATAAATATCGTTAGTAATTCGTGGGAAATAATTTTTTTCCCAATTTTGATCCCTGGAAAATTAGGTCGCGAAGGGATTATGCGTTGCTGCGATCGTGTTTTTATTGGAATTTTTGGACACGAAGTTTTAAAAAAAATGTTGTTATAACATTAATAAATTTTTACGTTGTTCTGAAAAATGATTAATTAATTTATATCATTGCGAAGAGGAGGGAATGAAATTTTCTCTCTCGTTTCTTTAATCAAATCTTTCTTTCTTTCTCTCTCTTTGTCCTTCTTTTGATAAAGATTCGAATAGATATCATTTACTTGAACAACATTGATTATTATATAATGTACAACTATTATCAACCGATAAATTGATTATTAAAACTATTCTTCAATTCAATTTTTCTCGAGACAAAAATTCTCAACAATTCTTTTCGAAAGATGACAACACATTTCATTTGAAAAATCGTCCCATTTTTATATTATATTTAATTTCGATAAAGGGGACGAATAACTACACCTTCGATATTATATTTTTGAAAAGGGCGATACTTTATGGACGCGCGTAATTGCGTAAAATGCGAATGGTAAACGGCGAGAATTAATGCAGAATGCGGTTAAAATGCGCGCCAGTGATATATAAGCTTTTTAAATCTTACCGTTCGGAATATTTAAACGCGCGATATTTAAAAGCGACGCGGGTCGTGCATCACCTGAATCCTGGAGGATACGAGCGCGCTTAACGCTGCCCCGGTTGATAATGGTAATCGGTCCCGTATACCCCGAACGAAAACGAAAATTTAAATAAACAACCTCGTTTTTTATCAAACGTTGAAATTACATCGCCGCGAACTAAAAAACCTACGCGAGTTGCGCGGATTATTATTATTTAAATTTTGATCGATGTGGGCAGGGGGATTAATCCTTAGGGGGGGAGGAAAAAAATTTCAGACAACGTATTTTTCATTTTTCGATGTGAAAGTGAATTTTTGTTAAAATTCGGAATTTTCAGGTTAAAATTAAATATATTGTGTTGAGAATGTCTTATTTATTTTATGAATACGAAATGGACAAGGTGTGGGTAATTTATGAAAATAAATGGAAAAACAAGAAAGAAATTATTTAAATTATAAATTATATATCGCTGTAAATTAATAGGTATATGTAAAATCACGTGGTGCAACTTGATTTGTAGGTGGCACCTTGAGGGGATCTCCTTGAAATCCAGCTGGTTACCTTAAATGTATTATAATGTATTTTTCAGTCTATATGGTGACAAGGAGAATTCAAGCTTTCAAGGAGAGTTCGATGATCCATGGATCAAAGAGTTTTATTCAAGGTTATGTATGTAAAGTAAAATGATTTCGAAAGTATAGCTGTTCGACGAGGTGAAGGTTGAAAGTTTGAGAACCTATTATAAGGAATGATAATAGGTAATGATTCTTTCAGATTATTATACTATTGGATCTTATGATCACCTGTAGTCAGGTTCTTGAACTCGTTTCGAGAACCGGTTAATGCATAAGAGACTAAAAAATACGCAGGATGTTTTATTTAAAGGAACAAGGTTGATTTTTATACGTTTCGAGAAATTTTTCATTTTTGTAAAAAATTATCTTGTATAGCTAAGGGCGGATATGATCTAAGACGTTTTATACGTTTGTTGAAAAGAAGATAGAAGAAGAATAAATTGTAAAAATAAAAGAAACATTTTATCTCAAACAAAATAATGTTAAATTAGAATTAATAATCGATTGAAAAATTTAGTTATATCTATTATCGTATATGAAAATGAATGATTATTAGAAAATTATATTGAATTATAAAATATAATACTAGATATAGTATTTAAATCTAAATCGTATACATATTATATTTGTATTTTCTATTTCAATCTCAAAATTTAAAATTTAATTTATTTTATTTTCCTTATATCAATTTTATAATAATTATAATTTCTATTAAATTCAACAATCTTTATAATATTTCTATATCAATATAAAAGAGATCAACATATCAATGAATTCAAACTCAATTAATTCGATTCATTCTTAAAAGCTAACTGTTTCATTGGATGAAAAAAAAAAAAAAAAAAAAAGGAAATAATCGATGGAGCTGCTGGTCACGAATTTATTTAAAAAACGCAGACTAGTATTTATCTTCGGGATTTCAATATTCCTTTCGTTTTCATCCCCCTCTTATTCTCTCTCTTTTTTTTTCAAATACGAGCGAATGCACTCTTGCTCAAATATTGTTTCACTACATTCACAAAGTCGAAGTCAAATATTCTATTACGGCTCGAGCTCGATTATCCGGATATCGAACATCCAATTATCCGTATACTTTTTGATCGATACATCTTGGTTATTGAAATAGTAGTTATAGTCATCGATATAATTGAGAGTTTACAAAATAATACATAAAAATATAAAGAATATCTTTGTACGTTGTTTAATTATTTATCAATTAATGAAAATATAGAAAATATAGATGAATATAAATGTTTAAAAAATAGAAGAAGCTGTATATTTTCATTTGTTAGTGAAGATATATCATCATATTTATATACAAGGATTTGGAAACTTATAATAAAATGGATTTTAAAAATATCGAATATTCATTCAATAATGGAACAAGAAACAAGAACAAGACTTAATCTTATCAATTATTACTTCTGCATCATTATTCAAATATATTTCAAATTAAGTTATTCGATAAATTATAAAATTTCATTCATTTGTCTAAAATTTAAATATATGCATATTAATTCATAATTTACAATAATCTTCCATATAAAAACTATCACCATCGTTATTTTAATCCTCGTTCAATGAAGTCAGATTATATTTGATCCATGTTTTCGACTCATATGCGATATTTAATATCAATGATTCAATACATGAGCCAACCAAGTGAGTCGGCCATTTTTTGATTCGAGACATACATTTGAAAATAAAAAGATTCAAAGATTCGTCTTTCATTAAAAGTACTGTTTCAAAAATGAAAGCAAAAGTATCTCGAAAGTATCATATTTTCATTCTAATATTAATTTCCAATAAGGTGGATCTTAATTTCGTAAAATTCGATCGTTTGAGAAATCTCGGATCTTCGAATCGTTGCCACGTTTACTTTCCTCGTTGCAACGAGAGCGAAAGGGAAACAAAAGTGACGAAAAAGGGTGGAGAAGAAGCGAGAGGAAGGAAAAAATATCGGTTGTGTTGTCCTGAGTTTTCCGGGTGCAGTTTCACCTTGGTCAAATATTTTTCGGTTTTTCGTTCGCGGTGCGCAGGGTTGAAGGGCCACGGTCAAGGGGTGGTCGAAGGGGTGGATTACCGCTGAGTAGTACACGATGTTCCGAGCTGCGCAATTTGACCGAATAGAGACGCGTTACGTGATTTTTTTTTATAAAAAAGAGAAAGTTCTAACTGTTTCATTGCTCCAAGTAACATTTAAATGGACACTTATTTTCTTTTTTAAATTCCTCACGTGGAATCTGGTAAATAGCCGTTTTATGTTATTTTTCTGAGAGTATGCTTTTTTAAACTTGTTTCGATCTCTTCTTTTTTCATCGATCTTTTTCTCCTTTCCTTTTTAATTTAAAATGGGATAGTAGTATCTCTTGATGTTTTGTCGAGAGAGAGAGAGAGAGAGAAAGAGGGAGAGAAAGAGAGGGGAGGGGGGTAAGTAATCGAAAGTAATCGTTTGGGAATATTTTTTTTATTACAATAATACTTTCTAATAGTAATATTTGATTTGAATTCTTCTCCTTTTTTTCTTTCTCAATTTAAACTTCGGATTTAAAAAAATTTACACTTTTTCGTTTTGCAACATTTAACGTGACTAACGTAACTTAACGATATATCGATAAAATAAGAAAGACAAAGCATCATTAAATAGATGATGATACAAATATTTAAATTCGAAATGAAAATAATATTAGAACAGGAAAAAGATAATAAATTGTTCGAAATAATAATATTTTTTTCGAGAAAAATGTGGAAAGAAAATTCACGTGATTTTAAAAATTAATTCTCTGTATAAAAATAGCTCTTTTTTTTACGTTGGAATCGGGAATTAGGCTTTTTATAGAAGATAATTAGCATAGTAAAACTTTCAATGGGAATATAGGTATATTCTATTATAGATGTACATAAAATAGTATAAAAAACATATATTGAACACAATAAATGTATTCATAAATTTGAGAGTAAAATGGTTCTGTATTCTAAATACATAAACTCACACACACGAGAGGGTACATGACCCGCACGTACAATTTTGCAGTTAGAATATATTGAAGAGAATAATTCATTCGCCAATAGCAGCGCTTTCGAAATAGCGGTTTGCCGAGCTTTGTCCATTGTATTTTCTGTCATCGATTTTTGTATCTATCCGAATTTATCTTGATAAAAAGTTATGATTGCGGGATCTTAAAACTTTTCGAGAACTTTGAGTCGTGAATTAATAACATTTTAAAAATAATGGCAAATGAGTATTTTTTTATATAATGCAAAAATTCAATGAATAAAATATGGGATTGTTGCAAAAAAAAAAATGCAAAAAATCTCAGAAATCTCAGATATTTTATAAATTAATTTATTCTAATTATTCTGGAAAGTATTTTAAAAAAGATAAAATTTAAATCTAATTGCTTTAAAAATAATAAATCGCAATTATTTAAAAAACGTACGAGAATCAATATTAAAAATTAAATATTATTAACACGAGAATATAAGAATCACAATAATATAATAAAATTATATTATTCGAAAGGAACAATTTTACAATTTAAAATAATAAATATTATTTATTTAATATTGCGTTAGGAATATTAAATATTCAAAGATTATTAAATAAATAATTTTCCATAATTAAAAATTCAAATTTAATTCTTTTTTTTTTAAATCTCTAATAATATCACACGAAACTTTTATTGAAAATTTATTTCTGTTTTTAAAATTTTTTTTGCTTCGAATTAATCTGTTTAATGTTTGTAAAAAAAAAAAAAAAAAAAAAAAACAACAGTAACTACATCGAGAATATATTTTCCTTTCTGATCTTTATATATATATAAAAGTATAATATTCATATTAAACGTATGTTTATATAATAAATTTTCATGCGATTAAAAAACAACAACGAAAAATATAGCCTCTACGTTTCTCTTGCTATTAAGCGTACATGTATAGTTACTTTTCTCCTCTACATTGATTATCACACCACTGTATAACACGCATATAAATTAAAGATATACGCACATATATCTGCAATGGCATAATTGCATTTACATGCAACACTCCGAAATGGATCCGCGAATACACACCCATATCACACATGCACAGACACGATTCAGGGAATGATGAGTGTATGTAGATGCACTCTATCTGTAGATTGATAGGTATGTATATACCGGTAGATATGTACATTTACGTAATCGGATCCACATTGTACATGTGATTCAAGGCAAACGTGTGTACACAACACACGACATTGCGGTGATGTACGGTCGTTTCTTAAGTTTATATATTATAGTTTTCAAAGATTTCTCGTGATATATATTATTATGATAGCTCATCGTTGAAACTGAATGATTTTCTTACGAGGATAAAGGGTAAAAGATGTGATAATTAATTAATTCAGATTTAACAAGTGAATTTCGTATGCATGCAAATGAATCTATTGTATAAGGATCACAGGAGAAAAATTATGTTTCGGTACATACAGGAGAATAATTTTAAAATTTAACACGCTGTAAACCAAGTTTGTCGAAATTGTTTTTTTTCATTTGGTTTTGGAATTAAACGTGTATTTTTTTCCATTCTTTTAAATATAATACACAAAGAGTGAAATGTTACACAGTGTTAACTTCTTTTTTATATTTTAAATTATATATAATAGTTAAATTTTATTAACTATGAAAATTGAAAATATAATATACTTTCTGTTGTGTCTGTTGAAACTTTTAAAAATTTCATTGATGAAAGAATATTATCTAATTATTTTTTAAGCGAATCTTCTTGTAATTTTATAAACTTTATAAATTTTTATTATTAACTTTTCGTAAAAGACGTACTTTTTAAAAAAATGTTTAAATGTATATTTTTCATTTTTAATTTTGTATGCTTCCTTTACTTTCTAAACGTTCTACGCTTTCTAAATAATTGTCAATAATAAAAAATAAATTGAACGAAAATGAAAATTAATCCAATAGTTTTCATCATGATTATTTAATATTCATTAAAATTAACATTTTGATTCTTACTTGTAACAATTTATTTAATTCATGCCAATATCATAACTTTTTCAGATTTCTAAATTCAGATTTTTTTTAATTTTAAATAAAAAAATTCAATGCCATTCATATAGAAAGATAGATTTATATCAAAACAATATTTATAAAATAAATTTTAAAACGGATGAATAAAATAAATCTAATAAATAGAATAAATGTTTATATTGTTATATCAAGATGCGAAAAATATAGAATAACATGTAATCCATTACAAAATTTTAGACTGTTATATTTGAAAAAATTAAAAAAAATATATAGTGCTATATAACATTTTCATAATTATACATAATTATATAATTTTTCAAATTCTTTAAATAGGATTTACAATTAGGACGGAGTCGTTATATACGAAAAATTATATATATACTTACAACTTTACATCTCACAAAACAAATCATCACGAAGCTAATTGAAATTCTTCCGCGTTATCATAGATATCAAAAACGGATAATCATCACACCAGGATCTATAGCGAAAGCTCTTTTCATGTGGAAACACAAACCGTCGCTTTAAAGAACAAAGAACGATCGAATGGGCGCGCAATTCTATTCCTATTATGTGCAACTGCAATCGCATAATGGAACCGCGACAGACACGAATTCGGAAAATTCGAATTTTCGAAAATACATCAATTGAACGGGGTAGAAGTTTCCAATTCGTTGCACACCGAAATAGAACTATTTTCTATGGCCCTCTAGCAAACGCCGAATACCTGCACCATCTGTGTATGTAATTACGGTATTTGACTTCGATACAGTTGAAATTCCATTTATTCGGATCTGTGGTTTATATGATAGATAGAAGTTCATTGATTTTCCCCGCTGTCTGTGATTTTTATCTGTGTTTAATATGATCATGCAGCAGGTGGAAGAATCACAGGTTCAAATTTTTGTGGACACTGAAATGGATAGTAATAGATACACCTAATTTATAATAATAAGTATATATTTTTTACATTATTTTTGTTACGAATATTTATAGAAATTTCAACTATACGTATTAAAAACTTGGAAATTAAATAATTTTTGTTTGTTTACCGATAAAATTTAAAATAAAGTTGTAACAGATTATTATAGGATATTTTTTTTAATTTTTCACTAACATTTTTCACTTTTCTGATGAAATTAAATGTTACGAACTAATTTTAGTGATTAATTAGCGATGCATAATGCTCGTCGAACAGATAAGGAAAGAAGATTGTCAATCAATTTTATGTTACTTTCGACAAACAACATTTTCACTTGTCTTTAATTATTTTGACGTGATTAAAAAATAAATCAGGATTTTCTTGCATAATTAAAGATTATCAACGAAATTTTACAAGTCAAATATTAAAAACGATTAAAATGTATAAATAATAAAACGAACGAAGTTTTATAAGTAAATTTTTAAATTTATAATAAATAATAATAATATAAAAAAATAATAAAATCGTAACCTATTAATTTATTTATATTATTAATTGATAGATTAATTGTACATGCAAGAGACTCAAGAATTATTTTTGGAATAAATAATCAACTTTCTATTCCTTAAGAAAACAAAACGATGCACGATAAAAATATTATACTCAACGCATAAGTGTAAAATATTTTATAATTAATAATTTTTTTATTAAATTTCACAGTTTCATTCGCATACTATTCCCATATATGTTCCCATAAAATGTACAACATACTTATATACGCTGGTGTAAATGGAGTATTGAGCTTTCAAGAGAATTGGACAATCTCTGAAAAACGGAAGGATGAAAATAGCTTGGAGGTAAAATTATTCATGATACAAATTCTTCCGAATTTTCCAAGTTCGAATCGTGTCGTGAGTATAATCTGTTAGGGGAACAAAGGGTTGATCTTCACCTTCAGATTAAACTGGTACCGATAGATCGATGATACTTTTTGTTTCGATAAAGTAGAACGATTGTTATTAACTTTTTCATTTGTAATAATTCTGAAGTGAATAAGTATATTGTGATTTTATAACGATGCACAAGATTTATAATAGATAATCTAATTTGTTAAAAAGAAAAAATATCTCATTTCAAAATTAATACGTTTCAGTTTCAATGATTATAGACTAATGAAAGTGGATTTTTTAAATGAAAAGAAATTCTATATATATATATATATATTTTTCATTTTATGTAATGATAAAAGATTTGAATATTTTTAAAAATAAAGAATGAAAATTTCAATTTTTGTAGATATTTTATAGATTTTATAATATTATAAAATATAGTTTTCATATTGGTAACGGAGAATAATTTTCAAATTTTTAAATTATTGTAAAAACATACTTTTTATGTGTTGTTCATACATATATATATATTTAGTAAAAGTGATTGTACGATTCGAAAGCTGGCGAGTGAAAGTATCTTATTTATAAGATTCTTACGAATGTATTATATGCACTATGTATTATTAACCAGTTAGTCTAGCAAAATATAAATTTTACATAATAAATTTTATAATATTAGTAAATTTTCATAATATCAAGTAATTCGTCGTAATACAATAGTTTCGAATTACGTGTACAAAAATACGTAAATTTGCATTAAAATTCAAAGGTTTAATAATAATAATAAAAAAAAAAAATATAGTAAAACTTCATTTATTTTGACAAAATTTTAGGTAGCGTTCAATTCAATCAATTGAATTCCTGCTGATTGAATTTGTTTACCTGAACGTGAACCCCTTTATTACTTGAATGGGAAATTCAATAGTAAAAATAATGGTTAAAATTATAGATAGTAAAAAAGAATTAATTAATTCTTTTACACGAATTAAATATATGTGAGTTTTTTTATTCTTAATGAAATTTTTTTCCTCTCTGCTTTCTAAAAAAAAAAAAAAAAAAAAAAAAGAAAAAAAGAGACAAGCGAATAAAGAAGAGGTGAAAATTTTGGAACCTCTTTCCCACTTCCGGTCTCACCAGCCCTCGCCATCCCGTATCCGTACGTGTACCAAGGGACTTCACCGATCAATTGCAATCAATTTGTGAGCGGCGAGAGTGTCCCAGCCGGAGAACACGATTCAACTTCTACACCAATCCCGAACCGACCAATTTTTTTTTATTTTTCATTTTTATCTTTTTTCCACTGGCCTAGCGTCGTTTTGTTTGCTTTCATTTCCATCGTATTTAACAACATGCAATATTTGATAACGCTCGATGATCGTTCGAGAGTACCATCCATGTTCTCGACGATAAAAAATTAAACATCGTGTCGTGGGATAATTTCGAAATGTCTGTCTGTGAAAAAAATATAGAAGTTGGATAGTACAAATACACATTCGAAATGTAAATCTTGATAGATCGAGAATTCAGTTAATTGTATCTTTTCTTTTCCTTTTTTTCTTTTTTGTCACTATTCCACAAGCTTTCCTGATAAAAATAAATTTCTTTCTTTTTCTTTTTACGCATGCTTGTAAACATTTACCGATACTGAAATTTGAAATTCGTACAAGTCGGATGTATCTCGAGCAAACAATTACCAAACAACAATTTTGAAACAATGTATTCTCAGTTCCTTCTTTTTTCTCGCATATCAAACTTGAACCAGTCACTGTCACCTTTCTTCAACAACGCACCTATTCGAAATACTTTTTTCTCAGATTTTTTCTCTAAATTTCCTATCTTGTCTTTTTTCTTCTTTCCGAATTCTTATCGAATTCGATCGTTATCAGTCATCCTTAAAACGCAACAATACAGAAGAAGAGTTATTCAAGATCCTGCCGATTTCCACGAAAAGCAAAATTCATCGCGGTGAACAGTGTTTACCGAACGGTCGGCCGTCATAATGCGAGCGATCGTTGAAATTTTCCAAACCGAAGCGCAAACAGCCCCCGAGTTTGACTTCATTTTGCCAGGCGTTCGGTAGAAGGGAGGCGAATAATAAGGTCGTCGGTGCATGCATCCTGCTGCACTTCCTGGGGGTGCACTGCAACCGTGTGGCGCGCATGCGCGCCCAAAATTTGCAATTTTCGACGGTGGTGGATGCTGGGTGCGAATTTTCCCAACCAACTCCATTTTTCAAAGCTTTGGTTTTTCAAATTGCCGCAAATTATCCCGTATTTATCTCTATGAATAAAGCCTCCATGTAAAGAGGAGTCGAAGTTGAACTTTCAAAATTTCACGTGTGACCGATCTCATTATAAACGTTTCTCTCGTGGTCGAGGATCGATTTCACTCTCAGTTTGTTTTCTTCTTCGATAGTATAGTCATCAAAATTTTCATACGTTTCAAGTTATAATTATATTATATGTAATATATAATAATTATTAATTAAATGCAATTATATACATATACATATTTTGAGGGGATGAAATTAATTCTTCTAAAATTGCAGCATTCTATATTTTGTTTTCTTTAATAATAACTTTATAAGGCAAAATTTTATACGTTATCGTTAATGATTGTATGATCAGGCAAAAATTATTATACATATAAAATAAGTAAAAAAAGAAAATATATTTTTTTCAGTTGAAACTTTTTGCAACATTTTCAAATAAATTAAAATTGGTTAATTCTTGATTAAACTATAAGAGATTAGGAATTGTAGGATCGATAGAAATTTTATCACTTATTATTCTTTAAAGAAAATCGAGATTACATTATATAAGATTATAAATTAGGAACACGTATAATTGAAAAATTTGATTTTCTCTAATTTTCTCTAATATTAAAAATGGAAAAATTTAATTCATATTCCATTTTTGAAGATATTTTAAATTATTATAGTCTAGTGAATTTCATTGGTTAATCAATAGTTATCGATGAAAGCCAGTAATTTAAAGCCAATGTTCAAGCGATCCAATTGATTTCCGGAATGGAGAATTCGGTTTTGGGAAATCTTCCAAAAGAGGGTTATCTTTTTTTGATTTTTCAGCAGTTTTCTTTCCGTTCACTCGATCCGTTCGTTTAACTGTCTGCACGGCAAATGTGTTAGGTAATTGGATTATCAAGTGGCAGAAGGTAATTAGCCTGGCTTTCAAGAGATATGGTTTTTCCGAGACTTTCGGAAATAAGTTTCCAAAGAAACGGTTCGAGTAATTTTTTTTTACCTAGAATTCAATTTCTCCGTGGAAATTAGTTGATCCGTCTAGACGTACTATGTGCTTGATTATACATATTACTTTCTGCTCTTTGTACATATTATCACAATAATATTATTGTTATAATACGTATAATAAAAGATTTTAAAACGCGAAGAGTAATCGTCAATTTTTTTCATTTCAAGAGTCTCTTTGTCGTATAATAAATTTATTTATTGAAAATTATAAAGCAAATTTGAAAATTCTATTAGAGCAGAGCGTTAAATTTTTTATCTTTTAATTAATAAAGTTATATGTTTCTTTTTTTCTTTCTTTTTTTTTTTTTTTTTTTTATTGAGCATTTGAAACCTCAATTGAATTTTACATTTTAACTAAATGCAGACATCATATCAAACACGTAAATACGAAAAAAATATACATTTATTTCTTCGTTTTACATAATTTTTTTTCTGTTCTATTAAATATAAAAATAAGAAGAAATTATTTTATGTTGCGCTTAAAAATGTTTTCATGAAATATCTCTTTTTATGATATAAAAATATTTACAATAAAAACAGCATAACTCGAAATTAACCACAAATTCCTTGACACATAAAGAGAAAATTAAAAAAAAAAAAAAAGGGAATAAGTAAAACATCGATTACTCGAGTTAATCGAGATATAAATCCGATGGGATAAGCGGTTCTTCGAATAATCGGCAAAAAAAACTTTACCATGAAATAATTGAAAATTAAACGATTTTCAAATATGGATATTTATTGTAAAAACAAGTAAATAATAAGAGAAATAATATATACGAATTAATATTTAAAAATAAGAATAACTGTCTTTATACATTTTTATACATTCTTCTACATTATAACTACATTTATACATGTATATTATCTTCGAGTTATAATTAATACGTTAAAATAACTTATACCAGGTAGTTTAAAACAACATAAAATTACAGCTTATACTTCCATTTTCTATCCTATATTCAATTTACATCACTATTCTCATCTTTTCGTACATACCTAATAATATAAAAATAATAGAAATAATATTTTTAATGTCTAACCAGAGAAATGCTACTGCAAAAAAAAAAAAATTAAATTAAATATCATAAATCTTGTTAGATACACCGATTCGAATTTATTACTATTATTATTGTTATTATAAATTTTTCCATCGCACCATCTTTATTAAAACAAAGGAAAATTTTCTTTACCGATAATTTCACCGATCGATTTTTCGCGCCGGTCTCGATTCCATGCCCGTTGATGGACAATTATGAACGATATAGTGGCCGAAGCAATGGAGCAGGGAATATCGAAACAGAGGTCAAACCGTCGGTGTCATGTTCGAAGCGTAATTAGAATCGCATTACACTTGACCCCGCGGAACGCTAATAATTGTCGATCCACTACTAATAAACGGCTTACTCAATGAGGGAACCATTGCCCTCGGCCGAATATTTCGAGACGCGTGTGCACCACGGGACATTTCGTTTATGATCGTGTTAATTAGCTTTGTCCGCGAGTCGCTTCTGTTCCACGATGATTAATAACGTGCCCTCGACCCGTCCACGACGACGACGACGACGACGACGGCGACGACGATGATGACGAGTGATTCCCGACCACGATGATCATTAGTTCGTCTGGTTACGACCGTGTCTCTTGGTTACGCGGTTTCACGAGCCCTCTTTCAATCGTGAAATTGCGGTATAATTGCGTTCACTTTCTTTCGTTTCTGTGTCTTTGGCCAATAACGGTGATCCGGCAACATTGGTGGAATATTTTTTTTTTTTTTTTTTAGAAAATTTATATGGGGAAAGAAATTTTTTTCAGAAATCAGCGATGCAATAAGAATCTATTTCAATTTGCTATTTTTTTTTTTTTTTTTTTTTTTGCGATTTTTTGAATATTATATCGATTACTTGATTCTGTATTTTTTTTTTTTTTAAATTCTATTTTAATTTTCGTTGTGTGATTTTTTTAAAAATTTTATCTTGATCGTTATATATCGCGATTTTGTGGATTTTATTTTGATAATTCCTGTTATACGATTTTTTGAATTTTTTTCATTTCTATTTTTCATTATACCATTATATAATATTTTATTTTAATTATTCTGTTTATTTTAAAAAAATTTATTTTCACATGCTTTTTAAAATTTCTCGTACTTTAGTTTGGTCCTTTTGTTTGTAATTTTTTTAATTTTTATTTTTGATTATTTCCAAATTCCTTTTTGAATGATCGAATCGCGTGTTTTGTACAACGTGTTTTAATATTTAATCTATGGAAATTTTATAGTTATTTTTTACTGTCAATATTCATGGAAAATCGCATGACTTTGATTTATTGCATTATTTTTATAAAATGTTTTTATAATATACTCCCGCTATTGAACTTTGTAACGCTCCATAATTAATTTGTTATACGTATCCTAAATAAACTTCAATGCGAAATAAATAAATGTAACATATATATCCAAAAATGGGCTTTATTTTAAATCAATTATTTATTTTCCGTCTAAAATCTAATTCGTAATATTAAATAAAAAAAACTGGTCTGCAATTTTCTAGCATACAAAAGTTATATTTTATCAAATGACTTTTTTGAGTGCCGCAAGATATTAAAATTCGTTTAAAAAATATGCTCGAAATTTATAGTTCGAAATATATATATATATATATGTATCTTGTAAATATAAAAAGTAAAGAGCTTGATTTCTTCGATAAAAAAATTTTTATGGCTTTTTTGTTATTCTTTAGAATTAATCTTTTTCGATCATACTAATTTAGATATATTTGTTGGAAATTTGTGATTATTCTCTTCAATATTTTTGAAACTTTGAGTTAAGTTTTTAATTTTAAAAAGCACTTTTCTCGTTGTTACTTGATCCTTTAAAAATTAACTATAACATTGTCAATAATATTCAAGATATTATCTCATTTAATATTTTATTACCTTATCGTTTCATCGAATAATTTCGAAGGGAATATGTCCTAATATTATTAATCTCTTTATAAATATAACAAATGAGCTATCAAAATCAACGTATTTTTTTATGCAACTTGGCACTCTCTATAAAAAATATCGAATCAAAAGATTACAATTTTAGAATCCTAGATTAAAATAATATTTTCACTATAAAAGGGAATGACATTTAGGAAAATCCATTATTTAAAAACATAGCTTGACCTTCATATGATCTCTACGAGTCCATCTGCGAAAAAAATAATTATATTACATAGCACCCTTTCGAAATCATTCATTTCTTATCTACGGATAGTACATTTTTCGCTTACGGATAATAATAGTGACGTAAATCAAGATGATAATATCAGGTGAGACGTATATTTCACACAACCTTACACCATCGATATAAACGTATATATATGCATACGTATAAATATACGCATGTATATAAATATACTTGAAACAGAGATATTTATTATTTATTATACAAAGCTACGTAACATTACTAATTCTATTTTCTCAATATCGATCTACACACTTCTACGTTCCTATATCTCTGAAATACTTTCAATAATCATTCTGATATTACCATATTACCAATTCAATTTCCCCACACCTAATTTCCCTCCATATTAACCAACATAATCTCATTCCAATCTTATTTCGACAATATCCTTTAACACCCATTTATATTTATTGCGACGAGCAGACCAAACAACGGATAACCACGAGGTCGCCTCGCCATTTCCTCCTCTTAAAGGTTTCCTCCTTTCATTTTCATTAGGTACGTTGCTCCTTCGAATTCCCAACTAAGGATTCGGATTTACGTAGTACAAGCCGTGGTAGAACGTTGCGCACCAAACGGATCGATCCCCCTCGAGCAAAAAGGGGGTTGCGACTGAGTCGCCCTCTTCGGGAACCCCAACATTTTCACCCCCGAAAACTACGCCAGGAACCCCTGCGGGCCGAGCCAGTACCCGAGGGGAATGTACTTTCATTGTGGAGACAATCTAAACCCGGGTCCAGTCCCTTTCTCGTCGCATAAACCGCGTAAAAATATCGCGAAACTGGCAAGTTATTGGGTCATCGAACGATTCGCTCGATATTATTCAAGATCCCGGACGAGATCGATTTTATCTGGGAAAGTTGGTTTCGAGGGTGGATTCGACGAGGCCGTGGGATACAGGAAAGAAAAGAATTTCTCTTTTCTTCCTTCTCTCTCTAACGCGATCGTCGAGGTACTTTTTTCTATGCTGGGATTGTATTTGAGGTGAATCGTTCGATATTTAGAACGTGTTTAGATGTTTTTTTTCTTAGAAGGAATTATATGTCAGGTGATTCTTTGGGTAATCGAAGCTTTCTTGTAATAAGGAATTAGAGTTTCGAAGAATGGAAGGAGATGAGATGGAAATTTTGTAGAAACGAAGAATTCTTCTCTTTTTTCTTTTTTCAAAGGAACGAATTGTTTCGTTGTACTATTAAATTGGCTTGGAAAGAATAATTTTTTAATAATAGAAGTCGAAAAGATTTTATACTAATAACTTTTATAATAATAATGGAAAATATATTATTAATTAATTAGTAAATTGAATATATATTTATATAGTTAAAAATGCATAAGAGTGTGCCACACACACACACACACACACAATATATTTAGAAAAAAAGTTTTCATTCAAGTTTTAATAGAAATAAGTCAACATGTACACGAAGTACATTAATCATTCGAAGAGTGGATATCTTTTTGCAGATATAAGAGTGGAGATATTTTTGTCTCCAGATTAATTTATCGATGTCTTTTCCATCCTTTCATTTAATTTTGTCTGCCTCGAAATTGCATTATGTAGAAGAAAGTTCCATTTGGAAAATGATAATGACAAAGAAGTAATAGTAATTCTTTTTTCATAAAAAATCTTTCATCTTTTATTACAAATATGATATATATGTATTTTAATCCCATTGATTTCTAATACTTTTGAACAATAAATTCAAAACTGATTGTAACAGGTCAAAATTGTCAAAGTTGCTTTTGACCAAATTTAATCAACGTATTTTTCTTATCGTGAAAACGCTATTACTGGACTAAGACTAATTGCCAAAAGTTTCATTTTTGATAATGTATACAGAATCATTTAGTGAAGTTAGTTTAGAAATGGCAGTAACGTTTAGTTGCTAAGTGAATAAGCAAAACTACGTATGAATTCGAATATTCAAGAAACTAAATGTATCGTTGAATAATTCATGACAAAATAGTTACTAAAAAGAGAAATTATCAACAGAATAATAGTTGAAGCACGATTAACCAACTATTGGTATGTTCATTAACGTCTCTGAAGTAATAATGATTACCACATAACATTCTTTGCAAAATATTTTTTTTAACCTTTGTCCCAAGTTTCTCCTAATGTAACGTCTAATAACTCCATAAATTTTATATAACTTTTATTTTTTGTACATTTGTGCGTATGTCATCTTTGACGTGACAATTCTAATCTTGCCTTTTTTTATTTTATACCAGTGTTCACTTTAATTATGTTTAAGATCTAATAATACATCAGGCAATAACGTAGAAAAAAAAAATGAACAATGCAATGAAAGATAAAATAAATATATAAAATAGATGAATTTGTTGATCTCAATTATTAATTAATAGCAATTCGTCTATTTTCTCCCAAAATTATAATTTCTTGTTCAATTTATCGATACGAGAAGATTTCACAAAATATTTTCTCTGAAATGTATAATATATCTAATATCATAAAATTTAGTTAAATTCATATTATTTTTGTTAAAGCACAATAATTGTCTAACGCTACAAGAAGATAGCGTTATATTATAAAGTAACAATAACAGGCTTTAGATCAAACTTCTGTTCATATAAATGGAATTCCACTGTAATAAGTATCAAGTAAATGCATCACTTTTCACGTACGAGTTCCAAGTAAAGCAATGATTTAACGGTAAACCATACGTAAAACGTTAATTTTTGTTAGAAGTTGATACAAGATAATTTTATAATATTTTTAAATGAAAGAAATTTTAGTGAAATTTAAATTTCCTTGCCAATTATAAAAATGACTATCCTCTATTTGAAAAGAAGAAATTAAAACGAGAAGAAAATTTCAATTAATTTTACAAACTCAAAAAAATTATATTCTAAACAAATTTCAAATTCCAAGAATACTATTTCTACTTCGAATCAACGAAACAAAAGTAATACAAACAAAAATTCTTTCATAGATTTCAATATCTGATACGATCATGATAGAAGCTCGTCTTCATCAACGTGCAGCAATCTCGTTCACCTTCGCAAAAAACGTTTCCAGTTCCTTCTAGGCGTAGTAACTTGCACGACCACGTTGCTCCTTCTTCTCGCGAGACCTCCACTTGTCGCGATAAATCCTCGCGTTCATGAATGAACCGAATCGTGGATTGATCCGTGATCGAAGAAATTCGTCGAAGAGGAACCGAGTTCTTCCGTTGTACACAGGAAATTCGAGTCGCGATTATTTACAAATTCCCTGGTTGGCGGTACCCTCGCGGTATTTACGATATTTGGCGGATCTCCAACGCTTCTATTTCCGTACGAACGATGCCTTAATTCTCTTGGTTCGTCAGCACACCTTTGTATTTTTAGATCTCTTCGATACCGAGAATAAACGTCGAGGATCGAATGCATCGTTCAATTTTCTTCGCACGAATATTTAACGCAGAGGCTCTCCAGCCTCCCGTTTCATAATTCCTGGCCCACTTCCAATCTGCTGTTGCACGGTGCGTTATACAATTAGCGTTTCGCACCTCTCTCGCTGTTTATTCCGTCTAAACATAGGATAAAGTATAATATACTTAGCATATTATAAGCAGATTCGAATTTAACCGGTCTAGTTTCGTTAATATTTCATCGCGTGCTCTTCGAGAAAAAGAAAGTAAGTAAAGTCTTTCCAGATACGTGGAAATTCGTTCATATAATAGGAGTCCACTTTATCACCTATTTCGTTCACGTAATAAGACTTCACTCTCGCGTAAAAAAAGGATTTCACGGAATTGTATAGGTGAATGTAGGTAGATCGATTTTAATGTAATAAGAAATTCAGATAATCGGATAATTACAAAAATTTCGATTAGTGCGAATGAAATTTTATTTTGAGAAACGTAAATCATATTAACTGGTGGCGTAGATTCTGTATAATAATTTTTCTTACAAACGATTATATGAACAAATTAAAGGAGACACGATTTCTTAAGAAATTTGTCATTCGTAAAGGATTCGAGTCTTTTCGAAATATTTATTGTATGATAAAACTTTTTATATTACTACTCATAATACGGATATCATAGTATGTGAATTTACTCTGTTAAATTATAATAAAGTTTTTGATAATTGTTGTAAGTGGATCAAAAATTTTACTATATTTATTTTAAAGGACAAATTACTTTTATATTTTTTATTTTATTTAGATGCTTAATGATAAAAGAAATTTCTTATATTTCTCTTCGATTACAAAAATTATATATAAATTAAGAGAATCATCTTCTGTTTAAAAAAAAATTAAATTACTTTAATTAATTTTATAACCACAATTAAGAATATTTTTAAACTCATCCCCAAAAATTAAATCTTACCTACGTTGCTTTCAAATCTCAAAAGATCACAAGATAAAAAACTTAACATGTCCATTTTTAAAGATTTTTTTTCTTTTTATTCTAACTAGTAATTACAAAGGTGGATTTTTAATACTTTTAATTAAAAAGATCAATTTGACATTTGTGTCTTAAGACACAATTATTGTCGCAGTCATAAATTTACAAAGAAAAAATATCGATAAGCTTTAAAATTATTTTATTGTAAAAATTAAAAAGCGTGATTTATTAAATTTATCCTCTATGATCTTCAATTGTAAAACGATAAAAGCTACGAAGAAAAATTTCTATTTAATAATAAGATAAAAAAATAATAGTATAATAATAATAATATAAGTAAATAATAAATATATTAACTGCAAAAATATATAAATATAATAAATAAAATATATAAATATATATATAGATAATTATAGATGTTAATGGCCTTTATAATTTTGTATTTTTTAAGATTTACGGATTGAAGTTTACGATAGAAATTTCCATTAAAAATTACAAAGTACTATTATCTTTTTTTGATGAAGCTATTGATTTTTCTTACGTAAATTGAATTGCGTGAAGATAGTGGTTCGAGTAACAATTAGAAAGTCAATGCTATTGTTAGAACTGAGTTCAAACTCAATATGAGTTTAGTTATATACATAGCTGGACAAAATACAAAAGCAGTAGTAATATTGATATTAAAGTTATTGTTATCATTACATATTTCGTTTTTTGCATAGAATATCTATTATTAAATTTAATTATTCAATTCTCTAAAAAATGGTAAAACACTTTTTCTTGGAAAACAAGAATTATCGTTAATTAAATTATCTTCTTTTATATATATTCTTCTTCGAGAATTCAAAGAAGAATTCTCGTAAAATATTACCACAACTTTGCCACTTTATTTTTATGAAATAATATTATGAATTAATGTATACATAGTTATTTTTAAATTATTAATTTTTAAAACTTCACCTAAAAATTAATTTAACATTTTTGAAGATAAATTTCAGACAAGGATATTTATTTTTTATCTCGTAACACACGTATCTTTAAATATTAAATAAGATAAATAACTTAGGAAAGCAGTATTAGAAATGCAGTACAGGATGTTAATATTCATGGGATACTTTTGGGGATTAGATTTTAGAAGACAAAGTAAATACAAAAATTGATATACAAAAATGTTGAAGCTTATCTATTAATTAATAATTTGCCAAATTCAATCATTTATAATTCTCTAAAGCCTCGAACAATATTTTTATACCAACTTTTGCATTCTACTTTTAACATTTAGAATTAATTTTTCAAATATATATCTGTTTTTAAGTAAACCAAATAAAAATTAATTATTACATTTTTTTAATCTCAATAATAAAATTTACTCTCTTTGCTCTTTGCTAATTTTGTATACGCGATAATAGAAGAAAAAAGTGCACAGAAATTTAACCGGCAAGTTAAGCAACTAATATTTACAGAAACAAAATTAACCAATATTTACAATCCTTGAAAAAAATATATATCCCCCATATACGATTACAAATTGCTCTCCGCTGTAAGCTCCAAAATACATAACCTCAAATTGCCGAAACGCCAACGAGGATTCAGCCTCGGAAGACACATCGTTTAGCCGTGGCGGAAACACGAAAACAATCCTCCCACTTCCCCGTCTTCGATTGCAAAACGCACTTTGGCCCGTGCACGAGAGACACGCGTTAATTGTCCATTTAAACATTCACGGTGGCGTTTCGCGATATTTGGCTGATTTCCAATACCGAGTTTTCCGAGGAGAGCAACGTGGAGACCGAAAAACTCAGCTCCTCCGTGCGCTTTGGACCCCTCTCGCGTTGGGGTATAGACCGATGGAAATGCCCTCTTTGTCGAGGGGGCGAACTTGCCCCTGCCAACTACCCCCGATATTCGACTAAAAAGAACGCCCCTCCCCCCTACCCCCTTCTCTCCGTCCCTGTGCAACCATCCCTTCCTAAAATTACTACGCCCGAAACGAGTGCAGGCAACGGCGGTCCCAAAGCAAACAGGAACGCACGGCTAAACGTATTTGATTCGATATCGTGCAAACGATAACACCCATTATTTTTTAGCGGCCCGTATTTTCCTCGAAGATCGCGAGGCACCGAGTACGATTGCTGATTGGCTCGGCCCTCGAAATCAGCCCTCGAATCCATGTTTGTTTGTTGGATGAAGCGGATATATCGTCGAATTACATTTTGACGTTTGGCTTCCTTGATATTTTATCAAGGTATTTTAATATAATATAATTTGAGAGGACATTGTTTCAGATATTATGGTTTTGGCAATTGTTTCTCACCTGTGGATTGTGCTGGCCGAGATTTCTACTATCATTATTAAATTTTTGGTTTATCTGTTCATTTTAATATAGTTGTTATATATATCCTATAAAAATATCAGAACGACTGTTTCGTTAATTAATTTAAAGAAAGCGTTGTTTCGTGTCTATAAAATTGTATTAATCTCTCAATATTCATTACTACTTTGGAGAAAGTAGTATATTATTTGATTTTACTTGAGATTACGAGTCGAAGAAGATTGATTGGAAATGACCTCGTTACTCATGTTTCTAAAAAGAGATTGTATTATGTTAAATTAATATTAAATATCTCGTAAACGATTAATCGTCTATTCTAAAAACCAGGTATGAAAAAAAACTTAGTTCGTGAAATCGATACAAATTCATAAAAAAGTTAGCGTCACACTTCGAGCATTTATCTTGTTGATGTATCAAAGGAAGTTTTTAAGAGACTTAGGCCAGTATGATTATTTATTTAAAGAAAGAAATTTTGTTTTTGACTATTAATAAAAAATAAAGTTGTGACAAAATATGTTGTGTTACAAATAAAAATAAAAAATTGAATTATTTTCTTAAATTTATATTATATCCATTTAATTTCTTAGCAATGCGATGCATTAAAGAGATGCATATTATTCGTCACAATGTTACCTATTTTTACATTTTTGTAATATTCTTTGATTCTTATTCTTTGATTTTTCTTTAATTTATATCCTTCTGTAACATGTACAGAAAATGAAGTTTTCCTAGATATATTTATATACTCCATTTTTATAATTAAAGGTATATGAGAATCCACAGCGCAAGTTTCATTCATAAAACTCCGCGAAATTCCAGGAAATAAAAACTCCAGTATGAGTTTTCTCATTTTTTAGATCATAAAAATATGTACCATGTTCTTTGTCTAATTGCTTTAATTTACAGTGTTTAAAATCTTTAAAATTGTTGTACCACTTATTAAATTAATCCCAATTAACAATTAATTAAATGTATCACACATGAATTTTTTTTTTTTTTTCATAAAATTTAATTCATAATTTCTGCCAAACGTAAAAAGCAAGTATAAACATATATTTTAAAACGTAAAGTCAAATATTAATTGATAAAATATTATTTAGAAAATATATATCTATTAACGAGAAATGTTTGATTCTTCATCATCTTTAGAAAGATCAGATTAAAAAGAAGAACCACAATTATTATTAATATCGCAATATCTTTAAAAAAAAGTGATTTTCAATTTGTCTATTATCCATTTATGTATGACATATAATTCCATCTAATTCCAATGATGCCTTTTTGAGTTATTTAACAAAGTAAGTTTTTCATCAGTAAACCATTTAAAAAAAAAAAAAAGAAAATAATTTAAAAAATATCAAATCCTCTCTCCAACTTTCTTAAAAAAATTCAACATTCCAAACATTTGCAGCAATTCCCGTGTAAAAAATATAAACAAACGATTCATAATACAACGAAAAGAAAAAGAAATCTCATTCATAAAATTTCCCCGCCGAGGAGAACTAACGTCAAAACAAATACACCTCTCGCGGTTCGCAAAAGTCATTCCGTAACATAAATTTCGAAGGCTCGTGACTCCGTGATTCATCGTTTATCTGTTTCACGGCGTTAAACGCGTCTCCACTTGAAAGCATCTTTCTTTCTCGCGAGGGGAGGGCAGGGGAGGGGATACGAGTGAGACAGATAGGCCGGAAGCGGCCGGCTGAAAAAGACGTCCGGTACTTCTTTCATTGACTCGTTGCCGAGATCTTAAATGTGAAAACTCCGCCGTCTTACTCTCCCTTTTTTCCCCTCCTTTCTTTCCTTATTTTCAGAATTGCGTGAATGAAAGGGATGAAGCTGGCGGAATGGAAATGAAAACACGACACGTCTCGTTCCCGTTGTAATTCGTGATTAATTCGCGACGATGAAGCTTTGTTTTATAATAAAATAGTGATTCGGCCGCGTCTGAATGCGGGCAGCATTAATGACGAGAGGTGGTAAAAAGGTGGTGAAGGAAGTTCAATTCGTGGCAAGGAGGAGGGTAAGATGCTTGAATAATATTTTTTTTTTTTTTTTGTTTAGTTATTTTCGCCTTGTAAATATTTTGTTCGCTTCTTTCTTTCTTTTTGTTTAGTTGAGTGCAAAAAAAAAAAAAAATTAAAAGAATAAAGAATATTAGACAGAATGGAATGCTGAAAGTATACTTTACATTGTACAGTAAAAGTGTGATACATTTGATATATAAGAGATCGCCATTTTTTCAATTAAGATATTACTTTGAATTTCTCTCTACCGGTTTTTAAATAATATTTTTCGCTTTTGTCCGTGATAAATTGCTATTCCCAGGATAATTAAAAAATTAATTAATTTGAAACGTTAAATTACTACATTAAAATATCCCGAGTTAGATTTATTTTTGTTAAATGGATGGCGTTACGTAGTGGTAAAAAAAAAAAAAAAAAAAAAAAAAATCTCGCGATAATTAAAAATTAATTAACATCAAACGATAAATTACTATATATTAAAATATCCTCGATTACATCGTATTTTTATCGAGACATTGTCTCAAATTTTAGAATCGATGAAAAAAATCGACGAATTAGCGACAACGAATGATCAAATATAATTTAAAATTTCTATAAATAATTAGCATTGGAGTAAATTGTCAAGTACGATTCCGTTAATGAAAAAGAGTTGTTACATCGAATAATCAATATTCTGAATAATTGAAACGAGTCATTTCATCGAGAAAGAATTAAAAAAAAAAAAAAAAAACGATCGACTTAGGAGGAATGAGAAATGAATACAGATATCAGACAGGTAAGTATCCATCAGGAGTGGCGCCATTCAGTCCTTCCATCCAGCATCTTATTCAAGAATCACAGAATTGCAGTGTGGTAAACTGATTAAACCTGGATTGCTCTCCTCGATTTTCTATAATTTTTTTTATAATGGCTGTTTAATTTTTATAGTTTACTCTAATATGTCATTCTATCTAAATTTATACTGTAAAAGATATAGATTTCTAATTTAACTCTTTAAATGGTTATATCGTACATACATACATGTATATGGATCATAAGCGAAGTCACACATCATTACACAAGGGAGAATGTTTGATATGATTTGCATATGAATTGTTACTATATAGGTGCGACAGTATATACTGTGTCTGCAACATAATATACAGAGTGTATAAACTAATTCACGAAATATTGAATCTAAAAGAAAAGTGAGGACAATATTTTAAAGAAGTCAGAATGATATAATAACATGCATATTATAATAAATATAAATAAAATAACAATATAAAAATTCATACAGTGAAGTGATAAATTTAATTTCTAAGAATTAATTTTTTATAAAAAGTAAAAAATTTTATAACAGAAAAAATATAACAACACGTTTTCTTAAAAGAATCATGAGAAAATTCTCTATTCGTGTAATGTAACTGAGTAAATAATTCGGAAACATTTGATTCCTTAAATAATTCATCAAACTCGACATATCTAGTTTGTCATCCTGTTTCAAATATCATTTCAAATCTATCCTACTTTTAAAAATACTAACTTTCCATCATAAATGTACGCCCGAAGGAAACCGATAGTACCTGGCAAGATCGCACATCGATCGTTCTTAAAACAAGAAGAAAGAACCTCGAATCTTTTCTCGCGTGCTCCTCTTTCGTATCATCGAACGATCGCTAAAATAATCCAACAAAATGCTTTAAAAAAGAACTCTTCTTTACACTCTAGCTCCTTTGAAAATTGATAACTTTTACAAAAAGTACTAAGTACATTGAAAATTAAAAAAAAAATTCCAATTCAAATCACTGTAAGAAAAGAAGAAAATATAATATTGATATCTAATGTTATCGTAATATATGATTATAAAAAGAATAGTGAAAACTATTAGATATCGAATAAGAAGCAAAGGAATTTTAACCCATTATTATCTCATCAGTTCAATTTACCGAAGGGACAAAATATTTTCTTAATACTAATTTTCCTAATTTAACATTTCCTTAATCCCAACCCTTCCAAAATACGTATTTTAATCATCATAAAAGATTTAACTCTAGATTGTCTTTGAACTCTCCATAATTGGATTTGTTTTTTATTATTAAAACCGAAAATTATTATTTATTACAATTTCGTTCCAATAAAAAGAATAAGATCTTTGCCAGAAATAAATTACTTGACATAGATCGGGGATATTTGTGCATTTATGAAAAATTGTAAAAATGTACTACGAGAGGTAGAAAAATTTTATATGCAAAAAACATATAATAAAATGTTCAAACTACTAGTTATAATATTTAATGGATAAAATAATGGATAAAATAAATCTCAGTTTACATTCCATTTCGTAATCCCATTCATAAAAATATACAATCTACGGTATACATCCACCTTCTATTAATAATAATCCGCTTTTAAAAATAATAAAGCTGACCAACCAGTCCCAAGTGCAAAATAATAAACTAATAAATATAATCCACCTTCTAAATCGCACGCGAAATTAACCTCTCTTCTGTCCAATCAAAAACGAGAAATCGAGAAACGAAACTTCGAGAAACGAACTCTTTTTTTTCCCACAAACAACGTAGGAAAAGTCACAAAATAAAATAAAAAAAAAAAAAAAACAGAATAAAGCCACGGAAAACGCGTTCGACCTACGCGTCCTACATTCCTACAAGAAGAAGCGAATCGCGTGATCGATTCACGGATCGACGGGAGGAAAATTCCCAGCAGCGATGCTACGTCATCGACGACGACGACGACTCGCCTCCTCGTCGTCGTCGTCGTCGTCGTCATGGGTGCACGCCGGACTCGCCACGGACTCCGATGTTCCCTCGCGATCGATACGGCCGACCCGAGCGCCCCCTCTCCGCCGTAGCTGAGCCGATTTTTTTCCGTTCGAGCGCGGCGCATGCGCGGGCTTCCCCGACCACGAGGCCAGGAGAGCCACCGTGGAGTGGCGACGAGGGGAGGACTGCCGCTCTCGTTATATCTATACGGTGCAGGCTATGCCGTGGCCCAGGCCCTCGAACCGGAGACTACGCGGGGGTCGCCGCCACCAATTTCGAAACGTTGAAACGTTTCGAGGTGCCCGCGAACACCACGCTGATCTAGCTTTTGGCAGGCAACCGGGGACGCTGAATCGATCTCGAGGAACGAGCAAGACCGAGGGGGGTATCGAGGGGACAATGACGTCGTCGTGACGTTTCCAGAGAGAGATCGGCCGTTGGTTTTTTTCATCGCTTGATCGCTTTTTTTTTTATTACTTCTGTTTAGAGTGGTGGCGATTTGGTTCGATTTTTAATTCGACGCTTTTGTAATTGAAATTATGAGGAATTTAGGAATCGTTGCAGTGGAATTCGGATGAGTTGAGTTCTCTGTCAAAGTATTGGCTCTTTTGTAATTCTTATGCGATACGTTTATTATATTACTACTATAAATATATTATATTACTACTATAAAGTTGGTAATGAAAATATATTCGGGAATTTTTGATCGATTTTTAAATAATTATAATAAATAAAAGGATTAATTTTGCATTTATTGTATGGTTAGAATAATAAGGTAAGATCTATAATAAATTTTTGATGAAGCTCCGTTATTATGATATCGATTATTTATCAAATATTTATTAAAGGAGAAAGGCATTTTCTCGAGTTTTGTAAGTGATTCACAATACTTTTAGGATGAATTACTTTTATACAACATTTATTTCGTAAATGAATGTTAAAAATATTTCAAAGTTAAGTACCTTATCTATTTCAATCTAATTTAAAATTTTATGTTCATTTATGATGAGGAATGAAAGGGATGAAAGAATTTTTATGGACAAGAAGAATAAAATTTTGAAGCTCGATGATGTGTTACAATAATGGTAATTTAAAATGATATCATGAAATAATATGTTATATTTCTTTTCAACAATAAAGAAAAATTTAAGATTGTTAGGATGAATTAACGATTTTTTTGATTTTTTTATAAAAGTATTGACTATCGAGTATTGTGCCCTGATATTGATTTTTATTATTCAAATAATTATAGAAAGAAATATGAATTCTTAAAGAATAACTTTAAATTCTTAGTTATCAAAATTTCATTTCAAGATTCCCAATAGAATAATTTATCTACTGATATTTTTTCCTAAATTAATTGAGCAAAGTATAATAGATTAATATTTAAAAATTAACAAGAAATTTCTTATAAGTAACAAGTTAGTTTTCCAATAATTTTATTTTAATCTAATCACAATGATTGATGTTAAAATTTTTAGAAAGGGTTGAAATTTGAAACATCCGTTTCGAAATGAAGAGATCCTTTGACATTTATAAGATTTTTAAGCAGTTTTATGTATCGTTGATAGTAAGGAAAAGATTGATCGCTATTATATTGGTTGGTATGCATTGCTCACACGTAACAAGGTATCAGCCCCAGGTTCTATATGATGGTAATGGAAACAGTAGGGGAGCTCCCTAAGCTCGGGAGCTTTGCTTGGACTAGATTTAATACATGTATCTACGATGAATAGTGCGAGGCACAGAATGACGAGTACATGCTTGAGAGTATTATATATGTCCCATATGGGTTTGGAATAATAAAGATATCCCTTAATGATTCAAATTTCAAAGGAATAGCTTTTCATTAAAAATCATCGATGATAAAAGAATTTTTATCCCACAGTTTATACGAGATCAAAATTATCTTCAGGGATTATATTGAAGAATATTAAAATATATCAAATGTACATGTCGTATTTTAGAATTCACGGAAATAATTTCAATATATTTTCCAGAATTTTTTATATTCTGACAAGAATAACTTTATATGAATAAAAATTCAGCAAGTTAGAAAAAAATCTTTGGTTGGTGTATTGAAATTCGATCCAAATTTCATTTCATCTAAAATTTTATCTATTTCAAATATATATACTCGTTTAAAATGAGTACAAAAAACTCTGTATATAGCTTAAAAAAAAAAATAGTGCAAATCTTTAATAATTAATTTAAAAAGCAACATTAAAATACTCATATATATTCCAAATACAAAAAATTCATTAATACAAAAAAACTAAAATTTTAGAAATTTCTATATATCTTATATTTATTTTGTAAAAAATATATATTTTCTCATATAATAATCAAAGTTTGCAAAAAAAAAAATAATTTAAAATCATCAATCATATTTTCAAATTAATTCTAAAGGAAGCAAATCGACAAAACGGTATTAAAAAGTTTCTCAAACACGACTCTGACTGACGAGAGAGAAGAAACCTTTCGTTCCAGGATTATTTTCCGGACGAGACTCGATTTCGTCGCGACGTCACTGCCGACTCTTTGATTATTCATCGAGTGGCCGATTTTTTGCCCACGTATGAATATTCATTGATCTTTATCACGACGATACCTCTAGGCGACGACGTCCCAGAATACAGACGAATGAACGGGACATTGCGTAAGGTTTCGCGAGGAATCGTGTCGTAAGGGTGGTTGGTTTCGATGTAACCGGAACTCGAGCACGTGGTTCACGTCGTGGATGGTGGAAATAATAGATCAGGCTAACGATTTCGCTAATCCGGTGTAATTTCATTTTTTTTTTTTTTTTTTTTGCTATTTATGGAAAATAGTTTACTATGTAGTTAGTAAAAGAAAATTGAATTCAAAATTATCTACCGTTTCCGTGTAATAAGAACTATGATATACGATTATGGCGGCGTAGCATTATATTAACCATAGTTCCTATAGCGAGTCGTAAACAATCATAAGCTTCGATAAAGTTTTTCAGGAATATAAAATATATTTGAATAATATTAATAATAATATTATTAAGAGTAAAGATATTAATAATATTTTAATACAAATATTTAATGCAACAATTGATACATTGTTATTCTACAATAATTTTATAATTTAGTTTTAGAGAAACAAAAATAAGTATTTTGATATATGCATATATTTAGTGAAAACTTTTTTAAATGAACACCCGGGACAAAATTCGTGTAATTTTTAAGAATATTCCTCTTGGTTCTTTTAAAAAATTTTTAAAAGAAAAATTTTCGTTTTACGATTATGTGAAGTTCGCTTAAAACTTTTAGTGCTGCCTAGAGTTCTCTTGCCCCTTGATTTTTTTATTAGCATTAAATATATTATATACACTTCACTTTACTCTACTCTTTTTCCTTTCCGCTATAGTGAAATTGTAATCACTAACATTGAGAAGGGATATTTGAAGATTGGCAAAGAACATACGGTGTTTTAATTGAATCTTACAATCTTGCTACGCGCGGTTAATGTACGCCAGTGTTAAATATGAAGCAATTAGGTTTTAAACGAGGCTTTGTTGAAGATTATCCTGGATTAAGACACTTTACATGACGCCTGGATTTCGGTGGGTTAAACTTTGAATTCCTGCACGGTGTGGCTTTTGTTGTGATGAAATTTAGTTTTTAATTAAATTTAATTTAACGATTTAAACAATCGAGCAATGTAAAATTAGGTAACATTATGCAAGTTCTCTTGCCAATTCTTTTTTTTTTTTTTTTTTTTCCTCAACATTAAAGAAACCATTGTTGAGGAATAATCGACATTAACGGTTGTATTAAAATAATAGCTCGTCGAGGCGTTCATAATAGGATTAGCTTTTAATTATCGAAAATATCTAATAAGTAATAATTTCGAATATATAAATGTTACTTTTAACGAGAAATAAAAAAAAAAAAATTAAAAATATTAGACATTTATATCGATAAATGGTTGTCATCGACAACCATTTACAGTAGCCACTATTTTTCATATGCGGGGCCACGTTTCAAACTTCCAATATTACTTCATCGGCAAAAATTCCATTAACGGAACACCCAAATACGATTTAAAAAATAAAAGATCGATAAACGTCCAACTTACGTATCGCGGAAACTCGACGAAGGCAATTTTCAACAAAAACAAGAGAAAAAGAAAAAGAGAGAGAGAGAGAGAGAGAGGGAAAAGAAAAAGAAAAGAAAAAAAAATCCCAACTCTTCGGATTAAAAAAAAAAAAAATTAAAAAAACCAAAAAAAAAAAAAAGAAGAAAAAAATATAAAAAAAGAAAAAAATAGAAAATATCTAAACTATTTTCTCCACAGCAATCCATTTGAAAGCAATTATCCGGCATTCCAATGAAACAAACAAACCCTCTCCAAAAACCAATCATCCGTCAATGGATTTACTCGCGTGTCACGGATTGATTACCAGGCCTTCCTTTCACCGATTCCTTCTCAAAACGCACTCATTTAACCCCTCCCTCCCTTATCGTGCTCACAGGATGCAAGAATCCTGGGGAATAAAAAAAAAAAGCGACGAGCGGCAGAAAGGGAAGGTTTCTCAACCCCCATCGACGACGTTCGTGGATCCACGACGATCGGCCTAATGGTTCAGTAAGAGTATATACAGAGTCATTAACAAGTAGTGAAGGTACAATTGCGAGTATACGGTTAGCCACGTGTATTCACTCATCCGCGCCACTTACACGCGCGAGTCGGCAAACAGAGCCGCGGAACCGAGAGATAGAATGAAGCTTCCTCCAAAGCTCTGTTTCTCCGCTTCGAGCGTGTCCTGTTTCATTGACCCCCCGACCCTTGCCCGGTTGGTACGTGTATAACACGCACGCATACCAATAACGCTATCGGATAACGGTGCCACGCGAATTTCGAAACTGGACGCGATCGAACATGTGCCGAATCGCTGATGTATTTTCGCTATCCATCGTTTCCATGGATTTTCGATCACGCGCCATTCTTTCGTTCGCGGCGTTTATTTTCTCGACTTCCGGCAATCTTGGAAGGGCGACGATCTTGATATTATTGGCCTGATTGGCTTGATATTAACGCCTTGCACGACGAACGTTGTTATCTGTTTGTTAACATTATAATAACGTTGTTAATAATAATGATATGTATATGTGAATAATGTAATTAGATTTCTGGATTCTTTGTAGCAAAGTTTTTATGCGAGTTCGTGGAAAAAGTTCGTGGGAGAAGAGGTGTTGAAAGTTTGGCAACGGTGGATGTAATATTTAAGATGTAATTCATATGTAAGATATTGATCCTTTCGTATGAATGAGATTCGTATACGTGCCAGTGAATATTTCTGATCCTTCTGTAGGAGGGGAATGTATAACTCCATGTAGGATGCGTGTAATATTATGATTGATTGTGATTAAAAAGCTGATTATTGATATTTGGTTAGGCAAATGTACGTATGCAGTGGATTAAAAAAATCTTGGTTTTTTTTTTTTTTTTTCATTTTTGTTGGCAAACATGTCCAAAAAAACTGCTGAGATTCATATGTTCCAATTCTCAAAATTGGCAAACAAGTTTCAAATTTGATCTATACACATTCCCTTGTTTTAAAAGAAAACAAGAATAGAAATTAAAAATAGAAAAATAATTGGATTAAACGGTCATGAAAAATATTAAAAAAATAATGGTAGCAGAATTTATTAACAAATCTTTCTTTTGGATTTAAATGATCCATTTGAATTTCTAAAATTGTTTGGAGATCAATTAAAAAATATTATAGTGAAAAATTAATTTTCTGCAAATAATCTCTAAATGATGGAACGTCAAAACGAAGACGTATAAATATTTTTTCCAATTTAAGTCAAATTTTTTTTTTACTGTATGATAATTTGGTATAAAATAATTACTGTAAAAAAAAAAACACGTATCGTTTTTTGTTTTATCCTGTCCATCAATCTTTGAATTGCATGAAGAAAATTTAAAAAAATTGTTTATAAAAACAGAATTATTCTCTTTCTATTGAATATGCATTTTTAGTTTTTATTAAAATCTTAATTATTAAATTATTTTTATTTAATAATTATAAACTATATATTCATGTATTTTAATAAACCTTTGCTCGACATAATTTGATATTATGACATTTGATAAAATAATTATGTTTCTATGTTTGGAAAATTTCTTCAATGTAATAAATTTACAAAAAAAAAATATACAACAAATAACAAATAACAATATTAAAATAATTACATAAAACATAATTTCCTATTTATACATGTCAAGTCGAGAAGTACTTATTACTATCAAAGTTAATATAATTTCAAATAAAAAGGCAGTAGCAAATATATTTTTAAATTTCTAATCTATTTTCGAAACGCTTTAAAATTTCATAATTAATCCCCTCTAATTAAACTCTAAATATGAACAATATTCGAATACGAATGATACTCGATTTTATCCAAAATTGTAGATAAATAATTATACAACAAAGAAATTCTTCTAATCAACACCAATCTCAAAATTTTCCCTCCTTCACATAAACTCTCTTGATCCATTTCATAATAAAGCATACAATTATCACTGTAACCGAAATTCGTAAAAATAAAACGATCAAATCTCTTTGCCTAATTTATACTCAGATGCAAAAATAATAGCGCAATGGAATTTCTATTTCGTCGAAATTATTCGCGAGAAGGGCTGGTGATATTCCGAAGAAGTGTTAATACAGTGTATTATACTTCTCCATAAATAGATAGAAGGGTAAGCGTCAGGATATCACAAGGATATCGGGCACGAGAGGTTTGTGCTCGGGCAGAAATACGGGTTGCCGGACAATTAAACAAATCCGTGTAGGCGCGCCACGCGAGGTGTATCTTTACTAATTACAGGAGGCGCAGAAAGTTACAGGTTCACAGTGGCTTCGTAATTGTTGCTAATGAACGACGTACGACCGTGTCCATGCGAATGGCTCCCCTTGAGCGCAAACGCTCGGCAAACACGTGCCCGATGTTTCTGCGCCTCGAATTAAATCTCCGATTTTTATTTTCGCGCGATACAAATTATTATTTCTTGCGCGCAAATCAGAGGAGGATTAAATTAGTTTATTTTGTCTTGCGTGCTTATAATTTCTATGCGTACGAAATATTGGTATTGGATTTGGATTGATTTTTTTTTTTTTTTTTTTTTTTTGGTAGTCTACTCTTTTGGTTTTTAAATAATCTATTCTATTAAATGGATAAATAATTTATTCTATTATATATAATTTTAAATGAAAGGATAAAGGATAAAGATTAAAATTTGAATGCAGAAGAGTTATGACATAATTGGGTCGTACGGATTCGAATACGGTAGAAGGGTTAAAATGAAACGAAAAATGAAAATCCTTATAGCCTGTGTGAAATTCATTTAACAAAATGATAATATTTGCACGTTTAATAATAGGAAATAATTGTAGAATTATTTAACGTTTTTGTTTTAAAATCTTTTAAAATAAAATAATATTTTTACAGATAAATTGATTTTGTCCAAATTTGTTTACCATTGTTCCTAAAATAATATATTCAACTTGAAACTACTCGAGGGCGGGTAAACGCTCGATATTCCTATGAGATGCTAACACCTGTTCTTACGTGCACGTGCAATATTACTTTTGAACGTGTACTGCTCTCCTATCCGGTGAATTCAATTTCACTTCGATTAATTTATTGACGAAATTGAATAACGTTTCATAAAAGACAAATTATTAAATATAAACACAACGTTTAATAGCATTGATTACAAAATATTTAAGCTAATTTTTCTTTTTCTAAGAAAAATATTTTTATAAGAAAAGAAAAAAGTAACTTATACGCATCTGGAATATTTCATCTTAAATAAAACTGAGTAAATAATTACAAAAAAATATCCAATTCCAATTTCTAGATATCTTCTAATATTTTATGAACTATAATTGCATTTTTTTTTTCTAAATAAAACCAAAAAAAAAAAACTCTTTGCATAAATTAATTCCTCGTATTTCATTTTTCTAAATTGTAAATATTAATAAATATTCATCCTATTACTCCTTATTATTATATATCAAATGATATATAAATGTCAAAAGTGTTATAATATAAAGCGCAACATATATCATATCTCACAATTTACGAAAGGATTAATAATAACTCTCACTTTTGTTCAAAATCATTTTGCACTGTACACACCAAAGCATCGAAGTGCACTAGATATTGGTTTCGCAAATGTGTGGTGAAGATAGGCGTTCGAACGCTAGCTTCGTTACTTCGATTATCGATCATTATTCCACGTATGACGAGCACGAGCTTTCCTCAAACACGACCTAGTCACGTTCTCCGTGTGATTTTCGCCACGATAACGCAAAGGGGCTTTAACGCGTAATCCTCTGAGTTCGAACTCCCGAAATGTAAACCAATCGCTGGTTGCAAACCAGTAAGTTACCAGTGAGTGCGTACCTACCATTATTGATCTCTAATTATTTCGTCTTTTGCATAATAGGTGAAAGGAGAAAGTGAAACATTGGATATTTGTGATCATTGGACACTTATGTTGCATAAAAGTGCAAAAATGTTTAGAAATATATTGTATAAAATATTATAATTTAATAAATGAAATAAATATTAATTTCTTCTCAGCTATGCTCATTGAGCTGTGAATTGTAACTAAATATTTATTATTCGAACAATTGACGAATACCAGTTCAGTTATATGATATATAATATATACATATGTTATACATCATTTTACATTATATTACATTTTACGATAATAATATAATAGATCATAATTTATGATGTAATATACTGTGATATTGTATTATATCATAAATTACATAATTCAATAATTATTATGATTAAAAATATAATATTCGCAATATTTTATACCTATATAACATTTAAAATTTTTAATTTTTACATATTTATATCAGTATTTATAATTAATTATTATAATATTTTATTGTTATATTGTATATAGGAGAAAAATTTTATAGAAATATATAAAATAATTAGCTCCTCAAGGAAAGACATCTATTGTAATTGTTTATAATAATATCAATTTGAATATATAAAATTCAATTGAAAATGAAAATATAATATCAATCCAAATTACTTGAGCCATATTACTTTTTTACCATATTTATCATTAAATCCTTAATTGATCCAAAATTAGTTTATCATATTATCATCTGTGGAACATTATCATATAAATAAATGATTTTTTTTAATGATTCAAAAGTTAGAATAATACCATAAATAACTAATAATTTTCATTTTCAGAAAAACGTTTATTTCTAAAAGCGCAGTAGCATATTTCTCGATCAAAGGATTCAACTGCAACTGACACATATATACACATATGTGTATGGTTGAATGGACTTTTGTTAGTCATCAGTCACGAAAGTGTTCAACTGATAACTTCTCTGTGGCAGTTGTTTTCCAAAGCATCATTCGTCAATGCGCTCACTTTCTATTTCATGGTTCAGTAATAAATTCCTATAAAGAGTTATGGTCATTTCTGCTGTATTGGAAACTTTTAGTACGTATCTCAAAGAAGAACGGATTCGTTTTCAGACAGTTTTACACGCATAACATTTACAAAAGAATCATTTTTAAAGTTTAAAAATATCAAAATTTTAGAATTTATAAATCTTCAAATTCAAGAGTTTAATTTTGCATCAGTAATAAAGTACTAAAGTACCGATGAATATATACTTTCCTCCAAAAGAGAAAAATAAATTTAAAACATTTTCTATTAGAATTCCTGGAATGGAGAATTATCTTCTCAATAAAAACAAAAGATTAAAGCAAACAAAGATTGCACACACTATCAACAAACATTCCCAATCAACCAAAGCGTATCCCAACTCGTTTCCAATCTTTATCCCTTTACAACTCTCTTTCTCTCAACAAATTTCTTCTTTTTATTTTTTCCACCGTTCCACTCGATCTTTTTCTTCAAGCTTATGTCCTCTGACACTTGCCACAGTCGGTGAATAAAGCCGAGATCGCGAAAGGTTAAAAGAGGTAGGGTTGGTTCGCAAGAAGCAACAGAGGAAGGCGATGGATGCGTCAACGTGACCGAGCAAGTGTCCCGTGAGCCTTGAAACCGCCGATCGGACCGCTTTATCGGTGGTATTTGCATCGCTTAACAGAAACCAAATTCAGGGAACGGTTCGTGGTCGAGATTTCGGCGACGTTAACCGGCTTTCCTACTACCGTATGTATTAAACCACGTGCAAAATAATGCATCGCCGCGGTGATGTCTGCTGCAGCTGCAGCTGCTTCTCCCTTTCCTCTTTCCCTCTTCATCTAACGTTCTGCGCTTCTCTCTCTCTCTCTCTCTCTCTCTATTACTCTTTCATTGCCTTCTTCCTGCGCGTTCCTCTTCTTTTTTCCGTTTCCCATACCAAGGTTTTGTTTCTACTTACGAAAGAGTTTTGCTTCTTTTCTTCCTTTATTTCATCCATTCGTTTTGTACAACTTCTATTTATTTCCACTATTGATCATTGAATTTTCTTTTTCTTTTTCTTTTTCTTTTCTTTTTTTTTTTTTATTTTTCCTTCCTTTTCGACAATCTTTCTCTGTTTCGTTTTATTGTAGGTTCTTTAAATTTTTTATTATTGTTTGTTTTCGTTTCTTTGCCTAGCAATATTCCTTTTCATCCTTTTTACACACAATCATTATGGTCTTTTACATCTTTTTTTACTCTATTTTTTTATTGTAGACTTTGAACATTCTTTTTTTCTGTTTCTCTTTTCTTTTCAGTTTTTCAATTACGTTCTATTTCATTCTTTTTTCTACCTCACTTTTTCCTTTCTCTCTTTCTGTGTTTTTTTCTTCTCCTTTTTCTTTTTCTTTTTTTTTAACACCAGCTCTTTTTTTCCTCCCTTCCCTTTTTCTACATTTTTCTTTAATGCTTTCATTTCTGCGTTTCATTCTCTTTGTATCTTCATTCTTCCTCCTTTTATTCTATTTAACGTAATCTACTTTTTAACACCTCTCTCCTACCTCCTTTGATTTTTGACTCCCTCTTTTCTTCCTTATTCAGATATTTCTTATCAATCATATTTTCCACATCTTTCAGTTATTACTTCTTCTCCTCTCCCTTTCTTATCTTCTTCTTCTCTTCACATTTGTTATCTCTTTTCCTACTTTATCATCTTATTTATTTCTTATAACTGCTCTTCTTCTCTTACTCTCGATTTTTCATATTCTTCGCGTATCTCAACCTCTCCTCCATATTTATACCCAACCCTCTCCCTTCTCCCCCTCTCTTTCTCTCCCTTCCGTGTCTCTCCGTAACTCCGTACCAACCGCCTGTTATATTTAGGTGAACTCTGGCATTATCCGTCGAAGTGACGGACGTGCCAGCGGATGGACGTATGTACGAACGGATGTAGGAACGGACCCGGTCCCACAGACTAGAACCAGAGGGCTTTTACTATCCTGTCCGTTACGTCTGACGGGCCGCTAGCCTGCGGGCTCGACCTCGATGAATCGATATACGTCCATCCGGTCGCGCGCCAAATTCACGGGCCTATTTCGACGGCGCGTCGAAAAATTTCGAAAATGCCGCCAGCACCGGCTTAATTTTCAAAAACTTTTCTGCGGGCCTCCGAGCACAAAAGCCACGGGGGAATAATTCGTTCCAAGTAGACTGCGTCTCTTATCGATAAATTGTGTAATAATTTCCATTTTCCATTGTGGGATTGTTAATGAAATTTCAGTTTGATTCGAAAGATTGGAAAAGGGGGGATTGTAAGCAAATAAATAAATATATATATTCTTTTAACGAGAAAATTTATAAAAGATATTATTATCGTAAATAATAGATGAAAATGAATCTTGAAATGAATCAATTATATTTATGAGTGGATTAAAAAATTTATCCAATCGAGCCTAAGAATCTTTTCAAAAAAAAAAGAAAGGTATTATTTTTAAGCTCTCAAGTTACGAATCTACGAATGTTTGTGTTCAAGAAAGTCAGTTTCTTCTTCTTTTTTTTTTAAATAAAACTATAAATCTTTCTTTCGATAAGATAATTAACTATTTTCCACGTATATGGATATAATATCATAATTATCTTTTGTTAATTTCTTTGAGTTGTTTCTTTCGTCACCCCATCGATATTGATTTTAACTCTATGTTAAAAACGTAGAGTTTAGAATTAAATAAAGAATTAAGAATTAACAGCCACGAGAAACAAAGTCCGGCGTGCTTTTGTGTTGTCTGTTTTATACTTCAAACTTGCTGACTCTGTATACTTCGCTGATATGGTGAGCGATCGTGACAGAGAGAAAAGTTTTGTGAGTTGTGCTTGAATTTTTTGCTTCGTACGATGCTCCCGACATGGTGAGTGCGTTTAAGGTAGGATCGAGTGAGTTTTCGGGCACGGAGCGGAGAGCTTGTGAAAATGCGTAGGTACGTCTAAGAGAGTATAGCTGACGTCTCTTACAGTTTGGGGCACGCAACGATGAGAGCCCTCAAGGATGGATGGCACTTGGAGAAAAAGTTCAAAGTTTTGGCAAATGATTTAAGATACGTTCATCATTGGGATTAGATTTATCTGTTATTTCGACTAATTTTCATTAATTTTCCTGGCCAAATTAATTATTTTCTGTTCCAAAAATAAAAGATACATCACTTGTACACCAAAGGCTAAAGTAATAATTAGTTTCTTTTTTTTAATTATATTTCTCTTTGCTACGTTTCATTCTAAAATTATCAAGAAGATCTGACTTAATTGTATCTAAGTTATATTTTGCTGTATAAATTAGATCTTCTTATATATTTAGTTTTCTTTAATTTTGCTGCCAGTTTAAATCTACTGCTTTTCATCTTTTTTGAACTCTTATATATATATATATCTTTATGTACAGGTATTATGTATTTTACTTAATTATCATTATAACTTCAATTTTTATTAAAAAATTTTCAGTATTATCCAGGAATAAAGATGTTTTAAGAGCAATTTTCTACGTACGTTATATTAAAATTTATCCATTTATTTCGCAAAATTCTATATTCATCAATTCTTCTTCTACAAAATCATCCCCTATTCCATTCGATCCAACCTCTTTCGAGGACCAGACGGCCGACGACGATTTAATAGCAACAAAAATACTCGCCGCGGGGCAAACAGTTTACTCAGTAATTTTATACATTATTTCACCGGTACTCGGACAGCAACCGTGTGGACCGGGGATTATTTTGGATGGATCGATGGAAACGCAACTGTACCAATCTCCGATTCTCGGATTTATTCTGGCTTTATCGTGGTTTTCGATTGCCTTTTTCACGACGAATTTCTAATTATTCGATATTTTTCCTTTTTTTTCACATTATAAACATATTAATGACATATTAATATTATCGTGACAGAAATATCCACACACGATATCCCATTCATGATTTTATACGTATTAATATATTTAATATATCTCTGTTTTTATACAAAATATATAAATATATTAATATATAATAAATATATTATACTTTGTGATTATAATAAAATATAATTTCCGCGATATAACAAATAATATCCACAGAAATTATATATAAAAAATATGGTATGAATATTTCGTTAATAATAATTTAAATCTGTTAAACGAAAGTCGAATCGTTCTTTTTACAAAGAATCCGTGTGCACACAATTGTAATAAACTTACAATTAAATTCAATCCCTCTTCCCTCTATTTCATATCATATCCGTCCACATTTCCAAAGAGAATCGTCAAAAAAGAGATCGAAACGAAACACCAACAACCCATCGAATAATCCAAGACTCTTTCGGTAATCCAAGAAAAAAAAAAAGCATAACCCAAACTCGTAATCTTTCCATCCTTTCATATTTAAACACTCATCAAAATTCTTAACACCATCCAAATATTATCTACGCCAAAAAGAAAAACACTTCTTGCCTCGCCACGCAGCGTAGCAAACCAAAGCCCTTGAAACAAGACTCATGATTAACCACTAATAAATCCGGCTAATTTTTCCATTTCGACAAGTGGATGGATCAACACCGCCGTAGACGCGAGTTCGTCCCAAGTTGGATGTATTATTTGTTGTCGGCTGCGTATGATGGTCAACGAGAGATCCCTCCTGCCCCCCTCCCCCGGTGTCAGCGTTGTCGGGTCCATCTCGATGGATCGATACGTCCATCCGGTCACCGCGGAATTTCACCGAGTTGGAAATTTTCCATCGCTCCCGTGCTATTTCGCGACTTGATTGCTTTGTTATAAATGTATATGCACCGCGTATTACTGTTTCATGCTGTTTCGCGCCCTGTTATTTTGTTATTCGCCGCGACGTCCGCGCGCCTACTTAAATTTTCTTCCGGTTACCAACTCCTCGCGTTACCTTTCGCCTCTCTTCCAACGGCTATTCCGTTCCGTTAACGTGACAGACGAGAGATCAGTGAGGATCCTCTCACCGCGGATTATATAAATAAAGGGTATTTGCTCCTCGAATTTTCTTTATAATTTTATAAAATATAAGTGAATATAAGTCGTGGAATTTATTTATTGAGAGAGTTTGGATGAAATCGAGAAAATTTTGTAAGATCGGAATTTAAGTTTATTTTAGAACAGATAGAATATTTGTGTCTCCGATATTTTTATAAAGAAGATTTATCGTATATAGATAAATATTCGAATTTTAATCATTCGTGTTTTCAATTTTATATCGTTATTTTTGATTTTTTAAGATGAATACAATTGCTTCGAGATAATTGATATTTATTAGAGTACATTTGATATCGAAGATGTGATAACGCAATAATATCCAAATAATATATTTATACGGACAATTGATAAAATTAATAAAATACTTTCTCTTCCTATTAAACACAATCAAAATCGGGAAATAAATTCATCCGTTCATATTCTTTTCAAATATTATTTTCAAATAATACACGAAATTTCACTTTTCCTCGATTGACAATCGATTAATTTGAATTTCATTAAAAGATAAATCCTTTTTAATCGCTTTGAAAATGAACACGAAACCGTGTATCCATAATTTTATTTACAGAAGCAAGAGATTGTCAAATCGAGGGAAGAAAGGAAAGAGCAACAAAATATGTTAAAACACGCGATCAATCCTCCAAGATTGGCGTGCATTGTCGTCAATCGATGCGCCAAAAATACAACCCCCTCCCCCCCTCCCCCCTCCAATCTTCGAATAATGTCACACCGAAAATAGAGCCCTCCATCCTTTCGATCCATCGATCTACGAACCGCCGCGAATCCAACTCCCTCCTTGACTCCATCCCTCCCCTCTCCACTTTATTTCCCTACGAAACGCGGGCAGGATCGATGCAAATCATATTTTTAGCCAACAATCAACAGTCGGAACGAATTTCTAATCGGCGACCAATCGATTCCTCCCCAGGCGATTGCCGCGGATTCATTATTTTCCCCTCGATTTTTTCGAGTTTAAAGGGCGCCCCCTCCCTCCTTCCCCGCCCCTCTATCGCTCCGTGTCGAGCAAAGGGGGAAATATTTCATGGAATTTCTCGTTGCCGGTACATTGTGAGCGCGAGTAACAACGCTTTAAACCTCGGCGAGAGAGAGAGAGAGAGAGAGAGGAGAGTTGTTCTTTGTGCGAGCCGCCCGCGGCGGGCGACTCTGGTGTGTATAAAAAAAAGAAAAAAAGAAAAAAAAGGAAAAGAAAAAAAAATTCATTATTCTTGCTTTTTTTTCTTTCACCCTCGCCAAAAGACCGATTATCGTTCCCATCGGGGAAGGAAATCGCGGTCGAATAAGGATCACGCGCCCTTCGAGAGATCTGGGCTAACCTAATTCTTTCGTCCAACTGGGAAAGTCCGCGCTTTTCTTTTCTTTTTTTTTTTTTCTTTTCTGGTTTATTAACCCTTTGTGAAATTAACATGGGAGAAGATTGTAGGAAAATACAGGGAGTTTTTTCTCCTTTTTTTTTTTTTCCTCCCCTTTGTTTCTAACACTTTGCTACCTTTGGGGAAGAATAGCTCCTGCTTTGTTTTGTCTGCTTGTTTTGGTAGTTTTAGGATCAGTGGATCGGGGTGAGAAAAGTTGACTTTTGAATGAACGAGGACGAATAAGTATAGGATTTTTTTGGTTCATATTTATGTGGTATTTTTATTATTCTTTCGATGAGATTATTTATTTATAAAATATACAAATATAAAGTATTTCATATAATTTATAATATATATGTAAATATGAATATTTTATATTTTAAAACAGCGAATTGGCTGTCGCGTTAATGCTTATACTTCAAAATTGATCAAGTTCAAGTGATAAATTGCTTTATTAACCCTTATAATACCCAAATAATTGAACACTTTCTCCGATATTTATTATTTAATCATAATTCTTTCAGTTTTTTTAGAATAGCACAAAAATAACTCGATTAAAAATGATCACAATGATGTGAGAAACAATTGCTTTTATGAATGAATTTACGAAAACAATAAAAAAAAAAAAAAAAAGTTCGCACTAAACTCTATTTGACCTTGTTCAATTGTAATGAATTTCATATCGAAATGATATCATCAGTCAAATCGGTATAAACAGTTTTTGTCAAAAAAAATTGAACGATTCGGGACGAAAATCATTTCAACTCTCGCGAAGATAATGAAGCGCGCGTCAAAGAAGAGAGACTCGTTAATAAACTCGAGGGCAAAATCAAATACGATGCGTTTCCTTCTTTTTTAATCATTTTCACGTGCATTAGCACAGCAGATACAGACTTATCCACCAACAGGATGCAACAGGACAACACTCTCTGTATAATCAAACTACGAAAAAAAAAAAAAAAAAAAAAAGAAAGAAAAAACCGCCTCTGTACGCGCGCGCGCAAATATTTTAATCGTCCCCTTCCAACCGTATCGCTCCACTCTTCCCCCCGTGTCGAAAAACACGGACAACACGTATGTCGCGCCGGTGAAACGGAGCCCGAATTCACGCACCGGCGGATACTTTCGAAAATGCGTAGCCGCTCAATCAAATCTCGCGAAATTCCTCGGCCGTGCCATAAAGGGATTGCCTCCATTCGCTCCATACCACGATCTGTCCCCGCCAGCCGGCGTTTTGCGAATCGTTCGACCATCCCTCGCGCGCCTCTGCTTTTCGCTTGTTCGCCGAGGAATCGTGGCCGGTTTCTGTCATCGCGACGGAAACAGGGATGAAAAGGGGTTGACGAATGGAGGGAGAGGAAAATGGATAGAAAGAGGGGTGGTACGGTTATTGGTGATAGTCATTACGATTGATCAGAGAGACCGATTACGCGTTCGTTTCGGTTCCATTTCTAGGGTTTTCTTCCCTTTTTAATATATATATATATATTTTTCTTCTTTTATTTCTTTCTTTCTTTTTCGTATATTTTGTTTGTTTCCGATCGGTCGGGCTTGTTGGCTTTATTCGAGGGTGAGTGACACGCGATTCTGGCGAGACTTTTTGGAAGTGATTTTTTTTTAAAAAAGTCGTTACGGCGGATCCGAAGGGACGCTTTGTACGATCGTGAATATTTTTGCTCGTCTTTTGCGCCCGGTTTCATGCTTGACGGTCGAGCAGGCTGGTTGTAGGAAGTGTGTGTAACGAGATAAATGGAATGGATGTGAAAATATATGTATATATTGAATTTTGATTAACCATTATCGGTTATATAGCTGTTCGTTTTGTTCGTTTCAATTTATATCTTCGTTAAGATAAACTTCATTAAAATGATTTATCGTGTATTTAATATCTATGCACTGTATATTGAAGGTTTTATCTATTAATTAGCTATCTATTAATCTGTATTTATTATTTCTGTATATATATATATATATATTTTTTTATACTTTGAATAAGCGATGTTTTGTTTGAGATGATAATGAACAAAAAATCAAATCACAAAAATTTACAAAGTAGAAACTTTCAAATAAAAAAGAATCTCAAAGATTTAACGTGTTAATTTGAAACAAGAAATATTCTCTAATGGAAACGTGTATAATATTTTCACTTTTTTTTTACTTTCACTGTTTTTAATTGGTATAAGTTTGCATTACGTTAAAAATATAATAAGCCTCAATGCACAAATGTGTAAATAAGTACAAAGTTATCTGAATCCTATTTAAATTTTTATTTTAAGGAGAACACGTTCGAACGAATTCTTTAATAAGTTTAAAAATAAAGGTTAAAAATTGATTCTCTTGGTGAAGTTTTGGTGACGAATCCTTCGATATAATAATTATATAATATAATTGAAACGTTTACCGTTAATCAACACTTTATCATAGGGTGTTATATATTACTTTTTGCATCGGGATGGAAACTGATATAAATCAGAAGAGTCGAGCTTTCGGAAGATAACGCTGTCGCTTAAGAATAGATCTCTGTTTAACAAGACGATTAATGAACTTCCTTTCACTCAATAGCTGATCTAGCTTCAAATATTTACTTATTCTACGTTAACAGAAAACCATTAGGTTTCATTGCCGGAAAAATAGCAATTTTCTTTTCTTCATTTGCGCGATAAATCGAAATGAAAAAAAGAAAAAAAAAAAAAAAAGAGAGAGTATTTTCTCAATATTTCGAGTGAAAATTGAAATGCTATGATTTAGAATCGTGGAATGTCCTGTACATCCCCATTTATAGATCGTTTCCAGGAAATTCTGGTCGAATACACGATTTTTCTATTTTTGTTCGATTCAACATATTTCCCGAAACATATCCTTTTACGGATTAAAATAGAATTGCTTCTAAATTGATTGTATTTCTGTTTTTCATCTCTTTCTTTTCATCTATCTCTCTCTCTCCCTCTCTCTTTCTCTGTCCCTCTTATTAAACAGAATATTGTCTATTTTCGATTTATTTTTTGATATTTATTTTAACTTATTATATTCTATTGTAAATTTTTATATCAAATATAATAATTCAAATACATACCAATATCATCAAAAACTCAAACAAATAAGTTTACGAATTTTTTACGGTTTGTCTTTTTTTTTTTTTGTACAAATACATAACTTTATTTCATATTTTTTATTCTTTTTTTTTTCGTATTAATATTAATTTTGCAAAAAAATATTAAAAAAATATTAAAACGTAACAATAAATAAAACTTGTTCTAAGTGTACAAAGGTATACAATAAAATCTAATAAACGTAAAGATATAAAATTATAATTTTGATTTTTCTTAAAAATTATACAATAATAACATGGAAAATCAAGGAATCGCAAAATTAAATTATGAATGATTAACTTTAGTTCCCCATATGAATTTTTAATTCTTCGATAAATTATGGACAAATACGTTAAATACGATAAAAAAATTTCAAGAAAAAAATATTTAATTTCCTCGATTTAATACAACGATTCTTAATCTTTTCAAGTTAACTACGTTTTAATAGCAATAAGATTTTCATAATTTTTTTAATTCCAACTTTTGGATGAATTTAAAAAATTCACTTAACATAAAAATATCCATAATATTGATTAAAAAAAATCAGCATTTCGATCCTAATCGATACAGGCATTCTACTAACACCTTTTTCAAATTTTCAAAGTAATTAATTAACTTATAAATGTCACACGAAATTCAGAAAACACTAATCGATATTGTGATCACTTCAATTACGTAAATTAATACTCGATCACGTTAGAATATTCCAAGCTTCTTCGAATTATGCTTCACTCAACGTCACGAAGATTTTGATAACATACCCCTTTCAATCGTTTCAATAAAAACATCTTTTTGTTATTGCCATAACGTTCAAATCACCCGTGTTTAGTATGCTTCGTTGCATAGGAACATTAACATCAAATCCATCATATTTTGTACATCCACGTATCCCATATCATTGTATTCAAATTACGATTAGCGAAGCATTCAGGCGCCTGTGCGAAATCACGCGCAAAGTAGAATCGTCGATTTTCAATCGCCTCCGATTTCGCGTTCAATCACTTTTATTTACGACCCACGCGGTGGAGGCAACGTACACTTTGCACGCGTTCTCGGTATAGGACGCGCAATACATAATTATGAAACTAATCAGACTTAATGCGACTGATCGCGTGACGCAAGTCAAGTTATGCGATGCTTCGAGGAATCGACGATTTCCATCGCATCGTGCGAAATATCATTTTCCATGGTGTTTTATATCCGATTAACGAATTGTCACGATAATTGTGACGATATTCCATTAAAAAATTAAAGGTTTCTCCCGTTCTTTGATCAAAAAAAGAAAAAAAAAGAAATCGATAAATTTCTCCATCACAAATCACAACATGGATTAATAAATTTTGACAATTCGTAAAAAAAAAAGTTCTCTCTTTCTTTTTTATCTGATGATTAAATAAAATTTTTCATCGATCTTAAATTCTGAAATCGATTTCTAGCAATTAATTAAAATGAAACACGATGAATTCACATGATTCCAGTTGTAAGATATTCTATTTAAAAATTAATATTTTTTTCTTTCTTTTTTAAGAAAAAAAATAAAAATATTGGCAAATTATCGATTCTAAATCTTAAAATTGATCGTTCGTTTCTTCAGTCTTTCAGATATTGATTGGTGAACTCTTGTAATTCTACTTTCTTAAAAAAAAAAATTGATGAATTTTCAATGCCATCGACCTTAAAATCGCGAAATTGATCGTGCAATTAATCAGATGCAATTGAAATTCTACAATAAGTATCATTGATTGATTTGTTTTCTAGATTTTCTCCAAAGTTAATTTTATATCATGAATCGATTCGGTTAATGAAATTTGCATTAATTATACTTTTAGAGTATACTGAATTACATGTGGCACAGAGGAACGAAGAATAGGAAAACGAGAGAACGAATATACAGTATATATAGTTCTAGACAATTGGAGTGATCGGATTTATTTTAAATCGAACACGAAGATCGTTAACTGAATGGTTTTCATTGATATTACGTATCGATTTTGGCAGTGAATAGATGTAATTAAATTGCATGTAATACCCTCCCATTCTATTTTTTAATTTTACGTCATGATTTTGATCCAGACATTTATCTGAAAAAGAAACAGTTTATTTTTTCGTTTCGTTTCGTTATCGTAAGAATTTGATACGGCAAACATTTTTTCTTTTTTTTTTTACATCATAAGATTTTATAAGATACTTTTATTTTTCAATTCACAAAAAAATTAACTTATAATTAAAAGAGTTAATTTTTAAAATGTATTTTTTATTTTACGATCTGTTGATTTTGAACAAAATGTTTTATCAAAGAAAATTTTTATCAAACGTGAATAATTTTTCTTTCTCTAATCAAATATTAATAAACATTATTTTTGGATTTTTGGATTTTGAAATGAAATTTTGAGGAAAAATAAAAATGATAAAATCACGTTACTCCTTTGGAAGTTATTTGCCTGAATATTTGAAGAAATAAGAATGATAAAATATTGTACGATTTCAAAATCAATATCTGGAATAATAATTTAATTTAATAGCTTGATACTTTTGAGAGGAGATGATAAAACTACAAATTTTAAACTCCACGAAAAAAGACTAAAATGAAAAATTGGAGAAATAAATCTCATTCCGAATAAAATGAAGAGAATGGAATTAATGCTTGGAAGGATCAAGAAAGATTTCTTTCCAGCAGATAGTTCAATAAACAACAAAATTTCAAAACGTGAACAGCAAACGTGATATCGTTTACTTGATTGCAAATTTTATTTTCTTTCTGTATAATATAAAAATAAAATAAATAAACAAAAATAAATAAAAAAATAGAGATATATTGTGTCATAATATTGTTAAAAATTAGTGACTTTATATTTTCAACGAATTTTTTTTTTTTTTTTTAAAGTGAATTCCATCCATCGATAAAACGTCTCGATAATACTTCAAATTATTTCGAATATTTGTTCGATTAATAAAGATATTAGAAGGGATGATCTTTTAATCATATTGTCTAAATAACGCGATGTATATTTTACAATATAAACATCCGTGAAAGTATTGCGAAATATGTGACAGTTTGTAAATGGTATGCAATTAAAAAGTATGACCTTTGTATGCGTATTGCATGGATTACTATGTGCATTGCATAGACGTAATAAACGTTGGCAGATATTAATAAAAATATGATCTTTGTACGTAGACTATATCCACCTGTGTTCTGCTGTACATCGCAGGTATTTGCAAGTATGTATTCAAAAATATCATCATGTATCGCGATATATCGTATCGTATTTTTTTTCTCAATAATCCCGTTTCTACTGTTTATCTATTTTATCGTGATGTTACGTAATTATCTCATTATAAAAAAAAAAAATCCATAGAACAAAATTTCAGAATGAAAGATTTTCAAAATTGTTTTTAAAATCCTTTATCAAAAAAAAAAAAAAAAAAGAAGAAGAAGAAGAAGAAGAAAAAGAAAAATAAGAAATAAATAATTGCCAAATAATAAGAAAAAAAAGGAAGAAAGAAAAATAAATTTTTTTTCACACATCACGCTATCTCAATCAGATGATCCTCTAAATATTTTCATTCATTCGGACATACATTTCCAAACAGTATCAAGATGAATGTCTCTCATAGCCTCTGCTCGATGACAGTCACCCGTCATCGAAAGATAAGAGCGCAGAGACGAAGAATAAATAATATCAAGCCGTGGTTGGCGTTAATGAAACGCTTTCAATAGAACTTCCGCGTGCAGGCCGGGCTCCTTACACATATTTCTTCAACCAATACTTCATCAACGACTATTTATTCCGTTCTAAACAAACCTGGACGTGTCTTAAGACCAGAATCATTATGTACGGACAATGTGCATACTGTGTTGTTAATGCTGTGAAGAACCATAGTCTCTTATCTATTATTAAGCGTGGTTATGTAATGTGTTACAAAAAAAGAAAAAATTCGTTTCTAAATATTTATTTAAAAACAATAAACACTCACCGAGTTTTTTTTTTTTTGAATCGTATGAACCATTCGAGTTAATTAAGTTAATTCCTTCGTTTTTGAAAACTTTACACTCAAAGTACAAGCTGCACTGATATTATATGAGAATCATAATGATCCGATATAAAATGGAACTTTTCTTAATTTATAAATACGAATTTCTCAAAAATAATTTCCATGTGACTTAAACTATATGTTGCAAATCAATGTTGAAACAAAGTTGCAAACAAAGAAAACAACGTTTCTCTCTTTTTCTTCGTTCTTTAAAACGTGGAATGAAAAGATAATTACAAAATCAAACTCGTGAAATTGCAATTTCGATCGAAAATTTTCAAGTATGGCAATGATAATAATAAACTTTTATTTTCCACGAGTAGTAAGTATCGAGTTTTAATAATGCGAAACTTTCAAAATTTCCGAATCCAAAGTGATCCAAAATCCCTGAAGATTTTTACGTTCGAACATTCTCGCAGTGCATACATAGATGCACGCAGGATTCCAGGTTAACAAACGATCGCGAAAAATCGCAGGGCAAACATATACATACAGACATAGAGCAAATATTACGAAAATTTATTTTTGACGTAAACACCTTTCACGCAAACATTTCAGGAATTTGTTTTCGATACCGGCCCACGACCCCTTTTCCGAGAGTTCCATATATACGGGGAATTCATTTGCCCGCGATAAACTGAATAACTCGATATTTTATTGGGTTCCGTGTAAATTTGTCGAGTGGATCGAGCTGAATGAGACCTTGCCACTCGTTTTGGAAAACGATGATAAATTCCATTTTTCGTGGAAATATTAGACGATTGAATTAAATGTTTCTTTGATCGTGGCGATACAATCACTTTTTAACTCTGTTACATTCTTTCCAACATCGTGCGTTACAAAATGTTAAGCTTGATGAAATTATTTTAAGAGGGTGTTGACTTGTCTCTTTATGCGAATATATTTTTAATAATTTAGGGCAATCTTTTAATTATGGGCATGGTTAGAGTGGCATAAAGAATCAAATAGTAATAGTGAAAAAATGATTATCTCTAATTTTTCAGAGAGTAAAAAAAAAGATAATTTTTGAAAGTCAGTTTAAGGTGTCTCAAAGGCTTTTTTCTTTTTTAATTCTTACTTTTATTTATTACAATTGTATTAACTTATCGATATTTACGATATTAAAATTAAGAATATTTGCGATTTTTCTTTAATCTATTCAGAATCTAATTCAAATATTACATGTTTTACAGAGTAAGAAACATTATTTGCTGGGAGCAAAAATTAAATTAGAAGAAATTTATAAAATAAATGAGAATAATGATTTTTCACTGTCCTGAGAAATTTTTCGATCAACATCAAGTCTTATTCACTATTAAAAATCATGAATAGCAAAAAAGAATTTTGCTTCTATATTTCGTTCGATTCCAGAATCTTAGAATCTCGAAATTGAATCTCGACCTTTCATTCTCTCCTCGCTCCTACGGTAGGAAAGTGAAAATAAAAATTGATATGATTCCCTTGGTAATTCTATTTGATTTATTTTCTGGAAAAGCAGCGATGGCTACACGCCTAGTTTCAGAAAACTTTCTATCGGTTAATTATAATGAAAAAGAGAGTTAAAGTATTAAAAAAAAAAAAAAAAAAAAGGAAAATCCGGTTTAATTGACGCGGTTGATTGAACTTGCTTTAAGAACCTTAAACAATGAATATTTCTGTACGAGTGTGTCGACATTATTCTGATCTTGTCTCTTAACAAATAATGTTATAAAATATCAAACGTTGTGCTGCAACCTTGTTATAAAACGTATATTTTCTATGCATTTATTAGTGTCGATGATTTTGCAACAAGTATATCACAAAATATTTTTATATTTAACTTAGAATAAATGCTTCTCTTACCAGGCCAGACGTATCATCATTGACACTAGATCATTCTGTCTTAGATCATAATTGATCTTCGACCTGACGATTCGAGTCAAAAAGAAGAAACTGCTTATTTTTTTTTTTTTCATTATAAATAGAACATAAATATCCTAAGATATTTATATAAAGGAACAGTCGGAATTATTAACACGTTTTTTTTCTTTTCTTTCTTTTTTTTTGTGAGAAAAATCTCTTTACACGATGATTCTTAAGGATCAAAGAAAAAAAAATATATATATATTTTGTCGGAAACATTATACATCTTTGTATAATTAAAACATCTTGTATAATGCAGATCTCTCATTGCTACGTTTACTACGATGCGTTTAGAATCGCGAAAACTTTCTCATACAATAAAACGGTTCGTAAGAGAAACGGAACAACCGAAATTACGAGGAGGTAAATATCAATTAATATACGCAATCCGCAAGGGTTTCTGCGTGGAATAGCAAATTTATCATTCAGTTGTTACTTACATGGGATTATCAATAGTTTTATCGTTGTATATTCTCGCACATGAAACTGTTGTTCGATATTTTCGAAACGATATTAATCCAGGAACATCGTCTGGGTCAATTCTTATCCACACGAATACACTCGTCTCGTTAGTCTCGTTGCTTTATCGCTATACATTTAAACATTCGATGCTCCGATTAAAAATGACCTAACCATCATTAAAGTCAATTATTATAAATCGCATGATTTATTTCGATAGTAAATATTATTATTTTTGTATTTCATAAAATCGAAAAATCTATAACGTTAGAAATTTATTTATCCTGTCAATACTGTGTATGATATATATTATAATATATATACATAAAATTTATTAATATTTGATAGACGATAGCTCGTCGTTTGTCGAATTGACCAAGCCATGCGATAGAACGCGATCATGAAAAATTTTTCTTGTAAACGATGACCTGATGTCGAGCTCGGACGGCGGCCATTTTATTAAAAGACCGCGATATGACGTCACGTGGCCTACATGATAACCTTCACTTTTACACTCGAACGATATGCTTGCTTCTTCAAGCTCTGATGACGGTTTTTTTTTTATTACACAGTGAGTAATAATTATTTGGAAAATATTTCGTAAATCGAGAAAAATAAAAAAAAAGTCGTTCTCTCGCAAATTAATGCGACAGTGATAGTATTGGCGGGAAATTTGAAAGTAAATCCCCAAAGTTTTTTTTTCGTAACGTTAAAAAGTTTCGATGAATTTATAATAGATAGATATCGTTTTTTTTAATATAATAGTTATTGAATTATAATGCAGTAGAAATTGTTAATTAAATAAATAAGAGAATGTTGAAGCTATTTTTATATCGTCCTTCCTCGAACGAGCAGGAACTAGATGGCGGGAAAAAAGAAAATCGATTCCGTAGCGTTATAAGTGACTATATGCATACAATCATTAGTATTCTAAGATAACTGGTAAAACTAGTCTAGATAACATGAATTTATATAAATATTACAAACATTTGTAATTAAGTAAATTGTTTTACAGATAAATATTGAAAAAATAACTTATAAAAATGCGTAAAATCTTTGGAAAGACCAACAAAGAGATAATATCGCGATCCTCGACAGACTTTGAAGCGTGCGAAACGAAGCAAATAGAAGCGAAATAGAAAAACCAATAAGCTTGTAACTCGAACTAACTATTATTGACGATTCGCCTGGGAAACTACTCGAAAACTATCCAATTTCGTTTCACCAATTTCCGTCGTTTCTGATCAAATATTAAAATGCGCTAAAATCCTGGGAATGGGCGCTATGAGATGTGATTCTGCGAATAAGGAATTATCTAAGGGAAATAGGTAAAAGATCGATCGATCCACATTGGTAATTATCCGAAAAATTCTACTTATTTTAAGTAAAAAAGAATTTAATTTTATCTAATCTTTTGTTGGTCATCGTTATTTGCGAATTAATTTTTATAAAATTCTTTAATATAATTTCATTTTTGAGAATTTGTTTCTGTTTTTATATAATAGCACAAAAACGTTCAAAGGAATGGTATTCCGATTTTTAAGAGAAGAAAGTAATCATTAATCATTTAAGAAACTTTATTCGATACTTATACATATTTCAGCTTTAATATAGTGTACTGTTTTACGATACGAAAATTCCTATGTTATTATACAATAAAAACTCTTCAACCTCTCTTTTTCATATTTTCATTCCATCAAAATCAAAGAATCTTTAAAAATCTTCAACTTTAACTTTCAAACTCTCTACTTAATCAATATCTTCTTAATCATCGGTATATCTTAATATTTATTGAATTTGATATCTACAATTGAAACATTATAAAAAAATTGAGAAACTATATTCTTAAACTTCATTTATATAAATTTCATTACTAATCACTAATATATCTGATTATATATGCAATCTGAATTATCATTAAATTTCGTTCAATTTATACGAGAGTTCATTTATAATATAACATATTCGAAAATATATTTTCTGTAAATTTCTTATATATAATGTTTAAATGAACAAATGAACTCCTCTTCAAGCTCGTTCAAGCTCGAATAAAACATATCGAATCATTATCTAATCAACGAATTATACTGAATCGTTACTCAAATTCAATTATAAACACTCCCTTCCCTGTTAACCACGAAATGCATGCGTGGTCGTAGACTCTTCTTACGATTTTTTGCAAAGACGTTCGTTCCGGGAAGCCGGCGAAGAACTATGAAAATCGATGAGCGGCCCGTAGATAACTTCGAGTGACTATTCGCGGAATCATCGTTCGCTCTAGGAGGAAGGAAGACGGGTGCAGGGAGCAGCCGAAGAATCGAGACCGCTGCGCAGAAACCGCGGTGGCGGCATCGTCGTGGTCTCATCGACCTAACCTACTTTAGCCGAGAGACGCCTGCACGAGGACGACGGTGGCGCCGTCGCCCGAGGACGTCCGACGGCGACGCCACCAACTATATCTAACTGCCGTTCTCCAACGTCCTCGTACCAAGCTCCACCTCTTCCTCCCCTTTCTCTCCTCTCCTCCGCTGCCTGTCTCCTTCTCCTTTTTCTTTTCTCTTTTATTCTCTTTCTCCCTTCTTACTCTCTCTCTCTCTCTCTCTCTCTTGCTCTTTCTTTCTGCTTTTCCACGACGCTCCACTCCTCTTTATCGCGATACCTCTCGCCGCTTTTTCACCCTAATCGCGACAACCGAAAGAAAAAGAAGAACTGTTTTCCAACGGATTGGAAAGTGGTAACGATTTTCGAAAGACGAGAGAAACGAAAAGTTCGGCCGACGATCGACCGACCTCGATGTATATTTCATCCAATTGGCGGCCACCGCGAAAACAGTTCGATCGTGGCCATGGAGGATCTCCACCAGAGCGAACGTTTTCATATTATTAATGTAATGTTGTCTTTATGGATATGTATTTCGCGGTATGTAACGTGCGGGGTTGAGAGAATTTACTGGTGGATTTGAGGGATTGTGTTAGGCAAAATGTGGTACGAAAGTAATATTTATACTCAATGGGGGTTAGAAAGATATCGTTAGGTCTTTGACTATAAAATATTCGAGAGGTAGACGCTTACTCGTACGTATCACGCGAGCTGGTGGTATGAGGAAGCACGTAATAGTTGTTCTTACGTTGTGTATAATTGCAGAAATACTGGCTAAATTTTTGTTGATTTAAAAAAAATTCGAAGTGTAATTTTATTTTTAATTATCGAAAATTCGTCGTTGGAGATATATCTATGTTTTAATTTATTTATGAGAAATAAGGCGAAGCTGTATGATATATTATTATTTAGAAAATAATTAAAATTATTAGTTGGAAAAAAATTTATATACATATTCGATGTTAATAAAAATCTTCGAATTGCATGAATACAAAATTCTCGTTAATTAATCATTTTTCGAAAAATACAGATTAATCATCACACGTAAAGATACTAATATTCATGAATAAAGATCGACGGTACCGTAGTCCATATTATAAATATTTCCATTATGTAATATTTTTTCTTCTTCTTTTTCATGTAATACAAAAATAGAATGTAACAAAAAATAGAATCTTATTCTATTCCAATCTTTTCCTCTATCTTTTTTCAGTACAAAATTAAATTGCGTATAATTTGAAAAATAAACTTTAGCAAATATTTTTACATACCAATTTTTATCCTTATTTCTAACTCTAGAATTATTATCCTTTAAAATTTCAATCTATTTTATTCTTTAACAAAAATCTCAATCTACTTTCAGTGTCCAAAGAACAAAAAATAAAGAATAGTCAACCTTTCATGCTTATTACATTTCAATTATTAATAGAAAATTTATCTTTAAACGATGACATAATAAATAATATTTAAACATGATTTAATATTATATAAATATAGAATGCAATAGATAATTTATTTATAGAAATGATAGGCTAAACTTTATTTTCCAAATAGAATCTCATTCCTAATTAAACTCCATATCTTATTGACAATAAAATTAGAAATTCTAACATTTCAAAGGATTAAATAATTTTAGCATTTTTTTTATTTTCTCAATTTCATCCCAAATTTTCCTTTCATCCTATAATTTCTTCCAATTTTTTCTCCAGACTAAAATCATATAAGTAGAATGGCGTCGCTTCGGTCTCCAATGATCCGTGTTACGCAACACCGGGTGAAAAATCTTTGCCAAGAACAAAGGAGAACATCGACTTGTTCCCGTTTTCTTTCGTTGCTCTTGCGCCAATCTGTATCGAGCAGATTCTCGTTCGGTTATTATTTAGACGTCGAATAGCCGCGCAAGTTCGCGGAAGTTTTCGCTCCATGACGCGAAGAATATAGTGACTGATCAACCTGCGGCGTTCGTACTTTTGCCGCGCATCATTCCCCGCTTCCAGGACATTAAATACGACGAAACGAACCGCTGAGTCAGAGTGAATCACCGATTCTAAGCTTGGTGGTCGCGAAGGGGGATGATACGAAGGCATTCCACGCGCGTATCGGCGGAATTAACAGATTTGTATAGCCGATAAATGCGATAAGATGGAACGAATCTCGCGAAATAAGATACGACACGTCGATAAGATTTGTTTCCTGTGTGCTCGCCTTGATGATTCCCCGATGCCTTGACATGGGAACTAAAATGGATAATTTATGGAGATTAAGAAATTCATATTGTTTGAGCATTAGCAGCAAGTGAATTTTGATTGGATTACTCTGGGAAGATCGTGTATTGAAATTTTAATTATATTGAAATTTTAATAGTTCCTATAAGCGTAGTAATGTGTTTAATATTGAAATAACAGGTGGACTCTTTTTGGGGAACAACTTGAATACTTTTTAAAGAGTATTTCAAACAAAAATTTTTCATTTATTAACTTCACTTTCGATGTGTTGTTTTTTTTTTTTAGAAAAGAAAAAGATTATTTATTTTCAACAAGAAGCTTAATTTAGGAGAAATTTTAAATTAATTTTGTAAAATTTATCGTATTAAGCATTGCTCTTTGTTCACTTGTTTATATATATTTATTATTTCGTTATAACGACATCTTAATTATTTAAAAAGAAAGTAGAACGCATAATGAAAAACCGTTCATTAGATTCTAGAAGTATGATAATACTCCGGATAGTTCTACTGACTAACTGTACATTGTACTACAAAATAATCTCTTCACAAAGACGAATTGAATCGATCTCGCTAAGAAAGGAAGAAAATAATAAAATAATAAAAAAAAAAAAAAAAGTCATAACGCATAACTTACTTCCTAATAACATAACTTTTCTCCGCAAATCGTCAAGAAAACCTATCCTAATTATCCAACTTATCTCTACGTTGTACCGATAACAAATGCTCGAACAGGTAAGTGCACCGAGAAATCGAGATTCCAGAACACCGATCTCGGTCAGCCCCTTCCGATCTTTTAAGTTGCGTTCGAAATGGCCAGTTAGAAAACGCGCGATCCAGGCGCGCCTTCTCTCCTCTCCAGGCTTGACTCATATCGTGAATCACATGCTCTTCGATACATACGTATGGTGTACCATACGATTCCAACTATTTCTCGTCCAGTTTAATTTCAATCGGTATTTCATCGAGGGTATTTCATAGAGAGCAATTAGCTGTGGAACCTCTTTCATCGTAAACGACGATGTTCGACTTTGCTGGAGTGAACGTTACTACCGGTCCCGTTATCGCCATCTTTTTTTTAGGGCGGTTTCGAGGAAGCGTTCGGTCACGATCGAAAGTTGAGGAACGTTCAGAGAAATGAATTTCTACGTTTCGAGTTGTAAATTTTATTTTATCGATATCGAAATGGAAAGATAGTTTATGAAATGAAAAATATACTTATTAAATATGATAAAATTGGAATCTTTAATTAATAATTGATTAATAATTTATTCATTTTACTTTTTTATTTAAATTTTTCGTACTAGTGATTCGTTTAATAATTATTTTTCTATCTTTCACTTGTATTCGCGTGTTATAGGATTATATTTGATATAAATATATAACGAGACAAATAATATTGATCATTGTACCTTTTGAAATCATGCTTTGATTAAAAAAAGAATGTTTTCAGGAAAGAAATCTGTTGGAAAATTGAAATCTCTATAAAATTCCGTTATATGTATATACGGCTCTTGTTGATAATATTTATCAGAATTTCGACAATATTTTTCATTTTTTATCTAACAAGTCGTTAAGTGCAATTAAACGCAAACATAAATCGTTGTTAGTCGTCTGGATTTAACAGTGAAACATCGTTTACAACGCGTAAAAGCGGGAAATTGATGAACTGTTTTTGTACGCGGCTCGATTAACGTTATTGGCCGATACGGTATCGAGAATGATGACCGTGTGTACCCCTAGATGTTACGTGATTTCGTCCAGAAATTCGGCTCGTGAAAGCAACACCGCCTAAATTTAGAAAGTAGCCAGACCAGGCTCTAGCTAGCCGGCTGGTTAGCTAGAGCAACTTTCATCCTAGAGTCAAAGCCACCAACTCTGTTAGAATGTTGTCAACAGAGAATGAATTTTATCTTGGAAAATTATAAATTGATTTTGAACAAACTTTAAAATAAATATTTCTGACAGATGTTTTGTTGAAAAAAAAGTGTGTACATACTTTTTAATGCAATAATCTTTTCTCTTCGCGATTGAAGAAAGAAGAAATGAGAGTTATTAATTTAAATTATTTGATAACATGAAATTTGTAATAGATAATGATGTAATTAGTAGATATGAAAATAATATAAAAAAGGCAAAGAATAATGTAAGCAATAAAATATGTTAGATTGTTTAAGAAAATTTGAAAGCGTTTAATCATTTTTAAAATGTTAGTATATAGAATGTTCAATAATTGATGATATAATTAGAAATAAGATGAATGAATTTTGAAGGAATAAGTGAAAGACATAAAATGTAAATTGGAAAATATAACGACATCTTAAAAACGAAATGAAAGATAATAAAAAATCATTAGCCAAATATATACGTTTAATTGTAATTTAAATTATACGGTTCAATAGCATGAAATTTGTGGTATGAAATGAAAGTAATAATATGATAGGGAAGAATAATAAGCAGAATCATAAATTATTTTTATAATTATTAAGAAGTATTAATGTTTAGATAATGTTTAGTAAATCTAATTTTAATTTTTAAAATAATATACTTCACTTATATTATCATAAAAATCTATTTTTCATTTTAAAATAGGCATCGTTTTAATAATTTATCTCTTTGTATACATTAAAAATAAAAACACTTCATATTATTGTTTGCATTCAACATGGTTACCAGAAACAAGCAACTTCAAATTGTTATGCAATACGTTTCTTAAAGATGCAATAAGATTGACATCAGAAATTGCCTATGAAAAATTTATACTTCTTTCTATCGTATCTCGAACTTTGTAAAATATTAAAAATGAAAGAATTCACTATACTTTAAATAATCATGTTTGAAAATTTCAAACGATATAATACTTACATGTTCTAGCAGTTTCACTTGGTAAGAATTGAAAATCGACAGTAAATCATCACTATTTTTCCGGTATTGTATTCCATCTTCAATATATATATATTTATTTTAAATTTATTTATATTTATTATAAAAATCTACCATTAAAATTTATTATATATATATATTTAAAACGAATATATATTATTAATATTATTCATGTCATAACTACTTTCCAAAAATAAAATAATTCTAAAACATTAGCTTAGAACTTTAAAAAAATTTTTTAAAATGATCAAAATGGATTCAATAGTGTATACTGGATCGTTCCAATATATTTTTAAATAATCTTTCAAAATAAAATTCTTTTAAAATTAAACATGTAAAGTCAGTGGTGCACTAAACGACCTACTGGTGGACAAATAATAAATTATTAATCATGCGGTGACGCAAGAGAATCGTGTTGCTTTGTTTCTGACAGATTGGCAATATTAAAATCCTCCTCAAGTGTCTTTTTCATCATATTAAATTTCCATCAATGCTTCGTGCTTGAAAACCTGCTCGCGCGACACGCTCATTTATTATATTCGAATAGAGTTTGCTAAAGGAAGAGAAACAAAGCTCGTTTCATTCATTATGCAGAGAATCAGGGAAGGGATGTTTATTGTCTGATATTATCAATCTTTATATATTGATACGTTATCAGAACCATATAGTGAAAATAAATTTAACAAAGGTGCTGATTTTATATTGAAAATGTAATGAGATCTAACTTTTGTCAATCTAGGAGTGAATTAATTTATTGTTCCAACGATTTTATTTGCATCTTTTTGTAATCATTTGTTCTTCTCTTTTTTTTTTTTTTTTACGTTTTTTGAAAGTTACGATTTTGTTTGTACATTTTGTACGATCGTTTGTTCTTATTTCATGTTACATTTTATGAAAAGTGTAAAATTATATATTTATAATATATGAATCGATGGAATCAAAAAACGAAAGAACGTAAAAATACTCTTTGAAGTTTTGTAAAATTTAATATTAATTATTATTTATATTAGAATCGAGTGTATAAGAGAAAAGAAGTTATTTCTTTTAAGGAATATAATATAAAATTTACGTTATTGAATCTCAATAAATTAATAAATAAATATAAATATAAATATAAATCAAAGAGAAATATTTTAAAATTAATTTAGAATCGAATTACAGTAAAAATCAGAAAAATCATCAGATATTTATTCTTTTAATTTTCAAGTGAAAAAAGGTAAACAAGACTACAGATTTATATATTATCCATTTATATACTTCATAATAAAAAATCTACGATATCATATATATAGCTAAATAAATAAATATATCTTGAATATACGACTCGTGGATATTCATTATTTATATCATTTACACGTTCGATTCATTATAAGAATCGTAATTTCCCATAATTAGTTCATTTATTTCCATGATCTATAATAGATACATAAATAAAACGAATATATAATCTAAAAAATAATCTAAAAAATAAGAAAATAAGAAAAATATATATACATATTAAGTAGCAAGTATAAATGTATCAACAATATATTTTCTTGAGAACTAAATAAATAGTAAATGAAGGATTTATAAATTAAAATAAAGATCTTTCAATTAACAATTGAATTTTTAAATAAATCTATTATGAATTGCTTTCAATAATAATGTCATTTCTTTATTTTCAGATTTATAATCTAATTGTAAGATTCTTTATTTCCATCAAATATAATTTCTAATTTTTTTTGTAATAAAATGTAGATGTAAATTTAATTCAAGCAGAAAATATTCTATTAAAATTCTTTATCCACTAATATACCTTTTACCCTTACTTTTCATTAAATATAATATCCATGCTTGGATCCATATTATCCACTAATATTTTTTAATTTCTATTAGATACAATATCCATGCTTGGATCTATATTTCCTTAATATTTAGTCTCCTATTATCTACTAACATTTTTTATTTTTCATTCAGTGTAACAAAAATGATTCGATTAATAGTTAAAGTTTCCACTTTTATTCGAATAATCATTTTGTGCCTTAAATCTTAATTAATATTATGTTAAAAATTCTTTATCTACCAACTTTTCCTTAACTTTCATTATAATTCTTAATTATTTTATTCTTGTATAATATTTAATGTGATAATGATAATTCAATTAATATTTAATAATAAGACTTCTATTATTCGAAATAAAAGAAGACGGAAAATAAGAAGAAACGTAAAATAAATAGCTGATGTACACATCTATACGTAGTGTTGTTCTCGTCATGTGAGGAAGCTAAATAGACTATCAGTACAGCACATCATTCGCGAATAGAGATGCTACATGATAACGTAACCAACAGTGGCACTAACGGTAATGGTAATTTATCGATAACGTTGCCACCCCATTGTTATTCGACACGTAGATGGGTGTGTGTGTGTATCCTACGCGCGAGAACACATATATGTCGATTCACATGCACGAGCATCCACCAACGCATACATAGTCATCAATATTAATACCGTTTGTTAACGTGTTTTCTATCTTATCAATTACAAACAATTTTCATTCTCTGTCTGCTCGTTCTTTACTCACCGTTATTACATTCTTTGCAAGCCTTGATAAACTTTAATAATTAGAAATACTTTAATAATTACAATAGATTGAAATTGTTTACAGTTAAAATAGAAATTGAAAATATTTAATAGTACGTGAAGAAAAATTCTATTTGAATCGATATTTATATCAATTTTTATAAATATATTTTAAAGTATTTTAATAATTTATTTCTGATTATTGAAGAATTGAAATAATTTGTATAATAGTTTAAATTTAAAAAAAAATCGTGCTATATTTGAGAAACTTGGATGTGCCATTTCCAGGGTTAATTTTTAAAATGTTTCTAAATCGATTTTTTTACTTTATACTTTATACTTTATAATACCTTATATTAAAAAGAAGTTATATATCATTAGAAATAATTAAACAATATTCAATTGTAACGAGTATATTTCGATTATAAAAACTGATAAACTAAATAAATTATTCAAAAGTCTAAAAATATTCTCCGACCCATCATAATTGCCCACAAAAATTTTGAATTTTTAATTTTTTGATTTATTAATTTTCATCTTTATTATACTATTTATATTTATATACTTTATATAGTAATTAAAATATTTTTTCAGTTTTATATTATTATATTATGAATTTAGTGGTATTGTAAAATGAACATGTAAAATAACGTTCGCAATATACATATGCAAATTAGGTTTCTGAAAAAATATTTTTTTTTTAACCTATTTCGTATCCAGTCCGAATTTTTTTATCCAAAATTATTTTTACACAGCAAAAAAGCAGTCTACTAAAATCAAAAATTAAAATTAAATAAAAATCTATGAAATCAATGGACGTACGCGTTAAAAAATTTATTAATCAAAATTCTAATAGCACAAAATGTGTAGATTAGAAAGTAACTTTTATCCACTGTATAACCAGTCATAAATATCAAAAAAGAATTTTCTTCCTATATTTAATTTCATCCTAATCCACGATCTGTATCGCAATGATGACACTCACCAAATGCATATGTTCATACATGCTTTAAAGGATTAACCTCTCCGACAAATTCCTATCATCGTTTCGTCCCAGCTCACGTGTAAGCAGTTAGTCGAACGGTTCGTTTACCAGTAGCGTGCTTTCCATCATCAATCCCGCTCATTTGCGCGGATTCAAAGGCGGCTACTGCGCTCTGCCATCCAGCTGCCACGAGCGGATCACGAAGAAAACGAGTGGACTCGTTCCTTTTTACGGGGGCACTTGGTACCGCCGTGTATCGATTCGAGCCCTCGAGGATCGTTTCTCTCTGTTAGCCGATAGCGGCTCGTAATGATCGTGGTATGCCAGCTTGAGGACTTCTTGATGCGGCTTGCAAGGTCGGGACCTTGCACGACGAAGAAGAAAATGATGAGAGAAGCTCGTGGCGGGATGCCTCGTGGCAGCTCGAGGAATAGCTAGAGGAATCGATCGTCCGTGAAAAGGATCCCCTTTCGAGAAGGGGAGTGCTCGGCAAACGAACCGGCACGGTGAGTTTCCCATGGCACTTTCTCGACGCGAAGATGGCGCTGTTCTTTTATTAAAAATAAATTATCAAGACGAAGATCGAGGGGAATGAGAAGGAAGAGGGACGAAGCTGTTAGTTGAGCATCGTGCGTGCAGAGAGAACGACGAAGCAAAGGACAACGACGACAGAAGAAGAAGAAGAAGAAGAAGAAGAAGAAGAAGAAGATGAGGATTGAGAAGGAAAAAGGAGAATCGCGAGGATAGAGGGCAATGATGAAGAAAAGGTGGTGGAGGAGGAAGCAGAAGGAGAAGAACGAGTGAGCACAGCAACTGCGAAGGACGAAAGAGCATCCTTTGGAACCGGTCCTTCTTCTTCGATGCTCACCAACGTTCTCTCTGTTACGACACACACAAGAAATGTTCGATGAGAGATGTTCGAAGTCCACGAAGTCCAAAGGTATTTGAAAAGTTTGACAGGAGAGGAAAGAAAAGAGGATGCACGATCGATTTTCGTAATAGCTAACTGTTTAGGAGAGAATTCAATTCGTGAAACGATTTAGTAATTAGACGAGTTTGATTAACTAAACCAGGATAATTGGATTGACGTGGCTGGAAAAGAATGAAAATGTTTCATAGAATTCCGGAGCAATATCTGGTGTTTGTTGCATTTGCTTGTTAACTTATGGAAAAATATAAATAAGAGATATAATAAAATCTTTTTTCCACAATTGCAAGATCCAAGTTGCATTCCTATGACAACACGATTATATTCATAAATCGTTAAACCATTTACCTCTTGGAATAACCCCCCCTCCCACCATTTTCATTCTGTACGCTGATCAAGCTGCACCTTCTTCTGGAATTTAACTAACCTGGCTACGCCCTGCAGTGGTGTTCGAATAATAATCTCGGCCCCATATGAAATAACAATATATAACGCTCGTCAGACAGAGAATTGTCGTTTCGAGAAACGGAGACGCTATTTCCAGCGCTCATATTCTCGAGGGCTCCCTATCGGCGGAGAATTTCAGAATCTTCCCAGTATGCGGCGTTACGATCGTCCTTCGCGCGGAGAACCAACGTTGGCGCGTTGCGCCGTAGTCTCGCCGCCTCTCTCGATGGCCTTTTTCCCGTCTTTGTCATGCAAACGCTCGCCGAGGCAAGCTGGAGGGACCCGATAAAAGCCGCGCACGAACCGACGCGAACGGACGAGCGGACAAAATCGAGAAGGAGAGAAAGAACCGGCGAGGAGAAACAGCCAAGCCAACCAGCCAAGCATCTTTGGTTCTTTTGCTTTTTCTCACCGTACAGCGAAGGCTCTCCCTCTTTCTCGTTGCCTCGATGTGTGTCGTCTCTTTTCCATCCCGTCTCCATTTCTCTCTTCTCATATCTATATGCACGCGCGCGCCTTCTCTTCCTTAGTGTGCTCACGGAATCACAGTGCTAGAGAGTTGTCTCTCGCGTACATTTCTCACGTCTCACTTGCTCCCACGAAGCAATGAGAGGGGAGCGGGAAGAGGTGAGTAGTATGCCTGGGAGCCTTCTTTCTCATGGCCCGATGCCAGTGTCGGCTGTCTTCGTCCCACCAAACAACCGATGACCTCCCAACCTTGTCTCGTTATAGAGTCCGTGTCTCTTCTCTTTCCCTTCACCACGCCGACTTTTTCCTCCCCCGCCACACCAACTCCTTCCTTCTGTTACCACCACCGTTGTTGCTGCGCCTCAACCCCGCTCTCTTCCACGGCGATGATTGCGCGTTTCTCTCGTCTTCGTCGTTTTTTCCCTTCCTCCTTTTCTTTCCTCGCTGTCCTTCCCCCACTATTGGCCATAGTGATCGCGCGTCGCAGCTTTTCTTTCTCTTCTCCCGCGCCGCCACGTTCCATCCGCTCGAACGGCGCGCTCTCCCACCTCTCTTTCTCGCTCCAAAGACCAGCCAGTGTGTTTTTAAAGTGGCTAACTGTAAACTTCGCTTCGTGGCGCGCGTGCACACGCAGCCACCAGGCCGAGGATCACGTAGAGCCGCTTAGTTATGCCTTTGCCCCTGACCAATGCACCGGCGACCTTAACGAGTACAAAGTGCGAGAGGGAATAACGCGGTACCACAGCGACTGATCCGCTCTTCGATGGCTATTGCGCCGCTACACGGCCGCGATGCAGTTCCGTGAAACTTTCTGACCTTGTTTATGGTACCACTAGCGCCACTTGTTTCCTAGTTATGCTTCATTCCAATGAATAGTTTTAAACTATTCGATGAATTAATAATATAAAGTTTAGAATTAAAAAATTTTATCAAATCTAAATCAAACTTCAATTAATCTGATTGAAATTTAACTTGAAACATTTAACTTAAAAGTAAAAATAATAAATGTAATTTATTATTTGTCTTATCTGTTATTTTGAGAATTTCAACAAATTTTCTTCAAAGTTCTAAAAACCATGGAGAAAATTATTCCGACAATAAACAAAAAGAAAAAGAAAAAAGATTTCCTACAATCATGAGTCTCGATTTCTTAGAAAAGAGTTAAAGAAATTCTCATACAAGTTTGGATTATACAATTTTTAAACAAATTTAAAACGAAATTAATGGCAGGACTAGATATATCTACAAATCGTGAATTGATTCGTATTTAAAAAAAAAAGGCGCGATCGAAAGATAAGCTTCGCCCGAGTAATTGTTTCGTTTCTTTCAATTAACTCGTTCCGCAAAATAAAAAACGCTAGTTAAACTGCAATACCGTTCTTTTTCTATGGAAGAAAAAAATGTACGATCGTTTTGTGAAAACGTATGATAGATTGACATCCAGACATATGATAAAAGCTTAAAAAATATATATATATAAAAAGGAAAAGAAGGGGATCGACGAGAAAAGAGTTAAACAGCGGTCGAAGGAGACGCGAAAGAAGTAGACAGAGGATGGGGAAAGCAACAAGCCGCATGCGCAGTTGCGCAGATAACGTTCTTTCGTTCAGGATATAAGCGTACTATGGCGTATAACAAGGTTAACCTCAAAAAATAACATAAATGACAGGATCATGCAGATGAAGAATCTATAGAATTCTCTTTTCTTTAATTTTCAAATAATTAATTTCATGAAATAAACACGTTGAATAATAAAATTATATATAGATTTGCTTTTATTTACTTAATTTATATTATCTGTATCATTAAGATATGGATAAGATGAATAAGATATGAATATGAAATAAGATGAAATAAGATTTATCGCGTAATAAATTATTTAAACATATACGAAATATGTTTATATGATTTTCTTCTATCTTGTTTCTTTATATATAAATTATACCAATTAATAGCGATACATATAAGCCTTGACATAATTATATCTTCCAAGTATTCCATTATTAGATCAATTTCATCTACAATATTCTTAAAAGAGTATCTAACGATTCACAATTTTTTGATTTATAATTAATTTTTCATATGTATAACATGATTTATAATTATGCATAACATAATTCATAAAAAATGAAGAAAATATCTAGAAAAATTTTGAAAAAGTCAAAAAACTTATCCATTATAAAGCAAAAAGAAGGAAAAAGAAAATCCTAAGAGTACGCTAAAAGTTTCTCCTTTTTCTTCTTTCTTTCTCTTTCGAGCTCTTCGTGTTTTCCTCGTCAGTCGCGTGGCATACCATCATCTCTCTCCGATAGCCGGTAAATTGCCTTCCATCTCAATGAGTCTGTCCTTCGGTACCACGCTTCTGTCGATTCTCTTTCTTTCTCCTTCAGCTGCCTCATTGCCTACCGCTACACGGAGAACACGCTCGTCCCCCGTTCGCGTGCGTCTCAACCGTTGCCTCGCCGATTTGCTCGGCGTGCACACGGCCTCCGGAGTATACACGAGCTCTCCGTATTTACGCACGCATGCATGCATTCCCGTGTGTAGCTACTCGAGCAATTCGAGCCATTCGAGCAGGAAAATGGTAAGATTCGAAAACAGTAAGCAATCTCGTTCATCCGTGGGGACATCTATAGAGAAATGAATTATCTATACGAATATTGTAAGCAGTCGATCTCGATGATTTTCTTCTTCATGTTGATGAAAAAATCCACTGCGTACATATCGTCACAGTTCAACGAAGTTGCGAATAAATGTTCGACTCGAAAATCTTTGTGTCGAGTAATCAACGATATTGATTCTGGGAATGGAACAGAAGGAGCAATGAGAAGATTCTGGCACCAGAGAAATCTCGATGCAACCGGAACCGTTTATACCATGCCTATTCATTTGCACTCCTAAATATAATAACTTAATGCCGTATTGCATCCTGTTATAATTCACATGAGTTATTGTAGTTATTGTATCAGCGCATCGTGGTCACGCCGAAACTTTTCACACGAACAAAACGTGGAACGCTTATCACCGATTAGTATTGGAACCTCTCTTTCACACGACGATTCGTAAATCGCGATGATGGATATCAATTGTATATACTATTAGTGAGATTTAAATTTCAATTTCAATTTTGTGTATTCTTGGATATTTATCTTCATTAGTGACTTTCTTCAAATCGAAGCAATTGACGAAACGTAGAAATAAATGATAGCGATAGTTAGAAAATTTATTCGCAGTAAGTTCAAGAAGGACAGTAATACGAAATTAAATATTAGAAATCTTAGATACGTATAGCACATAAATCGTGATTCACGAATCATTATGTGAAAGAGTAATCACGATTCACGTATGCAGTATTTAATTTCGTAATACTATAATTGTTGAATTGCGAATGAACGATTCTATAGCTATTGTGTGAATACCATCATTTATTTCTGCTTCATCTATTATCTCATTTCGAAGAAAGTCATTGGCTAATTAATCGAGACAGATTGACAGATTAATAAAGAATATGCAAAAATGGAAATTCTAAATCTCACGAGAATCGAATCGTCTGAACGCTTTCATAAGCGTAGATTGGTATCTTTATATAAATCATGATTTATAAATCACAGTGTGAAAAAGAAATAATAATTATTTTGAATAAGTACGATTTTCTTAATTTTATTTATATTTTTTAACAAATATTATTGTTGAATAATATTTTTTATTGGATAATAGAGTTGGGTCAAGTTTTTGCTGTGAATTAAATATTTTTAGAATTCAATCGAAATTTAGAATTACTCCTCAAGTGTTATAAAAACACTTCATATATTTTAAATGGTGATGCATATCTTATTTAGACTATACAAAGAGGAAATGTGAATCGTATAAATGTGTATTCAATAAATTCTTTTTGTTGAATTTATATTATTCAATTTCTGAAAATACTTATTTTTATTTATTTTTTTAGATACCAATTTTTTATAGATTCTGCACAAATGTGTTAGTGGCAATATAATAAAGGATTCAAATATTATAGTTTTTATAAAATATACGTAATAAAATATAAAATATTGTAAGAAAATATTTTTTTTTAAAATTAAAAAAAAATTAAAATTATTTTTAACATAATTTAATTCTTTTTCCTATTAAACGATAAATAATTTTATAATTCTTTTTTTATTGACGAGATATTTGGAATTCATTTTGATTCTGTGAGCATTTAGCTCGATGTTAATTATCGGATTTGTTTATTCGATCGTGGGATTGCTATGTTATATTATATTTGGATAAATCGATGATTGACGTTTCGGTTGTATTATAATATCAGGCTTAATCGAAATTTTCGATGGTTGATGGACAACTGCGAAGTTTCAATGTAATTAACAAAATGTAAATTTTATCATTAGAAAGCAAATATAAATTATGTTTTTAAATATGAAATATTAAAAATTTCAAAATATATTATAATATAATTGATAACAATTACATTTATAACTAAATTACTATATTATAATATGTTCTAATATATATTTAAACTAATAAATAAAAAATATCATTAATAAGAAACAATATCAATAAAAAAATTATCGAAATTAAAATCATTTTTTAGAATTTAAATAAGTTATTCAAATCATAGTTGAATAATCGGTATATAGAGTTAAAATTAATTTGTACACATATAGTACGTCGCGGAGTATATTAAAACATTTCATTTAATCCAATTTTTGTTACTACTAAGTTGAAAGCTTTTGTTTGAGAAATGTATATCATGCAAATTTTGTGCGCCGCCTTTTGCAATTTGTTTCAGGGATTACCGCATGTACTCTTTTCACTTTAATATATAAAAGTGGTAGGGCACAGACGCTGCTTTGTAAAATTTTACATTTTTATTATAGAATTACATATCACAGGACAACTGACTTAACTAGCTAAAATATTTCTCCTCTTTTGTTACTGAAATATCATGCAATGCAGTTTTTATTTATCATTCAGTTATATTTCGAAACAAAGTGCTTCACACTTTGTATTTTTGGAAAACTTATAGGAATACGTTTCTTTTTTGTATACACATATATAAACACATATTTTCCTAGAACATTTTTCGTCGCTTTATTCAATGAAATGACGAAGATATCATGTTTCCGAATGAAATTATTTTTAAAATACATAATTATATTTTATACCATTTAAATTTCGTTATACAGACAATTTTTCATTGTTCAAATAAAAAATATATCTACTAATCTCTTATTTTGTTTTTATCTTTATAAAGAAATTGATTATACAACTTTTTTCAATTTCAAAATAATTATACAAATCTTTCACGATATAATTACGATGATTGATTTCTACATAGTAAGCAAAAAACATTAGAAGATATATCCTTTTAAAAATATCATCGACATCTCTCGTCCAACATTCTAATCTATCCAATACACAACGTTAAAAAAAATTTCATAATAACTCAAATAAATAACAGTAAATAACAGTGCAATGCGCAACAAAGGACACGCCAGCAACCTGTTAGAAGCAACCTGATGACGCCCGGCAACGACGTCCGCCGACATTTCCCATCTCGCACGAAAATTCTAACGGGCCGATAGGACTAAAAGTTTCGTGTAACGGCGCGGCTGGAAACAGTAAAATCGTGGACGAGAGTGTGGATCTCCTCTCGGCAGCGCGGCGCCAACAGATAAATTTACCCTCTCCTCCCTCCCTCCGCGTCCCGACGTATATACACGCATATACACAGATCAACCACCCCGTTCACTCCCTTCCACCTCTTTTCTAGCTGCTCCTCTCGACTCGTTTTGTTCCACGACTCTATCCTCGTCCGCGTCTCCTCGAGGTTCTCGCTCCTCCGTTCGGTCGCGCGACCGCCTCGCCCTTTCTCCCTCTTTCCCAAACGTTCCCTCCTTCTCGCGCGTGCTAGAAGGAAATATCTGCCGACTCTCCTTTCACATACCACCGCCAGCAGTCGAAGGCCTCCGCGAGCGTTTATAACGCTCTTTGTGGGACTGAAACGCCGCCTCGCCGCGGCGGGAAAAGCGCGACGCGGTTACTACTTTGAATCCTCGTGCCGGATGGCGTGATTGGCGCGAAATTTGAATATTGATTTTATCGTGAGACGTTACGTGGGTTATTTGTAAGAAGCGAAACGATGGAATCAGTTCGTTTCATGAAAGATTTTCAATTTTCTAGACGGAAGGGCAGATATGATTTGACGGAATTTAATTTTTGTTGAAACCAAGCAATTTATATTAACGAAGATTTAGGTTTTGGATTAATAGTAAACATTAATGCGAGATAAATTAGGAATAGTAATATTGTATAGTAATTTTAGTAATTTTCTTTTTTCTTTGGAAAATATATAAGTATCTTTTACATAAATTTTGAATTTCTAAGTCGATTTATTTTTAGTTCTATGTTTCTTAAAATTTATAGATGGATTTTAATAATTAGTAAATAAATGGAAATATTAATATTCTGATAATTATTGCCAGTCATTTTTCTCTCTTTTCATATTTGTAAGTTATATTCCAAGGTATAACCATAAAAATTGATAATATGAATCATATAAATATATAGTAACAAATAAGTTATAAATTTTCATATTACAAAGATTACAAAAATTTAGATAAATAAATGAAATTGTTTTTATAATAAGTTTAAAAACAAGTTGTGAGAAAATTGCACTATTTCGGATATATAGAAAGATGAACACATACAAGGAATAAAAGTTTGTAATCAAATAACGTTCATGCTCTCAAGTAACGGTATGTAGTTAGTATATGTAGTTAGGGAATGGTTTCGTTTTGTTGTCTGAAGCAAAGCATTCACGCGAATAATATAGAGAATTAATTATTGTATTCACGAAACATAATCCTCAACATTGGTAGCATGCGGAAGCATAACGTCTTGATGGAACAATAGTTGAGATCAAAGTGCTGATTCTAATCAAGTCCTATTCTAAATTCATTCAATCTTTCAATAGAAATCGAGCTAGCGAACATTGATCAAATTTCATTTGATTCGTCATCTCCTTGCAATGATATTAATTACACATGTCAATAAACTTTGGTATATTTACATTCTTTGATAAGAAATCAGAAATGTATAAAATAATTTAACGAAAAAATGAAAAATTAAAAACAAGATCAGAAGCACATTATCAAGAACGATCAAAAAGTTCTCATTGAAAATATTGAATGAAAAAATATATATATTTTTTTGAAAGAAGAAATTTACTAAACAAACAGATGCAATAATGTATTTTATATAGCTTATATAGACACATCCCTGATGAAAATTTATTGTAATTCTATAATTTTCTCACGTTAAATATTTTGTCACCATGCTTCTTCTGAATATATATATACACTTCAAATATATCTGTTTAAGATAAAATATTCAATATCATAATTATAAATACATCATTGATTTTAATTACAAAGAACAAATATTATTGCTCACATTATTAATATTTATCATATATTAATATATCTTGTTAACATCTATGATTTGATATCTTGATCCCTGAAACGGTTAGCGCAGGATCGTGGAAAAAGCAGTGAGTAACTTATATTCCCTATCGAATGTCAACTAATTAATACCGTCGTTTACGCGATAAAACGCGTGTTTTATTTGATCACGTTGACACAACAAATCGATGCTGTCCGTATACTTTATGTAATTTATCGAGAATCAGCTTCGAACCTCTGTTTGGATTTATCATATCGCGAACGCGGCGGCCAAATAGTCGATGATAATTTCTACATCGAACAATTTATCGCTTCTGTACATATCAATTTTTGGTCGAATTTTTATTTCGTGCTATTTATTTGATTGAAATATAAATGATGTAAAAAAAAAAAAAAAAAAAAAAATTTTAATATTTGAATGAATTTCTAGAATTTATTAGATAAGAATTCGTACACGAAATGTAGGAGATAAATTTTGAAGATTTTGATTAAATTTTTGTGCAACTTTTCTATGAATATGAATAACAATCGATGCAGTTTATATTTTAATACAGTTTCGTAGAAAAACGAAGGATAAAAATTTTTTTTATTCGGTGGAAATTCTTCGATAATTTATTACTTCGATAATATTTCAACAAAAAATAAATTGGTTAATTTTTTAGTTAATTTTATTCGGAGAATAAAATAATTTCTTTCCCTAAATAAGTCGATATTAATTCTATATTAAGTTTAAAAAAAATCATAGGATTTCTTCAATCCTAATTCAGAAAAAAATTAATTTCTTTTAATCTTATCCAATTCTAATTAAAAAAAAAAAAAAACTTAAACAAATGAATAAAACCCGAAAAAGATAATATTTGACAGCTAATACTTTACTTTCTTAAGTTAATAGTTAAATTAATTTCTTCTAATCCTGATCTAAAATATTGGAAGAAATCGGCGAAGTACGAATAAAATGCAAAGATTTTAAGATGTTTAAAAATTGCGTGAAACTATGCCAGCTGGAGAGAAAAGTGAAAAAGACCGGCGTTTTCTCATTCCCACGAGGCAGACTCGGGTTGAATCGAAAAGAAATCGAGCAGAACTGGACCGCGGAGGGAGAAGACAATATTTAATTGCATCGCGGCACAATGTATCATACACCTCGCGATATCTTTCGCCCCTAGATCAGATTAGATGTTCCCATCGCGTATTTAAATAATCAAATTGCACAGATCTCGATCCACATCTCTTACGCAATCTCGTCGAGTTTTTTTTTTTTTTTTTTTTGATAGCTTCTCTGAATTTCTAACGCGGAAATTAATCGAATTTTAATTTTTTTAAATAAATCTTGATCTTTGGATATCTTATTGTTTCTGATATTCGATAATAATTATTTCCATTACATTGGATAGTTTTTATCTGTAATAGTTTCGGTAAAATCAAAGCATAACGCGCTCAGCAAACAGAAAGTCGCGCTAATTTTCCCCTACAAATGAAAGTGGAACAGTCGCAAGTGGCACTATTTTCAGAGGGCTCACTTTCTGGCTCGTTCGACCTCAAATGGTACCGATTTTTATACGATCATAAATGATATCAACTTTTCTGCGACCGCAAATAGAAGAACCACAAGTGGAGCAATGCATCTCCCCACATACAGCTCACAGTTATACCGATGAGGATATAATTCTAAACTTTGCTTTTCGAAAAACTGCGATGAACATAAAGAGAGATCGATTGATTCGATTATTTTAATTTTCAACGTTGCTCAAACATTTTGAAAGAGTTAGGATATAAGAATAAAATTCGAAGAATAATTGAATAGAAGAGACGTAAATACTTTAATATTTAACTTCGTTTTTATATGATTAGGATGTTTGTAAATTCTTTGTAAATTCTTGATTTTGTTTTGTAAAATTTAGAGAAAGAAGATTCATAAAGAAGATTGTATTTGTCCAAAATATATGCGATTGAAGAAAGAAATTTTGAAATCTATTGTTTTCAAAATATTAATTCAATTTCTAAATATAATAAGAAAAAAAAAAGAAGAAATAATGTGTAATAACTATAATAATACGCTGGATATATTATACATATAATAATTGATTAAAAATGCTTTATAAGTTTAAGAATATTATAAAATTTATTAAAAAAGTTTCACAATTTTAAATAAATAATTTTGTTATTATTAAAATGTTAATTAACATATATGTATATAAAAAAATTGATACATAATATTATAGATATTTATCTATATTCATCATTTTAATTAAACAAATCAAGATACATTTAATTGTTAATTAACTCTATCTTTCAAATGAAAAAGAATCTTATATTATAAAAGAAGATAGAAACCTACGATAGTTTGTCGATTAAAATCTTTTCTACAACAAATAAATTTAATTTGTCATTATTCAAAAAAAAAAAAAAAAAAAATAATAAAAAATAAGAACTTTCAAAAAATACATTTAATACACAAAGTATATTATTGTTGATCAATTTTTGTCTCAAAAATGGCGAAAAGAAAGTGGAAAGAATTATTACTGAGTAACTAGAGAAAGAAGAGATTTATTGAAAAAGTTTAATGGGTTAATGAAGACCGTGTTTCTAGATTAAACTTCTTTATTAAATTTAACGATGTATGCGCGTGTAACTTATACATACATACCGTTGATTTAAGATGAATAATTTCAGAGAAATTTATCTCTGCCTTCAGTATCTATACTTCTATAATAGGATGGAATGAAAAAATCAAAATCGCATGATTACTTTATAAAATTGAAAAAAATTTGCCTCTAATTTTAGTACACTTAACGTGCACAAAAAGTATTTTTGGTAAGATTAATTTAAGATTAATATAAAAGCTTTAAAGTTTAAATTCTTGTTTTTAAAAATATTTCTTTTTTAACTCTTATTTTCGTTATATGATAAATTGTAATATTTTCTCCTTACATTATAAATTTATTAATATCAAATCTAATTTGACTTTCTTTATCCTTGTCTCACAATTATTTTTAGTAGTAAAAACACAATTATTTGCTAAAAATAAAAAAAATTTAAATTACATTACTATAAATTACTGAATAAAAATTCATAAATTTAGTAGAAATAATAAATTTTCAAATGATTTAAGAAACTTCAACAATGTTTATTTCCTAAGAATCACGAATTTTATCTTTATATTCATTTCATTTCGACCTATTTTACTAATCATTTCCCAATCATTATTCGATAAAATATATATCGATTATGGATATTATATTTCGAATCATTTATTTAATATTGGAAACAAACGTGATAAATTATAAATTTGTATAATTATCAAAAATAATTTTCTATCATGAATTTCTTTAAAAAATAATTCCTCAGAAACTCAACTCTGCTTACAAATATACATAATAATACAATAATAATAAATAACGGCACAGTCAGTCATACAACTGATTGGTATATTTACACAATGCTCAGTTATTTTACAATCGAATTAATTAATTATTATATCGCAAGAATAATTCGCATAACGATAATTCCTGCACGAAACAAAACAAGTCGACGCTTAAACCCTTTTGATTTCAACATTTATCGTAACCAATCATCGATGCGTCATTAAATCAAACGATAAAATCCCACTCTAAATCTGGCTAATTCAGAAATTGTTCGTTCTCTTTCGTTCCATTTATGCCGCCAAAAGTTTCAGGGATATTTATTACATTTCAATATTCAATAATTGAGAGAAATTAGATGATCAAAAACAAATTATCAAAATATTATTTATTTTTATTTTTCCAATTTACCATATTTATTTCGAATTAATTAATTAATTTGATTATATATTCGATTATAATTTAAAATATCATCATTTAAAAAAATACTTTAATATTTACTTTCTTGTTATCATTTTTTCATCGAATTGTATATTTTTCAACAATGTTTATAAATATCAATAAGAACTGAATGTTTTTATATTTTATAAAAATAAGGAATTTTCGCGATATATCTTCACGATTATAACGTCCTGATACATAATTAAAATACATATCGTACAGATATTTAAAAATTTTAAAAAATCACTTGAAATATTATTTCAATTAATACAAGAGAAAAAAAAATTATTTCACGTTGATTTAACACATTTAAAAAAAAAAAAAATATTAACAATATCGTATTCTACCTCTATTTTAGAAAGTCAATCACGTTGAATATTAAAGAAGAATGAAATCAACACATCAAAAAGAACTAAAATTTAAAGCATTAACTTTTTTATTCTATCCCACAATAATATAAATAGAAAGGAGAAAGTAATAATATTTAAATTGAGAAGTGGTCATAACAAAATCACGCATATATTTATTGCATAAAGATATAAGTGTATGAAGACAGAAATTGAATATTTATATTCCAGATACTGCATTAATTTCACAAGATTATATAAAAAAAAAAAAGAAAAAGAAAAAGAAAAAAAAAACCACACTTAAATTCCTATTTAAATATAAAATATAATCACATTTCACACTTTATAATCTCATTACTTTTTTATTTTATATATTATTTCACATTATTTCACATCATTTTTACATTCATTTTATCTCCATCTCTTATTTCAAATAAACTGTTTTACACATTTTACACATTTCATATTTCTCATCGTTTCATTTTACTTAGATCTGCCTTCAGTCGAGTACACCTAACCTAACCTATCTTTGTTCTTCTTCTTCTTCTTCTTCTTCTTCCATTCTCTCCATCCTTCTTTCTCCATTCCGGTGAACGGTGAAATCAGAAATATTTTTACGCGCTTCTAGATAAATAAAGAACGAAAAAAAAAGAAAAGAAAAAAACGCGAATATCCATGCAGAAATGAATCCGCGCTCTAGCAAAGGTTATCTACCATGAAGGCGTAGTAACAGAATTTCTACCCGCGTGGGTGTCGAATCTGCGTCACAGGTCTCGAATCAGCGTTGCAATGTTACCTCGTTACATCGAAAGACGGATAAACGGGACCGTTATATCCAATCAGAATCACGACGACGACGAGCAGGCGAGCGTGCAAAGGATCGACCAACTCGAAAACGTAGCTACGAGAACCGGAAACCGAACGATTCCTCCGGGGAGAGGTGGAGGAAAGTCGTCATGTTAAAATATAATGGAACGAATATAATAGAACGCATATCGAAGCGTGAGAATCTGATGGAGAAAAGAAGTTTACACTTAGAATCGGGAGAATGAAGAGAAGAAGTTTACACGTTAAATCGATTTCTCCATCTCGATTAATCCATCGAGTTTTGTGGCCATTTTTATAAAAAAATCTCTTCGCGAATAGATTAATCTTCTTAAATTTTGTAATACGAGTTTTCTCTTATTAATTACACTCGATAAGTTGAAATAATAGAGATGATTGCAAAAATATTCGATATTTCGTGTTAGAAATTTGATGTATTATTATGAAAAATTGTGAAAGGAAAATCTGTTTTGGGAAATATTTATTAATTTATTCCATATTCCAAATATAATTTTACTTTGAAGAGTAGTAATTCATAAGTGAAAAGAGTGAAGTAGAAAGAAAATTTATAAGTCGTATATCTTTTATGATATTTGACACTATTGATTTTAAATTATTTAATTAATTCATGAATTCCAGTGTTAATGTATTGAAATATTAACGTTTTAAAATATTTTTTATAGATTAAGAAATATCCTATTCCTTGAACCACCAACATCGTTATATCGTATATCATATTCTTTGTATTATATACTTTTAATAGTTGGTTAAAAAATAAACGATTCTTTACAGTTATTCTACTTTTATGTCGTAACTGACTTGTTATATAAATTATACGACGTTAGTACATATTATTTAATGGTTTAATAAAATGACTGACGCTTGTTATCGGAGGAAAATTATTTGTTCAACGGGAATTATACATTAAACGCTGAAAGGAATAATTCTACAAAGCGGATGGTATCGTGTGAATAATTGTAAATAACGAAAGTGTTGTGAATTTAATTTAATCTCTCAATACCCAATTCTATTGTATTTTATTGAACTTCTACGTTTTTCCCAATGTTTTTCGTATCCTCACATTTCGAGTGAAAAATAATCCAATATATAAACAATTACTAGAACAATTAAATCGATACTCGAATAATTAAATATTTTCTCGTTTATTCTCCTTATATTCAAATAAATATATATCTCTCCTTTTTTATAATAAAAGAAGACATTAAGTTTTTTCAAGAAATCATATTATAGATATAACCGATTTTTTTTTAAAGTATGCAAAATAACAAATATTTAAATAAATTTTTAATAAAGATTATAATAACTTTAATTATTATTATATCGAACAATACTACAAATTTCTTTTCAATATTCAAAAATTCTAAAAAGATTCCATATCGCTTATTAACATTTTTATCCAAATAATTTTTTAATTTATAACAAATTCGATTATTTATATATATATATATATATATAAACAAATGTTTGTCCATGTGTCAAACTTGTGTCAATTGTTAACGAACTCCTATGAATCCTTTCCAAAATTCACTTGAAAACTAGCCTTGTTCGGAACAATAGGCGAAACCGAATTGAAAAAATAAAAAAAGGAAGAAAAAAGAAAAAAAAAAAAAAAAAAGGAATGATAAATTCAGATACACGGAGCAATGTTTCGTGCGGCTGAAAATTGGAAGGACAAATAGAAAAAAAAAAAAGAGAAAAAAAGGAAGAACGGACGGATCGTTAAAATTTTCGACGCTGATCCTGTTATTTTACACATTGTGCGTTAATTAACTATTAGCTCTAATGTTCTAATAAGGATAATTATAATCTAATTCGTGTTGAATTTCGTTACAGTTAAATAATTATTTGCTTTACGAGTACGAAACGACACGTTCTACTCGATATTGTTGATACAGAAACGTGTTATAATGGGAGGGGTGGGGAGGGGGGGGGGGGACAATGTATATGAAATAATATTTCGAACGTTTTTACACAAGTTCACGCTTCGCCGGGTATTATATTCTACTCAAAAAAACTTGGCGATACACATTACGATTTTTTGACCATGTGCATCCGACGTGATATCGATGCGTGCTGCGTGTTGTTTCATATAAATACAGCGTACCTTAAAACAGATATAAAACAGATAGCATCTATATAAGCTACAGTTCAAAAGTTTGAAAACAATCGTATTGCATGAAATCGAAAATCTTTTGTAAACGATATGGAAATAATCGCTCATAATAAATCGTTTGTTGTTGATATTGGAATCTATTTTTTTTAAACAAAAAAAAGTTTAATAGATTTGTTTAGGGATAATTTAAAAAAAAATTTACTTGATTTATTTTTTATTATTCGAGAAGTTTCGATTATGATAAGTTAATGCCTCAAGATTCACTTTTAATTGTTTTATTCGAAATTTCTTTATTGCTTTCAAATTTGTGGGCGATAGTGTACGTGGATAAAAAGAAAGAGGATTTCGTATGAGGGAATAAATATATTGTAAAATAAGTTGAATAGAATAAAAGAGAAAGCCAAAAAGTGTTGTTAAAATGAGGAAAAAAGAAGTTGATTTTGCACGAAAAAAAAAAAAGAAAATTTGTATTTGGAATTTATAATGCAAATTAAAATAAAGAGAAGAAAAATTATTTTGATAAATATATTTGAATAACGAATAGGAATATCTATAAAAATTTTGCTTACAATTTTAAAGATGTGATTTTAGGTTTTTTATTCTATTGTAAGAAAAAATTATATTATATTTAATTAAAACATTTAATTATTGAAACATTTTTATATCAATTGTATATAAATAACTTTTGATACTTTTTGCTAAGAAAATAATATTTTTCGAAACAAATCACTATTTTTCTACCTCTACAGCGATATTCAGTGAACCGAATTTAATAGAATATGCGTGCACCCTACGCACTTTGAAAATCAATTTTACTCGAAACAAAGCCCTATGAAAAAAAAACTTTTTTTTTTTCCATACTTTTAACTTTTTTATCAGAGAAGATAGAAAATAGAACGCATTGATTTCAGTAGAAGAAATGAATTTATCCTGTGTAAATATTATTATATAAATATTCAATTGCATAATAAATATTAAAATTGTTTCAAATTTTATTTTCATAATTTGGATAAATTTCTCAGCATCGACGTCTAATCTATTTTAATAACAAAAAAAAAAAAAAAAAAAAGAATTAGAAGCTATAGCAAACAAAACAGAAATTTTTATCGAATATGTAATGTTTTATTTTTGATAAACCGATTAAGGAAAGAAATGCTTAGAAATCTATATTCGTTTTTTTTTTATTTTACGAATTCTTTTAGATGATGTATCCTGCTTCATCAATTACCATCAATTATATTGGACAGGTATAATATGATGTAAATAGCGTTTCACTAAATGAAAGAATATATCATCCATGTTATACAATACAATATGATATTTATGAAGAATAAGACAAATCTCTGTTTAAACTCTTCTTCTTTAATCAAAATATATATAAAAATTTTATTTTTACAAATATCCATAATTCACACTTCTAACTGCAATCTAACACTGATACTATAGTTAAAACTATAATTAATTAATTATTGAAAATTCATACTTTGGCATTGTTCTCGAGGCATCGTGTGCAATGTGCTTGCGCTGGTCAGCAGGATTGTCTGCGATGCCAGGTGAACGGTGCAATAATCGTCGAGAAAGTAACTGGTGATTCTGGCCCTTGCGTAACAAGTTTCATGGAGTGCAAACTCGAGCTTTTTCAAAAAGCTTGCGTAACGCCATGCCGATCAGCGCGTCTAAGAAAACGTTACCCAATCGTCGAGAATTCCTATCTTCGGTTATTCACGATTGAGATACAGCTCGAAATCGATTTTCTCGGAACGATTTTGCCAATCGAATGTATTTAGGACCAATTGATGCACTTCATTCGATGAGTAATTTATTTCATAAATCGCTAATTCGTGAATCAATTTGGTAAATCTGTTTTGTATTTTATTTTTGAAAATTGATCTATTTTATAAAAAGAAGAAATAAATGTTTCGTTTTTATGTAGTTATTTTATGTAATTTCTACGTGTGTAAGTTGAAATTAATTAAATATTATAATTAAATTGAGAAAAGATTGCTTCAAATAATTATATGTTATAAGTATACTTTCGTGAGATTGTTATTTTTTATCTTTGCGGCCATGAAACTTTCTTTTATTATTATATAATTTTCATTATTATTCATTCATGTGACGTTTTAATCCTATATCTATATCTAAATAAATTTTCTAATACAATCCAATTCTTATTTAAACAATTGTTCAATCAAATCTTCTTCAGATATACATTTAATCGAATCAACTATGAAATAATATGAATGATTATTGCATAAAAATTAAATTAAACTTTAAGCAACTATTTCTCCATAAATATTTTGAAAATCATAAAAAAATTTTTTAAATAAGAATTTTACAACGGTTCGATATAAATCTATGTGCAATCCTTTTCTCGATCTATCATAAATTATTATTTATACATATATATATATATATAAATAATGTTAAATAATTATACGATTTCACGTCGTAATGTACGTCAAAATATGTCAAAATCATAATAAAACCAAAAGAAATTTGAGGTAAGACAAATTCGATACACGTATCGAGCCAGATGTAAAGCACGGTTCATTCGATCTGACCAATGAAGCGTATTGTCGTCGCGTTTCGCTTTCTCGCCAAGAATCCGACGATCTTGTCGAGCCACACGAGTACACGTATCTCGTGCACCTGTATCGCGTTATGTACCGTATAGTCCATCAACTACTTCATCACATTACTATGTAACGTTGTTACGTAGTTGGTCCTAGATAAAGAAAGCTAATTGCTCTCTCTTTGTAACAAAAGTTACATTTATTATAGATATAGAAAATATAAGATAAACAATCTTTTTAACAAATATTTAGAAACTTTAAAGATTTTGAATTAATTTAAAGATATTTCTTAATATCTTAAAATTTGTAAAGAGTTGATTATTTTAACTACTTTTGAACATCCATTATTTCTTTTTCCTTCGTTGAATTATGAGAGAGATGTTGATCAAAAAAAATGAAACAAGATTTTATCGTATTATCATACAGAATTTTATTATAATTTTTCATAAAATATTTCTCGAAGAAAAATAAAATTGTAATAAAATAGTTTAAATAGATTGGTAAAAATTTATTAATCTTTATCCCAAAAATATATATTTTAATTCAGTTAACCTCTACTATCAATAGGCAATGAATCAATTATTAAAATTAAAACTGAAAGAGTGTTTTAATTTTATGAATAATAGAACTTGGAATAAAATATTAAGTAGAGTTTTTCATCAGACAATTTGATCGATTATCATTAGAATAGAAACCATTAAATTAATACTTTTATTACCGTCATATTATCGTATGACATTGACATTGGTATCCTCTTAAATTATATTTTTTTACTGATAGCTTGGCTATTCGTGCAAATTCGTATTTTTACGAGGATAAATAAAGAAGTAAAAGTTAAACAGAGATTCGTTTGATCCATTAAACATCATAAAGTATATTTTATTTTAAATGTAATATGTTCTTCTTTTATATTATCTACATTTCCTATATTTTTACACTTTTAAATTCTCTTAAATATCACGCCTTAAAACGCCATTGCAACACGAGGATGAAAATTTTCGAATATGAATAATATTCGATAAAAATTCTGCAAAAACTATATTCAACGTAATGACATAATATCATGCAATTAATCTAAAAACTTATCCAAGATTCATCTCCAAGAAGGAATAGGGATTCATATTTTTCAGCTGTACAAAAAGGACAGTGCACAAGTACACAAGATTCTCGAAAAAATTATTCTCAATGCACAAATAATTACATACATGCATACACACATACATGCAACGATAACAAATGTACACTCACGTAATGCATCGTTTAAATTATGCATTAATTTATACAATTGTATTAATGTATAACGTATTGAATGTATTAATCTCCATGCCGTGACACTGAAACCGTGTTATCGAAACCGAAGGTAAAGCACGACTGATACGTGTCCTAGAGCAGGACGTTTGCTTCAATTTTACTGTCGGAGTTCGAGGACGGTAAACACATGGCACGTATTGTTTGATTTCGTTTCAACCGCTGCCGGAGGCAACTCAGGTGTTTGCATTCGCCATTGAGAACTTATACTTTACTTTGGAAAATTTTCATTCTCTATTAGTATGAATTTATTTCGAGTTATTTTTTCCGAATAATAATTTCTTTTATGGATAAAAAGAAGTAAAAGCGTAAGAGGTATCGAAAGTGTTACAATTATCGTTTATTTACTGTGGAAATTACAAAAACTCTTAGAAATTTTAAAGCATTGAAAGTTTGTATTGGAAGGATTTTTCAGAAAGTGTTAATAATATATAAAATATTGTAAATAGTAGAAGGATTAATTTAAAGTATTTAATATTACATATTAATGTTAAAAATAATTTGATTGTACATTTAATATTATTTTTTAAAAAAAAACATATTTAGAAATTCGAGTTTAATAAACATCATGTTTATTATTATACGTGTCTATATACTTGAATTCGAAATGAAATTTTTTTTTAATAAGCTTTTTAACGTTATCACCGAAGAAAATCACGTTAGAGCAACATTTGTTCGAGATGGATGATTTTTACAAGTTACAAAAAAAAAAAAAAAAATTCGAATCTTTAATTGAATAAATGTATATAATATCAAAGATATGTATTATACATTTCACAAAATTTATAGGAAAACGTAAGAATAATTCGCTGTTCGCTGTATCAATTAAGAAACCAGCTAGTGTAACGTTTCTTCTTTCGTTATGAAAGAAAAATTTCTTGAAAAATACGTTACACCAATTGCTTTCTTTAATTGCTAATGAGGAGTGATTTACTTTTCCTGTAAAATTTTTTATGGAAATGTACACCCTTCCTCCAGATATCCATATTCCATCCTTTATAATACATATAACAAATTTCTATTAAAATCAATATTAAATGAAATTCTTCATAGATAATATACAAATACTTACTTACGTTGTTTAATAATCCTAAAAGTGAAAGAAAGAAAAAAAAGAAGGAAAAGAAGAAATTGCAATGAATCATTCTTCCTTCTCATAACAACCAAACATCCCTCCAAGGGAGTAAATTCGAACAAGCCTCTCCATCATCCCCTCGACTTGAATCCGTAAAACGACCAACACGCTTTCACGATACACCCCCGTGGACCAAAGTGAAAGCGAGCGTGCACGATGTAACGGGCATTGGGTCGCATAAATCCCAACAGACAAGCGTGTAGAAAACAATCGGCGGTGCCGGGCAAACCGCAATGTGGGGGTCCAACTGGGAACCCGCTGAAATCTGTTTCCAAAAAATGATTGCAGCCCTGACCACGGACAACAATGTATCGTTCCCCCCTCCGTCTACGCACGCGACCCTTTCATTTCAACCGCGTTATCGCCTGTGGTTACGTTTTCTGATCGTCCTAGTCTTGTCGATCATCCTCGATTGAAAAGAGAAAGGTGCAAATAAATAAAAAAAGGGGGGAGAGGAAAGGAAGAAAGATGGATGGACGGTTGAGGGAAGGACAGAAATTTCTAACTACAGATTGTGACAGTTGGATACAGGCTATTGGCCATGCACCTGTGTCTATATCTATATTTGTGTGCATGCACAAACACACAAGAACATTGCATTGGAGAGCACCGTTCTACCGTAATAATCTGATTCCATACGTAAGCTTTGGTACACAGTGTTGGTTACGCAACAACAGCGTAAATATGAGAATAACGCAACAACCGAACAAAGGTGTTCTCTTTAAAATTCATCCTCGTATGCGATGATACAGAATGCTCTTCTTATTTCTGCGGGCTAGGTGTGTTAGATTTAGTGTGATAAATTCGATGTTTAACCTGTTTCGTTCCATTGTTGTTTATGTACATATATTCCTGTGTGTTGTTTGGTAAGATATATGTAGAAACAGGTAACAATAATTTTGTAACAACGTAATGTAAACATTATTTATGAATATCGCTAAATTTTATTAAATTTATTGCATTAGAAAATATATTTCATCAGTAATAGTAAAAAGTGTTAAGTTAAGTTTTCATTTTTTTAATATTACATACATCCATTGTAAATTCTTATAATTGTTTTAACTAGTTTAATTCTTCTTTCTAAGTTTTGTCCACTAATATTTTTCTAATTTTGGAATCGTTAAAAACTTGTTTAAATAATTCAATATATGAATAATTTATACATTGTATCTATAAACTTTTAATTATTCAACAGGTTTAAGTTATATTTAATATATGTAATATCATTTAGATGTCATCTAATATATCACTTTATTAAAAGCTACAAATGTATTTAAGAATGAGAAATATTATATTGTCTTAAGGATAATTTTAAGTTAATAGATAGAGTGATTATAAATTTTAATATGATTAATTGTATAATTGATTATGAAAATAGGGTTTAAATAGGAAACGATATTTTTTAAATGTTTAAATTTCATAAAAGTGCTTATGATAAAACAATATTCAAAGAATGGAAGATAATATTATTTCAATATCTGAAAAAACCAAAAATATTAGGTAATTATAAGAAAATGGTGTTCAAAGCGTGAAAAATTATATTATTTAAATGAATATTTGAGAGAAATAAAAAAAAAAAACGATATAATTTTCAAAGTGAGAGATAAATATAATAAGTTACGAAGAAATATATGTTCAAACGGTAAAAGATAATATTATTTAAATGAGGAAAACTCGATTTATGAAACTTTTTTGAATGAAAGAGTATACGTTTTAATTTCTAGTTTCATTTTCATGAAATGTACATAAGAGTATTGTACACGCATCGTAGTAATAATATCAGGGAAAAAAAAATTTAAAAACTGCAACTAAATATCCTCTTTGCATGCAATTATTTTTCTTACAGAAGAATCATGTATTACATGCATGCTTTATCTATTCTTATTATCATTAAATAATAGCATTAAGATAATTGATAACTGCAAATAATATTTATCGTAATAATAACAGTAATAAAATGTTGCAGTGAAAATGTAATTCTTATTAATAGCAACACAAAATTTATAACGACGATATAATAACAATAATAAAAGAAAAATAAAAACAAGAAGAAAATAATAATTGAACATAATTTGTGTCATAATTTAATGTCTATTTAAAATAATAAACTTATCTGAAAAATTTATTTTAGATTTCGACGTTCATAAGTTAATTTACAAGACAGAATTAGACATACCAATATATCTATTTTATCAATTTCTGTAATAATATCAGATATGAGATTAAATTTATGACATATTATATCAGTGCATATATTAAAAGCAATTATTTAATATTACAATCGTTATTTATCGTTGTTTAAATGTTTGAAATTGGTCGTTTGTAAAATAATTTCTGAAGCATAAAGATAATCCATATTGTTTCTGTACAGGATGATTGACATTATTCGTAACAATTCACGAATATATATATATATATATTAAAAACAAAAAAATAAACTGAAAATATAACTATTATTCACATGTTCAAAATCAGATTTGATTTTATGGAAATGCGTGTAATATAAAATAGTCTAATTTGAGAGATATAGGTATTGAGAATTATAAATTGCCTTTTAATCGATAAGTTTCACGAAACATTTTGGATGAAATATGGATTGCCATTTAATTTATATCATTTTAATGAGTTATAAAGCTTTATGTATTTGCTTTGGTTGATTTAAAAATAATAATAAAATAAAACTCGGAAATGAATGGCTCCATCTGTTTTATTCTGTAGTTAAATAAAATTATTGACTTCGTAATATATACGTTTTTTTTTTTTTTAAATACATTTTATTTTTATCGAAAAATGTTTAAAATTTATGACAGAAAAAATAGTTTAATGCTTTGAATTTAAAATGAAGCATAAATAAAACTGGCATAAATATTTTTCATTGTTGAAATGTTAATAAGTTTTTTATCTAATTTCAAGTAAATACAAATTAATTTCAAATAATATTTGAACGATATTTAAGATTTACACTTTAAGATTTGCCATAATTACATTACAATCTCTTCAAAAATACTAATTTTACTATTATATAAATATTTTTAAATAAAATTTGTAAACAGTTCTATTACAAAAACAAGTTATCAACTAATTGAATGATTCTATCCATATTTTCATCAACATTATTATACAAAAAATGTCAAAAGATATAAACAATAGAATAAAATTGAATACTTCGTTATATAATCAATTCCAAAACCATTGTTGATTCGCTTCTTTCGAAATACTTCATATTTTTCAGTTTCATGGATTCTTATTTCAACAGATCAATTTACTTTGATTCACTTTACAGAAATTTCAAGCTCAGTACTTAGGTAATTTAGTATTTTAAAGTAATTTAAAATACATTTTCATTTTCTGCAACTGAACAGCACTATAATCCTTAACTCTTCATCATTATCATTACCACTATGGATTACAATTACAATTCAAATTGAATCGAACGAAAAATAAAACAATAAAAAATACATCCAGCTGTATCAACTCATTCAATCGAAAAACCCTTGCTCCATACACAAGCCAACACTTCTCACAAATTCTAAAACTTCTACTCGTGCTTAATACCTAGGCAATTTAAAACGCATTTTCATTCTCTATGATTGGACGAGCATCGCTGTGACTCACATCGCCCTCTATACTATTACAACTGTTCAAACCAAAGCCAACAGAAAGCCAACAATAAAACGATCCAGTTGAACTCATTTAACCAGAGACCCTTATACCACAGGCCAACACTTCCCACAAATTCCAAGCTACTTACTTGGTACCCTTCCATTCAGACACTCCGCGAAACATTTACTTTCTCCCCTGGTGCACACATTGGCTTCTGTACACAAAGCATCGTGTACTCTTACACACGGTGCACACGTAAAACTACGGTATGTATGCATGTAAGCGGGCAAGGTCGCGAGTAGAGCATGCCACAAGTGCTAGACACGTGGTTTATCGTGCACCTTAATCAATGAACGCGGAAGGGAAGGGAAGTGAATGAACCGAATCGTGGCTAAAGTATATGCACGATGTTCGACAATAACGATGCTCGTGGACGAGGATGGAAGATAGGTAGGTGAGTGTTGCTTGCACTCTTGCTGGCATTTATCGGATCGGGGAATCTGGACAAATCGAACACGGGACGAGAGGGGGGCGGATAACTCGATGACGCTCGGAATTGTGTGAATTACGATGAAGAAAAAAAGCTCGTAGGTGTGCTTCTGCTAAATTGAATTGGTTTGTGGATGAATATGCAAGTTGTGGATCGTATTTGTGAGACGATATAAAATAAATTTTTGAGCGTTTGATAAATTTTTGATGCGTTGGAAGATTGATTAAACCAGGATTTCCAGTTTCGAATATGGTCGAGATCGATATAAATGTTTTTCCAGATGATCGTTATATTTTTATTGATAATTTTCAACGTTTATTTATTTTATTCTATAGTATGGTAATTATGATGATTAAATTACTATATTCTAGAAATATTACTATATATTTTAGTAATAAAACTGTGTTAATTTTTTCGTAGAATTTTTTTCGTCTCCATTCCATAAAATTTATTTCCTAAATTAAAAATTATTTTAATAAATTCAAAATGTTATATTATCTTTTTTCTTTTTTTTTTTTTTGTTATTTTAAAGTAAATTAATCTAATTATATGCATATTTTTAGATCGAGAAAAAAATTTCATTTTAAATTTTAAGTGATTTTGCAAGTAACAAACAAGTTCTATATATTTGTTGGATTTAAAGAAATAACTTTTGCCTGACACTAACCTCACGTAACGTTATCTCCATTGATCCATTGACATTATCTGCGATTTGATAAGATAAAAACCAATGAGTCATCATTTCAATCGATAAAATAAGAAATTTTTATTATCTTTGTTTTATTATAATGTAGACATTGCTATTTGATTTACGAGATCATTCTAAAAGTGAGTGCAAACATGATTTTAGATAAATCTAAAATCTATCTATTTTTAGAATTATGTTTCTATTATTTTTAAAGTAAGATTCCTTATTAAAAGTGTCAATTTGTCTGATAATATCATTTTCAAAAAATTTTTAAAGACTTCTCCATTAAGAATTTTTTTATTTCATACTAATACAAAATGATATAATGATAAATACCAATAATCTAAATATTTTACATTTACTTGAATTAAAAAAAAACTCCATAAACTTAATTTCTTGATAATAACAAATGAAATATAAGAATCTAAGAGTAAAAAGAATGGTTCGTTGAAAAATAAAAACGTATGCAAATATTTTTTATAACCATCGATATAATCATGGTTCATATCTTTGATATTTCATAATTTCACGCAAAAATAAAATACAGCTTATAGAATTATTATTCTTAAAAATTTCAAAAATTATTTGATATTTCAATTAAACAACAAAAAGAAACTTATTCATTCCAGATTTCAATTAATTCATCTTCTTACGATTAAAATACATAAAACTAATGAATGAAACTTCTATATATACCCTCTTTCGATTTCACTGAACCCGGATTACGAAAAAAAGAGGATTACAAAAAGCTTGGAAATAAAAAAAAAACTTAAAAAAAAAAAAAATAAAAATACAAGGTCAAGCGTAACGATATACATCAATCCATCTATATATATTTATATATATATATGTATATACAATATACAATATATATATATAGATCCATCCACCTGAATCGAGGAAAAAACACAACCTCGACACGAAAATAAAAGTTGAACCGTATCCATGGAAGCTTCCTATCGCTCGAGAAATCAATCAAACGAGTGCAATCGAACGATTTCTCTCTCTCCCCCCCTCTCTCTCTCTCTCGCTCTACCTCGCTGTTTTTCCTTTAAAAAAAAAAAAAAAAAAAAAAAAAAGGACTGGTACGTCTCTATTTGTTTCACGTTGATTGATCGAGGGATCGACAGCTCGATTCTCGGACGAGGTCGTCGAGACGAGGCGGCACGTGGCGCGTTAAATATGGTAAACGAGCGACGTGACAGTCGCCGCGAGGTCCAGTTTCCTTCTTTCTTTTTCCCCCACCCCCCTTTTTTTTCCTCCCCTTCCATTTTACACGAGAAATGTCGCCGCAAAACGCACACTCCAACTGGATCGCGGATATACACGGTGTTAATATATTCCTGGAACACCTTTGAAAGATTGTAGATAAGCGCAAAAGTTGTGATGTATAAAAATATCGAGGTACACGAGGCTCATTTGTTGAGCAATTTAAGTTCACTTTAGATGATGTGAGATAAAAACGGAGATGGTGATTTCGTCTAATGAAAGGTCTCAAACTAACGATTGCTTATACTGATTTTATACTTGTTTAAGTGAGTATTAAAAAGAAATTTAAAAATTCGACTGAACTAATATATATATATATATTATTCTACTTTAGACAAATGGCCCATGATTGAAGTGAATTTAAAGTACTGCTGATTTAATGCAAATTTCAATTTCAACTTTAACTTAATAAATAAAACCCGATATTTTTACATATCAAACTTTTGCGTTTGCTTTGGCCCCTAGAATCGATTCAATATATCAACACCCTATATATATATATTCCATCTCTGTGTGACTATGTTTCTTACCATCGCGCGACTCTTTCAAGGGCAATCATCGATCCATCGATCGAATCGTCCCGTGCATCGATCAGCCGGTTCAATCGAGTCACGTGTCGTCACAAACGTGATTGACCGAGTCTCGATGGAATTGCACCGATGTAACTTTCCGTTTCATTCTCGAATCGCTTATCCGTGTCTCCCACGAGTGTTCGACGATCGTTCGTTTTACGTTATGCAATATTGTGTTTGTTTCCAACTTTTATCTTTATTAAATGGTATCCAGGATTACCAGGATAATCATTTATCAGTATGGTAAACATAAAATCGATCGTATAGATATTATCTTACAAGAAGAAATTTAGCTAATTCGATGATTCTAATTTTAATGAAAGTTTATGCGAATACAGATTCTTTTTTTTTCTCTCTTTTTTGGTAATGAGATACTTGTGAGGATGGACGTAATCCCAAGAAATTTCCCAAGCATTTTTTCAACGTTTTGAATACTTTTATTCAAATGATAGAGGATTAAAAATTAGACACTTTTTGCGTGAAAAGTTTTTCTCTATCTGGCACCATTAGAAAGTTATATTTAGAAAGCGAAAGAATAGGAAAAATTTTATTTTTAAAACGAAACATTTTGAGTATGAAGAGAATAGTGCGTTGTATTTTGAAACGATCTTCTTTCGTACGGAGTATCACTTTGAATGAGCTAAATTAAATGCTCTGACTTGCAGTTTTTTCGTTTGTTAAACATAAGTTTATAATAGGTGTGAGATAGAGTAGAATTTATTACATAAAAATCTTTTAATTTTTAATTTTAACTCCACCATCTTGTTGTAAGAAATATTCCTGGACAAAATTGCGTTCGAAAGAATTCTGAAACTTTTGGGGGTTGATTATCATTGAGTAATAATTTTTAACAAAAGAATTCATATAATATTTCCAAATCCTTTAAACTGAGATTGGAATGAGAGATTTTAAAAATGATTTTTAAATATAAATTATATTACATTATTATATTATTGTTGCAAAGCCTCTAATTTGTGAAATAAGTATTAACATTCATTTGTAATAATTAAATTAAAAATGCGTTAACGATTTATTATTTTTAAGAGAAATCAAAAGAAGATAACCCGACGTTGTTTCACTAATTTATGACAGGGGTTGAATAGATCTTTCGTGAATAATATGTTTTCTATCAGATAAACTCCAGACAATCTTTGGTTCAAAGTAGTACAAGCATCAAATGTTAGTTGTATGCGATACGTGCGCATAACATATTATTTAGAAAGTTTAGAATCTTTAAATATGGCAGACGTACCATTTGCTCAGAGAATAGGAATATTATTTTTAAAGGCTAGAAAATGAGAAAGAGCGTTTTCTGATAAGAAGATTTCTCAGCACTTACTTCAAAACTATCAATGGATAGACAGATTAGCTAAAATTTAAAATTTGTATGTTTCATTTAAATAATTTTATCTTAAAAGTTTATGTATTTACATTTTCTATTTTTCAAACATGTTTTTAATTTTCTTTTTAAAAAAAGAATCTTTTTATTTTTTCAATAAAATAATTTAATGTTAATTTATGATTTAATAAAATATCATTAATATAATCCTAGATATTGTTTCATAATAATTTACTAACTTAATAATAATATAAATGTTAAATTATGAACTTCTTTTTTTATAATTTTACAATATTAAAACTTATTGTATACGTATACTTATTAGATAATGATTTGATAAAATTGATAAATCTTATCAATCTTATCTCATTTATTATTGACTTATAAAATATCACTAATAATATTATTTCAATAATTAGCAAAACTAATAAAACAAATATTACAAGATTGAAATATTCCTATAAATTAATACTATTTAAAAATTATTTCATTTTAATGTTTAAAATCACGAGCAAATAATTAAAATTTTTATTTTTGTTTATTGACGCAGTATTAAACATAACTACGTTCCATTCTCGTTTAAATTAAAACATAGAACATTAGACTACAGTCATTATTTGCAACAAAAGTTTATTTGCAATATCTCATATCGGATTAAGAAAATAAAAATGATTTATTTGTAATTATCTATTTCAAAAATCTATCTTCCCCAACTCTGCAATAGAATTCGCCGTAATAGAAAAGGAAAGGAAAAGAAAAAGACTCGTAGAGGTTACCAACACATTTGTATTGGGTCGAGCTATTCAGTCGTTGTTCCTTTTACCCGTTGGAAGTCCTTCCGCGTGATTACGGAATCTCACCTGTTGCCGGCTATTACTTCTGCCGTGGATTACGCAACAATTATTACGACAATCGATTACCATTTTATCGAGGTCATGGATTGATTCTGAAATCGATATATACTAGATAGCGGTAGAATAGCACGCGTGGATTAACCTTCCAGTCTTCCATCGATTGTTTCCATCCTCGATTCCGGGTTTAGCAATGACGAATTATATAAGTTTCACGGTGAATTAATTGATCATGATGTGAAATCATTATTAAACAATTTTTAAATATTATATGATAGATACTCTATTACACTTCATGATAGATACAATTGTCTCGATAGTTTTTACGCTTTAAAAAATTATAAAAAGAAATTAGAGTTATTTATATTAATACGCTTAATTTATTATTCGATAATTATTTAAAACGATTGTTTAAATTTTTCTCCAATAAAAATCGAGACTAATGAAAAGTGAAATGCATTCCTGCTTAAATGGAGTCAAAAGATGAAGCTTCAAAATAGATGTATTTAAAAGATAATCTGTTCAAAAAATCTTGTGTAATAATTAAATACATGTTTAAAATTACAAAGTATTTTTATCAAAAGATAATTATAGATTTATAGATGAGTTGTTCGTTTCATTTGCAAATAAGTTATTTTTAAATACATATTCGTATAATTCATACAACAGAATGTTTCTAGAAAACGAGATATATATAAACGATACATGAGGCATAAGAAGTTTTCTTCTTTTTTTTTATTAATTTTTAAATATCCGTATATCTAATAAAATGTTTTGATATTTTAAAGATTTTATCACCTTTTGTGTTACTTTTTCACTGAACTTTAAATTATATTTATCAAAATTGAATAATTACGTTTGTGAAATTATATGTATAACATTAATTAATATTTATTTAATATTGAAATTTCCACTACCATTCATCAATAAAAATTTACCTTTCGATATTATTTATTCCACAAATTTATTACCTATTTACGCGTAAATCGTTTAACAAATAATAACTTTCTCGATTGATTACTTTTAATCGATCCTCATATTATACAAGCCTTATCTAACAATCATATCGACGATAAAATTCTCAAGTATTTATTTATTTGATGATGAAAATCAATGCATTATAAGTAGAGATGATAAAATTAAATTTTTAGAATAAATAAATAAATGTTGCAAATAAACTTTTCTAAATAAATAAAAAATGTATCTACATATATATATATATATATATAAAAATATATGTATATTTAATATATATTTTAATACAAGTTCCTAGAAACACTATTTTGAATATTTCATTGAGATATAATTTTTAATCTTAACATTAAAATGTTAATTAATTATTCGAAGTTTGATTATTACATACATATTTTATTTAAAAATTAATTTATTTTTTACTTCTCTTATTAAGTATATCTCCTTTATGTAATATTTAAAAATTGTTTAATCGTTTTTATAATAAATTTGTTTCTTTCTGATTGATTGTTGAAATAACTTTTTATAAAAGTTTATGATAAATGGATTTGTTCACCATTTAATTCGGATAATCAATGTCCTGCTGTATTATATCAATTATATATCTTTAAATATGAAATATGGAATATAATCATCTCATTGCATTTCAAGTAAAAAATATTTATAAATAAATATTTTATGTACATCGAATTCGAGTATAAATGTTTTGCTCGAATGAAAATCTCTCTAATTTTCTAATACACGTATTATTTCAAACTATTATATATTTTAAATTTATCTTAGCTCTGATAAACGCGTGGCTAATGCATCGAAATGTAATTATCGATAGAGAAAAAGTATTATGAATAATATTATTATATGATACACACATGTCGGGAATCTGAATGAAAAGATATTCATAAAAATGTTCCGATTACATATTACGATTCCATCGACCGCGAGATTTCTCACTACGATAAGCATAATGACTGCTATCCATCATTCTGTAAGATGCAGCTATCATCGGTTATTCTATCGGGTAAACATGTCATTAATCTGATTCGATTGATCGATACAGTGAAGAGGCAACAACACGTGCCACAATGAATACATATTTAGAATAAGAAAGATCACCATAATTTATTTACTTGCATAATTTCAAAGAGAATTAAATATTATATAATTAAATAATTCCATGAATAAATTTTTGTAATTATATAATATTATAATTATATAAATTATGTATATTACATGTATAATTTTATTTGGTAATTTTATGCAAATATTATGCTATACGTTAAGATTTGTTTAAAATTAATAATTTTAAAGTAGGATAAATATATTTGTGTATTTCGAAATTTTATTATTTTAAGATAAAATGTTAATAAGGAATATATTACATATTAGTTTACAATAATATACTAATTTTTCAATAATAGATATAAGATAATTTTTATATGTTTTTTTTTTATAAAATATTCTATTAAATTTAATTTTTTACAGAATTTCAAATTATCTAAATAAATTCTCATCTAATGTTAAATTATCTAAAACTCTAAAAAAAAAAAATTTTTAAATAAAAATTCCATTGGAATAATTCAATCAAAGAAAAGTACAAATCCGTATATTTTAATTTTCCGCTTATATTTACCTTATTTAAGCATCATCTATCTATAGCAAAAAAATGTCGTCCATCTGTTCTGATGAAAGTTTCAGATCCCGCCAGATGTCATTAACAACGAAAGTATCGCGCTGTCAAAGAATACCACTTCTCGATTATCTTAAATTAATCCAACACCACCAATATCGCGTCATCTGTGTTCAAGATTCGATGTAATAACGATCTATTTCCGCCAACAATTAACATTATTCCCATACCAAGAGCGCTTAATCGTCAATTAAGAATCCCCGTTCAACTAAGATCAAACTGGGCTCGATTGTTTCTCCATGTCCCCTTCGATACGCACGCTATTAATCCGGTTTACGATCGATCGATCCGGATCGAGATAGTCGGTAGGAACGGCACGTGCCACGGTAAATATGGCAAATGACTCAATTGGAGCTACAGGTCGCGATGTTTGCCACGCTTTTTTATCTTTGCCCAGCATGCCGTATATATCGTGCAACGGGTGAGTCACAGCAGACATCGGTTTATACCTGGAACATTTCGTATCTTCGTATTTCCAGGTGTGTCGCAATACGAGAAACGTGAGATTTCTACTTTGAAGTTTATATCCATGCTTTTTTAATAATTTTTCTTTTCATATTCGTTTGAAAATAATTTCAGTTTTATGTTTTTATTAATCGCGTTTTTTTTTTTTTTTTTGTTTGACAAGTTGCAGCTATGAAAATGCGTACATAAACATTTCTGTGTTGTAAGTTACTTTTTATGGGGAACATTTTTTTTTTTTTTCATTTTAATTTTTTACACACATTGCTGCAAATACAAAATATAATATTTGAGAGCGATACTATTGGGAATTATTATCTCGAAGGTATTGTTTGTAAATGGACATTATTGAGAATGATTATCTGATTGTAACTCTCAATATTATATTCACAGTAGAAATAGATCTGGATAATAATTCTCGATAATTTTGTTTCTTAAATGTATTCATATATTTTTTTATTCGATACGATAATTTATTTTATATTTTAACAATTAAAACGATTAAGCTATATAATAATACGTGTTCATTTAAAGCAATTTTATAAATTTTAATAAATTTAAATAAAGATCGATGAAAATAATTATTTTAAAACATTTTAGAAAGAATTTTGCAATAAAAATAAAACTCTTTATCGTTCATCGTTAAAACATTTCATCGTTCTACATTTGGTACAAATATGTTAAAGATTCCATGACGTTGCTGTTTCGCAGACAAAATTTCGATTTATTAATCATTTCATCTTGTGTTTACTACACCTTCTACTTTCTGAATAATGAATATGTATAAAAAAAAACTGTTAATTACACTTTCCACTTTCTAAAGAATGAATATGTATATACCAAAACATTACTGAAGTACATGTTATTTAACTTTAGAACTATTAAATTTGTCAAAATGACGGATTTAAAATTTTTGCAATTATTAAAAACATGCAGATTAATTTGTCGAACGATATTTTTGTTTATAGGAAAAATAACTCGTATCTACAAGTCAAATCAATATCAATATCATTTGACTAGATATAAATTACAGAAAAAAATATCACAACAATAGTGTGATAATTACACAATAAATATTTATAATAATTTTATATTTTACAATCTCTAAAATAATGCCAAAAATACACGAAAGAAAAGCAAAATTTTCTTTCAAAACAAAATTCAACAAAGTGAAATTTCAACCAATTATTTAAAGATTACGAATCATCGAATAACTTAATTGTCGCCTTAATTCCCGTCTCTTCACCGCGAATCAAAGATTATCCTCGCAATTCGCTCCTCCTTTTTTGCCGTTTCGCGACAATTCCATTCGCAGATTAAAATGTGTCACCCCTCTATAAACGGCACCGTTCAGCACGTGCGTCTCGCATTCCCGAACTGGACTGGATTCTATAAGGTTACGCCCTTTTTGCGACGATTTGCTCAGCTTGTTGGCACGTGAACACACTTCTTGTCGCCGGCTTAGACGAGCTACCCAGTGTTGCAAGGCGCCGGATTAAACGGCTCGTTCTTTCCACCCGAGATGAAAACGTTTCACCGAACTCGATCCTAAGACTTGACGTTGAAACGTGCTCTAGGAATGCGTTCAACTAATGCGAACCAATTAGTTGAAAGTTTGATAATGAACGAACTTTATTATTTTTCTTTCTTCTCAGACAAATTTGTTTATATATTTTAATTTGCAATGCACGAATAGAGATAGTTTCTTTTTTTTTCTTATGTATATTCTTTCACAATTTATTCGATTGCAAGTATGTTTTATTTACTTATAAATAATAAACTAATAATAAAATACTTCGAAATATATTTCATTCGAATTTCACATTTTACAAGATATTTCTATTCCTTGCAAGCAACGACAAAATTCAGATAACAATCAGATACGCAACAATATAACTTTTCATTTTTGAATTGAGCACGCTTCAAATCTTGCGAAAACGATAATCAACAATGGCCAACGATTGCTAAGCACCGTTTACAACCGAAGAACATCCATCCGCGAGCAGGGCTAATTACGCACCCCCTCCCCAGTAGGGCAGCAAGCACGTCCGACGATATATGGGCGTAACGTGAAACTGATACAGCCCACAGTATTCGTGATAAATTGCGCGTAATTACAGCCGCTTATGTAAACAGACGGTAAATCGCGTGAAATCGCATCAAGGTGGAAACTAGGGGGAGGGGGTGGGGGAGGGTGGAAAGAAGGGGGTGGACACGCGGTGCTTCTTCCCCTTTAATTGATGCCGGGAGAAAGCGAGGGTTTTGAAATTGAAACGCCGAACGAGCCAGCTATAATTCACGGCTACGGCTATAATAATGTTTGCGCCGTTCTTTGCCCCAAAGCGTGTCCTCCCTCTGTACACCCGCGTGCAGCCAGCCACGTACACACGCGTGTAGGAAAAAGCCGGCCAAGCTTCGTTATCCATTCATAAATCCCATTAAAACCATTCAGAGCACCGACCTTTCTCCTTCCCTCCTTGCCGCAACAACGAGAGGGGTCAAACACGCCCTCCTGTACGTCGACACGTTTAACACCTCGCGATCCGCGCCAGGACATAATTAAGTCATTACACCGCCCGCTTTTACGCTGTTGCCCACTCCCATTTCTCTTCCGAGAGGCGAAAGCCGATTTCATTCACGAGATACGGTATCGTTTTTTCTTTTTTCTTTTGGAACGATAGTTCGTTCTTTTATTGTTTGCGCATAAACACATAGATCTAGGAATAGGGATTTAGAAGAATTTTATATTCTATAAAATGTGCGTAAAATAATGTGAGAAAAGAAGGGGTGGAAACAGAATGTGGAAACTCACGAATCGAAGTAATAGATGGAACAGAGAGCCGGTGCACGTGTCTTGCGGAAGTAGCAACAATAATGGGTCGAATAATCGGCGGTCGTCATAGCATTCGGTCAAACGCGCTTGAGCCTGGTTAAACATAGTATCAATTCGCATGGCACGCGGGCACAATTATGTCATTATCCAATGTCGATGTTTAATCTTGCCAGTTAATCGAATCGATCCGTAATCGAGTCTTTCCTCGCCCGCTTGACACCCCGCTTCCGGCTCGAGCCAAACATTCTGCGAGAAGTTCCATCGATGAAATCCCTCGCCTAATTAACGCCATCGTTGGCGGCTATTAAACGAGGAATCGAAGAAGAGAAAAAAGATAATTTTGAAAGAATTTTAATTTGCTTACCACTTCTCGATTCGCCATTTGATTATCAGTACCAGAAAAATGATCGCTTTCTTATACAGCATGACAGAATAATATCATTTTCTGACCAGAATAAGAATTAGAACAGGAATCAAAAAGATTGATAGTTAATAATAAAGTTAAACTGGTTAACAACAATTATTTTTCTTCCCTATTTAGGGGAATAGAAGGAATAGAAAAACGACGAATTTTTCAATTGTTATGAAAAACGTTGATCAAAATTTTCCTCACCTCACGTAATACCGTCTGAAATTGACTTCCGCCAGTCGCACGACAATCAAACTTATATCGCACGTGAAGAACACGATAGAACTAAAAATAGGCGAGGTTTCGATTCGGTTATAAAACATCCACTCGGAAATTCCCACATTACGGAGGCGCCGGTGATTCATCGAGGGACGAGTCAATAACACATGCGCCACGCCAAATATTTATGTTGATTCGTTACGCAATGGAACGCGATCGAGCCCACGTGGTCGAGTTCATGCGATCGTGGAAAGGAGCGAGGAGGAATAATACGGAGGAAGAAAGAGGGGGGGGGGTGGAGTGGAGTGGAGTGGGAGGGGCCAAACGACGGGACGGTTATTAATCACGCGGGCCAGCAATCAAATGTATGTAAATATAATCAAACAATGTAATGGCTGTTTCGCTCATGAAATATTTATTACGTTCGACGCGCGGCACCTGTGGCAAACGGCGTGTAATTAAGTTGTCGAACGTTCGCCAACCGTCACCGGCTTTTTCATTTCCGCCCGAGAAACTGATCCCCCGTTTCCTCCCCGCGAAACCGATATCTCGGCTAATTTGCGGCCAAGAACCGCGCGCCAATGATCGCTGCCACGATGGAATCGTTGGATCATCGTGGATGTCGATGAAATTTTATCAATCGTGTGAGTAATTAAACGTAATTAAAGATCGAAGATCAATGTCGAAGGATATTAAATCTTTCTCACTTGGAATGTTGATTGTATTGTCGTCTCGTGATCTCTTTGGATCGATGAAATAAACTTTACGTTGTATAAAAATTTTGGGCTTTATTACAAAACTTCAGAACATTGGAGCATTATTTGTTCTATAAATATCTGATGAAACAATACACTTTTCACCTGTGTTGTTATCAATTTAATCGTTCTAATATCTAAAATCGTAATATTTCATTCGATGTAATCGATCATTGTAAGCGTGCATTACAATTTTTACTTGATAAAATTAGTTTCACGAATGTCGAGGCCGAATTTACAAGAGAATTAAGTGGAATAAAATCAATTGGTATCGTCACGATAAATCTCAATAATCAATAAATAAGCGTCAACATCATCTCGTAATAATCGTCCATTCATCCTCATCTTGGATGTACCATAAATATCCAGAGATGTGTGCACTTTAAATACAAACTAGAATTCTAATTAAAACTTTGAGAAACTCATTTAACAATGTTCGACCCTAAATAATTCATAAACCACTTACGTATACAAGAGTTTCGGAATACCAATAGCGCATAGTCGTCCAAAAACAACACTCTTTCGAGCTCAACCATCTCGAAACTATATCCACACCTAAATCCACCCTAATCATCCCCACTGATCAAACGAAAAAAAAAAAAAAGAAAGAAAAACGATTCCAAGATTCATCATCCATTCTTCTGATCCAGCAAACAACCGAATTCCACATATTTCCGTCCGAGCTGTGTACACACGCGACACGTTCGATCGAGTAATCCGCAGAGACCATACACGACACAATCACGTATGCACACTATTCACATAGACACATATACACGAGTCCAATTCTCAAGGACACGAAGGCAAGGGCGTAGAGAGGCGCCTAGAGAGAGAGAAAGGGAGAGGGGGAGACAAAGCAGGACTTTTACTAGAAAACGGGGGTGAACCGTCGAACTGCAGGTGTGTCCTGGCGTTGACGTACTCGCAAAGCTCGTCGGTATACAAAAGTCGACCCATTTTCCATCCTCTCTGCTCTCGAGCCTTCCGTCCTCCTCTTCACGACCGATGCAACGTCTCTCTTCCTCACCCTCTACCCTCCCTCTAAACCGTTCTCTCTTCTCTCTCTCTCTCTCTTTTTTTTTTTTCGTTGGTTCATTCGCCTATCTACCCGCCGCTACGAGCCGTCACACTTGTTGCACGACAGAAAGGGAGAGGAAGGGGGGTTGGGGGCAACGGAGAAACCGGGTGGAAGGTGTGTAAGGGCGTGTATATAAACGACGTCCGCAACACCGCGGAACGATTGATATCGAACTGATGTTCAAGCTTGTGTACGTGTTTGCCCGCGTTTTGTAAATTGTTGGATGGCTGTTTATTGTCGAGCTTCGATCGACGATTGACGTGGAAGGGCTTTTTCTCCTTTTTAACTCGATTTTCGGATTATCCATAACCGAGGTTCGATCGTACACGTTGATTTTGCCCAAAATATTAAACACAAATTCAAATCGATTGGACTTCGATCATCGACGAATTAAGAAACGTAGCTTATATATACATTCGAATTTTTTAAACATGAGGAGAACACCAATTCCCGGGTGGCAGAATTCGGCCACGTTTGATACGTGTACCGGCATACTCGGCGTAGAAGAAACGTTTGACGGCGAAATCGAGCAACAAGAGATGCAGCACGTGCCTCTCCCGCATTACGAGCCGTGGCAGGAATGCGGTCTGCAAACATGCAGGTTAAGGGACTCAGCGAGCTCGTAAATCACTCAACGATCGTAATCGCCGGGTTCCGCGTATACACACGCTCGCTAAACACCGTGTGCCTTTCGAGGGACGTGTGTGGGGGAGCGTTTGCCGGCGTAAGAAACCACTCGGGGACCGTCCATCCGCTCGGAATTGCGGAAGGTAATGGACTACGCGTCATCGAGGGATTCTCTCCACTTTCTCGATCGCCACGTGAAACCGGTGGCTCGTTTGTCGTTTGTTCGCGCGCCACGAAATTTGCATTACTGCTCGTTGCCCGATTTTATTCTGTATGCGTGACTCTTGCAATTTTTAACATTCGAACTTGATATATTTGAGAAATTGGATGAGATAAAATTAAGATAAATATCAACTCAACAAATAAGTACTTACTTACCCCCAACAGTTCGAAAATAACGCCCTTCCTCAAAAAATCTGTCGTTTAATCCCTTCGATCGAACGCCGCATTAATCATCCATCGAGTCGCCATCTAGAATAATCTCTAAAATGATAAAAAAAAAAAAAAAAAAAACAGATTAGTTACATAAATTCTACTCAAACCACTAAACTATACATATATACATCCTCGAGAGTATTTCCCGATCCGTCCTTGAACTCGAGATCCCCAGACCAGGGATTCACGTCACGATAAAACGATCCATGAACACTCTCCCCCTCCTGGCCACCGTTCCTCACGAACGAGATCGTGAATCCATCCCGTCCGGATGGATTCGTGATGTTTACAAACGCGAGGCGGGCGGGGGGTCTGGAGACGGTAACGCGAACGGAGGGATGAGCGTTGCTAGACAAAGAGGGGAGAGGAGGGGGGAGATCCGGCAAGAGTATGTACACCGGGTCGCTAAAGAGGAGGGGTATCGTGGGAGGATGGGGCGAAGGAGCGGAAAGGCGTGCAGTTAGACGCGGAACGGAACTGGAACGGAGCAGAAATGTTATCATAAGCGTAGTGAACTTGACCCACTCCATGGAGTGGGCTCCTACAACCACCACCACCACCACCACCACGATGATATGAAGTTACGGGCCGCTCGTGCGAACCCGTAACACGATAACAGCTGTTGCATACCTCTCGATTCGCGGGACAGCAAAAGTTTCGACGATCGCGTGCACACGCGTGTCGAATGTACGTACGTATATATATATATGTATATGAATATATATATATATATATCTCGTTTTCACTCTTTCTCTTTTGCTCTCGTTTCTCTCTATTTTTTTTTCCTGTTCCACTCTTTCTCTTTCTCCGTCACGCTTTCTCCCTACCAACACGTTCACGAGACACTTGGTGGATCTATTGGATGGCAGTACGTAGCAGGGTATTCCATCCACGTCGATCGCACGGAGAAATCGCACGTGCCGACTTCGCAGGGATCGCTTCTGATACGAGGAGGGGAGAAAAAGTTGAACAGACCTGATGATCTTGCGTTGCCTAACCTGGAGACACGTGGAGACTTTAACGTTTATTGGCCTCCGGTGTGTTGGTAAGTTTGTTCGTTGTATATTATTGATGGCGGTTTGAATTATAAAAGTTGCTATTACAAATTTTATTTCGATCGTTTAAGAGGATGTCTTGATACGTAACAATTTTCTTCGCGACACGAAAGTTGTGGAAAAAGGAATTTCTAATAAAAATTGGTATTATACAATTTTGGTGGATAATCTGTGAAATTATAGTTATTATCGATACGAATCTCAGGAGAGGGGGAGGGGGGAGGGAACATAAAAGCTTCGGGAAAACTTGGGATGCAAAAGTGAAAAAGTTACATCATAGTTAATTAAAGAGTTTCTCTCTCCAGCATCTGACTTACTTAAAACAGTTACAGCGAGAAACTTTTCTTTTCTCAATGAAAGTTTCGCTTCTACTCACCACCGATGACCCACAAGTTCGAAAACTGGCCCAAGCTATCGAATACAATTATTTATTGCTACCTTCGTAACTTCGACCGTCCATTTATCTTGTTCGAAACTATTCACGCTTGCTTGCGAAGAATTCTTCCCACCCGTCACATCACTTGCAATTCCCCAACGATTCTTCTCTCGATCCCATCATCTCGAGTAATACTCGATAAAAGGGAGAAGAAAAATGTGGTGGAATTCCACGGATAAAGTGCAGCAACCTGTTCGACAGACGTGGCTAACGTCAGCAACATGACTCATCCCCCGAGAGAGAAAGAAAGCGAAAGGTGGAAGACGGATTAAGATCGTCGAACGGGTAAAAAAGTAAAAGTGAAACTGGTGGACCCAACTAGACCTCCCTCCAGGGAGGGATCCGAGACAAGACTGGAGATCTTCTTCTTTAAAGAGGAAGGGTAAAAAAAAGAAAAGAAAAAAGAAAGAAGGAAAAAAATGGTATTACTAGAGAAAAAGGACGATATCTATAATAAGACATCGATCGGTCATTAGTAACACGAGAACGATTCCCTCCAGTGTTCCTTTGCCTCTCTATTTGCCGCGTAAAGAGTCAGAAACTGCTTTATCGTGCAACGCGGCTTGACGCGCCTTTCCTTTCGTCTTATCTTTTCCCTTTCGACCACGATAAACTTGACCCAGTCAAGCAAACCGATCCGAAGAACTTGAGTTTCTCCTGCCTCGTTTCACGTGCATTTATAAGCATTCGCATTTTGTCGATACCACGACAAAAGAAGAAATCTCCCTGGTCACGAATCTTTGGGATGACGTTGCAAGAAGAGGAGTAACAAGGGGAATAGGAGATGAAGAGTCAGACTTGAAAGATGACGGTTTATCACCAGATTATGAATAATTTATGAATGATATAATTCGATAATTGAACGATTCAACGAATTGTTCCGATTTATTATTTCGTAAATAATACGGAGAAAAAATTTTATTTTATCAATAAATCAAATCAATTGTTTAAATAAAATAATATCGATATCTATACATCTATTAATTTCCAAGCAAAATTAACCTCATTTCAAACCATTTTAAACCACTTTAGAACGAATTCTAAAGAGAAGAACCGATACAGATCTCGTATTTTATCACTTCAGGATATGATCGATATAAAAACATCGATCGTAACATTAAAAAAAAAAAAAAAAAAAAGAAAGCTAGTAAAGATCGATGGTGAACATCGAAGTTCGCCATCGATGTTTACAGGCAGGTGGTGGCGATAAGCGGACCGGATTCCAGCAATGTAGCGGCATCGCGATAAGCCCTTTACCTTCTCTCCGTCTCCCTCTCTCCCTCTGCCCCTCGCTCTTTTTCCAGGACGTCCTCTCTGTCTGGTTGTCGTGCCACGAATCTGGAGCACCAGGTATCCGCTAACGAACCGTGCAAACGTGTCAGTCCGTGCACGTGCTCCCTGTACGTGCACACGTATACACGCGTGCGCACGGAAGTGCATATAAAGCATAATATATATATATATATATATACATATATACGTGTGTGCACACGCCAGTCTCGACGGTAGTTTACCTCGAACCAGGCAAGTTCACCTACATTCGCGTGGGGTGCTGGTGGGTGCAGAGGGAGAGAAGATTAAAGAGGGACACTCTCGTCCGGAGGTAGAAAGAGAACGATGCACCGAGGTGAATGAGCGGCCGACAGCGGGAGCAGGAGGAAGTGAGAGGGACGAGGAGGGTGGAGGAGGAGGGGGGAGGGGGGGGGGAATTTAAACCGGCATTCGAAACTTCGCAAACCCCTTATAGCGACCTCGCCTACCTGTTATCTCGATCAGCCATCGATCGGTGTGGTTACTAACGAAAGAACGACTTAGCCTCCTTCCCCTCTCCACCCCATCCAACGTGTTCCTCCACTCTCTTTCCGTTTCTGTTCAACGTGCTCGACGCCGAGGCCTTCCGGACCCCTTTCCGTCTCACCAACTGGGCTTGAACTTGACCCAGTGAACGAAGGAGAGCCCGGAGGAGAGGACGACCGGAATATTTCACTTCCAACCGAGTGCTGCCCCCGCCACCCCCCTTCTATGCTATGCCCTTAGGAGATATGCTCGAGGTTTATGCGCGTGGACGCGGTGGATGGGATTGGGTAAGGGAATTGGTTTGTCGTCGAGGATTGATGGAATTGTTGTAGATTTGGATTGTTGTTGATGTGTGTTTGGAATTAAAATTTAGGTATTTTTGTTCTCTCTCTCTCTCTCTCTCTCAGAGAATTTGGTGAAATTGATGAGTTTATAAGAATTGTAAAAAAAAAAAGATTAGATATTTAAAAAATTTTATTTCGTAAATTGTAATTATCTGTCGTTTATATATCTTTTAAGGATCCTTATTTTTATTATTATTATTAAATTTGTTATTTTCGTTAAAATTATCTGTTGGATGTAGTTGGCAAAAATATTTTTTCGAAAATGAAAATCAAGGAGGAGGAATGTAGGGCGTAACTAGGATGAGTGAGGTGAAAAGCATTGAAGTAGAATGAGTTAGTTTTTAACTGTGAAGAATGCTACAGTCTGTAACAGGCTGGACTATACTACTGCAAGATTTAAGAAAACTGTTTCGAGTGTTTGAATACTCTACTTTTTCTACTGTGTTCCAACTGCGCAAAAAGACTAATAATAATAAAAAACTGTAATAAAAGCTATAATGACTTTATAATAATAATAATAATTTACTGAGTAATTTTTATGAGATTTAATAGGAATTATTTATGAAATGGAATAAATATTGCTTGCAATATGGCAAGTTAAATAGGAAAATATGGATAATAAAAGATATACAATACTTTAGCTAGAACATTCAGTTTACTCATTATGCATGTAACAGTGTTTAATAATTTATTTTATTTTTTGTAAATCTTTTTCTTTTTTTTTTTAACACACAAGAAATTAAACATTTTAAAAGCCTTTAGAAGGAATTTCTCTATAGAATTCATTGCCGAAGAGGACAAGCTTTTCAAAAAAATATCATGAAATTAAATGCTCGATAAATAGTAAAGCGAAAGAAATATACATTTCTTTTAAATTTGTCGCTAATAATTTTAAAAAAATTGTAAAAATAAATTTCTTAAACTTGTTCTTTTTTTTTTTTTTTTGATTCAAATACAAAAATAACAGATACAGATGTAATGTGTCTAAGGAATTTTATTTAATTAATTATAGAACTTAGTTTTTCTTCAATAAATTCAAAAAAATTATATCTTTCTCAATTTCTTTAGAATCATGCTTAAATTTTTTAAAACAAGTAAATTTTGACACTTGTTCATTCTTTCTAAAAAATTAATAACAATCGATAAAAAAGATAAAAAAAGGAATCAAAAACAAACAAAAAACTACCTTACCCTAACCAAACACATTCCTCTTTCTATTCATACCAAAACCTCATCTCCCGTTCTATCGAGATGATTACGATCTCACGTGGCATCGTCTTCCTCCCAGCATCCTTATTCCACGAACAGAATCCTCCTCGTCCATTCGCATTCCCGGTCGTCGCTTCTTCCGTCCTTCTTCCGCGAGCTACCTGCCGGCCACGTTGTTCGCGGCGATAAACAAAGGAAAATAGCGGGGCACGTGGAGCGAGGGACGAAGAGAGCGAATATGTACGAAAGACGAAGAAAAATAGCACGGTGAGCCGGAGGGATGGCACGTGGAGGTCGGTGAACGAGCGCACCAGGCGAGGGGGAAAGGAAAAGGGTATTTGTGTTGGGGGAGAAAGGGGGTGGGTCGAGGAGGAGAAGCTTCGTGGATATCCACGCTTTCTTGGTGGTCGTGATCGCGATGGTCGTAGTGGTATTACCACAAGAGGACGTTAGGAGAGAAAGATGCCGAGGGAGGAGGAGGAGGAGGAGGAGGAGGAGAGAGGGAGAGAGAGGGTATAATCGGCCGACATAACGGGCAACCGTGGTGGTTAGACCGAGAGGGAACGAGGAAGAGAGAAAATAGAGGCACGTCAATGGGCGAACACGAGAGGGACCCGCGTGAATGTGTGAATGAAGAAAGAGAAGCTGAGGGATCAGACGGGGATGAATGGATGCATCTTAGGAGAGGCGCCAGTCAGCTGATATGCCACCCCGACGATCTCTTTTAGAGAATCCCGCCGAATCTTGAATTTCAAATTAGCGAAAAGTTACCCTCGTGTTTACGCTACACACGCTACACACCAGGAATCATATGGGATGGGAAGCGACAGATAAAGAGGTCTGATTCTAATTCTTATTTTACTCTTGGAAAATACTAATTGATTCTTATTCCAAAACTTTATTGAGATCATCGAGGGATCTTTATCGAGCAACATTTTAGATTAGAAAAATTCATGTTTATATTTCTCTTTACATGTTATCATCCTTGATGACATCTTTTAAAAATGTTCTCGAAAAGAGAATAAATATTGGCTATTTCATTTTCACTCGAGAAACGATAAATTCTTAGCGAGAGAAACAATTCTTTGAAACCACCGTTCATCCCCCAACTCTCGACAACAACATAAAGTCAATCTTAAAAACGATCGTAAAACTTCACGAGTTACAAACACGCTTAAAAGAAATTGAGAGAGGGAGAAAGAGAGCAGTTCATCCTTCGCAAAACGATCACGCCTCGTGACGTAGTGGAACGATCGTGGCAGCCGCCTTTAAACAGGGCCATTGACCCTTAGGACTACGCGAGGAAAGGTCGTAGTAGCGGGAAGCGATCCGTTCCATTCACGAACGCTCTAAGAGAGGCATTATCTCCCTACGACCCTGAAATTCCCGGTACCCTCTCTCGTTCCTCATCCTTCCTGGCCTGTACACCGATACCGCCGCGTACCAACAACCCCATTCCTCTCTCGCTCGCACCAGATGAGTGGCGGCGCTTCATGCCTGGCATCCACCTTACTTTATTGCCTCTAGGCGCCTCTGCCCGCTTCTTTACGCCACCGTGTGAAGCGTTAATAGCCGCTATGAACCTGACCTGGACCGACCAACCAACCACCATCGTCCAACCAACACACCGTCTCTGCAAACCGCTACACATCGATCTACCTCTTGCACGAGTCGCATCATTACGGGCCGTGCGTCGTTACTGACGCCAGCCACTTCATTAACGAGTTGAAACTCGTGCAATTGGCGTTTGTGAAACTAGAGGCAACCCTGTTACCCAGGCACGTTTTCCCTTTCTACTTAGTTCCCCTCGAATCGATGAAAGGGGTTAATTGTTCGATGGAAATGGGTCTGTTAATTAATTGACAAAATTAGGGAGATCTTTCCTTCCTTTCTTCTTTTTTTTCTTTTTTGTATCGTTCGTTCGAAGCGAAGGTTGAATTAGCGTTTGAAATTAAAAGTGAGTGATTGTTCTCAATCTTTTTAAAGATAAATTCATAGCAGAAAGTATAGAAGGAAGATAATTATCGTTCCTTTTTCTAGATATTAAACTTGGGATATTATTTGAAAACGCGAAGACAAAAATTTGAACGTTCATTTTACTTTTCCATACCCGAAAGGGATTCTATAAATTCATTTCAATTTAATTCAACTATCAGCAATAAGAAGAATATATAATAAAGAATCAATAAACATAAGTCGAACAGTTTAAATAATCGTCATTTAATATGCATAACAGACTTTTGTTCCAAACCAGGTCTTCTTCTCTCTTCATCTTCCCAATTGCCTCTCCCTCTCTCTCTCTGTCTACATTACAACACGAAAGCTCACCTAAATCCCTTTCTGAATGCGGCGGCAACCCAGTTTATCGGTCGTAGGCGCCAGCCGCTTCTTCTTTATGCCGGCGTGCGAAGCGTGAATGGCTTCCGTGAACCTGAACCCGACCGACAAACCACCGTCGCCGCCAATGTCAACGGGACAGGCCGCCGTTAACCAATGTCAACACACGGGCGACGTGTGTCACCAACATCGACGAATCACGGCACACACGGACTGCGACGAGGTAACGTTCGTGGATTTGTTTAGCTTATACGGTGGTGGCCTCGCTCACGGAAAGATCACGGAGCGCAATGTGCACCTGTGTGTAATACATACTTACACACGGCCTCTGTCGGGCGACAGAGGGCAAAAGGCTTCTGTTTAATGCACGAGCTGGTTGGGCGCGTGCCAGTTCTTTCTAGGGTCGATCCGCGGCAAAAGAGAGGGAAAGAGAGGGAGAAGCAGGGAGGAAGAGAGGCAGAGAGACAGGGGGAGACAGGTAGATTCCAAGTTAGACGAGAGGAAGCCCGATGGAGAGAAGCACGGGACACGTAGCTAACGACCAGACCTGTTTTCTTTGACGCGCAATCTGTCACGCTTGATTACGATCGTAAATCCCGCGCTCTCATTACGAGAGCTCCACCATATCTACCCACAGAGATCCACAGACACGTTCGACGTGGAGATGCTGCCTTCAGATTGCGATGGAATACATTTGAAAAGGGGGGGCAATCGCGCGATCAGCCTTGTCGTTGGTTCCTTCTTTGGTCTGGACCGGTCTAATGCGCACATTTGAAGGGATATCATGCCGGTTCTTGTAATTTTCATTAGTCCGCATTGATGTAGATATTATGGTAATGAATGTGTTTCGAATAGAAAGACGGCTCTTCCTATGTCGTTTGTTCTTTTCCAATGGATGAGTTGGATACCATCTACGCAATGTAGATATGTAGATATGTATTTGGTAGAAATTTATAATATTAAGTATATAATAACGTCGAAATTGATATTTCAAATTGTGAGAATTTGTGATTAGAGAATAACAGATACATAATATGTTTAAAAAAATTGAAATTACAGGACTGAAATACACTTGCACTAATACTACCTACATTATATTAAGAATTTTAATCCAAACTAATTTAATACATAACACGTATATATCACGATACCATCCCATCTGAATCTATACGAACGAGTCATGGACAAGATTGCACGTGCGGGTTTCAGCCACGGCTAAATAGAAGAAGAATCGGTCCGCGAATCGCGGCGGAGAAGGTTTTGTCCTGCGGCACAACTCTCTCGCTCCCTCTAGCGGCCGCGTGCCCGGTCAAAGAACCAACCTTGTGTCTGGTTTCGTGGCAGCGGAGGGACCGAGAGATTTCATTGGGGAACAATAGGCACATGACATCTGAAGTGAGGGCAAGACCAAGACCGCCTAGACCTAGATTACGACAATAATGCCGGGGTCTACCGTCATTCGTCGAGCGGATGGAACACGAGCGAAAGACACACACAGAGAGAGAGAGAGAAAGAAAGAGAGACACGATGAAGCAAAAGGGAATGTGTGAAGAAGCAGCCGGGTAAGAAGAACGGAAAGAGACAGGAAACCGCCTGGCACGAGTCTAGGCACTGGGGCAATGTCACACCTAAGCTATTATTCTCATTCACCGCGGCCAGACTTACGGCAGACTAATAACCTGTCACCAACTGCCGCCACGGTTGCGACCAGCCTCCTTCCGTTCTCTGTCCTCCTTTCCGCCAGACCTCTTCCTCCTTCGTTATTCCATCTCGCTCTGATGGGATTCGTGTTGGTCGCCTGTGCGTGTGTGTGTGTGTATGTACATATATATACACGTCACAACACCCTCCCCCGCAGGCGCCAAACCGTTCTCTTTTACAACGGCACGAGCCACGGGTCCCGGCTATTTATGTAAACGTCAACTAACCTGAGGCAACCCTGAACGGGCTATTAACTCGGCCGCGTGCCGACGCGTGGTTTCCCTGCTGATGAGGTGGTTGGTGGTCGAGCACGGTTTTCGTGCCGGAAAAATGAGATTTCGTTTTGCCTCCTGTGCTCCTCTTTATGTACGTGCCACATTGAATTCTTTCTTTGAGTTCTTTTTCGCTGTGTATAAGAGTATATATATCTTCAGAAAAAAATGATACGGATATATTTTACTTAGATTTCTAATTTGTGGAATAGGAATGAATGTACGATTTATTAAATAGATTCTTTGGCTTTAAGATATATTCACTTTTGATATTAGTTAGGGATTATATAGGATTCATTCATTTTTGTTGGAACAACGATGTAAAAAATGATGTATAAAATTCGATAAATAATGGTACTGATAGTTTGAGAGAAGTGAGAAGATCGACGATGGGAAGGAAAAAAAAAAAAAAGAAAGATGCTATAGTAAGAAAGGTTGAAAGCTTGAAAAGTTAAATTGCTTTAAGTTCGGCTCGTTTTATTCAAAGATCAATCTCATCCTCGAAGATGCTTCCGGAAAAGATAACGAAGAATTCTTCGAGATTCCTACATAGTCATTAGCAACGAAAGATTTCTAATGTTAGACATTAAAATCCTAATTAAATTCTTTAATGAATCGATCAAAAACTTTTTTGAAAAAAAAAAAAGAGATAAAATGATAAAAATTAATCGTTAAGAATAATTGAATATTTCTCAATAACATAAGTCAAATAACTACCGAAAGAGAAAGAAATCGAGTCAAACGGAAAGCTGGTTCGAACGCAGAACCGTGAAGAATTAATTAAAAGGATCGAAAATGTAATGAAACCGAAAGATAAAAAATAAACCAGAAGATAGGTATCTACCAAACGCTACAAAACAGTGCCAAACTCTCTTTCTGGGTAGATCGAGCGTGATCCTTGCCCGGCCCATTCACCTGGCTATTCGGTCATCAATTTAGCTAACATGTCAACGTGTTCACGCTCGAAATCTCTCTAACGTATACGTATTAGCCAGGCCAAAAAGAAGACAGGTGACGGTCGTGCGAGTTATAACGGAGCATCGGGCCGGTTAAAAGCGAACTGACCTCGCGCAACCCTGAAGCGAGAACAAGCTATTAACGCGGCGTATGCCATTCATTCTTGCCTGGTCCCTCGATCGTTCGCCTCTGTCGCACCGTTTACACGCTCTCGTTTACTCCTTTGCCCTGTTACGGCCACGTATATAGGTAGTATACACACACACACAGGCTATGTCGACCTGCTGATGGTCTAATAGTACATAGTTCGAATCCATTCAACAAGAGAGGTTACATGGGAATTGTACCTTTTGTGGAACTGCTTTCCATGCATTATCCTGTCGTCATAGAGAGGAGGATGGGTATAGTCGGTGATGAAAATATTGCAAGATCGTGAATTGAAAATTGCAATTATTGAAAGTCAATCGAATCAAAGGATCAATACTGATTCTTGTTTCTAATTAAATCAATTTTCGAGATATCTCGTCCGTGACGAATGATATATATATATACATAGCAGTATATCTCAGTTACTATTGGAAGAGATGGTCAGAAATTTATGAGGAAATTATATATTGAGAAGGAAAATTCGATAATTTTAAGGGGAAACACGGAGGAGAGAGAGAGAGATACGTGAGAACGCGATAAAGAATAGGAGGTGAAGGCCGAGCAGCGTGGGAGAATCTGTGTAATTCGCCACGTAGTCGACCACCCTGAATTGAGCCGATGTTACGGCTGCTTGATCGTCTATAATATGGGTGTAATCACTGCACGCCCGCACGATCGATATTTTTACCATGGTTGATTCATGGTTGTCGCAATCTATGATGGGAATTCAAAAATAGTGGAACAATTCGAATAAATGTCTTCGTATCTTGGATAAAATATATTTCAATGTTTTTTATTATATGAACTTAAAAAATATTCCATTTATTAACTATAATGGATTCTTTATTGTGCGTTCTCCTCTTTTACTGACCTATATTCTCAACGCGCACGTTTATAACCATGATCAAAAACATATTCGATCGATCCTATTGGATCCATAGAGATATTCATACACACCACCTCACACAACGCATAAATCTCAATTACATTCATAATCTCCCTCTCGATCAATCAAATCACCTTCACCCCATTCTCCAACACGGGCCGGTTAAACAGCGTGCGAATTCCCCCCAAAAAACCCAATCCCCATCATTTCCCTCGACCCATTTCTATCCTTTAACAATCTCGTAAATCCAAATAAAACATCCTAAACAAGAGAGAAAAAAAGGTTGGAATCCACGAGGTCTTCCACCCTCCTCCCTCCCCTCCAAAAAAGAAAAAAAGAAATCGCAACGAGGTCCTCGACTTGGTCTTAAAAAACAGGTGGCGCGTGGCTGTGGGATCCTCCGGAGATCAATCTTCGGATTAGATCGAGCAGCAGGAGGAGTGGTGCGAGACGGGTGGCCAAACGAGGAAACCAAAAAGAATGAAACGAAGGAGAGGAGCAAGAAGAACGGGGTTAGAAGAGTAGTAGTAAGAGTAAGGGGAGAAGAGGAAGGAAGGAGAAGGGAAGGGTCGTGTATCTCCCTCGTTCCTCTCCCCCCCTCTCTCTCTCTCTCTTCGTTCTTTGGCGTGATATAAAGTGGCAGAGAGGAAACGTCGCGGCGCCAGAGGCAGCCGACGACTAAAGGGAAACGAGTCGGGATGGGGTGGACGTGGGAGGGTGAGGGGATGGAAAGGGAGGGATCGGGAAACTATTGACCACGTTGGGAAGCCGTTTAACCCCCCACGAGAGGACGTGCACACGCTTACATGCACAGAATAGAAGAGAGAGAGAGAGAGAGAGAGAGCACAATGCTCGCACGCACACGCAGCTCGTGTAGTACACGTGTGTGTGTGTGTGTGTGTGTGCAACGAACGACGAGAGAAGGCAGGAAGGGAAAGCATAAACGGTTCCACACAAGGAAGTTCATTCATGAGTACGGGAACTTTGGATAGGTGTGAGATGTGCACGGACACGACCTAAAGCCCAGTCACATAGCGTTCGAGAGTGGTACGCGCGTAGTACGCCGCCCTTTTCTCTCCCTCTTTCTCTCTGTCTATCCTTCCGTCTATCCGCCTCTGTCTCTCGCTCCTTGTGTGTGCTCGAACAGCGGCCTGGATAAAGAAAGAAGGGGAGAGGAGGAGCGTGGGAGGGAGAGGGATGGATCGAGCACGGGGACATTGTTGTAAAGCGATAAGATAGCGGGGAAGGTAGCAGGTGAGGGGGCTCGTGTACCTGCATGCGAGCAAATCGGCGATCGGTATCGCCGATCGAAAGTGAAATTCGCAATTATCGGTACGCGACACGCGACCCGCTGAGAGAGTTGACAAGACGAGGGTCGAGCTTGCTGGTTCCTTCGGGTTTAAGGGATAAGATAATGCGTGTAGGGGACGGGTACCCGTGTATTTCGATCCTCTGTTTTTGTAACGTTATTTTGTATGGCGTATCGTTGCAACAAGTAGGTAATTTTAATTAATTAACATTCTAGTATTCCGTCTTTAATTCTCTTTTCTCTTTTTCTTTAGTAAAACTCGTAAAATTCTTTTAATAATTTTTGATTAGAATTTTTCTATCACTCAGAAAGAAATTAAGTTAACTGATTATTGAAACGGAACGGGATGAATTTTCTGACCGGAGGTTCTAAGCTTAATGGTTCGAAAATGGTTTCCATACATTAGAATAAATAACCAGGAACACAATGGAAATTATAATTGCTGTTAAATCGTGGGGCTCTGTTGGATTCCACGATAATATAATTTACATGATATTGCAGTGCGTTGAGGTAAACCATCGGGCGGAGATGAATTAATCGATTTATTTTAATTTACGCGCTTTGTTACGCAAGATGCCACGTATCGAACTGATATCGTAAAAATTGGAATCAAAAATGGGTTGTAAAGATTTACAAACATCCATGAAATATAACGATTATATCGATATAGTTAAACTTCACATCACGTTTTATATTTAATTCGCGATAAATAATTTCGTCGATATACCCGTTTGATTAATCCAATTATCGTAAGATCTTGGACAAAGCACACGATCAACAAATTAAATATTCATGAACGAAACGATCCATGAAAGATCGTTAAAACGCGACATCTCGAGCAAATTGTTTCAAGTATAACGCCTTTTTAAAACGATCCATTACACAGCTCCGTCAGCTGAACGCATCCCTGCCACACTTTCCATTCTGTCACGGTCACCTATCTAACGCCCTGTTACGATTCCTCGATTAACGATAATTGTGCCGTTACAGTGTTTCAGTGGCTCAAAGCGTGTGCACGCGTTCTGCCTCCCCACGCTCCATCTCTGTTCCACTCTTGACTTTATCGTTCCACCAGGAGCACGCGGCCCAGGCGTTGATTACTGGGCGGCACAGCGACGTCGGCTAATAGCCCCACTAACTACCCAGAGCCCTGATTGTTAGGTTACGATCACGGTCTTTGAAACTCGCCCCACGCATAATAACTACCAGCTAGCGACGGGGATGAACCACCGTCGTTCTTCTTCTATCCTTGAGTAAGACGAAATTAGAAAGATGACAATGTTTTTTTGGTAAGCGTGCTATATTTGATTTTCATGAATAAAATGAATTCTATAATCTTCTTCTCTTTTTGTATTTATATTAAGTTTTAATTATATTTTTAATTATATATTAAAATAGATTTCTAGTAGGTAAATGTAATATTTTAAAGTCTATTATTTATAAGATATACAATCTGAAAAAAATCTTTATTGTATTGTTGTACTTGTGTAATACGTATAATTATAATTGGATATTTAATATAATTTTACATACATGTTATACGTGCATTTTTACACAAATTTTTTGAATGAAAGATATAGATATCTGAATCGTTTAAGAATAATTTTACAATAGGTAGATTTCTTGAAATCTGTCTCATATTTTATATTTTAAAAATAAATTTTGAACTTGCCAATATCATAATAATAATAAAAATATCCAAAAGTACTTTAGAAATTAACCTGTTTATTATTATATTAAATATTAATATAATTCTATTTTACTGTAATATTTTATTAAACATATTATATCCTTTAAAAAAAATTTTTACCTACAAATCGGAAGAAGAATTTCTAAAAAGTTAATCAGCTATATATAATAAAGTATATAGCAAGTGCTTGCACATACATCAAACACGCGAAACATCATGAACTCAAACATTTCCCTCGAAGAACAGCGGCCACGAGAATCAATGGCCTTATTATTTGCTCAAGAAACACGGTGAGCAGTACTCGAAAAGGTTAACCAATACACCAGACTCGTTTGTTTTGTTCTGCAGTGCTTGCAAGCGGTTCGAGAGCCTTCACTGGCCATCGAGAGTTTGTATCCAGGCGAACAACCGTTTAAACTCCGCTTGGATATCACTGACCTGCCCCCATATCGTAGCGACGTCATCTCGACAAACTGTTGGCCCACATGTACCGCCGCCCAGTTACAGGGTTCGTTCTCGCCCTTTCATCTCCGTCGGTTATCGACGTTTTACGCGGGTATTTCCTACGTTTATTTCGCGCTCTTCCTACCAACGCTTGTTTCGCTGCCAATTGCTCGTTCTTTGCCGACCATCGCTTTTATTACCCAGCCTTTTCTCTTCTGGATCGCGTGCGAATCGTTCGACGAGATTCCGCGAATTTATATCGCGCACTTGACGTTTGGATCAAAAGACGAGAGGAGAGGGGAGGAGAATGGAATTTTAATATCAATATTTGCAAGGGGCCGTGTTGTTGCTCGAGATATGTTGATGCGTGACCAAATAATTGCGGATGGAATGGAACTAAAATATTTGGGACGTTTAAACGTGATTGTTGAAACGTTTGTTTATCATATATCGGGGAAAACGAATGAGAATTGAAATGCGATTTTCAATCGTGCGTTTGAAAATTCTCCTTTTAACGCGTTTTTGGTTAAATTTAATCGTTTTCGTTATTTCTTTTTGAACGACACCGTGTGTTCGTTCATTTAACATTTATAAATAATATATAATAAGCTTGTACAAATACATTGAGAATTTACGAAGTGTATACTCGAAATGGAATAATAGTTATGAGTTTGATAATGACATGAACTTTTTACAATTATTATTAATCGCATATGAATTACAAATGAAACTTGATCCATTGGTAAAATGTCTTGGAAATTTTCATGAATTCATATCATTATTGTATCATCTTATCCCAAACACTTAAATTTTGAACTGAAATGATAATTAATTGATTTAAAAAATTAATTGAAAATTTTTACATATTTTAATCATTTTTACTCAATTAATCATTCAAAAATTTGAACAAAAATAAAAACTTTACTAAATTTATCGACTCGATAAACTTTCAACCATCGTGAATAAACTACACGCTTTCTACAATCCTCGTGTTGCGCAACTGTTTCGAAAAATGTTCAAACGTTTGCGTTTCAAGATGAATAAAGTTGCGCGAAAGCAGAGTGGAGAAATTGGAGAGAAAGTTGGCGAAGAAACGGAGACGATCGACATTCCGGGGAACAATGAAGGGTGTAGAACGGAAGAGGGGGAGAGAGGTAAATGCCCCGGAAGCTCGTACGTCGCAGAATCCGACGGGAGTTTCCGCGAATCCTTTATTTCTCGGAAGTTTATGATTCAAGTTACGGCGTTCAGGAGGGGGGGAGGAGGGAAGAAGAATGACTGGCGAAGTTATATGGTCGAAACCACGGGCGTCGGGAAAGGGGACAAGTTCAAGTGGCAAGGTCAAGTTCCTCGCCACCCACGGGGAAGATTTATAGTTTCCATGCGGCGTCACACAATGACCCAGTTTAAAAAAAAATAAAAGAGAGAGAGAGAGAGAGAGGGGGGGAGGAGAAAAAAGAATATATCCCTCCACGACTGCGTCGAACAGCGTGATCCAACGATTTATTTCTGGTCGCGTGCGTTTCGAATACGATGGATTGCCTTCAGGATTTCTAGTTTTACGACCAGCGAATTTTGCTCGTGTATACATGTACAATATATATATATATATATATGGAAATTTGGTGGATAAATTTTTGGAAACGATTTTTAATAATTATTCTTTTGTTAGATCGTTTTAAATTTAAATTGATAATGATATACATTTAATTAATAATACGATTAAAATATTTTTAAAAGTATCGTGTAGACGTGTAAAAAGGATGATGGGTGATTAAAGTTAAAGCTGAGAGAGATTTTTAATGAAGACGAGAAATCGTTTTTCAATGAAAGCGAAATTGTTAATGCGCGTTATTTTCATTCATAAAGCTAGAAATGATTTTTCAAATACAACTCGACCACCTGTTACGTATGAATAAAAATCAATGAGGTAATTTTATTTTATTTTTGAATGATAATTTTGTAACAATTTATTCCCTACGTAATAATACATTTTAATTAAAACGAGCGCAAAACGGGGGAATAATATTGACAATCAAGTTTGAACTACCGAAAATACAAATTTTTAACGTGGTATATTTAAATGAAACATTAATCCGTGTTGCATCATCCGATATTTGTCGCGAAAAAACACAGTCAATATCAAAACCAAAATGAAATAATCGAATGCAATACCTTGAGAAAATTGCTTGATATTGTCACATACGATTTATGCATTTCGTATTATTCATCCTCGATTCATCCTTCATCGATCAAGCAACGTTACAAGTTGTCCAATAAAATATATCTCACCCCCTCGCGAGAGATATCGAACGAAACATCGATATCCGACCACCCCCAAACCCGAGCCATGGCTGAAACTCTCGCAAGATATCCGCCTCCCCCCAAGGGACACGATACATCCTTGGCAAACGCATGGAAAGTGGGCGGAAGTGTCGCACGTTGTGCGATCGCAGATCCTGAAAGGACCTGTTGCTCCGGTCAGAGAGAATGTGCCCGCCTCGCAGTTAGAAACAAATGGCCTGCTACACAACAGGGGACGCCATAAAGCCGCGTGGGCGGGGGTTGAGGTGGAAAGGAGAGATCGGGAAGGTCAAAGGGAAGAGGAAAATGGCGGGGGAGGAATCGCAGTGTAGTATGTCTACCCCTTCCTTTGTTAATTCGGGCTTAATGCTGGCCCGGAGGGGGCGGCTCGAAGGAAGGAAAGTCTGCGTGTTGCAGACAATGGGGTCACTGGGATGTTTCGTGCCAAGTTTTCATAGCCGGACAAGTTTAGACCAACCGCAGCCGCGGCCTTCAGCTCGTGCTCCTTATTCGACTGGACGTGCACGAGCTGAAAGAGAGGAAGGTAGAAAGAGAGAGTAAGGCAAGGGAACGAGATAGCCGGAACGAGATCGAGCAGATAGGATTGTAAGACTTCGAACACACACCGTGATATCCGCGAGAAGGTAGTGCTTTAGCGGAACCCGCTCGTACATTATGGATGCGGCATCGAGCGTGTTTTACGTAATCGGCGCGTGCCACCTGTGAGCGCGGTTAATCCCGCATAGAATGCGGACGTAATGGTATATACGCGTGGAAAAAGGAAGGTCGTCAGAAGCGTCGTCCCTTTAAACGGATAAAAGTCGATCAAACGCGTAATTCTTCACCCGAGGCCGTTTAAATTAAACTTTTTCTCGAAATCTAACCGCGTTCCGACCCGTTTTACTCATGGATCGAAAATTGGATTGGCGAAGATGTAAATCACTGGTGCTTTACATGGACTTTCAAACTTCCAAATTTGTTATCGTTTCCTTTTTTTAAAATAACACAACAATATAATACCTAATAATACACACAAGAAGTGGGATCAAATTATATTACTCCAAAACGGAAGAATAATCCTTATGATATATCGAAACATATATAACAACATCTTCCCAGAAGAAGAAGAGAAAGATCGAATGTATGTATTCAACCCTCAGCCGGAACATCCTATGAATCAAACTGTGAATATCAAACAACGCGGACTCGTTTTCACTCGAAACCCGTCGGAACTCGCGTCACGGACGGATTCGCACGTATGTATTGACTAGGAAATCCGACGTAGGAGGAGTCGGAGGCGAGGGATGAGGGAGCCAGTAAACCGGGACTCGACCTCGCTCCGCATCTATCCCGCATACATCGAACCGAATGGTGCATGGCTGTGCATACCGGGTGCAATATACATCGGGCAAGAGAACACACTAGAACCGGAGAGAGAAAGAGAGAGAGAGAGAGGGAGGAAACGATAACGTAGGAGGAAGAGGAGGGTTGGGGGCGGAGGAGCAGGAGGAGGCCCTCCAACCCCGTTTTCACTTTCATTCGCTCGCGTGGCACATATTCACATATTCATCTCTACACCCTTCCTTCATCCCCTTGGTGGATGTACACGGATATACGTGTGTTCACGTATACGTGTGAAACGCACACCGAGGAGCAACGTGACGGTATTTCACGTGGATGCAAGAGGCTCAGCTGTGCCGTGACGTATGATCCCCGACGTGGCCCTAGCGAAACTTATTCGGCCACGTGCTTTCGAAACTTCGGCCGCGCGCACCATGTGCGTACGACCTCAGGCCCGGTTTCCCACGCGCTCCCTCTACCTCTCTCTCTACCCGTCACGAAATCGGGATGTACCGTTGACCTTGGGGCTATTCCTGGCCCACGATTTACGATTTGCCAGGCTGCTGCTCGAGCTCGGAAATAGATCACAGGATAACGGTTTCGAAGGGGGATTGATCGAATTTGTGCGTATGGAACAGTATTGCAAGTGAAATATAAAGCATCGAAATTGTTTCACATATCGTTAAAAAATGATTTTGATATAGTATATACTTTGGTTTCTTTTGAAGTGTACGCTAGTCATATAGTGTTGAGTTCGAAGATCGAGTTCGTAAATAGGATTGATTATGCTCGTATATATGTAACACCATATCGTTGGTGTTTTCGTGTTATGATTAGTTGTTAAACTATGATATTAAATAATGACACTGTTCTGAATAAATAGATATGCGTTAAATTGGCGCATATATTATTGGTACATTCTTCTTATAGGCTTCTTTTTAACGTTTAATGCATTTAAATTCTACGTTAAAATTCTACTATATGTTATACTTAATTGAAAGAAACGTAATAGTTGAATAGTTTTAAATATCGATAATTGCTCGATTTTTATTATTATATAATTGTTTATTGCATATGCAATATAATATTATATCTATACAAAATATATCAATTTTAATTTAAGATAACATTTCAGAAATTATAGAACAATTATATAATATGAGATATCAATATAGTTATTATCTATCAAGTTCTATAAAATTTATACAAAAAAATAAAATTCATTCGTACCAGTTTACCATTAAATTCTTCAAGACATTCACAAAACTGATCATATTGCTTTCCATAGATCAGTTTCCACACTTAGAAAAGTTTCCACAAAAAGAACGATTCGACTGTGTTCCAATATTCACCCAGTGCCATCGAACCTTCCTGCAAAATGGCAAAACAGCCGTTTCGCGAAAATCCCTGAAGCGTGTCATTCGAGCTTTAGAGAACCTGTTGCTCACCTCTCTCTGCATCCTCTCTCACCTACCACCCTACTTTCCTTTTACACTACCCACCCCTGTCTTCGGCCCTGTATACGTGTGTATGCGGTGGCAACCACTTTCGAAATACCCAATCTGACCTAGAGAAGCCGGGAGGAGAAGAAAGAAGGATGGAACGTACGCTATCTTATGCTAAACTTCGCGGCTTCCAACAAGGGACGAGGAGGGATTAAACGAGGGGGCGCCACTTGCCAGACTGGCCGCCATTCTTCCACCTATATTCCCTTCTGCACGGTATTAAGTCTTTCGAGGTTCGTTTTAATTAATTGTCGTTTTTGGACTTTTTTATATTCAAATTTTCTAATTATTCATATTATTAATTGTGGCTAACAAGCGACAGATATTAATTGCGATTTCTTATAATTTTTAAAAACCTTACATTGAATTATAGTCTTTAATTAGAATTTAATTGTGTAAAATTGTTATTCTATTTTTTATTCGAATTATACTTTTTTTTTTACAAAGGAAGACAATAAAAAAAAATATTTTGAAAATATATTGTTGAGATATTAAAAATTTTAATTTTTTTTATCTGATTTTTAATTATTCAAATATAAAAGATATTCAGATATTCAGATATCGTAGGAACTGATCTAAATTGTAAATTATCAATATGAAAAAAAGAACATAGTGATAAAGAAAAAGAGAAACATTTCTAATAAACTGTTATAAGAGAAAAATTAAAAAGTTCCCAAGTTAGCGTGTATTATTGAATATCGATGTTCAAAATACGATTCGTGTTGTTAATTTTAATCTTTCACGTGCTTTCTCCTTTCATGTTACAACGTAACCATTTGGAATAAAGACGTTAATAAAGTATACGACGAGCAAAATTTCATCTTAGAGAAAGAAAAAAAAGCGAGATAAAAATTGTTTAATGCAAGTAGACTGAAATAAAAATTTCATCGGAGCATACTCATCACGGAATAAGAGAGAAACGTATAATTTAAGCAAATCAAGCTGTGGCAAAATGTTAACCGGGCCAAACACAAACGGTGCTCGTCCCAGTAGTACTTCTTTTCATCCGCAAATGCCGAGTACCATGTAGACGTTCACAATAGAAGTTGGCGCACAAAGGCCACCGTTCAACCAGAAAACTTCTTTCATCCTCCTCGAAATCAGCGAGCGTTGAATCGCAAATCGTCCCATTAACACGAGCCGCGACTTTTCTGCAAGAGCAATCTTCGTGTTCCACGCGGCCGTGTGAAGGGTTCAATTTGTGCCATGGGCAAAGATACGAGATTCACCTCCCCTCCCCTCCCCCCCCACACACCCTCGAACTAACATGTCGGATAAAACGAGAATCAAAGAGACCAACTGTATTGGATTCACTCTTTTCTCGAGATCGGTCGTCAGGAAATGACTTTAAATTACGAAAGAAATTGTCGAGCAATTGAGTATATATGTATATATATATATATGTATCTATCGTTCGAGGATGACACGAACATGTAAAAATAATTTCGAATAAGTGAATACGTGAATGTTATTGAAGAACTGATTCATTTTTGTGACTTGGATCATTAAAGGGAGGCAATTTTAAAAAAAAAATTTTTATCGAAAAGTACTTTTTATCAACGTACCTAATAACATTAAACGCTACCCCAACAGCAATTATTGAATACCGATTGATGCATAAGAATGCAAAAAATCAATCAATCAATTTAGAACCGCGCGTTACAATTTGTTTTATGAAATTCAAATGGAATAAAGAATTATTTAAACGAAGGCTTCAATATTGATTAGATATGCATTTATGCGAACACTTCTTTATATTATCACCCGTGCTACAACCCTGAACAACGTTCAAGGCTTATATATTTATCGAAAGGAATGGATAATAATTTCTCGTTCCACTCCAGACACTTATTTTGTGTCTCACGTTATCACCGAACGTGTGAACTCTATTCTCGTGACCCCGTCAAGGGGTTAAATAAATATTCGAAACGATAAAAACAACGGAATAACAAACACTCACGGGATAACACGAAGTGAATCGTTTCCCCTCCGAAAAACCGAGGTGGAAGATCGGGCGGAAGAGGCGAGGAAGACTGGAAACAGATTCCAGCGACCTTGAGATCCTTCCTTCCACGGATAACCAATACCAAGAGCTCGCGGGGAGGGGAACGAACGCAAACAACAAGGATGCAACACGGGGAGAGTCGTCACCGGCGGTAACCTACATTTACCATCGAAGAGAGAGCCGCGTATACATGCACGGGCAACACAGCCCGAAGGGGGACCATTGCTCTCCACGGTTATGAATGGAGAAACTTCTGCTCGCGTAAACGTTAACACGCCGACCACCGTGCGCACGTAAGGATCGGGTCCGCTACGAAGAAAGGGATTCGGTTTTATACTCTTCCCTCCTCCTTCGTGAGGAAGAAAGAGGACAGCGAGTGAATGCCGAGCGGCTTAGCCCGCGAGATCCATCGCATCGGTGGTGTACCGCTCTTGTATTCACCAATTCTCTCTCTCTCCCTCGTCTTTCTGCAACCGTTTATCCGACTCATACATAAATATCCGGAGGACGAGGAAACGTCTAGCGCCCATCCTGGCCCGTCTTCCTCGTGGCCAGACCCCTGTGTACATGCATAAGTATGCGGTCGAAGTAGGAGGCCGACCGTGTACCTTCGTAAATATACTTTGCTTACATTCGTGTGTTCATGCGGATGAGAGGCGGGTCTCTGTGAGAGTGGCCGGTAGCTACGAGTACATACCGCAACAACCGGGGAAGAGAGAAAAGAGGCAAGGGAGGGGGTGGTAGATGAGGAGCGTATATGTATATGTATATATATATATATATATACATGTACGTACATGAAACGACCGACACGGAGAACAATGAAGTGAGCAACAGGTACGTGTATGTATACATACACGACGCACCTGGCTGGATGTTTAGGTACGATATATTCGTATGTAAGCCAGGCTCACCCTAGGTTAGGTATCAAAGCATCACCTCGACGCACCTCCTCTTTTTCTTCGCCACAATCTTTCACCCCTTTTATCACTCGACCTTCTCCCTCTCTCTCTTTTTCTCTTCACCCTTATTCTCCAGCTCAAGGCCGTCCTTCTTTGCCCCTCACGCGGATGAATCGCAAATGCGGCCGACCGTCACTGGACGTGCATTAAATTGAGCGGAAGAAGCGAGACCAATGCCAAGGTTCTTCCGTGTTTCTCTCCACGGAAGGGAGAGGAGCGAAAACGAGGGAGGAAGAGGAGGAGGAAGAGTTTGCGATCCGTTGACCGGTCAACAACCGACGTTTACGCGTGCGGGTGAGATGGATGAAGGAGGATGGACGTGTATCGTGGCATAAAGATGATAGAACCGAATACCGGGACCGCATACCGCCAGTTTGACGTCTGTCTGCAAGCATAACCATCACGGAATTCCGCCTGCTGTTCTTGACCTATTAGCAACTCGACCGTTTCACTTTCTCTCGCGGTTCGAACTGAATGGAAAATTGAATGGAAACGATAGGATTTAATATTTAGACGGATTATTAGACGGGCTCTAACGCGTTTCGTATTGTAGAAATTTATAAAAGTGAATATACGTTTTTTTTAAACGAGGGAGGAAATTTTTACTTGCAGCAAAAATTTTTGAATTTTTAAAATCGTTTCTCGATAACTGGATATTGAAAAGTGAAAATTCGTTCACGCTCGAGAGAGTTTAATTCTTTTCTGGACTAGTAGTAATAGTAATAACTATTTTGGTTTTTATGATCATCTTTTCATAGAAAGGTTATTTCTTATCCAATATATCAATCAACTGAAATATTCAATCATTAAGTCTATCTATCACTGCTTCGATCAGCTGTAATCGCTTATATCACAGATTTCTCTATTATTCATTCACATTTACATTTCGATTCCAAATTTTTTTCAATGGAATTTTCAATTTTAAGAGTGCATAATTTACATATCTAAAATTCCGACCGATTAATCACATCTCCGATAATCCAGGTTAATTAACGCTGATTTTATACGAAACCAGGGAATGTCCTAATATTTAACGAACCAACATACGCAGCCATATAAATGAAATATCAACCCCACCATCTTCATATATATATATATACGAATCACACTGCACGATCTCGAAGAAGCATCCATCGCAGCCATCCCAAACAACTTCGTGTAACAATCGAAAGACACCGACAAATGAAACTGTTCCGTCTATACTTTCAATATTCCTGGCCGATCGAAGCTTTCATCGCGAAAAATAACGTGTTATGACGCCCCCTCTTGCTTATACGCTGAATTCTCGAATATGATATAAGCCGTTCGTTTCCCTCGGCTATATTATGGGCCTACGTATAGATCGTCGTAATATCATTGTTTATGGATTGGCCGCATTTTACCATTCGGGTAATTAATTCCATTAACTTGCGGCGAGCTCAAATAAAAGCTTGTATCGGAATTGTAACCGTGGCGGCTACTATTCTGTATATGTATCGAATTAATGAAGTTGGTAATCAGCGTTTCCCAGATTCTGACTTTCGTTCCCTCCCTGGACCCCTCCTCCTCCTCCAGCCCCACCCTCCCTCCCGACAAAAGTTAATTACCGCGGCCAGATACACGGGCGTGGGCGTGATTAATTATCGCGGCGGAGCGACGAACTCGCACCTTTACCGGCATACGCAGAAATTTATGGAACATGTGCTTTGCGCTGTTTGGGAAATAATACCTGGTTTAATTACGAGACCTGCACGCGCGTGTCCCCAATTATGGGGAAATAAAATGGCGATAACGAAGATCGGTTTACAATGGATACACCATCGATGATTCTTTTTTGCGACCGGTTTTTCCGATTCTCGCGGAGGAGTTTGCGGGGGAATAACGTTAATAGCCGAGACGTATTAAAAAGCGCGTAATAACGTAATAATGTCGCGGGTGATTAACGCGTTGTTTTCGCGTGGTTTTATCGGCGGAATTCGCGATAATTCCGGAGTGATTGCGGAGTAATTAACATCTTGTGCGATTTTTGGAAAACTCTTGGGTATCTGCGAGGAACGCGTTTCTTTTCCTTTGCTTTTCGAGAAAATTCGAACGATTTCGCCTTCCATCATCGCTGGATTCGACCGGATTCGATCGGCTATCACAATCTAATTGATATACTCGGATCTTGATATAAATTATCGTTGAATATATTTGTGTCAAAGAAAGCTGTATAAATACAAAAATCATTAGTGATTTTTAGTGATAGATTATAACTTGTAATCATACTTTAATCGATATTTCAACGAGCGAATTAAAAAGTTTAAATATTTCGTTAAAACGCGGGAAAAGACACCTACATAGAATTATCAATTATTCAATAATTTTATATTACATCGATTTAAATATGTGACATTTATTGCTTATTAAAAACAACATTGAAAACTGTGACATATTTTGAAGAAGTATTTTAATAATAAATAAGCTAAAAAATGACATTTTAATACAAGCGTTTTAATCAATAAGCTAAAAATAGTATTTTAATACGAGTATTGTAATCAATAAGCTAAAAAAGCATTTTCACAAAAAAGTTAATAAATGTTTCATTATACATATTACATAAAAATGAAAGGGAAAATCAACATGTGCATGTGAACGTGTCGATAATTATTTATCAATTTTGCAATAATGTTGAAGTAATAAATACATCCCAACATTCAGATTAAAAAACAATTTATTACCAATCTACGTAAATTTATTAAATATTAATTGATAATTTCAATCAAGAAACACGTATCGAAATAAACAGGTAAACATCCAAATAAAAATTACACGATTTCCACGATACTTTCCTTTCGTCCTTTCAATTTTTTCACAGCCAATAAATTTAGTAAAATATATTCCTCCTAAGATCAATGATGCCACTTATATCACAACCAAACAATCCTGAACTTACTCGCTTCTTGCCAGGGAACAAAGAGACGTATCGCGTCACGAAGATGCGTGCACACGCATTAAATCATGCAAGATCGGTGATCCCTAACCCCAGACGCTCCTATCCGGCCAACGTAATCTAACGTAGGTGTATCGGCGACATTCTGAAACGGCCACGCGTTTGTGAAGCCACATGCAGCACACCGTACGTTGTACTGTTATACGTCGGCATGCGTGACGCAACAGGAAAGTGCGATGGACTTCCCTCTGCCGTGTTGAAATTATTTGGAGCATCGTATCGCCCGTGTACATCGCGAACCGAGATAAGCAAATGCATTTTAAAAGACATTTTCGCGTTCCCTGCGCCCGTTACGCAGGTGGCATTCGTTCCGGTGAAGAATGCGTTTTAGTTTTCTTGGGGGGGGAGGGGCGGAGGAACAACGCGGCAGAGCGCGTAATTTTATGAAATACGCCGTGGCAGAGTTTGCGGATGAATGGTATTATTTGTTGGGGATGTTGTTGAACATTCTTACAATTCTATGCAACAAGTTTATTCCCGGAATAGTAAGGGATGATTTTGTATTAAATTCTTATACATAAGTCCGGAATTTCGTTTGATTCTGAGAATAAATAATATTTGAGGGATTAATGAAACGATGACGAACGATGAGATGAGATGAGATGAGAGCTCGTTAAATTTTATGGAAACGAAAATAATTTTTTTTTTGATCTTTGATCTAGAATTATTCGCATTTTTTTCTCGAATTTTGCAAAATTTCACAAATGGAAAGGGAGCGATTCTGATATCGGAAATAAGTCGGAAAGGGGGGAAAAAGAGATTGAAGATTGTTTTTTTTATTAAGGATGATGTTTTGGAATATACGTAATTAATATTAAATGTTATTTTAATAATTGTATATGATGAAAGTGTTTCGAGTTTTAAAACTTTTTATTTTATTTGCATTACTGATAGGGTTCGATAAAAGTAGTTGAATTTACAATCCATAATGATGAATTGTATAATGCAATGTATGGACAGTCTATAGTTCTATGTATAAATATTTATTATGTGTAAATATTTATTTATGGGAGTGTTATCACTATGATCACGGTTTTAACCCCGTTACGGTGCTCAATTTTGTTTTGCGCGTGAAAATAATTCACATGCATGTAAATTTTATCTTTGGGCTGTTCATTGCAGTGAACAAGGCTCTAGCATCGTAAATAAGTAATAATAAAGAAATAAAAAATATTATTCTTCCGAAAATAATTAAAATTAATTAATTCCATTCTTAAATCTTCGAAAAAAAAAATTGGAGCAATTGAAATATAATGATATATCTATCGACATATTAATAGCGGAAAATAGCGATAAATAATCTCAGATGCTTATTATTTTACACTTATTATTTATCTAACGAATCTAATTAATTATTTATTTTCTTTACTTATCTAATTAACTGCTGAGTAATTAAATATTTCAGGAGAATATTTTTTTTATCTTCAGAAGGATCTGATTTTAAATTAAACCTTCCATTTCAACTTGGACAACGCTCCAATCTTCGTATGTCTCATTAAAATAAATAACATAATAGCATAAAATTGCAGTAATAGTATAATAGACTCTTCTTCTTACCTTCAACCATATATCCTCTTTATACATTTAAATGCGTTGAAATTATGAATCGAATGGATGGCTTTCGTCGTTTCACGTTTTTCATCATAATTTTTTGACTAATATGCATGAAAATTCGAACACCGACGTCACTTTGAAACTCAAATAACTACTACAAGCAATACTTGCAATGCACCTGCAATTACAAACACAAATCAAGTTGAATAAATATTAAAGAATCGATTATTAATTGATTATGAAAATTTTATTTCTCGTATATATATGTCATTAATTACAAATTTCATTTGCAAATTCAATGTTTAACAGAACAATAAAAATATTTATTTACAACAATTTTTATTTAAATTAAACAAATTACGTACAAAATAAAAATAAAAATGTCAAGAATTCATAAATATTATTTTTGTTCGTTAAATATATCTTTATTAATAAATGAAAATTTTCCATAAGAAATTAGTTATTCAATTTGTTTCTTTAAATTTGTTTAGAATTTAAAAAACCATTAATAGCTAATTTAATATTTTTTCGTGACAAAAACTAAATGAGTATTACTATTCTTAGTTTTTTTTTTTTTTTTTTTTTTTTTTTAGTAATATTCATTTCTGTTCAAAAATCTTAACTCAACAAAAATCCCTAATCAAAATTATCCCACAAACAAAACCTTCTATTGCCTTGTTACTTCCCCCGAGAAGATCACCGAGAAATTCGACGTAATTAAAATAATAATTTTTAATTAAAGCAAAGCATCAAACAATAAAATTAATCATTGCTTTATCTCCTTACGAGCGTACGTAATTATATTAACGCAATTAACGAACCCCTCGCGTTCCTCGAGCGAGACGTGCGCTTATGCGTGTTCGACGTCCGAGGGAGCGTCGCCGTCAGATCGAGCAGCTGCGTGAAACACCCGGCTGGACGGAGAGATCCGTGTATACTCTTCAGGTATAAATGCATTAATGCTCTTCCTCCTGGACTTCATTTTTACCCACCGCCTTTCGTCCGCCGTGGATCAATCGAAAATTGATTGGAAGAGAAGATAAGAATCTGCAATTTGGCCGTACAAGAAGCACCAGACTCGCGAACCGGAGAGGAGAGCGAAGGTTACTCGAGTGTCGAATAATTATCGAGCGACGTGATATGGAATATATGTATATATGTATATTATATGTGCAAGAGAGCATCGTTGGTTTGAAATAATTGACGGGTTGAGAGTCATAGTGTAAGACGGATTATTGCCATTTTTTTTTCTTTTTTTTAAGTTGATTCATCATAACCGCTTCGAGTTTGTTATTTTAAAACGAGACTTGTACTTTTTCAATATTATGAAAATATACTTTAATTTAAGAGAAGATGTAAGTTGAAATTATGTATAACATAGTGAAATTATAAGGATAATAGTTTTTTGGATAGGTGTTTGAAGGTATATGATTAACTCAAGTTAACAATTTTAGCTTATTCGATCAGAAAAGATAGTTGAACAGCAATGTGTTTAAAATTATAATAAAAGAATTGTAAATAATTTGTACAATGATTAATTGCATAAATTTTATATATATATTTTATACAGACACAAAATTTTCATAATATCTCTCAATTCAAAATATTCAATTTTTTTTAAAGTTAAAAGCATTAATTTAAATTATGACAATTAAGCTAATTTTGTATTTAAATTCTGTATTTTTTTCTGTTTTCCTTTAAACAGTATCTCTAGTAATTAATCTCTAAATAAATATTATCTTCATAATTATGAAAATAACATAGATAAAAATAACTTGTATAAAATACATTATAATTATAAAATAAAACAAAATAAAATGTATAATGAATAAAAACGTATCGTATAAAAAACACGTATGAACTGTATAAGAGTATTTTAGACTTTTATGTAATAATTTCAAATTTTTAGGTCGTATCAGAGATTCGAATATAAATAAGTACGAGTTGTTTTCTGTCGAAGCAGTCGCTCGAAAGCATACGAAGGACGAGCATACCGGAAACAGCTATAGTGTCATACCATCCGTACTATAGCCTCGACACTGAGGCAGAGTGGGGCCTGATGTTCGAAGAGACCCACAATACGTGGCACAGCTGTCCCTTCGTATGATTTCGCATCCAATATTGCGTTCGCTATCAAAGGTTAGATTCTCGGTATAGAAAATAAAATTTGTAATTAGAATAAATACGTAGTTTGAAAACATTTTTTTTTACAATTATATATATGAAATAATCAGAGGAAAAATAATATAAATGACGAAATTTTCATTTAAAAAATTGAGTATAGAATTAAACTTTTTAATAAAAACTCATATAATATTTCTCTTATTTCTTTTTAGAAAAAATATATATATCATTTTTTCAATAATTTTATAGTTTTCAATTATATTAATAAATATACATGTATATTATAATTTTTATCCAAAATTATTAAAATTTAATATTCATATTAATATTATATGTAGATTAATATTAATAGTTTGATAAGTTATAATATTAATATTCTAGGAAAAATTATAATACCAGTATATGTCGTTTTTATATCTTTTCTATTTCATCTTATCATTATATGTCATTATACGTTATATTTAGCTTTATCGATCTTTCCATTTCAAGATTATGATATAGATTCAACATGAATAAGTATTTTCTATATTATAGAATATATATTTTATATTATAAGCAATATACTTATTTAAAATTTTAATTAGATACAAACAAAAAATTTTTATACCATATTTAAGTAAATCTATTTTTTATTCAAATAATTAAAAGACTCTTCTACCATTATCAGAAAAAGCGAACTTCTTGCTTTTGCCTCATGTAATGTAAAAAAATATATAACAATTAGATTTATTTTCTGATAAAGCAATCTGATAAAGTCAGAATTTTAATATATACATTATAAGATAATGAAAAAAAAATTTAAATGGTTTATAATTTTTATAAAGAAAACTAAAAAATATTTAATTATAGATTTTAAAATCAATTTTGTACCAGATTAAAGTTTACTTTTATATTTGCATAAGTTTAGAAAAGAAATATTTGTATAAGTTTAAGTGATAATCTATGTTTTTAAATATTAATTTTTTATTTTATTGAAATAAATTAAAAAATATGAATTTTTTCAGAATTCAGAGCTATAAGTTCATGAATGTTGATTAAATTCAATAATGTTTAAATATTTCAATAAAAAGAATCTAAATCAATTTTTTTAAACATTGAAACTACTTGTAGTACATGTCTAAATATATGAATTATACATAGCCGGTAAAAATTAAAATAACGAAAATAATTAAATATATACATTTTATATAATTAAATTATAGTTTGAATATTATTAATAAAAATTCCAAAAAAAGATTAATTCTCATTTTTTTATTATATAGAATTAGAATAATATATGCATTTTTAATGAAAATTCAGAAAGAAAGAAAAACTTTGCAATGCACCTAGTTCGGCTAGAGATCAAGGCGAAGTGAAAGAGACAACTTGTGCTCCGGCAACTCGTATGTGGAGCACATAACCGTGGACGAATAAAAAGAACCATCGAAAAAGGAACTGTATATGTATTAAACTTCGCCAAGTTTCCATGTGTCGCAACATGGCTAAAAGACATCCTTGTCACTTTCTTCCCTTTCGTATACTTTCTCCCCGCAAAATTCAACCCAAGTGCATTCCATTTCCAGTTGGAACGCTCGTATTTATATACTAGTGGTTATTATTGTTATAGAACAATAATTTCATAGTCATGAACGTGAACATCTTTGTGTTTAGATCAATGCATATTCACGTTGCATATTACAAATAACGAGGTCATGATAAAAAATACAAAACTGAAATGGGATTAATAGTGCATCATAGTGGATAATAAATTATGAAAAATTTATAGTCTAAAGAAGCGATATATCAACATGACAAGTTATGATATATAAGAAGAAATTATTTTAAAAACGATGGAGCAAATGAATTCATTACGTTTTAACGATCATATCAGTTGTCCACGCCAATTGTTTCATTGTCGATTATTTTTAAATCATTTTCTCTGATTAGATACCGTTTATTGTCTGATAATCGATGAATACTCGTGTATCGCAGTCTAGAAAAAATTGATAAGAATGAAAATTTTATCGGTTAAAAATAAAAAAAAGAGAAATGAAAAGTTCGAGAAAAAGTTTAAGGAATCGATCGTAACTTCGAACGATTTTCGTAATCGAAATCAGAAATAAAGTTCTAAAGACATCTCGAAAATGTTTCTTTTATTTTTATATATGTAACTTATGTCAGAGTTCCTAAGAAATCATTTTAAAAATATGTTTTCCCTTGTCAAAAACATAATTAACATGTCAGTGGCAAATGCCAACGTGCCATGTTTCGCGCAGCGCCTCGCACTATTTTCGTATTCTCATCTACATCAAGTTCAGGCGCCTTACAACGGTCCTCTTTGGGGAACTTTCCGCGTTCATCGAATCGCGGTCGGTAACCAGTTCCCTTCACGGATGCATATGCGCGCACTATGAGCCCAATTCCACCAGAAACGATTGGTTCCCTCTTCGACATCCTGACGTATCGCCGATAGTGCAGCTACCTTCTATTCCCAGCTTTTCTCGCGATCCCGCGATTTTGTTTGTAGTATAGATTACTTCTGTGCAAATGAGACAGAATACATAAATACACAAAGGTCATCTTTCTCACTTTTCATCTTTCCCGCGCCAGGGCTCCATCTATACATATATTTCTATCCTTTTCTATCATTACGCTGTTTCTCTCTTCAATTTCTCTACATACTTCTATTTTCACCACTGTTTTATTCTTCGCGTTTTATCATGTGTATCGTGTTTGAAGCGTTAATAAAGTTTTATTTGTGCGTGGAATCGAGAAATATTAACCAATAGACATTAATGGTTAATTCATTGTTCTCTTAGATTATATTTTTAAAATTACTTTTAATAATAATAAAGATATCAAATGCTCTTCAACTCTTAACGATTTTAAAAATATGCAAGAAATAGTAAAAGATTTTGAAATCTTAAATTATTTAATCTAATATATTCTTTTTAAAATTTTGCAATCTTTAAAAAAAAACTTTTGGAATAAGTAGAAATCGGAATATAAAAATAGGAATGTGCTATTGAGAACAATCGCTAGATATTTCAAGTCATTTGAAAATTTAATGTGCGAACTATAATTATATTTAGCACAACTTACATCGATTTCTAGAAAAACTACAGAAAATTCATTGCATCTCTTGAAATTGATAGAACGATACTATGATATTCCTGCTAGATTCCGATAAAAAATTTATATTTTATTAATAATTTATCTAAATATGTATTCCTACATTACGTATTAAATATAAAATGGCATTGAAACATAAAACTTTTAACGATACTAAAATGACACGAAATTTCATGTCTCTTCCGCCATATTTATCATAATTTATCTACAAATTCTAAATATATTAAAATCTTAATACGAATTTACTGTATATGTTATACGTTATATACTTACTGTTACATATACATATATACAAGCTACACGAAAACACAATAATTGCATAGAAATATTACGAAAAAAATTACGCAAAATTATGGAAGCAGAAAAGGTATCATAAACATAAAAGTTGCTTAATCGAACCATGAGTAACGCCGAAATTTCGTCGTAGGCGTTCCGGAGTCCGGTATGTTCGTTGTTACAAAACGCCGGCCTTCAGCCGCTCCCACCAAGTCAGACTTCAGTCCAGAGTTCTCTCCTCGTATGCCTTGATTTCGTCATCGATGCAGGCAAAGAGTTCCCGGGCTCGCTTGCACGAAATTCTAAACACCGGCACGATATAACAAAACCACTGGCCACGAGGACGTCTCCATGTAATACTACTCTCGAGTCTCTGCTTTATCGGCTGCTGATATGACATTGTCGTTCTTTGGCACTTAAGCTCCACTTTCCAACGGTATTATTTCCAAGTACTAAAAATAGAATGAACATAAATTTTCGTTTAAAGTTTTTCTATTATTAAATTAGAATATTCGTTCAAGGTATTGCAATTATAATAAAATCAAAGATAGTTAGATACATCATATAACTTAATTTATAATGTATTCAAATATTTCGGATTATATATGCGTCATTAATATTCATGAAAAAAATTTCTTTAAAAAACTATTTCTAATAATTAGCATCAATGATATATGATCATATCATCATTAAATTAAGGAATGCAATTTTCAACCAGACTAGTGCTAAATCTATTCATAATTCGAATTGATTTCGGTACGCGTTGTTTTCGACACGTGTTCCATGAAAGTGGACTCAGTTGGCAAACATGTCGCCGTCAGCGTATCTCCGACGTCGCGGCGTGACACCATGAGCAAACGACGTCTGGTCGGGTATTCATACAGAATCGAGTTACAAAACCGAGTTGTAAAAGGTCTACATTGACGTTGTCTTATATCACGTAGCCAACGCAGAGCGTAGCGCACCAGTACCATCAGCAGCAACAGCGCTGCTACCCGGTGCTGAGTCACTGCTGCGTTGCCGATATACATATCTACGCCATTGCTCGTGGCACGGTCGTGTGGCGTTGCCACGTTTCGTGCTTTCCCTCCCTTCACACCACGCCCCTTCGTCCGACACGATAGGCGTCTATCCCCACTCTTTCCGCCCGAACGAAAAGGAGGAAAACAGGAATAAAACAAAGATAGAGAGATTGTGACGATGGAACCACTGCAGGAAAAGGATAAGAATAGCGAGCACAGCACAAGTAAGAATGAGATAGATATAGAAAGAGAGGATATACAAGAAGAGAAAAGGACAGAAGAGGCGTCGCACCGCGCGTTCAAATTTCATTGCGTCAAGCTCACGATGCTCTCGCGTCTGCTTAGCGCGGAATTCAGAGAAAACGTCGGTAATGGAGTTTCATGAGATAAACGGCAGCAGCGACGCCAGCGCGGTACAGTGTTGGCCCTGGTATCAGATAGGGTTACCAACGGGGCAACCAAAACATTTTCGAATAAATGCATCTAGAAAATACACCCTTCTCTGATATCCGTTAAATGCATATTAGTTTTGTATATAATGTTACATAACAATGTTATGTAGATATACCGAAGAACATTCGATTTGTTCGCTGTTTTTCCTGTCTAGTTCAAGTCGAAGTTTGGTGAGTCAACAATTCTGGAAAGGCGCGAAAACAATCCATCTATCAGTGATGTTTACGGCACCGTGTTGGTCTTCTTTGGTGAAGGTTGGCTGGCAAAAGCAACTAGACTTCGGCAAGTCCGTTTTGCGCTCTGATTGCTAACCCCGTGGTTCTTAAATCACTGGTGATCCCGATTTAAGCTCCGACTGAATTATTTTTCGCATTCAAGGAAAGAATGAAGCTCCACTGTATATACACCAACTTGCGCATGTCTAGTATCGCGATTCGTAGTATAAAATGGCACTAAACAATGTGCTTCCTTTCTTCTATTACTTTAAATTGATTACGTAACGGTAATTGTAATGATCTTTTTCAATACATGCATGAGAAAACATATACGGATTCATGGAATCGCTTAATGTAGAAATTTAATCGAGCATTCGATCGCAGCTATCAGATAGCGCGTAGTAGTAATGGATGGAGTTTGGTAAGCCATGAGAATGTCAGTATCGAACAAAAACGTTCATTGTGGTTATAATCATCGTTCATTCCTCCAATATTCAATTTTTTTCTTTAAAAAGAAAAGGATATTTTGATTAGAATAATTAATCCTTAACGTAACACAAAAATTAATAACACAGATAATATACTGATTCAAACAATTGGTGATTAATTTATCAAAATAAAATAAGATCAAAGAATAATCAATTTTTTATCATTATCAATTTCAATCATTAGGAATAAGAAAAATTTTGAAATGAAATATTAATGTTTAGCAATTAATATTTTGACACAAGTATGTTATCTTCGTATTCTGTATTTTTGTTTAACGTTTTAACAATTCATTTGCATAACGTATTTTTTTATATCTATGCTTATATATTAAAATTTTCATCGAAAAAAATTGAAATATTTTGTATAGATATTAAAAAATTCAATATAGATCGAAGATAATTCAAAAACAGAAGTCTTGTATCTTTTCAAATTTCTAACAAAATCTTCCAAAGAAGGTGAAAATAATAAGAACAATGATAAGCGATATTTCTTTGAATTAAAAGAGAATAGCCGGCGATTTTCCAGGCAAACGGTCTATCGGAGCACGTTGCACGGACAGGAACGTGGATGGAAAAGAGGAAACTAACGTGGAAATAAAAAGGACGATAGACGAAAAGGGGAAACGAGTGAAAAGCAAGGACGGCGCGACAGTCGAGAGAGAAGGAAGGAAAATACGTGAGAGTTGTGAAACGGGAACGCCGTGCGCATCGCAATGCAAATGCAACTGACCCGATAAAGCTGCATTGGGTCATAGAAAGGGAAAATACAACCTACAAACGTGGGTCTCCCGCCAAAATACGATTTTTATAGCTTGTCGGAGCCACGCTGTTCTCGACTCTTGTCTCTTACAGTGGCGTTCCTCGACTAACCTTCGATGTTCTTTACACACCCCCGCATTTACGTTCATCATTTATGTTCATCATCTGACTTGCTCCTTTCTTGTCCGATCTTCCTTGCTCCTTCGACACTTCTCCAACGAGAATGGAATACTCAAAGTTCTCTTTCCCTCTCTCTTTTCTTCTGTTCCAATTGAACGTAGCTATTTTAAAATCTACTTTCGAATTAATAAAAACAAGGAGAAAGTTTAGATTTGTCGCGTTGTGAATGATTCCTTGAAGAATCTTTTGCTGTTTTGTTCCGCGACTAATTGCTAATTGTTCTTGTCAACCGCGAAAAAAGCACTTCTTCGGACGTACCCGCCTTTGATGTGGCCCAAGAATTCTTAAATGTTCGTAGAAAAGCTAACTGTTGCACGTTTTCCTCCTTTTTCTTTGCTTAAATTCTACGATTTTACCGACGATTGTTATTCCTTAGAGACGAGTTTAACATTCTTTAATCTTTTGCTATTTTACTTTCAGTTTTATTTGTATTTTCATTCGATATTTTAGCATCAGTGTAAGTATATTACCTCAAGCTTACTTTACTTAATAAGAAAGGGAAAAAGATTATCATTCTAGAATTCTGAGATCCATGAATATGCGAAAAGACTAATTGTGATAATATATTTAACTTCAATTTAACTTTAACTTAATTCTTGTTAACGATCTATCATACTTCGTCGGTTTATGAATTACAATTAAATAGAAAGGCATTATTCAATAATGTTAACAATTCGAAATTTCCTCTTGTATAGAAAACTTATGTAGACGCGTAGAAGAATATTTGAACGTTCATAATCCTTGTCGATAAACGAACGAGAAAACAAACAAGAAAGAGAAAAGAAAAAAAACAACAAAATAAATAAATGGAAAACATTATTACAACGAAAATTAATAAACAATTCAGAAGTTCAATTTCATGGAAAACCAAACGTTTCATTACGGTGAAATTTTGAATGGCACAAAGTCAAAACAGGTAATGGCGGTAACATACCACGGTTCCACGGCGGCAAGTGGGGCATAATAAATTTAGGTATCGATCGAGCGGGAAGAGCGCGCGATCTCTCGACCGGCGCACACCAACGCGGAATATTGTTCCACGTGAAAATAACAAGACCGCGTTTTCAAATTATGGACAATCTCGCGGAATTCAGTTTTATGAGTTAGACATGATCAATATCTAGTTTATACAGATGCGTTGGGAATGCAACAACTATACGTTTATGATTCATGATTGATTATATCTGTTACTATCGTGTCACAATTTATATTTAAACTAAATTCGAAATAAAGTTTGCTTAAAGTGTTCATATTGGCATCTAGTGCATTTTAATCAAATGAATTCCTTGCTTGCGAAAGCAAAAACTCGAAAAACTAATTAGATACGTATTTTTTTTTTCTTTTTCTTGTGAAAATATTATAAATGGTACGTATAAAACAGTATTATTATAGTATTAGTATTTAAATAACAGATTTAATATCTAGATAGTAGATAGATTTAATAATAGATACACGTCTATTTTTACAGTTTTTTAGTTATTATGTGTAAAATACGTCCTGCGTCGTTTGATGCACGTTTGAAACAGATACCATAAAAAACGGGTGATTTACTGCAGATTTTAAAACTCTCCCTTCTATTCCGCGCAAATATGTACTTCAAATTTATAAAATCGCAAAAAATTGAAATACTCAATTGAATAGGCTATTGCCTGAAAGATATATAATTCTTTTATACATTCTCTTTTTTTAATATTAAATCAAATCAAGAATTTCATAAGAAGTTTTTTTAATTCTCTTCTAAATATAGATCTGTGTATCCCTGTTTCTGACCAATCTATATCCAAACCAATCAGAAACCATAGATTTCTTATTCGTGCAAGTGGAAATCGTAAATAAATTGGGAAACCGAAAAATTTTCACTTTCACATATCACGTGACAAAATCTAAATTACTCAACCTTCTTTCGCACCGAAATCAGTGTATGAACACGTGGCTCGAGGTAGAAAGTGCTTACTAGGGGAGAGTATAGGATGAGCGGAGAATGGGGATGCATGGACATTGGCCGGACATCGGAATGGGAAACGGGTTAGCCGAATGACCGGCGGTCAGAATTATGGGGGTGGTGAATTGCGAATCCGCCGCGTCTCCATGCCAAAAACAATGCACGCAGTAAAACGATAAATGGTGAGACAGCCTTATAAACGTCTACTCGACTATACCATTGTCGCGAGACTTTGCAAGACTCTGGACAAGATACAAGCATAAATTTTGGCAAAAAGAAAGAAATTCCACCTATATATGTGTGTGTATGAATACCAAAAATTAATGGAAAAATTAAAGAATAACATCGTACGAATAAATAATAAACTGACGATGAAAAAAGTTCTATAAATATATCATATAGATTTTATAATATTCTTCATTTCTGGTATGATTTCTTGTTAATAATTTTTAATATAATACTCAGAAATTACTTTCTACTCTTTTGCTCGAAATAAAAAAAATTGAAACATGTAAGAATATTATTTTCGTAAAATATAAAAAAAAATAATATGAAGTATACGGAATTATAAGAGCAATATCATAAAAGTATGTAAGATAATAAAGTATAAAAATAATATGATAAATTTTATATAAAAAAAGAAAGCAGCAGTAAAGTAAAAGGATATTAGAAGAGTCTTATTAAAGAAAAAAAAAAAAGATAATAATAACGAAAGAAATGCATCTTGTTGGCGCGCTTCTCGAATCGCGCATTTCGGTAATCGATATATACGAAACGTGCGCGCGGGCGGCCGAATCGCTTTTAGACTCATTTAAAATGCATCGGAGTATACCACCCTCCTCATCCCTTCCTGTTCATGTATGTACACCAGTGCACGTTTTCCTTACACTCGTGCAGATATTTAAAATTATTATCATTGATGAAAAAATTAAAGTTAATAAAAATTTGTCACGATATTCATACGATAGCATTTCGAAAGCAATAATCTTTGAGAATATTTATAGAATTTGAAACTACTTACATTCATTCTTTTCATTCACTTTAATAACGATATTTTCTATTCTTATCTATTATCTATATATTTTTTTATTGTATAGGATATGATATTTATTTTCTAACCTCACATTTATTATTTCTTTCGATCTAAAATATCATAATCATAGAATAATTATGGAATTATTAACAAATAAAGTAATTTAAACTTTCGGAAAGTTGTTTCAATATTTGAAACGAAATTTAACCTTCCAATGAATAAAAATTAAAAATTATTTAGTAGATTTATAAAATAAAACTTTAAACAGAGTAATCTGTTAAATTTAAATCGATTAATATTTAGAAACGAAGAAACAAAATTAAAGTAATAAAACGAAGTTCGAAGTTGAATTAGATTTAACTAGTTAATTTCCACTAATTTTATTAACAATATAAATCATTTATTAGATCATATAATTATTTCAAAATTTCATTTGTCTAAATTCCCAGTTGAAAGGTTAAAATAATAATAAACATAAAAATATTATTTCTTTTGCAAATTTTATATTTAATGTAGTCGATATTTACTCGATAAATACCAATAAACTGTCATTCAATATACAATCACGATCATGAATTATCATCTTAGACAAGACAAATTTAATTTTATTAATAGCGACATCTTTGTAACCCAGCATTTACGAAGCACCAATGTCAGCTTACGTAAGATAAGAAGAGTATGATTACAAAGGGTCAAAGGGCTAATAATACATAGAATTAATTTTAGCCTTCCACGACGACGAACAGAAAGAGAGAGAGAGAGAGAAAATCGCATTGTTAATTTTCACCGAACTTGGAGACTTTTCATTAATCAAGGATCCATTCAAGATATAACCAATGAAATATCGACGAGACACCATAAATCGTTACATTTGGCGACAGAAAAAGTAGGACTGGTCGTGCACGATTTGGAGTAAAATCTCAAAATACACGAAAGTCGAAATAGAACCGGCGTATCGATCGACGAGTACTCGAGCGAATCTACAAAATGTCGAAGGTCGACTCGTTCACGAAGCTGTTTTGCTTTGCTGGAGATCGGTGAAAAAGGACGAGAGATGCAACTGTGGGCCATTTTGATCCACGACTACGTATCCACCGATTTCATCGACTATACATACATTCAACGGTGTTTACGGTTTCCACGTGGCGCCACGCCCCAACCCCCGCGCGACTTCACAAAGTCCATGGAGTCTCGGCAAAGTTTCCTAATCGTAGGCTGGGGAATCCCCGACCCCCAACCACCCTCCACTGTCCCTGTCCTTGCAGATCAACCGAGACGCCGGCGGAAGAATCGTTGACCAAATTCCCGAAACACTGAGCTCTCCCCTTTAAGGCGTCTCTGCTTTAGATCGTTCTACCCTTTCACCAAGTGTAGACTTTTCGAAAGCTTTCTTTGTTCGATGGCGTTCCTGATACAGTTTCTACGGGATAGAGAAAATTTCGAGGAGAGTGACAATACCGAGTAAATTGGGGGCTCTCGTGATAATCCTATGGGCTTTAGGGCTTCTTTCTATGTAAATAATATTATACTTTCTCGAAGAGGAGAGGTGTTCGCAAAATTTAGCATTGTAACATTGATGTAACATCATTCTTGCCGTTCAACCAACAGATGATTATTATAAACATTGATTAGACGCATCAATTTCTCAAGCTGAAAATAGCATTCATCTGTCATAATTGCGATTTAAGGAGATTCGTAGCGAAATAATAAAAAACGAAAAAGGAAAGGCGAAGTACGAGAAAACCCATGAAAATCGCGAGAAATCATAGCAGTTCGTCTCTCGGCTTGCCGCTAATCTCACGACCGATCCGATCGGAGATGAGCACGTATCTCTAGAAAAAAATGAAGGAAAAACCCGTGAGAGAGGGTGAGGGCACACGGGGAACCGGAGACGAATTCGAAACGTGGAGGGGGTTGGGGAGGGAAAAAAGACAACGAATGGAAGCAGTAACTTCGTGTACATTCGGCGAGACAAACTTGATCAATGGCCCCGGCCGAGCACAGTCGCAAGGAGGATACATACGCGAGGAGAGAGCGCGCGGGCACACAGAAGCGTCGTGCATTGTACGGAGAAGCGAGCGTGGTATTAATAACAATTCTCACATCTGGCCGAACAAACGTGCATGTATACACGAAAGGGGTTGATCGGGTGTACGTGCGTATAAAATATACATAGAATTTCGTCTGTAAACGTATATACAGGGACACCGGCGATATACGAAGAGGGAAAGAATAAAAAAAAAAAGAGAGAGAGAAGAAGGGCAGAAAAGAGGGAGGAAAAGAGGAAGAGGTAGAAAGGAAAGGAAAAAAACGCAACGAAGCGCGTGATCGTCGGAGTTTTCTCCTGGTGGAGGGAGCGTGGGAGGGAGAGACCTACCGAAAGAGGGGAAGGGACAGGGGTGGAAAAAACAAGGGGAGAATACAGCGCCACCACCGGCAACTATTCCCTTCTTTCTCTGTCGCTCACCACGCGGAGAGGCACCGATGGCACCAGCGCGTACGTACATTTATTCGAAAGTTCACAAACACGCGGCCAACTTGCACTCTGCTAATAAGTCATCGGTGTTCGTTCGTTCGTTCGTTCGTTCGTCGTCAACCACCACCCAGCAGCGCGCCGCAACCCCCACCACAGAGGTCGCTTCGTTCGCTCACGTTGCCTCGCACCGACCCATCCCCGCCACCGCCCAGTTCCACCGCTTCCCCTCGTTCCTCCTCCACCTCCTTCCGTTTCCCCTCGTTCCACTTCGGCTTGGTTCTACTTCGGCCCATCCCCTACTCAGTCCTCTCTACATATAGAACCTTCCATCGTGTTCGTCCGTGTTCCATGCTTATGCTCGTGTGTTTGCGTCTGTATGTGCGCATCGCGTTTTACGCGAGTTGCACCCATCCCCTGTCGAATTCAAACTGACTCTCGCACGCACACACACACACACATGCACTAGCGAACGCACACCATGAACGAGCACGTTTTCAAGTACATACTAAACTACGCTCCCGTGCATTTGTGACCAACGCGCCGGTGTATAAGTTAGCCCCGCGTATACGTGCAAGTGTATCGCGTTCGTGCGCGAGATGCTTGCACATCCCCACTTCGAAATCCCATTTAATCGTGTACGTTCGCTCCTTGGTGTAGAGGTAAGTTTTTGTAGGTACACTTAAACGAAAAAGCTTCACCACTATCGGAAGGAGGGCGTGTATGCGCGCGCGTGGACGCGATAAAGCTTCACGAAAGCGTATATGGTGGCGCAGTGAAGTTTCACCAATACTAGGGAGCGCTACACGGCAAAACACGTATACACGGACAGATACGGTCATGGTCTGCTGGACTGTTCATCCTCCTTCAGGCAACGATAGCTTTCTCTCCCTCGCTCTGACCGGGTTACGCTTGCAAGCTCTCGATCTTTCTCTCCATCTCCTTCCCTTCTGCTTCAATTTCTATCTATTCCCGTCTTCCTCGGCCTTTACGCCGTTTTTTGCCTATCTCTGTCTCCGAGTCCTGGTCCTCGAAAACTGGGAAATTGTAGGTGTACAACACACGAATAGGGGGAAGGGGGGTCCCACCTTTGGTGACGCGTGGACACCACGAGGCTCGGCGCACGTTGCGTCTGTACCTAAATTACATGATTAAAAGTGGTTTAATTAGTTATTTGACGAGACCTAAATTTATTCGAAGTACGATATTAGTTTCGTCCAGCTTGTTTAATTTCGTTTCGAGATAATTAAGTATGGCCCTTGAATGGTCCGCGATATAATTCCGCAAGATAAGTGGATTAAAGAGCGATATTTATTCCCGCGCACCTACACGCGCACCAATCCTCTTAAAAATCGATAAAGAAATTTCACCGAAAATTTCATCCAGTTAGTCCGCCCGTATTTATTTATAAAGCGAGAGCTAACGAGAAACTCGATGGAAAATCGATTTACCCAGGCCGATCGAAACTGCGCGACGATGAGCGCACCAATGAGAAGAAAGATTACATCGGATACGAGAGTTTCGAGAATCGAAGATGAAGCTGAGCTGGAGGAAAAACGAATGAGAAATCGCGGAAAAGTTAATCAGACGCGTCACGAACGATGCGCGAGACGAACGGATCGGGGGACATTTTCCATTGCGTATGCGTGGAGAGAAAGAGAGGCCCTCTTTTCCATATCGTGTACTAGCACGGTCCACGGTCGCGTATTAAAGCGGCAAGAAACGCCTCGTTCTCCCACGCGGAGCAAAGGATCGAGCGGACGGAGGGTGCACAGGAAGGGGAGAAAAGAACGGAGAAAAAAGATGATCACGTTCGTTTCTCGCGGTCTGCACGCGCGGTGCCTTTCGCGGAGCGACTTTCGAAGCTGCTCGACAGTTGCATACACACGTAACCACCAGGTGTATCTCTCTTTCTCCTTCTCTCTCTCCTTCACGCCACTGGCGCGTTCTCTTTCCCTCCTCGTATCTACTTCACGGTGAAAGCAGCCACGGTGAAAGGTGATTGTAGCACATCCCGCGTTTCTTTCCCCATTTTAATATCGGAATAGGCTCGAATGTTTTTCTCCTTTTTATTATTTAACTAGAGCGATCGTATTTTTCTTCATCGGTTCGATAAATTCAGTATAAGCAAGTGCATACGATCGATCGAAAATTTATTTTCCTCAAACCTGTATTCTATTATATCAAAGAGAGAGAGAAAGAGAGAGAGAGAACGATATTTGTAATTCCGTTCCGTAGGAAACAAAATAACGCGAAGTAAAATCTAACATCGTCCTACAACGTCATCGTCATCGTCGTCGTCGTCGTCGTCGTCGAGGGGTTGCTCGTTGTCCAGAGTCCAGGGTAGCGTAATCCGGCCTGCATCAGTTTCTCCCTCCTCCCCCTTTGCCACCCACATCCACACCCTTCCCGTCTGCGTCGCACCCGATCGTTCTCTTGCTCCGTCTCGTTCCATAATTCAACTCGTGCTGCGATTGGTCGACGCTGGCCGCTGACGTCACGTGAAAACCGGCAGGATAACAAGGAACGAGGGGAGGCCAGGCGGGAGCCGCTGGAGGAGATACGAAAAGGGACGGGAGGAAGAAAGAGAGGGAACCAGTATGAGAGATGGAAACGCGAGGGGTTGGAAAACGGGGATAGTCAAGCTCCCACAAAAATACCCTGTCAGATAGAAACTGGCGCCCAAGCCTGGCGGACGCTACCAGCGCCGCTGCTACCAACTACGTTACTTGCACGATACCATCACGTTGATACCTCCTTCGTATCTCTTCACCCTCCACCACCACGACCGTCCCCGTATCTTTCTCTTGGACGATACCCTGGTCTGCTATATTTCCTATATACTTCATCATCAATTTTCTTGCTGCTAACCATGGTCAACCGTTTCTTCCTACCCTCGCTTCCATCCCTTTGCTATACCATCCATACTATTCTCCGTCTCTAATTTCTGTCTCTTGTTGAACTCATTACACAGTACTCCGTGTAACGTTGTAAGGAAGATCGAAACGACACGATCTTCCTCTCGTAATTTTCGCGATATTCGTTTGATGAAATTTAAATGGGAGAGATTCGAGGCGGGATTCGAAAACGGGTCGTTGGGAGTCGAAAATGTCGCAAAGGGAAAACGTAAGCTACGATGGAAACGCCGCGAAGGAGCTAGCAGTGTTAGGATCGATTTTCAAGGAAGATGGCGTCCTATCGTCCCCTCCACTCCAACTACCCTCACCCTGTGTCTCTACCACACACACACACACAGACGCATGTACACGTAGAGAGGCACACTTACACAACCCCTGCTCCTCGTCACTACCCCTCGCCCTCGTGGAACTCACGGTCGATGAAGTGGAGTTCCCTCCTCCCTCTCCTCTCTCTCTCTCTCTTCCCCTATCTTTCTCTATCTGCCGTTCTCACTCCGTCTTCGTTGCACACACGCTCTCCGTTACTGTTTCTGCTCACTCACCTAGTCGGTACTTTCGAAAAATAAAGGGAGATAAGGGAGAGAGATAGGAAAACGTACGGTTGTTAAAGAAGCCCGGAGATAGGCGATGGAAGACAGCGGGGGTTCATTATGCTTCTTGAATCGTAAACAAACAAACAACCGCGACCGGCAGGATCCTCTCTTTCCATGAGTAATCCAGATTTGCGAGAAAGGATCGTGAAGACTGCAATCAGTCGCGATTCTACGAATGCGAGCGCCCTCGAGAGGAGAAAAGGAGATGGCACACGTTCGAAATTATACGCGGCTGAAATATCCATCGCGATGGAAAACAATCCAAGATGAAGTTGACCCGGAAATTTACTCAAATAGCAACTCGGTATCTTTAGTTTGAACAGCGCTCGTTCTGTTCTCTCTACTGAGCTACTATAATATATATATATATATGTATATATACATTATATAATCGGCCAAGCCAGAATATCCGTAAAGGTTTTCAAAGGTTATACCGGCAATTAAAGCTTTCCGTCCATGAATCGGTGGTGGAGATCATAGCCGTAGCTATGAAACTAGAAACGATATTACACGCGGTATTCGCGCTAGTATAGCTTTCGGCTATATAATCATCCCATGAAACCAACATCAGGGTTAGATCGATCGAATTTGTTTATTAAACTATACCGGTCTTTCTCTATTGAATTATTACAGTTTATAGGTGAACATGGTGCGTAGGAAGGGACGGAGATAAATTTGCGGGTTAGCGGTTTACGCCGAGAGAGATATATAACTTTTTCCCGTCGAAAAGGTCGTGCACGAGACGAGAAATATGCTGGAGACGGGGGAAAAGCAGAAGTTATTCTTCGATAATGGTGATCAACCATCAGGATTGGGAGGTTATGTTATGGCGAGTAATAGACGCGCATGCGCGCACGCTCTACGCGCAGGAAGGACGCTAGCCACTGTGCCGCCCGAAACTTCAAATGTCCCACGTCGACGCCGAAATTGGAGCATTATTACGAAGTTGAATTCGACCGCAGGAATAATTACGCGCGGCCGCCGCCGCACAGATTAATATTTCCATTCGATTTAGAGGCGATTCGCGATATATTTCAATTCACGATTAATGACTTTTGCTATCCTGCTTTGGTCGCGGGTGATTACGAGTAATCACTCTGTGCATGGCCATCTCTACGGTTCGTTAGCGGTTCGAGGATTCTTTCAGAGAATAACTTCGCATGGCCGCTCTCTAGGAAACTGAAATACAAACAACGATGAAGTAGTAACAACGTTTGAAATTTTATGAAAATATGTATGAAATTGTGCGCCGAGTGATTCGATGAATTATATATAATTCGCGTATGAAGATAAAATTTCATCCGCCGAAAATATGTGAAATATAGGATGCGTTTCGAAAGATGTATGTATCTACTTGTTGGTTTTTAATATAATTTTTCCACGCTGTGACTGATTAGGATCGACAACGGAATAACTCGAAAATTTATGTATTTTTTAATTTTACGGTGAAAAATATCATCGGTATAAAAAAATCATCAGAATCAGAATAATTATAAAAAAATAATTATATAAAATGCAAATTGAATAATCTAAGTTTTAAGTAGTAAGCGATAATTTAACACAAAGGAGGAGAGAGAGAGAGAGAGAGAGAGAGCACAGTGGTTACGAATCGATATAATTAAATCATAGCTGGCAAAAATAGAAAAAGAGGGGAGAAGAGCAAGGGGTGAGAATGCAGGTCGAAATATTGGAGGGAATATCGCGCAGCAAAATTCTAGCCGCAGCTAGGCAACCATTTTCATCGATCGCGACCGGGTGAGGGGGGTCTGAAAAGGGGTCGGCCATTTTGTTTATCGTGCGCTAATGTCGAATGACCGCTAAAAGTGAATAACAGTTGCTTTTCCTACCCTTCCATCAACTATTAATGCCACTGCTTTGCTTGAAAACACGTTCGGATCTAATCTATCTCAGGAAATCTTATCGACAACTTTTCATAAAAAAAAAAAAAATTAACAATGAAAATATTTATTTCGAAATCACGTCATATAAAAAACATAATATAATCATTAATATACCGAGCAACGAATTAGTTTCCAAGATAATTTTTACTCAAAAAAAAAAAAATAAATCGAACAATATTGATTTTGATGACCAGTTTAACTGTTTGAACAATTATTAATTCTTCTTTAAATCTGATAAAAATTATTTATTACGATTAAATGTATATTATTACAATATTCAAATATATGAAATATCAATTTTTATAAAAAAGAGGTAACTAAATCAATGATTTTGATTTTCTTGTTGCGTTCGAAAAAAAGATGTATTATCGATTTCAACTGTTCGAACGTAGAATACATCAAATACTTTATTCATTTTATTAATTTCTCCCTTATAGAATCTATATTTTTGATAAAGTATAGCAAATAAACAATTAATATCAAAATATCGATCTTTAATAATCGAAGGAAAGCTGCAGCAGCACTAAAACGTAAAAGGACTTTTCGTTCGTTACGTCATAAAGTAACGTCATCTCTCAATTAACGTTAGTGCTTCGTTACGAGGAATCGTGTAGGAGGAAGGCTCGTGGGAGGGTGGAGAGATAACTTCGTCACCGCGTTACGCGAGGAATTACAGGAAAAGAAATAAAGGGAAACGGTCGAGTGCCTTTTAAGGGACGTCACTCGACCACTGTCACTTTCCCCGGAATCACCGCGACAAAGGAACAAGTTTGAAAGCGTGGTAAGAATTCCGCGAGGGCGAGGTGCGTCGATGATCAATGCGAAGTTCGTCGATGGGCATCCAGAAGCGACGGCAGTCCATTAATCACTGATTAAAGTTAACGAGCTGTGCTCCACAACGCTGTGGACATAGGAAAATTTGACGAATTACGAAGATCAATATGCGCCATCTCTGATCAATTATCGGATTAACTTCGAAACAACGTTGCTTTGTAACCGTTACGTTCGATTTTAAATCCGTTTAATGGCCACCAACAGAAATTTCGTGCGGAATCGCATCGAAAAGAGGAAAGTTTAACCCGATAAAGGAAGAGTGAGAGGAATACATAAATCGAAGGAAGAATTCCAATTTAAAGAAATGGAATTCGTGGTATCAGTCAACTCGAACAGCAGCAGCAACGGTATACTATTCCTAATTAATTTTAATACCGCACATTTCGGCATTGTCCAGGAAAACACGTCGACGAGCAGCCAACCAAACGGTCAGGAACGGAGCAAAAGTACAGTTCGGATTGTTAGTCCGTAGTTTCGAGAGCGGGAGCCTCGCGATTGGTCGGCTTTTTGCGCGGGAATCGATCCCGTATTTTCGGGGGATGCCCCGCCTGTGTGACAAGGGAGAGGAGCACCGAACTTCCGGCGCAAAGCCGCCCCCATTGGACGGTTCCGCGTGGTACTCGCGTCCAATTGGCCGGTTCGGGAACAGCGCCAGTTCGAATGTGACGGCCAAGGATAAACCTTTTCGTGACGGACGCCGGATTCATGTCGGCTTCTAATACGACGAAAACAGATCCACCAACTGGGACGAATATCGAGCATTCAAACCGAAATAATATAACTATTTCATCGCTGTTGGGTAATAAGTACTAGGAGTGAAAATAATATTAAAATTAAACGTAAAATGTAATAGGTAACATGTTCCTTTTTTCTTGTTTATAATAATAATTCTCTGATTAAATCTTATCTAAGCAAGTAATTTAATGAAATAGAAAAGGAGATTTAAAATTTTTCTTTTCACGAATGGGGATGAATTAATTTGAAAGAGAAGACAAAAATTTTTAAAAATAGTAAATATTGGACTTATCTTTATTTCTTAATTTTTAAATAAGTCTATTGTAGTTAAAGTCATTCAATTGAAATAAAGTTTAAAAATTTATATTATCAATATTATTTATTTAGTTTTATTAATTTCTTGAAGATTAGTATATATGAAGTATATTTAATTTTTATTTAATTTGAAAGATATGTATTATTACGAATAAATATTTTTGATTATATATAAGAAATGCTTCTTGAAATAATATAAATTTAATTAATACTAGGAAGAGAAAGGTAAAGCAGCACAAGAGCAAGAAGAATATTTAATAACTTGTATAATTTGTTCATTATTACACTGTTATATGATTTGATTTATTGTTTTTTATATGTATTATATATTATATATTATTTTTTTTTTTTTCAATTAAAAGTAGACACTGAAAATCAATAGTAATGTAAAATATAACCAATTACAATAATAACTTTGAAATAATAAAATTTTTACCATTCCTTGATTCTTTTAAAATCAAGGATGTTTCTTTTTTATCAATTATTATGTGATAGAAACATATAACTTATGAACATCTATTATTACACAACATCGATCGTGCCAGGATTAACGCATAAAAATCGTATACGTTTCGAAACATTGCGAAACATTTTCAAATTTATTATCCTAAACGTTTATTTGAAAAATAGAATAAACGCACCATATAAAATCGATCACTCGACTCGAAAAGAAACAGGAGCATAAAGTATACGTATCTTTCTCTCGAGGAAGTCGTCTATATACATTTCACGATGCATCTTACGATTTCGCGTTGCTCGACTCAGCCACCCTTCTCCATTAATGTCACATACATCGACGAGGGGGAAAACGTCGGGGAAGAATAGGAGAATTCCGAGCCGATCGTTCCTCACGTCACAGACAAAGATGACCCGGTTGCCACTTTAAATACCAGGCCGCCTCCTCAACAGGAATCACCTGTTGACTGCATTTCCTGCCGCAAGGAAATTACAGGCATCGTGCGAGCCACCGAAACTCGCCCCGGAAAAACTTTTTCAACGATCCGACCACGGGCCGCACGAATCGCTTCTTAACCTCAACCCAATCCCGCTTTCTTCTCCGCTTTTTCTCGTCTCCTCTCCCCTTTTCGCTCCCCCCTTCCTCCCTGTCCCCTCTCAACACTCCCCTCCCTTTAAAACTCCCTTTTCCTTTCACTCGTCCACCAAAACCCATCTTCCCCTCTTACTTTATCCCTTCGAAACGAAGAAAACTTCATTCAGCCCCGTGTAAACCGGTATAATTAACTTCCCGTTGCGACTTCTTAATTGCGGAGGAAAAGTTCAAGGGCCAACATGTATTTTGCACCGAATTGCGCGAAAATCCAGGAAGGGAGGAATTCCTTTCGAAGCCGGTGGATGGCCGCCAATGAAAATCGCGTCAACAACGCGATGATTAATACTTAACGGAGGAACGTTAAGGAATAAAGGGATGTTTACCGGCGAACGAAGCGCCAACTTCTCGCCCGGTTTTTAACTCGAACGTTAAATGTAATTACGCGAATTAACGTAAACCGAGATTTCACGATTTTCTGACCCCGTCTTTAACAGCTTCCTGGACACGACTCGAGAAAACGATACCGTGTTATACGCGCTGCTTTTCCGCCAATTAACCCTTGCACGAAACGTTCCGGGTTTTTCGCCTCGTCGAGAACATATTCGAGGCTGCAAGTTATATTTCGGTGTTCTATTCTTAATTCTCATCGATATGTAAATATTGTTAACGACATTTTCAAATCCACGAGTTATTACGAATGTTAAAAAAGTGTTTTCTCGTGGAACAATAGTAAGTAATAAGGTAAAGTTTAAAACAATGTTCTCTTTTTTTATTAGCTTGTGCTGTATCAGTAACGAGAAGCTGAAGCTTTATGCGGCCGCAAAACGATATATAGTTATCGATTAACCAACTCGCGATGTCCAGTTACAAATCACTCACGCGACCGCGTGTGTAATGAGTCTCGCGAGGGGGGAACTACGCGTGTCGATCAACTTATGTTTATGTCGATTAACTCGTTCCGTTAGTTGAAACGGTTACAAGTCTACGTGGGGCGAGGAGGAACGATTGTAAATTCTAATTCAGCTCTCTAATTTCATCTTCTGAATTTATTTAGCTGCTTAAGTTACGCGCATAAATAACTTTCGACTCGACTATGTATCAGATAAAATTCGAATTTTACTCTTTCTTCTGAGATCTGAAAATCAGATGATTTCACCAGGAAGAGAAATCACCAGGAAACTTAATTCGTTCGAGACACACGGGGTTTAGGGAATCGAATCGACAACTCCCGGATAATACGACCCGCGTCACCGTATAAATTCGCCTCCATCTCGCGCATCTCGAGAGTCAGCAATACCCCTCGCTTCGATTGCCACGAAGCGAATAAGAAAACCGGCGATTAGGTGCCGCGGAATTTTGCAGCCTGTGTTGTTTCGTAATCGAACCCCCCCGCGATTCTGATCGAATTCCCGATTTTTCGAGCCTAATCCTTCCGCAGGAAATGGGACGTGGCCGACGACTGGTGGAAGAAGAGGGGTTCAAGCTTAATCCTCTTGCAGAGGAGACACGAAAGTTTGATGTATGTATGCGTGCATGTTCTTCCAGAAGAGTTTTTTGTATCGATGCTCGTTATAAATAATTTATCAACTGTGTCGAACGATTATCTCCATTCCTTTTGACTTAATTCCTGTTACAGAGGAATGTTAGGAATGTTTATAATAATTCTTGGGATTATCAGGTGAGGAATCGATGTCTGTTTTGTGTGTATGTGTGTACAGCCGAGACGCATAAACCTAGTTTCTGCGTTAAATGATCCGTGGAGGGAAACTTTTACATTTATCAAAATAATATTTTGCCAAAGAATATTTTGTTAACAGCATTGATATTTTTTAGTTTTTTAATAGGAATCTCTCCTTTTTTTTTTTTAATTTTTTTCTCTATCGTAAGAATAATTGTACTATCAAAAACTTACGAGTTCGTTAAAGTTTTGAAAGCTCATTATGTTAAGGCAGTGTTAATGGTAAGATATAATGCAAGAAAAAATTAAAAAATTTAAGCATGTATAACATAAACGTCCAATAATTTAATTATTTGTTCACAATTTGATCATGATTCGATCTCTAATATATTGCATGTTGTACGTTTTTATTATACGAATCTTCTGATGAAATAAGAGAATGTAGAGAAGCCATAAGATTCTTCCCTTCTTGTTATATCTAAAAATGAACCAACACGTCCTGCAACGTCTGAAATAGGCCGATTTCTAGGACAGTTAGCAACTGAGACAAGAATGCAAAGAGAGACAGAATAGAGGAAGAATCGAGGAGAGAAATGATGATATAGAAAAGAGAGGGGAAGGATAGAGAAGGAGGTAAGGATGCACCGTTAACCTCGAAACGATCCACGATCCATGGTATCGAATAATACTACTTGATTGAGGATTTTAGAAACAATTTCATATGCTTTTCGAATGTGATATTACGCTAATAAATATATATCATACGATATTTTCATATTTTCTCGCGTAGAACGATTTTATTAATTAAAGAGAAACATTACTAGCAATGGTTTTATTAATATTTCGAAAGTATCGATGTTTTTGCCATCGATATTTAAAGATCGAATATATCGAAATCATGGATGATTTTTCTAATAATAATTTTTTGTAGTACAGAAACATAAAATCGAATATAAGTGTGTTAAATTTAAAAAAAATTTGTTAGTTATCAAATTATTTTTTATTGACAAAATTAAAACATATTAAACACGTCATATTCAAAATCAATAAATGATTTGTCAAATATCGATACAAAAGCAAAATGAAATAAAGTGAGTTTAGTATTTAATTTGCGCTACTAAATAATTCAAAAATTGTTTCGTTAATGTAATTATTATTATAGGAATTAGTAATAGAGAAAATTAAAATCATTAACATTAAAATCTATTAATGTCGATCCATGTCGATTAGTTCTGTACGATTATTTATTAATTCATCTTGGAAAAATTATTTTTACTTAACCGTTTAATTTATCACGTAGCAATTCTTTAATTATTAATATTTCAACAATATATTGTTATGTGTTATATTATTAATTAGATTAATCATTACAATTATCATAAATCAACATATTGCATGCCATTATATTTTTAAGTAATAGTTTTAAAATTATTTGAAAGAGATTTATACGCGCATGATTCTTTAATTTTTTAAATTAAAACAAAAATAAAGTATGTGTCATATATAGAAATATAAATGAATTCGTATATGTAGTTTCATTTCAAATCTCTTCTTTGTTCGAATACAATTTAAAAATCATGAAATTAAAAAAAAAATATTCATAATACTTCATAAACATTCATCATAAAAGTTTTATAATATAATAGATTTAGCATGAAAATTATTCATTAGAATAAATCATGAAAATCTAATCAGTTATGTACAATTTAAAACTAATGAAAATAAAGATTAATGAAGAAATTCATTTTTCAATTTTTAATTTCAAAACTTTGAAATCCAAATGATCTCACAAGGAATAATTAAATTAAACGAACAAAACGTAATAAAGCAATTCTATTATATAAACCAACACAACTCATTAAACGTATAAATTAAAATTAAAAAAAAAAAAAAAAAGAAGAAACGAGAAAATGAAAAGCACATATTGAAACATACAAAACAGGAACGTCATCCGCGCTAAAAACAGTGCTGACCTCTGTGTACAGCCTGTCATCCTCAACTTTTCTACTTCCACAACGACGAGATGCACGTGCAAACATCGCTCCTGGTTCACGGTCAAGTCGCAAAGTGGCCGGTTTAACTTTTAAATCGAGTCCAGGGCGAGGTAGGGGTAGACAGAGCGAAGGAGGCGCAGGGAAAACTGTGCAACTCGAACTCGGTGCAAGTAGGCATGGCTTCCTGTTGGGTGCTGATGCGTGACGCCCACACCAGCCACCTAGCCCCGAGCTTCTTGCCACGTTGAAACCGCTGTTCTCTCGTTTTACCCGGGATCATCCGCACACTGTCATGTCATAAAATCGCCTCGTCCACGCGTAATATATCTAACGGTCATTCTTTTCTCTCTTTCTCTCTCTCTCTCTCTCTCTCTCTCTCTCTCTCTCTCTTTCTTCTTTCTCCTTCTCTCGAGCCTACGTCCTCGTGAAATCATATCGACCGTTAACGGTGCATCATTTCCGTACGACAGAAGCGGTCCACTAGTCACCGCGTGGAACCGTTTTACTGTTAGAAGAGGCCACGGTGTAATTATCAATCGTTCGCGTTTATTTTTCACGGACGTGGCAAAAAACTGTTTCCTCGATACAACGGCCGGCTGACGAGGCAGTCGGGAATTATTTCGAACGCGATCCACCGAGCAGATAATGTTTAATTTTAATTTTTAATTCTCGACCGCGAGGTTCAGCGATGCTGCGCTTCCTCGAGTGGAACGCGGGAAGATGGTATAAGTGGGGAAAAATTAGAAACGAATATTTTTGTTAAAGCGGAAAGAATCGTTGGAAGCCATGTTTTCGAAAGATTGTTGTTCGAACAACAAAGATTTGAACGGATATTTGTTGTTACTTTTATTGTTAGTTCAAATATAAGAACGTATCAGAAATTTAGAGAGAAATAAATAGTATCATCAATTGAAGAAAAATGCACGTAATTTAATCTAATCTCTTCCTTTTAACAAAATTGACAAATCTGTAAACGAAAAGATATTGATAATATAATTTATAATTAAATGTACATGTAGAAACTTCTGAGAATATTCAAAAGTTTCTCAACTCGAGACTCCAAGACGACTTAAATATCATATGGAACAGTTAGCTGCGTGTTTTCGAAATTGGCCGGAAGTCGTGGCGCCTCGGCATCTTCGCTCGAAGGAGCATAAGCGAGGGGAGAGACCGTGGGAAAAGATAGGACGAAACGAGTAGCCGACCTTGAAATGTATCGTACGAGTATATTCACGTAAATTCACGATACTCCCTTGGCCGAGCCAAATGAGCGGTTTCACGAAGTATCGATTTTAATTTAATATTAACGAGCTCGTTCATTAAACTTTTGATAATGCATTGGTTCATAAATTTTCGGCTTCTGAACTCTCACCTCCCGCAACGAGTACACGGGTCACTTAAATGGAAATAAACTATATAATTTATAAATATTTCTCGTAATATAGAAAATAGAGAGAATATTTCCGATACAAATTTTTCCACGTTTACGTTGAACAACGAAATGAAATTTTTGTTCAACCCCCGTTGATATAACTAGATCAATTAATTTCGATGAGAAAAATAAAAATGTATAAATAAAGTGCGCGTTATTCGATAAATTTAATTGGTGAAAATTAACGATGGAAAATATAGAGATGATCGATTGATGCAATGCCTCGAAAAGGAATTGTAGATCATTCAATTATAAAATTGATCTTCATTAATTAGAAATTTAATAATAATACGAAATGAAATTAAGAATATATAGTAAATTTTTTGAATAACATGTTTTAACCCGATAAAATTCAATTCATAAAAATTAAAATAATAAATTTTTTCGACTCGTTTTAAGTTTTATCAATTGCACATATTCGTCCAACAAAAATGTGGAATCATTTTTCTTTTCTTTCTATATCGAATTGTTCATTATTCAATTTAAAATTACTGTAACAGATATCGATAATCATTTCGCTTAATTCAATAGATGTTTTAACGAATTTTCTCAGGTAATGGGATTCCATACGAATTTTTCTTATTTGTGTATTTTACGTAAAATACATTAGTAATTCCAAATTTTTGGTCAATTTTCATGTATTCGAATAATATTAGCTATAAAGTAATATATAACAATAAATATGATAAATGGAGTTATTACAATTAAAATAAAATAAGTAAGGATAGTTTCAATGATTCGTAAAATAAAAAATTGACAATGGATAATAGATATATAATAAAATGGATAGACTAACGATCAAATCACTGAACCGTTTTGCACCTCGTATTCACGCGCAATGGCCCGTTCGTGAGACCGACGACACCGGAAGTCGTCGACCATTCCTACGACAAGGTGGAGACTCGCAGAAAGTTAACGAGCGTGCCACGAGATCGCTCGATCTCTTATTAGATTTATTCCAATTTATAACACGATTCACGCTGTCACGCATCGTAATAATAAACATATCCTTTTATCCATAATGATAATGGAAATATAATATAATATATCGATAATTTTTAAAATATTTTATTATTATTATTTCAAAATAAAAATTATATCTAGTTATTTCTGGACTATTCAAAAATAATACCAATGGATCATAAATTATGTTAATATTAATTATTAAAAAAAAAAATAACGATTTTTTTAATTTGATTCCGTAAAGAAAATAAATTTTACAAATTAAATTTTACCTGTTGACGATGAATTATATGAAAAGAATTTATTAATCGAATTCAGATTTTATTAGTTTAAATATTATTATAGAAAACAATTTCTATCCTGTTCATAATTAAAATTCATGAAAAACAAAAAGGATTTCATTATCATTTCATGCCCTATTATTCATTATATAATAAATAAATTAAACCAAACTTATTTTAATTTCAGCATCTTTTGTGTAATTGTTTCACTCTAATAGTTGAATAGTTGAATGCGAAAATGCGTAATGAAATGCGTAAAGCGCAACATGCCCTCGAATGCCCAATAAACTGTACATAGAAATGCGCGATTACTCAGCACCAGAGTACATTATTCTTTCCGAATAATTATGGACGAGTAATTACACGCTACTGTTACGAGGACTTGTTGAAAAAGCAAAGCGAAAGTAATTGCGCGGTTCGGCACGAGAGAAAAAAAATGCGATACTTAACAATCAGTTTGAGAGAGGAAACCTTGAAAAGTGATTCAAGAAAGAAAACCAGCACGGTTCAAAAGTGACGAGAAAATACAGGGGTTAATGATGGAGAATGAAACAAATATTGCAAAAAAAAAAAAAAGGGAAAACAATTATTATTAATGGACGAATCTTTAAGAAAGGCGTTCAATGCGAATTTTGGCGGATTAAAGCATTGTCGGACGAAAAGAAATAATACTTCAAAATCATTATATTGAGCATCATCGTTTCCCGTAAAACAAAGAGAATTCGAATTAGAAAGAAAAGAATGAGATCGGAAAGAAATCAGCAATGGCCAACATCTGTGTATTCATATATGTGGCATTCAAAAGAAACAGTGGCAGAGAAAAACGGGGCAAGACTCGTTGGAGGGGGGGGGATTGTTTGGAATAGAACATCAAAGCGAAGGAAAAGGGAAAGCGAAGGAAATGAAATAATCTTGAGGGACAAAGAATCACTTGAGGTGGCTTGCTCTCGAAAAGTTTGAACTTGGAGCAAAATCCTTTAACGAAGTTAAAACGGTTGTGTGTAAAAACAGAGAATCAAATTTCCATCCCCATCGCGATGGTATTACAATCTCGAATATATTACGGGAGAGCTACGAGAATTCCGGGAACATTTAATAGAATCAAAGCATTATCGCGTTTCGCGAAAACAAACGAAGAGGAGAAAAAAGGGAGGGGAAAAAAAAAAGAAGAAAAAAAGAAAAAATAAACCGACGTGACGTTTCACCTCGCCTTTCTCCGCTAATTACAAAATTAAAGGAGCAAAGAGAACTGCTTGTGCCGCGTGAATGAAACCCCTAATTTACCGGGGAACAGTCGCTTCAAGGTTACAAACGCTTGAAACAGAAACGCGTCGGTAAAAACGGTGGTGAATGCTCGGCGCATCGGGGAGGAAAGCGTAAAAAGCGCGGCGACACCGCGTCGTCGGTCGGGCATAAGAAGAGAAAAAACCAGGGGAACAGAGAATTAAAATAGTGGTGCTGTACGCGCCACCAAAGAACAAGATACAAAAACCGCGGAGATGAAGGGAGCAAAAGGGGTGAAAAGAGTGGAATAGCAGAAAAGAGAAACAGAGAGAAGAAACGAACGTGTGATACGCGTCTGGCGGAAGGGTTGATATGAGCGAGAGAGGGAAAACAGAGATGGCGGGGAACGAAGAGGGGGAGCAAAGAAAGAAAAAGAGAGATGTAGATTGAAGAGTGAAAAATAAAAACGTCCTTCAGCCGCCTAATTATCTTAATTTGCATCGGATAATGAACACTGCAATTAAAACTAATAAAAAAAAAAAAAAAATCCTCCTCACCCTTTTCCGCCCCACGTTCCATGCTCACATTGTGCAAAGAGACTGTAAACACGGATGAACGAAGGTTGGCGCGCGACTACCAGCCAAAGAAGAGGAGAGAAAAAAAAAAAAGAAAAGAAAAAAAACGAGAGAAAAAGGTCAAACGAAACGAGGCGAAAATCGGGGTGACATCGAGTCTGTACAGACTCTGCGTGATAAGGTTAATGAGTCAGGGGGTCAATTACACGACACCGGTTGAAGCATGTTCGAAATAAAAAAAGAAAAAAGAAGAGAAGAGAAGGGGACACGTTGCACATGGTCGAAAATCAATTATGTCGAATTACTCTCGATCGAGCGGATCGTTCTAGAATATTATTATTCGCAAGTATCATGGAAAACAATCACGTAGAAAGGATTTCTTCTTTTAATTTCAATATAAGCTTTCCACGATAGCACGATAATGGCGAAACGAAAGAAACGTTAATTCCATTTCGCCCTAATCCGATGTTATCGATGAGAATAAAAAGTCCGAGTCCGAGTGACTCTCCCCGCGGTAAAAGTTCTCGCGGTGAACCAACCCATTTTAACCCACCCTCGACAGGCTACCCCCAACTAACCCCATGTCCAACGACCTGATCCTAGAATAATTGTGATTCTAAAATGTAGTCAGTCTTTCGCGAATATCCTCGAAGAAAATGCACGCTTTCTCATATTCTATTAAGAATATTATTTCCTTCCGTAGAATCGTTCTCCCGCAGCGCCCGAGGACGCGAAAGACCAGAGTGGAAGAAGCATCCCCCCCCCCCCTCTCCTTCCCCCGATTCAACTTCTATCTGCCTCCTCCGTCTTTCTCCTTCTCTTCCTCCAACACCGCCACTCTCTGTCTCCCTCCCTCTCTCTCTCTCGTTTCGTCTCGTTTTTCCTCCTCTTATAACCCCGTCCTTCTCGCACTCCTTCGCACCACCAGAGCGCCTCGATCTTTTCCTTTTCTGCTTCTGTTCCGTTCCTTGCCACCCCCGTCGCTTCTTCCCTCTCCCTCTCTCGATTTTTCTCCCTTCGTCTCTTTCTCTTTGACTCGCCCTCTGCCTGGTGAGGGAGGGGGAATTTTCTCTCCTCTCGAGTTTTCTCCTCTCCTCGCTAAGCTTGGCTGATATTACCCGAGGAGGAAATTTCGCGATATTCCTTGGCGAGAGATTTATAGAAAAATTAATTATGCAACTTCGGAATCATCCCTCCCTTCTCGTCTCGACAAAAGAAGAATCGAAAGTATAGGATGAATCCTATACGGTGAAAGTCAAACTGTTACACGCGAAATCCCCCACGGTGTGGCCACGTGTATACGTTTCGAATCACTGATCGCATTTGTATCGATTTTCGTATATTTAAGCCGTTGACCGGTCTCCGTGGAACACGGCGACAAAACGCTTCCGCGTCACGAATCCTTTTTTTCGTGGGCACGTCGGGCGCCCGTATCGATTTCTTGGAAAAATAAAAAGGGGTGGCGCGTTGTCTAATGCTTAAGTCTTAACCCCGTGTATTAACCCCGTTGATGATGGATGGTTTTGTTGAAAAGAGAAAATGAAAGTCAACGTCAAAAGAAAAGCTTTGTAAGTAATAATCGTATAAAAAAAAAAAAAAAAAAAATATGGATTATATTTGCATCTCTGATCGGATTGCAGGATTATCGTATATATATATATATATATTTTTTATAGTTATATATAATTTTATATCATGTTAAATTCTAAGTAATAATTTTTCATTTATGTGTAAGTACAAATCGCGAGATCAAAGAAGTTCAATATTTTTCAATATGCATGCCTTAATAAAGAATAATAACTTTCGTTCATTTTTCCATCGCATATTAAGCGATGTACTTTTAGAAATTTAAATAATTGTATCTTTTTCAATTTTGTTTTTCCTTATACGACAATATCGCAAAATGTTTCATATCGTATAATAATAAAATAAGCAAAAGCAAAAATAAAATAATTATAAAATCTATATAATTGTGATCGTATTATTAAAATTAATTAAATTATAAAATAGAGTTTAATTTTTCGTTTCAATTTTTTCATACCAAAGCTCTTTCTGAATTATAAGAAACTTTTTTCTTTCTTGAAGCAAGATCGAAAATGAAACATAAAAATTCAAAGACTATAACAGAGTTAAAACGAAACACCTAGGACCTAGGACACTTTGTTGCTAATATAATAAATCCATATAAAAATTTGTTATTAATAATCTATATAGTGAAACCTCTTTTTAATTCGAATTGATAAAAAAAAAATGCGACGGATAGGGAAATTTTTTAATAAGGAAACATCCATCTTCCCTTACCATCCCTTAGTGATATAAATCAGTGTGTATATAATTTTACATCTTTTTGGCTAATTTAATTAAATACGTACAATTAAATAATATATTCATTTTTTAAAATATAACCAAATCTTAAATAAGCTCTTTCACACTTTTTAGCATAAAATGCGATAACTTTACAATGAAATCTTGTAAAACTTTATTTTAATAAAAAAGAGCCTTATTATAAAGCTTATAAAGATTTTTGAAGCTAATGTAAATATTCTCTACGTAACATCTTCCATAAATGCTTATAATATCGCGCATTTCTACTATATAATGCGTACCGTTTCCTATCCTCTAAAATACATATTTCCTGCTTCCTTTAACAACATTATCACAATATTATTAACACGCATAAATAAATAACGCGTACAATCTCAAATGAAAGTAACGAGAAAAAGATCCGAGAATTTGAGAACGATTCGAATAACATTCAACAGCCTTTGGGTTAAATTACACATTCTATCGCAAGAAAAGTGTCTACGTCCACGGTGATCCACAAATTTACGGCGCGTTAACAGATTCTTTCTAAGGGGATGTTAACGAGGGATACACGTGTAAAACGGCAGAATTGCTCGACGTGGGCCAAGGATTCCATTCCGATAATGAGATAAACGATCGCGAGAATTTCAAGAAAGATAAACCTCGACAGTGGCGAAAATTATTCCTCGTGGATAACAATGTCGATCCCTAAACGCGGGGCCCTTCTACTGACGAGGCTGCCTAGCTATTGCCCCGGAGAAGAT